>NC_090650.1:387052296-387749796 GCF_040937935.1 Hyperolius riggenbachi | reverse complement strand
CGAGCTTTAGGCTATGGTCACAGTGGAGAATTGCGGTGCAACGTTCCAGTCACATTGTAACGGGGAACATCACACTGCAATGTAACCTCTGACGTTCACAGTGCATGAAGTGTGTTAGAGGTGTTGAACAGGGATGGTCGTAGTCAGCCAACTTCACTACGCTGGAACTACGCGTAGTTTTACGCAATTACGTTTCGCCAAACTACGGCTTCGAAATCAAATATTCGCTTCGTATGCATTTCGTAGAATACGCGTTAAAATACGCAATTACGCGTAGTGCGAAGCGTAGTGTAGGCGGGTGCTTATGCCTGTATGCAGAAAATTTTACGCATTAATTCCTCTTTAGATGCTTATCCCGGTAACTCTTCTATGCGTACATTCCCCTTTCCAATGCATAAGTAAGCATACAATCGTACGCGGAAAAATAGACGCGAGTAATGCATACGTAGTTCACTATGCAATACACATGTTAACTACGCGTAGTAGGTGTAAGCTACGCGTAGCGGTACGTTGCTACGCGTAAATTCGTAAGCGTAGTTCTGCAACTTCACCTATGAACTACAATGCGTAGATGCAAACTACGATGCGTAAATTCGCACTGGCGTAGTTTCTGCTCATCCCTGGTGTTGAACCATTACAGTGAAGCATACACATTTTCTGAGGTAACTGGAAACACTGCACTGAAAATTATAGCAACACCAAAAGCCTTAGCCTTTTTAATTATAATACAGTATACACATTGATATACCCTATCAGTACACACAAAATCAAATAAGACAAAAGGATAGACATGTAATATAGCAAAGTGTATGTATATTATAGATCACCTACTCTGCTTAGAAGGCTGACCATCAACCAATCACTACTGTTCTACCAATAGTTCCTAATAGTACACAGCCGTCCAATCATCATCACCTAGAACACTACTCTCGTCCAAACATAATACCAGGCACATAACCAAAAGTTAGTGCTGCGTGTGCACAGAGGATAAAGATTGCGTTCCAGAATTATTTCAGCCCCACCCTATATAAGTGGGGTGTGTTTCTACATGCTGCGATTGGACTGGAAGTTCTGGAGACGTGAATCTCCCACGTGATTTTCCCACAAACCTGTTTTGCCTAACTGCAGGAACTGTGCAGTGCCCAGGGGGACTGGGTAGTGGTGTAGTGTACTGTACTGACTTGTAGTGGAGTTAGGCACAGTACCGGGCTTTAAAGTGGACCCAAATTAAAAATACAAGATTTCAGAAATAAAATCTATTTTCTAAATTATAATAATAATAGCAGCCTTTTTTTCAGCTGCATAATGACAAATATAAAATATTTTACATTTATTGGAGGAACCCCTCCCTTCCTTTCTTATTGCCGGGACAGAATCCAGCAGACTGGTGGAGTAGGAGGAATTGCTAATGGCTGCCACCTGTATAATCCTAGTTATGAAAAGAGAAGGGTGAAAAGCATGCACTGAAATGCTCATAGGCTTGAAGGAGTGTTTATTTATCTTTGTATGTGTCAGAGTGGCGCAACTTAATATTTTGAATGTAAAAATGTTTTGGTTTGGGTCCGCTTTAATGGGTGAATCGGAAACAAACTGCAGTCAAATCTGTTGTTTGTCTAAGGACTAAAGTGCAAATATCTCATCATTAAAAGTAAGAAGTATTTGTGTGATTTATTAATGTTCACCAGAGTCCAATTACAAGCCATGGCTGAGTGAATGTGTGGCCACGTGTTTCTCTTTGGGTTTATGAGATGAACCTGTAATTACATGCGGTCCTTGGAGTCCTCTCGCTGCACACAAGCAGGGAATGTATTGTGCTGGCTGGCTGGCCTCTCCTTTTTCCATAACAGTCACCAGAATTATGGATGGTTTCTCCCAATGGCTTTTGTTTACAAAATATACCTCCTCCGAGACGCGCAGCACAGGAAAGATGTGGTTTAGCTGCTGCTTATTAGCATGAACTTCAAACTTCCGTCTCCAACTCAGAATTTCCATAAGCTGAGCAATAAATGGCAAAGTCTTCGTTATCCGGAACTCAGGCAACTGGAAGACTCAACCAACCGGCATGCCTGGGAGGGATAATGGGGACTCTGCTCAGGGGTTTTTATTTAGGGGAGGGGTGCTTCCGGCTCCCGACGTGTCGCCTAACCCCATTCAAGTTTACGGAGGATGCCAGAAAGCAGCTAGGAGCTACAGGAGGGCTAAAATTTTTTGCTGGAGGCTTGGTGAATATATTATGCTGAAGGGGACGGGGGAAATTGGAGGTCTGTGCTTTTTCAGCCGGCAAGCACATGTATCCAGCATCAGACGCTCCCTGCTGGTTTCCAGATACTGGGGACTGTGCTGTATTCCTATCCGTGCTTCATTTTAAAGCAGGGCTGTGGAGTCTGTACAAACATTATCCAACGCCGACTAACTGCTCAGTTGATGAAACCACTGACTCCAGGTTCCCAAAATGGCTCTGAATCCTTAGTCTAATTCTTACCAGGGCTGTGGATTTGGTACAACAATCATCCGATGCTGACTCCTCAGTTTATAAAACCCCAACTCTAACTCCAGGTATGCAAAATTGATTTGACTCCAACTCTGACTCAACAGCCCTGTTTTCAGAGAGGCAAGAAGTGTCATTTTATGTTTACATATCTGCTTTATATTTTCTTTCTAAAATGTTCATATACAATTTGAATTTCAGACACTATAAATTGATCCACTAGTTTTAGGGGCCTAAGCTTCATCTGTTCATCCGATCGCCAACATATGACCCAACCTGTTCTGATCCTAACCTTGATCTCTGAACCAGCCTAAAAGCAAACATTCTCCACCCCGTCGTTTGCAAAACATGAAGCTTAAGGCTCCATTCACAGTGGTGCGGTGTAATGGCCGCCTCATAACATGGCTTACCGCACTGCAGTGCACCACCTATGCGACGTTCAGTTTGGCGGGAGCATTGCGGTATAACTGAACACGCTGTGGAATGCACCGCAAAGTGTTAAGCAGGACTATGGAGTCCGTACAAAAATCATCCGACTTGGACTCCTCCATTTATGAAACCCCCGACTCCAGGTACCCAAAATTGCTCTGACTCCTCGACTCCGACTCCTTAGTTTATTTTTTACTAAGGCTATGGATTTGGTTCAAAAATCATCTGACTCCGACTCCTCAGTTTATTGAAACCACCGCCTCCGACTCCAGGTAACCGAAAATTGCTCTAACTCCTCGACTCCGTCTCCACAGCCCTGGCATTAAGGGTTATAGTGAAGAACGCGTTTCATTTAACTGTATATTTCACTGTATGGGACGTAACACGTGGATAACGTGCAGTGCCTGTTCTCTGACCCTTTGCGTTGCGTTCCTGCTGCTACAAGGAATGCAACGGGCACTGTGAACACTTCCGTAACTGCTGCCCCCTGTTAACTCTGCCAGGAAATTAGTTCCTATCTTAAAACTATTGCCTGCCAAATTTCTACCACTATCCCCTTCTGTTTAGCAGACTGGAGCACTAACCTTTTTATCAGTGCTTTTATCAGTTCTCAACTTTGTGGAGATTGGGTTGAATAGTAGGACAAAAAACCGTCCTCTCCTCAAACCAAAATTGGATCAGCTGATAGCCAATTAGAATTTCTTGGAAGCATAGTCTTCCAGAATCTAGAATGGAAAGTCTACACTGAACACATCACGAAGAAAGCCAATCAGAAGATGTACTATCTGAGGCAGCTGAAATAACCAAGCATGCCACAGACATATTGTGCTTCAATCTTCAGTCATGTTCACTGGCTGTCTGGTTTGGTTTAAACACAGAGCTGGAGAACGTGAGACTGCACTGCATCATCTGATCGGCGAGGAAGGCCTGCTGACTGCAGCTTTTCCTCACTACACAACCTGCAAAAAGATCGGCTCTTATGCTTCTCATCCTGCTCATTCCAATGTCCAGCTCATTCAGAGATTCAGAACTGTCAAAACAAAAAAATGTATTTCCTTTTTCTTTGCATGGGAGGCCTGGGTAATATTGAACTGTGCAAATGACTCTAGCACTAAGGCCTCTTCCACACGGGCAGCGGACAGCATTGCATCCACTTTCTGTCAGCTGATAGGGATGGTCACAAATGCCGATTTCTGACCGATTTCTGCATTACCACAAGTTTTACCAATTCTGACTTTCCGATTTCCACCTAATGTTTTTTTTTTTTGTTTGTTTATTGTAAAAATACGTTTTTTTGGGGGAAATCTCTATTTTTGCGGATGTATGCTATTTTGCATAATCCACATTCCCATTTGGCAACTGCAGTACGCTTCCGCATTCTCTGATTAGCCCAGTACTTCTGAGTCTTGTGATTAGCCTAAAAAATTCTGCGGTATTCTATTTTCCGTGGTGCACTCTGGATTCTCTGATTGGCCCAATACTTCTTGTGATTGGCCAACAGTTTGTGGGTCTCAGAATTCTGATTTCTGCATACTGATTTCCGTAGTGGAAAGCCGATTTCTAATCGTAAACGTCAAAATCGGAACTTTGCAGAATTTGGTAGTTCATCCCCATCAGCGGATCCTGTTAATTTTGCCAGGCCCCTGAGAGACCACTTTGCACAGGTCATGGGGTGGTGCCTATTACCTACATGTCAATTGTAGTGAGTGACAGTCACCCACTAGGCTAAGCAGTAACTGCCTCTTGTCACCTGCAGACATGTGGTCATCAATGCCGCCCTTCTGTCATATTACATAGCTACCAGATGGTGCGCATTGCCCATCAAATCAGTGGCTGGAAGTTCAGCTGCTCATGTGAAAGGAGCCTTGCACTCCGCTGCTAGAACACAGGCAGCTCCCCACTGACGTAAATGTAATGAACTCTTTATGTACTGAAAAACATTTTTATACACTTTGCTTAATTAAGTTTCTGTTTGTGCTGTGCGACTGCCAAGTGGGGGCTCGATCATTTAAAACCGTTCTAATTTTAAAGGTGGATGATTCAGCTGCTACTTTTTGCCAATTACATTTTTTAAAGGACCTCTGTTGCAAAAATTTTAAAAATTAAAATGCATGTAAACACATACAGATAAGAAGTACATTTCTTCCAGAGGAAAATGAGGCATAAATTGCTTTTCTCCTATGTTGCTGTCACTTACAGTAAGTAGTAGAAATCTGACATTACAGACAGATTTTGGACTAGCCCATCTTCTTATGGGGGGTTCTCGGGGTTTTCTGTATTTTTAAAAGCACTTGGTGAATGGCAGTTGCTCCGTCCAACGGCCAAAAAACGTGTGCATCTCTGTATAAATCTTTTTCAGGGAATGTCTTTATAAAGAATAAAGGCCAGGCTGAGAATCCCCCATGAAGAGATGGACTAAACCAAAACCTGTCAGTAATGTCAGATTTATACTGCTTACTGTAAGTGACAGCAACATAGGAGAAAAGTAATATATGGCTTATTTTACTCTGGAAGAAATGTACTTTTTATTTGTATGTGTTTTAAATTTTAAGATTTTCGCGACATCTTTACACATTTGTCTAGAGAATTAGCCATTTTAATGGTTAATAAAGACTTTTTAGTTTAGTGGACATAACTGCAAATTTGTTTTCTGATTTATTTATTTTTCAACTGTGAAAAGAAATGTTAACAACTGGCAAATCAAAGGAGTTATCCGTGAAGTGGACCTGAACTCTTGTACAGGACAGAAGGAAAACCGAGAAATGCACCCTGCATGTATTTAGTGAGTTTAGCCTCTTAAAATTCCCCCTGATTTGTGTCTAATCACAAGTTGTAATTTGAGCTCTCCTGTGTCACATGGCTTATTTGAAAGCACAGTCTGCTTCCATGAATCAGCAAGTAGAAACAGTGCAGAGTTATTTTAGGATTTGTATCAGCTGTAACAAATACATGCTTTTTTGTTTGAGGCCTCTTGCACACTGCAAGCGATTCCGCTTTTTAATCAGTTTTTACATCCGATTCAGATTCCGATTTGCAGTGTGCAGGGAGCGAACTGCAAATCGGAATCTGAATCGGATGTAAAAACTGATTAAAAAGCGGAATCTGAATCGGAATCGCTTGCAGTGTGCAAGAGGCCTGAAGGTGATTATACTGTTTATCTTTTAGAGCAGAGAGGACTTTCTGAGTTCACGTTCGCTTTCACTTAAAGTAGTCTGGCAGCATGAAAGTGAATAGTGAATGCTATTTTTTTGCAGGACAAAGTCCCAAGTTGGGCACTCACTGTTTTTAAGTTGCGCACACACCTGTGATTAATGTCGCCCATCGGGAATCTGTACCCTATCACCTTGTGCAACATTGCTGGGCCGGCCAGTACAGACTCGTGTCAGCTAAGTAGCTGATGGCGCATACTGTAGCTATGTGGGGTTGCGGAGGGACAATGGAGCGGCGTGTACGTGATGTCACGCAGCGGCCAGGGCAGCAGTGTCTTCAAACAAGTTGGCCGCCGATTGGGTGAGTAGATCCGCCTAGCGGATGGCTTGGGTGCCAGCGGTCGGAGGCTTCCATACATACGCTGAATTGTTGGCTGAGGCGGTCGTTATCAACCGTCTCCGCTGACTTGGATCTTTTTACAATTTCAGATGACGTTTTCTGTCACGTAAAAATAAAGGCAATTCTAAAACCACAAACTTTCATACACCATTTTACCTCCATAACTGTTGTCAGGTTTTTACAGAACGACCCTCTATGTAGTCTCGGCAGATCTATGAAGTGAGTGACAAACCTAGTAGAACCTGACACTTGACCTGGTAATCTTCCTCATAGAAGCTGGTGTGTAACACAATGAGAAGACCTGGCTAGACATGCATGTTAGAATCCAGCCAGTATCAGAGAGCCACTGAAGATCAGAAAAAAGACATTTTTACGAAATTACCCAACAGTCATTGTGACAAGGCTACCTAGAATGCATCATTACCATCCATTTCATTTCTGCTTACATACCGTTTATACTCGCATACATGCCAAATTTTTTACCCCTAAAAAGGGGGCCAAAAGTTGCGGGGTCGGCTTGTATGCGAGTCGTGGGTGGTGGTCCGCGGCCCCCCCCCCCCCCCCCCTGCCCGCTCCCTCCGCGGCCGCCGCTGCTATTACCTGTTCAGCCGGCGACCACTTCCTCTAATCCGGGTGCCCCTCTCGCTCTGCTCTCCATCATGCGTATAAGTGTATCACAACAGCGCGCCCGGCGCTGCTGCTGTGACGAGGCAGGAGAGAATGGTTCCCCTGGTAACGGCGATGTGTATCGCCATTACCAGGGGAACCGCTCTCTCCTGCCTCGTCACAGCAGCAACGCCGGGCGCGCTGCTGTGATACACTTATACGCATGATGGAGAGCAGAGCGAGAGGGGAATCCGGATTAGAGGAAGCGGCCGCCGGCTGAACAGGTAGTAGCAGGGGGGGGGGGGGGGTCGCTATATTGGGCGCTATACTGGGCACTATACTGGGCACTTTACTGGCTATACTGGGCACTATACTGGGCACTTTACTAGCTATACTCTGGCACTACCTACCCATACTGGGCACTATACTAGCTATACTGAGGCACTACCTACCCATACTGGGCGCTATACTAGCTATACTGGGACACACTGGGGGGATCACGCGGCCTGCACCAATCCAGCATTTCCTACCCAAGGCTTATATGGGGGTCAATTATTTTTCCCTGCTTTTTTAGGTAAAAGTTGGGGGGTCGGCTTATATGCGGGTCGGCTTATATGCGAGTATATAGGGTACTTGAGCTTTCCTTTATGCCTTCCTGTCTTGGCCCCTTAATATCTCTGTACAGTCTAGCAGGTGGCGTATATGCTCTCAAGGAAGATTCTAATCTTTCATAACTGAGTTATTTAACTTGTTGTTAACTGTAATCTCATTTGAGACATGTTGATACTGTCTATACAGTTGAGCCCTTCAGAGAGCTGTTACAGTGTAGTTGCGTATTGGCTGACCAACTGTTACAAATAAACACTGGATACCCGTTCTGCAGCAGTATGTCAGCATTTATTCACTGTAGAATACTCAGTAGTCATTCCCCTCTTTGCCGCCCACATACAGTGAATCCTGCTGTTTGAGCTTTCCTGTCAGCACACCCTGCAGGCAAAACCATGACATCCTTCTGCCCTGACAGTGCCGGCTCATCTCTAATTGAGTGTTCCACACTTTATATAAACCCTCTCGCCTGCAGGAATATGTATCGGCCTCCGATATACCTCCTTACTCATCATCCTTAATGGTCATTTGTGGTGAAATGCCACGAATATCATCTTTACGCATTCTATTAACGTGCTATTTTTAGCCGCCCCACTGTACGGCCGCTGTTTTTATACGGTGCCGCGATGCGTTCCCTGCCTTGATTTTTGTATAGCGTTTCATTTAAAAGGCTGATCTTTAATTCATTATCCTTTTGCTGCTCTTATCCCGCAAGCTCTCGAGTGGAAGTAAATAATTAATGCAATATATTAATATTAATTGTTTTCAGATACACCAGAGGTCTGCTCGGTTAAAGTTCTAAATTCATTGTTTGCTCCAGGAATAATAAACTGCTCCTCATCTGTGTTATTTTAATATAGTGCACTGGTCTCTCTCCCCCCGACCCCCCCCCCCCCCCCCCCCCCCCCTTTCCCAAACCAGCATGCTAAAAGGATTTTGGAGAGAGAAAAACCTGCACTCGTTCCAGATACAGATTGCCCAGAAGTATTGAGTCGTGGAAAACAGCGCTAAGTTCTTTTCTCACATGGGAGACCTAGGAAAATGGGATTAGCACTTCGACTCAAGTATGGAATAAATCAAGCTCAATAATCGGCATTATTTACTGCATTTATCACCACGGTGTTTAACAGAGTAGACGTTTTGGCCAAAATACAGGATTTCCATACAGATACCAGAGTAGTGGTTTTGGCTTTATTTTTCACACAGCTCAGCTACTCCACCCAAAACTGATTTCTTCTCTTTATCCGTAGTTCCATAGTTACTGGCAGACTCAGTCACGATTCTCTTATCTCTGGGAAGCCTGTGGTGAGATCTAATCCCTCCAAAACTCCACAGCTAATGCAGCCAGATGGTGGCGTTGTAGTCTCTGATATACTTTCCACCTTTAATTACTGGTGAAAGTATAATTTAATAGGCTAACAGTTTCTTAAGAAATACAATACAAAAGTGAACTCTGGGTTTCTGCTGGCAGGTCTGTAAAATACATGTCCTTGAATATAATTAAAGTGGGAAAAAACTGAGGCATACCATTTAAAAAAATAATTTTCCTACTTTTTATTACCCATTTGGTTATCATATTTGCTTTTGTGCACAAGTAAGATTGTCTACAAATTACAAATTCCTAAAGTACAGTTTATATGCTCTGAAAGCTGCCGTTGCATTTTAGTGCATAGCTGCTGTATTTATATATTAAAATCTATCTAGTGATCACTTCTAAGCTCTCTCTGCTTCTACAGCAGAGAGAGAGAGAGAGAGATCATTTTCAGCTCAGCTAGGAATGTATACTAATTGTAGTAGAAAAAGGAGCGTAAACATAAAGATAATGTTATAAAGCTCAGCTTCGGCAGTTTGCTAATGTTTACTAACTGTATCTGAAAAAGGAATGTAAACAAAATATGTTATCACTTCTTCAGATGCAGCCAGAAGCTGCCCACTGAAGCAAGGAGCTTTCCATTGAACAACACAGTGTTGTGTTTAACTGTTCGAATGCTGTTCTGCTACAATTTTTTTCTATGTGGTAGTATATTTTATGCAATAAATAATCCTTTAGAGCAAAGAGGATATGCTGAGTTTCATAGCAATTTAAGAACCCTGATATTAGTTGCAAATTATGGTAAGCTGTAGGGGCATCGTCAAGCTTTCTGTGTTATCCATGGACCCCATGCAAGAGTCCAAAGGAGCACATGCACAGCCATAGATAAATATCCTGGCAGATCAATTACCAAAACAAGGAGTGGATAAAGTATGGTAGAACATACAGTAAGTGCCAACTAATATAATGTTTAAAGGACTTACGATGCGAACAGTCAAAAAAAAGTTAATTACCTCATGGCCAGTGCAGTCCTCATTGCAGACTATCCGCACCTCCCAGGTCACTGTCTGGCGCTCTGTTATCATAATCCACGCTGTAGTGCAGGCCCCGACCCTCCCCAAGGTCGCCGTATCAGATTGCGATTAAAATCGCCACTTTAAAAACCCTGCGTCTGCACAGTTTTCTTAGCCGCTAGTGCGCTGTGCAGGTTTTATCTCCTATCCCTGGCCCTTCCTGGCTCCCTGCGCTCAGCTCTACGTCATGTGGGCGTGCCACGGCCGCTCACATGACTGACTGAGGTAAAAGTCAGCCGCACCTCCTCAGCAGAGACAAGCAGCGCTGAGTGTGGGGAGACGTGACTTGTAAATTCCTTTGCTGGCACTATTTAGGAAGTGTAAGTTTTATTATTAGAAATATATATAATGGATGGGGAAAACCTTTTAATTAACAAACTTACACTTCCTAACTAGTGTCAGCAAAGGAATTTTACCTGCACTACAGCGTGGATTATGATAACAGAGCGCCGGACAGTGACAAGGGAGGTGCTTATAGTCTGCAATGAGGACTGCAATAGCCATGAGGTAAATAACTTTTTTTTGACTGTTCGCTTCGTAAGTCCTTTAAGACCATAAACAGAATAAGTATAATCAAAATATTCAAATTATTAGTATTACCGGTAAATAAAGATTTTAGTAATAGCAGGAATACAAGCTAAAAACACATGGAATGGCCACCCTGCCATGCAACCTTCAAACTACACACCCCACCTCAACTGCAACCAAGGGCCGTACTGCACGCAATGCCCCCTCAGTTCAAAGTTCTATAATTGCTTAAAAAGGATGCTTGGTATTTGGTAAGGTTTAGTGCAAATCGGCACAGCAGACAGTGCAGAAAATCATCTGCTAATCTCAGTGGAGCTGGGCTACTCCAGCATAACACACCAGGAGTAACTAGTTCATATGTAGTTCAAATGCACATAGCAGCAAGGTGAAAGCAAGGCAGCGAAGCACATAGCAGATTGGCAACATATATATAGCATTCTCACTTCACGTAGCAGGATGATTAAAGGGATCCTTCAGCCTAAACAAACATACTGTCATTAAGTTACATTTGTTATGTCAGTTAAAATAGATAGGTAATATAATCTCTTACCCACCCTGTTTTAAAAGAACAGGCAAATGCTCTTTTTTCATGGGGCAGCCATCTTTTTGGTTGGAAGGAGGTAACAGGGAGCATGATACACAGTTCCAACTGTCCTGTGTCCTGATCACCCCTCCCAGCTGCGCACGCTAGACTTCAAATCTCAAATTCAAAATAAAAAAAAACAATTTTGCGCCAAAACAGCAGAAGGAGAACAACAACATTGGAAATCCCATCATGCTTTGCACAGCATCAGGGGAAAAATGCCCGGGCAGTTTTCTTCTGTGCAGCTAAAAATGAGACTTGGATAAGAAAAACAAAGTTCTGAAGCTGTGAAACTGTTAAAGAAACACCAAGCCTTTTCAGTGCTGCTGAATAGATTTTTAGTCTGGAGGTTCACTTTAAGATGTCCAGCATGCCTTTGCTTAGAGTCCTTTAGAAAAGATCCAGGTAGTTTGATGAGAGGTGTAGCAAATATATTGTGTAACAAACAGTCACCAGCATTGCATAGTGTGCACAAGACCGAACGGAAAGGTTCTCTCATTGTAGTGCATTATAGGCCATGCTGTCTTTTGTGAATGCTTATTGACATTTAATCCCACACTGTATTGCTGCATTTAATGAGGAACGTTACTGTAAGATAGTAGTAAGGGGAAAAATCAGTACATTGCAATGTGAGATGTTAAAAAATAGAAGATAAATCAAAAAATGATTCATGTTCTTTTAACCACCGTGAGCCTGCAGGTCAGCATCTTTACTGCTGGTAGGCACGAGAAAAATGGACAGCACCAACGTGCAGGGGTGTGTTACTGCAATGGGTCCAGCTAAATAAACAGGCAGCACATAAAACCATTCTAACTTTATAAGTACACATATTGCTAAGATTACAAATTAGAAATTGGCGGTTACTGCAATCCAACACATTGCTTCCTGTGAAGTGGCTCACCCTCCTGCGTATTGGACAATATGTTTAACGCGGTGTACTGCCATGCAGGTCACATAGCCTGAACGAGAGCCGTAACTAGTGTTCTCCTGCTGAGGGACCATCAACTATACCCAGTGGCTGGCTGGTGTACTGGTTAAAGTGGATCCGAGATAAACTTTTACTCATTTCATATAGTTTACTTTCATATAGTTTACTTTTAGTTTACTTTCATATAGTTTATAGGGCATTCCTCAAACCAAATACTTTTTTTGTTTTGATACTCTAATTCCCTATAAACTAAACAAGCCTTGCCCACAGCTCCTTTTGTGCCTTGGCACTGTAGCAGGGGCTTATGGGAGCTCAGTCTGGGCCAGAGAAGGAGGAGGTTACTAGCCATTGATTTCAGAGGCAAAGTGGAGGAGGGAGGAGGAGAGGACTGAATTTACACACAGGCAAGCTGATAGCGTCTCCAGCCCTCAGCCTGTGACAATGTGACAAACAGAACATGGCTGCCCTCATTGTATCACAGGAATAAATAATCATAAACTTTTGAAGCTGTTTGCAGCTAGATATGCTGTGTAAACTATCTAAACTTTAGATAAGCTATATAGACAAGTTACTTGTTATAGTTACGGTAGTTTTTCATCTCGGAACCGCTTTAAGGTCTCTGCCTCTGACACCGGAGCTCTGGGTTCAAATCCTAGCTCTTCCTGTTCAGAAAGCCAGGACCTATTCAGTGAGGAGTTTGGGCAAGACTCCCTAAGGCTGCTACTGCCTACTGAACACTTCCTAGTGGCTGCAACGCTTTGAGTCTGTTAGGAGAAAAATACAATATAAATGTTTTGTGTCTTGTCTTGTTTATGAACGGGTAAGGGGATTTTGGTCACAAAAAGAATAATGAACCTAAAATTAGTCTGTGGTTGACTTTGACAAAAGTCTCTTGAGTCATTTTAAAGCGACAAACCATCAGGAAAATGTATTATGTTTATTATTAGCTATTCTCATAAAGGAGAACTTGCACTTTAAGCATTTTGCTAGGCCCAGTACCATAATAAAAATTCCAAATTGGGATAAGCTCACGCAGCTGGTATAGTGGAAATGTATGGATACAATCATCATATTGTATGGAACTTATAAGAAAAGTCTGAATGCGGTTCTTTTCTTTGGACAAGCTAATTATAACGCTAATCATAAACAGCCAATGATGTGGACTTTAGAAAGCCCTGTTCAAGAGACGTCCTCCGCTAGAGAATTCCTTCTGTGAACGCTCTTCTTCGCCTTAACATGCCATGTGCTTTCTCTGGGGACACCAAAACATGACAAGCGGTGGAGCTCCGCTGAAAAGGTTTTCCAGGGACATCCGCTAATTGAAGCCAAGCTTGAGCTAAGTTGAGTAGTATGCACATCCAGGCAAATTAGCCACGAGAGCCGAGAGAAGGGAAAGTTCATTTTACTCATCCGTGCGAAAATGGGGCAAGTCTGCCGCCTCAGTGATTTTTGAAAAACTAAAGAAGAAATCATTGTAGAAATTAAATCTCTTTAGGGTTCTTTAATTATGCTGCTAGTAGAGGTTAGCAATAGACCCCCCATACCTGAAACCAGGGCTATAGCTGTTGTGAAAAAATATACACATTTTTAAAGGTAAGTATCATCATATTTATTAACGCCTTAGCAGCTTCAAGGGAATTATCTCATTTTGAGAATGTGCACTGCTTTTGACCTCAGCTGGCAGAACTTGTGCTGTAAATTCTTGGAATGCTTTTACGTCCCTCTGCTAGCAGAGGATATAGAAACTGAAATCAGAAGTCCTCTGTTATTGTCTCACATTGCCCACAAGTGGCCATAAATACACATTACAGCAGTACTAATTACAGTACAATAACTTTATAGTAAACTCCAACGGACAAGGAAAAGTTGTTTACTATATCAGAAGTTTACTTGGTCATACATTGTATATTTATACAGACACATTTGCTGGGACCTAAAGTTTACTATAGCCAGAAGTTTACTATATCAGAGTTTGCTATAATAAGATTCTACTGTGGTAGCAAGGAAATGTTACAAATTAGAAATAAAAAAAAATGTGCTAAAATGAATTGGCTGCTACAGGGTTAAACAAACTAATAGGTTTGTTTTAAGTAAACCCAATCTAAAAAGACATCAAAGCAAACTTGGATTAAAAATAAACTGATGAGATAACCAGTTGTCATTTGTAGTCCTAATCCTGAATAGGACTTGTATAGATAAATATGTAAAGATGTATCTGTACCCTGCTCTCAAGTGTGTTTTTCTCAGCCACACAGGAGCTTTATGCCCTCCAATTAGTTATCAGTGAGCATCAAGCTAGTCATACATAGGTCGGTTATGACCCTATATGCCAAGCTGATCAGTCCCTATCCAATTGATATTCTATAAATGTACATATACAGGTTTGTCACTTTAAATAATATCATACAACAAAAAATGTATTTAAATCAGGCAAGACTTTTTCATGTGTGTTTTAAATATTAATGGCTATATGTCTGTGTTTAACATATTTGTTTCCCTGCTAATTTTTTATTTTTCCTTTTAAGGAAATGCAACCTCTCCTCAGACTCCTCGGCCGTCATTTATGGATTACTTTGATAAGCAAGATTCCAAAAACAAGCCTCATGAGAACCACAACCAGAATGTCCATGACCAATTCCACATATCTAAGAATGTGTTTCCTGACAACTGGAAGGTTCCTCCAGATGGCGACTTTGACTTTGTGAGTACTTACGGCAGTACGGCCATTTTAACTTTCTTTTATACTACACCCTCCTTACCCATAACCAACTGTGCACCCTGACCACCAAACTAGTCTGTGAGGGTCGTCAGCTTTAGGGTTATGTGACTCTACATTGTTGAGCAGGTGTGTAGCTTAGAACACTTGAAGCCGCTTGAGCTCCAGTTGGTGCTGTTCCTCTCGTGACCTCCTACATTGCTGAGCCACTCACCAGAACTCCCTTTTTTGATGTACTTGGGGAGTAGGAGAAGGAAGATTAATGGTCGCAACATCCAACTATCCTCTTTGCCTATCATAACATGGGGGAGATTAGGGGGAATAGTGCCTTCTTTAGTGTTGGGATGGGCGGGTGGTGAGAGAAAGGTAAAGAGGTTTGAAAGAGTACATACATGTAAAGGAACAGTAAAGAGGAGCTGTAATGAACATAACATCATGAATAAAATTGATGATTGTTTACAATATTCATTTATAGATTATTTAGTCAGTATTTGCCAATTGTAAAATCTTTTCTCACCCTCATTTACATTCTGAAATGTATCTCTGGTGGGGACATTTCTAGTTCTGCCAGGTGATCTGTATGGAATGTTCGTTACTGAGAGTTATATGCACAGAGGGAGATACTGCTTGTTTGGCAGCTGGAAAAAGCTGTCATTTCCCACAATGCAACTATGTTCACAGACAGCAAAATGTCAGGACCTTGGTCATGACTTCACACTGTGGGAGTGGTTTCAACACAATTTCTATTTGAGAAAAAGTAAAGATTTCTCGTGGGGAAGGGGGTATCAACTACTGATTGGAATGAAGTTCAGTCCCTGGTTAAACTTTAACCAAGGATTGAACTTTCATCCCAATCAGTAGCCGATACCCCCTTCCCCACGAGAAATCTTTACCTTTTCTCAAATAGAGCATCAGAGGGTCTGTATGGCTATATGGTGAATTCCCTCCCACAATGTGATGTCATGAACATGCTTTTTCCAGATGCCAAGCCAGCATTATCTTCCTCTGTGAAAATAACTCTCTGAAACAAACTTTCTGCAAGCATCACTTGCTAGTGCTAAAGAATCCGAAATGTTATTCCACCAAGTACGTGAGTTGTACCCAGAATTGGTTTTGGCACAACAGGGTCAGTGGTGGTAAATACGGTAGTAGATACATAAAGAATATATGGGTATATACAGTAGATAAATACAGTAAGAACAGTACAACCAAGGCATAAAATAAAGTAGGGATGGAAGCATACATAAAAGATTAACCCCCGGAGAAGGACCAGGGGGTAATCCGCTGCCATCCTTGGCACTCAAAACGCTTTGCAGCGGTACTTTGAATCAGATGCCCCCAAGTCTAACCCTAGGAGAGAGACGAAGAGAGGGGAGAGAGACGAAGAGAGGGGAGAGAGACAAAGAGAGAAAGAAAGTGAAAAGGACAGTGATAAAGATGTCACCACCTGTGATAAAATTTTATTATGGAAATTCGTGTGAGAAAACATTTTACAATCGGCAATATGCAATATTTTCACTACAGTTCCTGTACAGTATTCTCTGGACATAGACTTCCATGGCACCCGTAACATCAAGTCACATAAAGGGCACAGGGGTTATGATGCAATTGAATGTGTAGTACTAATATTAAACAGCATATTAGGAGAACAGTATCCTACATTTATTTTTAGTTTGAGGGCTGCATTTTTAAACAGCAGCCATAACTGTATGATGTAAAATCTGCTTCATTCATCTGCAAAACAAACTGAAGTAATGACCCTCTGAACTTTTCAGCACTAAAATGCCATCAGAATTGTTTGCACAGATAGAAAAAAGCCTTTTACCTTCAATTTACTTTTCAGGAAAGCAGGCCATATTTGACTGGCTTATTTGCAAAGATAACAGCACTAGTTTTTTTTAAATACTTGAAATGAAGCAAAATAGAAAGCGACTGTACTCGCCATGCAATTTCCCATCAGGTCGACGGGTCGAAACCGTTAATTGCCGACAGGTCTGATCAGGTTTCTGATGGATTTTACAATAGATTTTGTACTGAAGTGCTTGAAAATCAATCAAAAACCTGATCGGACCTGTCAGAAATTATTGATTTGATCTGATGGGAAATTGCATGGTGTGTCCCAGGCATAAGATGATTACTTAGTAAGAAATCACGTCTCCCTCTGAGTTGCGATAACTCGGCGGGGGAATAGTATTTAACGCCGCCGGGGAGTTTTGCAGCAGCAGGAAGAGCCATCATTTGGCTCGCCCTGCGCCGAACAGCCCAGTGCTGTAACAATATATACTAGTCACTTCTGGTACTCTTTAAGGTTAATGGCAATTAAAAGGCTCTTTTTTATACATTTGTATAATCCCTTATGTGTTAGTGACAGTTTCCCCTCAAAGGGGTTCTGTGGCATGTTAAAAAAACAAACTGACACTTACCTGGGGCTTCTATCAGCCCCCTGTAGCTGTCATGTCCTGCGCCGCCGTCCTCCTATCATCACCTATTCCCTGCCGTCTAATAAGACGAATAGTGCACGCTCGCGTCTCCAGGAGCTTACTGCGCAGGTGCAGTGCGAGGTTTTCTCGTACTGCGCCTGCACATGAAGCTCCTGGTGACGGGAGCGAGCACATGCATGGCCGCATAGTCACGACAGATGAATAATTAGACCGGGACCGGCGGCAGGGAACGTGTAGGAGGACGGCACAGGACATGACAGCTACAGGGGGCCGAGAGAAGCCCCAGGTAAGTTTGTTTGTTTGTTTTGTTAACATGCCACAGAACCCCTTTTAAAGGATACGTCCAGGCAACAACAAAAAAATCCACTTACCTGGGCTTCCTCTAACACCTGGCAGCCGCCCTGTGCCCTTGCCGCAGCTCCCGGTTTCTCCTCTGCAGATGCTGACCTCACCAGGTCGGCTCTTTGTGCGCTCCACTGGGTCACGCAGGCGCAGTACCGTCCTTATGACGTCAGTGCAACTATGTGACCTGTGCGGTGGAGCACACAAGGAGCCGACCCGGAAAGCTGACCCGGCGAGGACGGCATCTGCAGCAGAAGAGACCGGGAGCTGCGGCGAGGGCACAGGGTGGCTGCCAGGGGCTGGAGGAAGCCCTAGGTAAGTGGATCTTTATTTTTTTTTTTTCCAGCCTGGATGTATTCTTTAAAGGATACCCAAGGTGACATGTGACGTGTGCATAACACACAATAAACTATGCTGTGTTCCTTTTTTTCTTTCTCTACCTGAAAGAGTTAAACATCAGGTATGTAAGTGGCAGTTCCTGACTGGGTCAGACTACAGTGTGTCCCTTACTGATAAGAAATTACAACTATAAAACACTTTCCTAGCAGAAAATGGCTACTGAGGGCAGGAAAGAGATAAAGAGTCAATAGTACATAGTTTTTAGCTCTGGCATACTTCAATGATTGTGTTCTCGAGCAAAAACAATAAAACAGTACACACTTAAAAAGTAGATCTAATAAAACTGTGTATATAGAATAAAACTGTGGAATATCTTAAGCAGTCATTTTTAGGAGAAGGATGATAGATACAATTGTTTATTTCATTAGTTTATTTTCACCTCGGGTGTCCATTAAAAATAAGATGTATTTATTGGTATTTTTTTAATACTGCTATTACTGTTATTTATTTTATTCTAGTTTATTTATTGTGAGAGTTTACAACTTATCAGTCTTGTGCATTGACTTCCAAGGATTCCTTTAGTATTTGCATACAGTCGACAGTTGTTTTACGGTGGTGTTTTTTTTTTTTTTTTTTAAATCCTGGATGGAGGTTGGGTTTCTGGCATCTTGAGTAAGAACATCTGTAAGAGAAGATCTTGTTTTGTTGATGAGGAAGACAGCTTGCATATTACATTGTCAACTTTTTTTCTAAAATGTATAAATATTTTAAACTTCTGCCATACTTTGTGTGAAACATTTATGAGAATTGTACATAACTGAGAGAATTACAGTGCGCAATGACATTCCCTTTATAGGATGTGCTGTGTTATCTCAAACCTTGCGCTGTGTATTGCCGCTTCTCCCACTCCCATTATTACCCACTGGTGTTTTGAAAAGAAGATACAGACTGTTTTAGATGTCCTCTACGTTTTGGTTTTGTTGCGAGGAGTGCAGAGGGTATGGCAGTGGCAACAGACATTAGGGTGACTGACCCATACAGCTAGACTTTGGTCATATGGGAGTAGGGATGATCAAAGACATGCAAATTCTTCCAAGTTGATGCGAATGTATGCAAGTATATGCAGTTTGAAAATGGACCAAACAATTTAAACCTGTGTTTAAATTGATAGGTCAATTTTCAAACTGCATACATTTGCAAAATTTCGGAAGAATTTGCATCTCATTGATCATCCCTATTAATGGGAGGTAAATGCCACAGTGTATGCACCGTCTGTGGCATCTTCTAGGAAGGAGGCCTCACAGTAACGCTTGCTGTATTGGCTACTTTAATTTGGGTACCGGCAATCGTCTGTTATGGAGCCTTAATTTGCTTAGCCATTGCGCCTAGCCGTTCTATAACTGGCAGGCCCTTGCCCCCGAAAGAGAAACAAGATTGTTATATATAAGGGCGAAAGAGCCCTTATTGTAAAGCTTTGTGCTACAGTTGCAAGGATCGGCGGGTGTCACCGGCAGTAACTCACCTGCTCGCCCGTAAATCATTAGAGGTCTGAAACTCCAACGCCCCCCTCCCCCCCCCCTCAATTGGAAAGACCGGTGCAGCCATTTTTATCCAAAGTCCTCCAAAGCTGTGGCCACCCCCACCTTGAATCTGCCTATAAGGCCACGGCTGCTGATCTGAGGGCGGGCTGAGGTGATACAGATAGGGGGTGGCCACAGTTTGGGAACACTTTGAAATACACCATGTCAGTTTTGCCTATTGAGGGTGCAAAGTTTCAGACCTCAAATGATTTTCGGATGAGTTGCCGCTGACATCCGCTGATTCTGGCAGCATTAACAGAGAGCCTTCCGTTACAGACTCGTTTTTTTTTTTTTTTTTTAATTTATCTTGTACCTCTTTTAAAGCAGATCTGTGGGGTAAATTTGGAGTCATAAAATAAACAGTACTTATTCTACCCCTACTTAAACCTCGGAACACTCCCAACAACGTGAGCGTGACTGACAGCGGCGCTGTAGATGCCGACCTGGCAAGGTAGGCATCTGCAACAGAGTGGATCCTGGGACTCTGGAGCTGCAGCGAGGGACATATCTGCTACCAGGAGGAAGCCCCGGGTAAGTAACGCTCATTTTTTAAATTTCCCTGGTGATTCCTTTAAAGGACACACCCAAGCTGCTGCTTTTAAAAAAAGAATCTACTTACCTTGGGCTTCCTCCAGCCCCTTGCAGCTGTCCTGTGCCCCCGGCGCATCTGCACCTGAGGGCACCGGGAATCACCGAAGCTGTGGCGAGGGCACAGGATGGCTGCCAGGGGCTGGAGGAAGCCCAATGTAAGTAGATTTTTGATTTTTAATTTTCCTGGACCTTCCCTTTAAGGGATAGGCATCAGGAGAGGGAGGATTAAGAGTTTGTGGTAGAGGGTTATGGGTCAGGCATCAGTAGAGGGAGGGTTCTGTGTAACAGGATTAGGTAAAAATCCGTAAAGAATAACAATATTTTACTATCGAAATTAAGTTCAAGGTCAGAATATCGGTAATTTTACACTTTCTTCATGCACGATCTGAGCCAGGTTTACAGGTGATCGACAACTCCTCAGCAATCGGTCTGCACAAAATTCTCAGTGGATTCACAACAGCTCTCCAGGGAGTCACTGACCCCAAATGTAACAACCTATCAAATTAATTGATTGAATGAACAAAGGAGGTGCATAAATAACTGCAACTCATTGACATCCCTATTAATGACTCAACTCCACATCAGGCTTTAGTCTTACGGCAGAGATGTTATTTTAAATGAAAGATTCCTGTGTACACATCATATATACAGTCACAATCGGATATGTATGTCTGACTTACAGTACAGTAGTACAGTAGAATCTTGTTATAGTAAACTCGAATATAGTAAACCTCTGGATATAGTAAACTCAGTCATCAGGTCCCAGAAAATGCGTCTGTATAAATATACAATGCATGACCAATTCTGTAAACTTCTGATATAGTACACTACTTTTTCTGGTCCCTTGGAATTTACTGTAAAGGAATTCTACTGTATACGGTGACCGCTTTATTGGAGCAGCACAAATAACTTGTTTTTTGATTGGTTTATTTCATTTTTGTGGACTAAGCACTGCCATTACTGTATATATGTTTATGATTACTTATATCTGAGAAATAGAACATTTTATCATATTTACTCTTTTAATTACATTTTAAAGGAATACTGTAGGGGGTCGGGAGAAAATGAGCTGAACTTACCCGGGGCTTCTAATGGTCCCCCGCAGACACCCTGTGCCCGCGCAGCCACACACCAATGCTCCGGCCCCGCCTCCGGTTCACTTCTGGAATTTCAGACTTTAAAGTCTGAAAACCACTGCGCCGGTGTTGCCGTGTCCTCGCTACCGCTGATGTCACCAGGAGCGTACTGCGCAGGCACAGACCATACTGGGCCTGGTTAGTATACTCCTGGTGACATCAGCGGGAGTGCGGACACGGCAATGCAGGCTCAGTGGTTTTCAGACTTTAAAGTCTGAAATTCCAGAAGTGAACCGGAGGCCGGGCCGGAGCATTGGTGTGTGGCTGCGCGGGCACAGGGTGTCTGCGGGGGACCATTAGAAGCCCCGGGTAAGTTCAACTCATTTTTCCCCAACCCCCCTACAGTATTCCTTTAAATGTATTAGGGGTCGGAGTTGGTGCATTTTTTTCCCCCAACTCCAGATACCCCAAAATTGCTCCGACTCTTTCTTTCTTTCTTTATTTATTGTATTTATAAAGCGCCAACATATTACGGAGTGACTCTTTGACTCTAACTCCGACTCCACAGCCCTGGGTATACCAAGGCATAGCGGCATTTGTTAAGTTTAATTTATATTTGCCACAAACCCAAACTGAGAGGACCTGAAGGCTGCCATCATTATTTCTTTAGTAAAACATGCCAGATTCCCAGCTTTGGTTCTGATCTTATGGCTTTATTAGTTTCTGCAGCAAGCAGCTATAGTGAACATCTGATCTGCATTCTCCCTTTGGTTCAGTTATCCAGAAACTACTAAGGACAGAGAATATATAATCAACAGCCAAGAAAAGGCGTCAGCACTGGTACCCCTATGTTATATATTTTTCCCTTGATGTTTTCCTTAAAGTAACAATGCCAAGCATAATGCCATGAAAATCCCTTGGAGGACAGAAGTCCCAAACCCTTTGGGTGACAATAATTGTGGCTGTTTACACACCTCTAGGCAGATAAGCTGACTGTACAGTCAATAATGAGAGGGGAGACAGGTTTTTAAAGAGGAGCGGTCAGCCATACTATCTCAGAAAAAAACCCATATATAAGTAGATAAATACTTGCTCTACTTACATAGCATATGTATTGCACTGTCCACGTTTTGATTTTTGTGATTTTTCTACAGTATAAAAAAAAGAGAAAGCTCTTCTTGGCATTTCCCATTTAGTGTGGCTATTTTGAAGCCAATCCTGATGTCATTTCCTGCCCTACTCTCCTCTGCCTGATTGTGTATGTATTGCCCACCCTTCACTATAGAAAGTGCATTGTCTCAGCATGAGAAATATTGGCCAATCAGAGAGGAACAGAGGTGTGGGAGGGGAAAACATGAGGGAAAGAGACTTCAGCCAATCAGGCTGCATTAGTTAAAGAGAACCCGAGGTGGGTTCTAAGAATCCTAATAGCAGACAGAGGCTGGGTCTGCATATAATACCCAGCCTCTTTTGCTATACAGCTTCCCCGCAGCCCCCCTCTGCGCTGTGCTATGCCCCCATAAATTATCAGCCGAGCTAGTGACACATAGCGTGTCGACAGCCAGCTGTTTACCTTTGTAATGCCAGTTTCGCCACTCCCCCGCCTACTCCATAGCACCGGTCCCCGCCTGCGTCCCTTCCCTGCCTACTGATTGGAGGGAAGGGATGCTGGCGGGGGCCGACGCTATGGAGGAGGCGGGGGGAGCGGCGAAACTTCAGCTTCTGTAACAAAAACGCCTGCAAAACCGCTCTGATATAGCATTTTTCAGAGCTGTATTCCACTTTCCTATACTTTAACATTGAGGCAGAAACGCCTCAGAAATGTAAAAAATGCTGCAGCCCCCGAGTTTGCGTTTGTGGAAAAAACGAACTTCTCTGGTGTGCACCATCCCATTCACTTTCATTAGCCAAGCGGTTTTCCTCCTGCAAGCATTAAAAAAAAAAAAAAAAAAAAAAAGCTTCAGAACTGCTCTGGTGTGCACCAGCCCTTTAATAGTATTTTTATGCTAGACTTTAGTAGCACTTTAAGCTGTTAATTTCCCCTGTTAATGCTGATTGAGAGAGGTGCTAGTTTATTTGCATGCCTTCTATCTTTGCATTTTAAATTTATGATAAATATGCCTATTTAATTCAGAATTTCGAGGGAACCAACTTCCCAATCTGATGCCATCAGAATGTAAAGTTTGTTACGTGCCTAAGGGATTTCCATCCCAGCAATGACTGAATCAATTAGTTTTTAGCTGCAGCAAAAGGAAAAGGGGGGGAAAAAAGTTACACTCTGTGTTCCATCAGACTCCTCAGCACAAGCAAAGTACCATGTGGAATGAAAATCTGTTTATTGCTGCAACACCAGTGTAATGATTTCTGTCACTTTGATGGAACTATTTCCAGGCAGCCATGGTTTCCAGATTGCTTGGCATCAGGCACGAATGTGCACATCTTTAGGACTTTTTTTTTTCTTTCTTTCAGTAAGTTTCCTGTTTTAAGTACACAAATTTGAAGGCCTCTAAAGATTTTGGAAGAGTAACAAAACTTGAAAGAGCCATCTGTTACGCGAGACAGAACATTTCAGTGGTTTAATGAGCAGGGGGAATAAATTGGAAACATGGCGGACTGTGAAACACGGGAGTGGTGACCTTAAGCTGAGGTTGCCACACAGGGATCCAGTCTTCCTGTGCCATGGAGAACGTGGGGGCTACTGGTTACAGAGCATGCAGAGATCTTGCTGCTGTTTTTGATTAATAAAAACACAGCCAGCTCTTGGCCAGGGTAGCGCGAAAACACTTCCTTCTAGGTTGAGCTTGTTCTAGTTTAATTGCTCGCCATCATGTTTTCCATGTGTTGTTTTTTTGTGTTTGCTGCGTTCACACCACTATTAGTATGTATTTGTTCTTTGGCTAGGCACCTTTGTGGCATGTCATTTATTACTTTCTTGGTTCCGCTACATGTACCACTAGAAACATTCATAGGCTTTGCTGGACAGAGTTAAAACCACACTGAGAAGTTTTTGGAGGGAAGTGGAAGTCTTCTGGGCATCAAAACCGATTCCAGGTACAATCTCTGATACTAACCTGGCAATGTTTTTAAAGGACAACTGAAATGAGAGGATTACAGAGGCTGCCATTTTTATTTCCTTTTAAAGAGAACCAGAGGCGAAGCACCCCCATGTATTTTTCCATATATATCAATGGGAACATGACTGTAAACACCTATCCTGCTCTTTGTTTCAGTCTTCTATGCTAAATCTGCCTGTTATCAGCCCTGATAAGAATTCCCGACTGAGCATTCAGTCTAGCTTTCACCGGAATGATTATAGCTGAGTCAGTCTTCTGTGATGTGTTTTCAAGCCCAAGTCTGCCCCCTTGTGGCTCTGCTTTCCTGCGATGTATCCTTCAAGCAGCAAAGCAGATGCTATAATCATTCTGGTGAAAGTGAGACTGAATGCTCAGTCGGGGATTCTTATCAGGGCTGATAACAGGCAGATTTAGAAGAGAAGAATGAAACAGAGAGCAGGGTAGGTGTTTACTGTCATGTTCCCATTGATATATATGGTAAAATACATGGGGGTGCTTCGCCTCTGGTTCTCTTTAAGCAATACCAGTTGCCTGGCTATCCTGCTGATCCTCTGCCTCTAATACTTTTAGCCATAGACCCCTGAACAAGCATGCAGCAGATCAAGTGTTTCTGACATCATTGTCAGATTTGACAAGATTAGCTGCATGCTTGTTTCTGGTTTTATTCAGACACTACTGCAGCCAAATAGATCAGCAGGGCTGCCAGGCAATTGGTATTTCTTAACCGTAAATAAACATGGCAGTCTATATAGCCTTCTCACTTTAGTTGTCCTTTAATCAGGGACTTTGAACTGGCTGGCACGGATTGGGTGCAGGGGTCACTGATAGAACTTGAAGGAACCCAGATCCCCCTTCCCTTCAGGAATGGCATCTTTTCTGATGGATGGGGTGTTGGGACAGACGAGGGGTCTACATGCGGCAGATTTGGGTTATGCGGCCTAATAAAGTGCATGTAATTGAAGCATGTTAGGGGTGCATGTTGGAAATGTGTCCACAAGTTATAGCTCCCTTTTGGGCTCTGTTAACCGTCCTGACAACTTCCTCCAACTTCTAACTGTTCACACAAGCTCAGAAACCTCAACTGTAGTCATGTGATGAGTACAGGAGGTGTCGAGAGGAGTCAGAAGCTAGAAGGAAGATGCCCAGAGATTTAGCTTTAATTTACAGATATGGTTCCAACTCATACTCTAACCAAAGCATAATTACAATGCTCTTGTTGATCTAGGGGAGACAACTTTCTGTGCTGACATTTTTCAAATAAAGTAAAATTTCCTATACATTTGAGCGCGAAAGTTATTCTGCTACATGTCTTTGATTAAAAAAAAAAAAAAAACATTCAGTGTATATTTATTGGATTGGGTAAAAGTTATAGCGTTTACAATCTATGGTGCCAAAAGTGAATTTTCCCATTTTGAAGCATCTCTGACTTTTCTGAGCACCTGTCATGTTTCATGAGGGGCTAAAATTCCAGGATAGTATAAATACCCCCCAAATGACCCCATTTTGGAAAGAAGACATCCCAAAGTATTCAGTGAGAGGCATGGTGAGTTCATAGAAGATTTTATTTTTTGTCACAAGTTAGCGGAAAATGACACTTTGTGACAAAAAAAAAAAAAGTTTCCATTTCTTCTAACTTGCGACAAAAAAAAAATGAAATCTGCCACGGACTCACTATGCTCCTCTCTGAATACCTTGAAGTGTCTACTTTCCAAAATGGGGTCATTTGTGGGGTGTGTTCACTGTCCTGGCATTTTGGGGGGTGCCTAATTGTAAGCACCCCTGTAAAGCCTTTTTTTTTGTCACAAGTTAGCGGAAATTGATTTTAATCTTCTATGAACTCATCATGCACCTAACAGAATACCTTGGGGTGTCTTCTTTCTAAAATGGGGTCACTTGTGGGGTTCCTATACTGCCCTGGCATTTTAATGGCCCTAAACCGTGAGGAGTAGTCTTGAACCCAAATGTCTCAAAATGACCTGTGAAATCCTAAAGGTACTCAACGGACTTTGGGCCCCTTAGCACAGTTAGGCTGCAAAAAAGTGTCACACGTGTGGTATCGCCGTACTCAGGAGAAGTAGTATAATGTGTTTTGTGGTGTATTTTTACATATAACCATGCTGAGTGGGAGAAATATCTCTGTAAATGACACATTTTTGATTTTTTTTTACATTAAATTGTCCATTTACAGAGAGATTTCTCCCACCCAGCATGGGTATGTGTAAAAATACACCACAAAACACATTTTACTACTTCTCTTGAGTACGGCGATACCACATGTGTGACACTTTTTTGCAGCCTAGGTGCGCTATGGGGCCCAACAGCCTATTCACAGGTCATTTTGAGGCATTTGTTTTCTAGACTACTCCTCACGGTTTAGGGCCCCTAAAATGCCAGGGCAGTATAGGAACCCCAAAAGTGACCCCATTTTAGAAAGAAGACACCCCAAGGTATTCCGTTAGGTGTATGGTGAGTTCATAGAAGATTTTATTTTTTGTCACAAGTTAGTGAAAAATGACACTTTGTGAAAAAAACAATAAAAATCAATTTCCACTAACTTTTGACAAAAAATAAAATCTTCTATGAACTCGTCATACACCAAACAGAATACCTTGGGGTGTCTTTTTTCTAAAATGGGGTCACTTGTGGGGTTCCTATACTGCCCTGGCATTTTACGTTCCCAAAACCGTGAGTAGTCTGGAAACCAAATTTCTCAAAATGACTGTTCAGGGGTATAAGCATCTGCAAATTTTGATGACAGGGGGCAAATTTTGTGGAACCGGTCATAAGCAGGATGGCCGCTTAGATGACAGGTTGTATTGGGCCTGATCTGATGGATAGGAGTGCTAGGGGGGTGACAGGAGGTGATTGATGGGTGTCTCAGGGGGTGGTTACAGGGGAAAATAAATGCAATTAATGCACTGGGGAGGTGATCGGAAGGGGGTCTGAGGGGGATCTGAGGGTTTGGCCGAATGATCAGGAGCCCACACGGGGGAAAATTAGGGCCTGATCTGATGGGTAGGTGTGCTAGGGGGTGACAGGAGTTGATTGATGGGTGTCTCAAGGTGTGATTAGAGGGGGGAAATAGATGCAAGCAATGCACTGGCGAGGTGGTCAGGGCTGGGGTCTGAGGGCGTTCTGAGGGTGTGGGCGGGTGATTGGGTGCCCTAGGGGCAGATTAGGGTCTAATCTGATGGGTAACAGTGATAGGTGGTGATAGGGGGTGATTGATGGGTGATTGATGGGTAATTAGTAGGTGTTTAGAGGAGAGAACCGATGTAAACACTGCACTTGGGAGGTGATCTGATGTCGGATCTGCGGGCGATCTATTGATGTGGGTGGGTGATCAGATTGCCCGCAAGGGGCAGGTTAGGGGCTGATTGATGGGTGGCAGTGACAGGGGATGATTGATGGGTGGCAGTGACAGGGGGTGATTGATGGGTGGCAGTGACGGGGTGATTGATGGGTGATTGATGGGTCATTGACAGGTGATCAGTGGGTTATTACAGGGAAGAACAGATGTAAATAATGTACTGGCAAATTGATAAGGGGGGGGTCTGAGGGCAATCTGAGCGTTTGGGCGGGTGATTGGGTGCCCGCAAGGGGCAGATTAGGGTCTGATCTGATGGGTAACAGTGACAGGTGGTGATAGGGGGTGATTGATGGGTAATTAGTGGGTGTTTAGGGTAGAGAACAGATGTAAACACTGCACTTGGGAGGTGATCTGATGTCGGATCTGCGGGTGATCTATTGGTGTGGGTGGGTGATCAGATTGCCCGCAAGGGGCAGGTTAGGGGCTGATTGATGGGTGGCAGTGACAGGGGGTGATTGATGGGTGGCAGTGACAGGGGGTGATTGATAGGTGATTGACAGGTGATCAGTGGGTTATTACAGTGAAGAACAGATGTAAATAATGCACTGGCGAATTGATAAGGGGGGGGGGGGTCTGAGGGCAATCTGAGCGTGTGGGCGGGTGATTGGGTGCCCGCAAGGGGCAGATTATCGTCTAATCTGATGGGTAACAGTGACAGGTGGTGATAGGGGGAGATTGATGGGTGATTAGGGGGGTGACTGGGTGCAAACAGTGGTCTTGGGGGTGGGCAGGGAGGGGTCTGAGGGGTGCTGTGGGCGATCAGGGGGCAGGGGGGGGGGGCGAAATCAGTGTGCTTGGGTGCGACATAGGGTGGCTGCAGCCTGCCCTGGTGGTCCCTCGGACACTGGGACCACCAGGGCAGGAGGCAGCCTGTATAATAGGCTTTGTATACATTACAAAGCCTATTATACCTAATCCATGCGGCGATCCGGGTGCTAGTAACCCGCCGGCGCTTCCGAACGGCCGTCGGGTTACAGCGCGAGGGGGCGGAGCCAGTCGCCGGCGACTGATCGCGTCACAAATGACGCGATCGCCGCATAACCACGCCCACCTCCGCCGAAGGGCGTATTGCGGTCGTTTAGGCCCAGTCTTTGCTGCCAACCCATCGGCTGGGGGCGGTCGGCAAGTGGTTAAGCAGCAGGGAAGCGTTGTGGCAGCTCTGGAATGTAACATACTGCGGCTGGTACTGCACTACCTCTTTTTTCACCTCTCCTCTCTGAGATAGGCTGGCTCAGTGACACAGGAAGAAGTGGAGGACTCCACAGGCCACACTATGACGCTCTTCCCTCCCACAGATGACATCATCTATTAGCAGTCTTTGCCAAGGCAAGAAAACTGTGGATCAGTTCATTCGGCGTGCGACTCTGAGAGCCAAGCGCCGAAGCTGGGTGCCGTCATAGCAGCAATGCTATGATTCATGCCCCACATATCGGTAATTCGGGGCTCTGGCGGCTGTCAGATCCCGAATTACATCTCCCTCCAAGTTGCGAAAACTCGGAGGGGGAATAATATTTAACGCCGCCTCGGAGTTTAGCAGCAGTGGGGAAATCAGTCATTCGGCTCTTCCCGTGCCAAACTGAGCGGCGCCATCATAATATGTACCCAGAAAACTGCCATGCCAGTTTTCCAGGAAGGGGGCGTAGCTAATAATCAAAACCTGGATTTTAAGTGGTCAGTTTCTAGACATTTTATTTCTGTTCTAACATCTGCTGCCTGTGCGGATAGCGTGGGTTTTATTTTTACACTGGAGGTCCGTTTAAAGTACTTTTTACACCATCTGTGTGAGAAGTTAGATACACTTGCATCGGCATTCGTTAGTAATTGCAGGTCTACACTGCCTGGTAACTTTAGGGTTTACTTTTGCTCATGAATTGTGCGAAGTCTTTTGTTTTTGTTAGTTTTTATTTTGGTGGCTTTAGATAATGGAGCATCTGTTCCATGTTCATATTTTGGCTTTTTATTTATGGTTTGATATCTTACATGGAAAGATTTGTCAGCGCATAGATTACTCATAACTTTTTCCTATATCACTCTGTTTCCCTGGAGTGCCCAGGCTGTGGAGAGATTGTTTTATTTGCTGTAGAGAAAAGAACGTTATGGTACATTGATCTATGATGATGATCGCTAACAAGGCTTTTGCTTTGTTTGGTTACTAATCGGTCAGTATCAGGCTTGGAATCGGTTACATCATTTGAGCGCAGACTGTAAAGAGTTTTAGGAAATAAAGGGGGCCTGTTCTATTGTGGCATAACCATTCTTGAGACTATTCTTGCTACCGAGCAAGTGCATCTAAGTCAGGGGTCTCAAACTCGCGGCCCGCGGGCCATTTGCGGCCCTCGATACAATATTTTGTGGCCCTCGCCGGCAAAAGCTTCCTTATAGTTCGCTTCAGTGCGCCCAAGTAATCCGCCGCATCCCCGCCGCTAAACGAGGGCTGCAGAGCCCCAAATCGCCCGGGGGGCAATCCGCCGGCATTTCCTGGAAGGGGCAGAGCTTTCAGCTTCAGCTCTGCCCCTCCTGACGTCAATCGCCGCACGGAACGCCGCCTCTCCCCGCCCCTCTCTGTGAAGGAAGAGTGAGAGGGACGGGCAGAGGCGGCGATGCGCCGCGATTGTGAAATTCCTTATGCGGCCCAGCCTCATCCTGACTTTGCCTCCTGCGGCCCCCAGGTAAATTGAGTTTGAGACCCCTGATCTAAGTGGTTTATCTTTAATGTGGGAGGAAACAGAAAATTAAATTTTTGCTCTAAAAAATTAACCACATCAATAAACAGATATGAAGCACAACAAGACTATTCTGTCACGTAAAAGCATACATAGACCTCCCTGAAGCTAAACGTTAACATTGCTGATTTCTGGACAAATCATCAGGTTGTCTTGTAACTATGCGATTACTAAACAAACAAAGCTTCCCTCCCTGGATACAGCAGAATCTTTTCTGCATGGTATACTTAGCTTAATACACCTCAACACAATCTGATCATTTTGAAAGCGACAGCAAACTTAGGAATTAGCTTCAGAGTGAATTGTAAGCTTGTGTTATTAACCCTTCCAGTAACTTGGAAACCAGTAATATGTTTACTTCTATATGCTTTATGCTGTGTTTCATCCCTAGACCATAGAAGAAGTTAGTTTAATACCACTTTATGGTCAATAAACATGAATTCAAATAAGTATCGCACTCAGAGAACAGAGATTGTTATCAAATTTAATTGTATTTAGTAAAAACAACCTTCTGTACAATACAACAGAATCCTATTCCCCAAATATTGCACCAATGTCCCTGCCTGCACCCAATGCCCTGTCCCTACCCTCTTTGGTGTCTATTGTAGATCACCTATGTTCTTGTGGCTTGCACTCTATACACTATCTGGGCCCGCTTTGCCCATGACTACAGTCCAGTCTTCGAAGTGAAGACAACCATGGATGTCAATATTGCGTATAGGATTCACACTGCAGTGTGTTTGTAGTTCACAAATTATTTGCATGCAATTACTCACCCTGCCCGGGACTTAACTGGCTCGTGCGATGCTCGCTGGGTCTCCATTAGCTGTGTGTGTAGTATTTTCCCTCTTGGCTCGCCGCATACCTTATCACCCGTTAGCTTGAGGTGACATTGCACTGCCGTTATCATGCTGCTTTTAGCCACAGCTTGGTACTTGTGCTCAAGGCAATTGCTTTCCCTTCGTCTCCTACGATTGATTGTGAGATGCGGGCGTCCCCGCTTTAATGGAGGCTCCTGGGTTGCACTTGCTTCCCTCTGTGCGCAGCATCCCTTCAGTTCACAGCTCAGCTGCAGTAGATGGCGGATCCGAGGTAAACTTCAAACCGCCACGCTGCTGCTACGGTGGCCTGGATGGGATACAATAGGTCAACGCGTTTCATCAGTTCCCACTGACTTTTTTTAAACATGAATTGAATAACCGTGCTATTGCACTGGAGAGTTATTGTATTACCTCAGTGCAGCCAGCGTTCAAGTGGGATTATACCCTCAAAACTAGAATTTTAGTAACTGCTCTTAGTTACATAAAAGAACATTTGTGAGCATTCTCGGTATGTAAAATTGTTTGCCTCTGCTGAGAGCAGTAGAAGCTTGCTTATCTCAAATCATCGGCAAAAGCAAGAATCTCCCTGTGCCTGTGTCTTCACTCTTCTCTCCTCCCTCTGCTGAATAGACACAATGCCCTGGCAACAGCTGAGTCACTTCAGCAGAAAAGGTGGGGGCAGAGTGAAGACACAGACAGAGAGATTCATGATTTTGCCGATAACCAGAGATAGGAAAGCATCTACTAATTTCTGCAGTGAACAAAATGTCACTTATCATGGGATACCTAACTCTAGGCAAAGCTACCTAAGGTGAACACAGAGGTATGTTCATACTGGATCTACATACCTCTGTACATTGTCCCTTACTCTTCACATTCCCCCTGCTCCCTCTAGCCACTACTTGAAAAATGTGACTTTTGGCTGAAGTAAAATTTCTGGACAGGAAGAGGCTGACTTGCCCCGATGTTTTCTACGATCGCCCTCCTATTCTGTTCGAATGTCGGCTCCTCCTGTTCAGTAAGCCAGCACCTATTCAGTAGGAGAGCTTGGGCAAGACTCTCTAACACTACTACTGCCTATAGAGCGCGTCTTAGTGGCTGCAGCTCTGGCGCTTTGAGTCAGCCAGGAGAAAAGCGCGATATAAATGTTCTGTGTTTTTTCCGGTCCAGAAATTTTACTTCAGCCAAAAGTCATATTTTTCGATGGTTGATTATGGAGACTGGGGAATGAGGAGAGAAACGGACAAAAAACAGAGGTGTGTGGATACAGCATGAACGTACCTCTGTGCTTACCTTAGGGTAGCTCTGCCTCTGGTCAGGTGTGCTTTAAACAATGGAAAAAGATATTCAAAATAACTTGCAATAACTAGCATAACTTTAATTTAATGCACCACGGAGTTCTTCTTTAACTTTATATCAGGGATTACAGAGCTGAACTGTAATGTTGAAGAACCTTCATATTGTCGGCCTTTTTTTGCCATAGAGGTCTCCTAAACAGCAGAAGTGGACATAACGAGTGACGTGGTCCTCTGAGGAGACTGGAACAAACAGAGGCTCAAAGGAACATTTTTATTTTGATTCCTAAAAACTGTCTTAAATTAAACATTATGACTCTACTTGTACCAAATGTATGTTACAGTAATTATGTCATTTTAAGGAAATGTGGAGAATAGGCAACAGCTGTTAGAAAACCAGCAGCAGATCAAACCCCTCTGTAATAAATGGTCCGGAAGCCTGTTGCTTAGCAGAATATTCCATTGTCTGGTTTGGCTGAGACTGATGATACTGAGGAGTCAGCTGACCAGCTCGCGAGTACGCTTATTAGAAGCTGCTGGCATCCACGTAAGGTCATAATTTATATCCACAGCGAAAATATAATCCATCTCGGTGGGGACTTTGCTGGCTTTGGTTGTTGAACTGCTGGTTTATGGAGATGCGTAAGAACATGGGAACAGTGTTAATTAGGAAAATACACTTTTATGCGCCATCACTTTTGAGAGACCGGACAACATTTATTTGTATTTTTGCTGAAAATATAGAAATTGTACATGACCCTTTTTTATTTTGCTATTACTTTCACTAGCTACTTTTGTTTATAAGGTGTTGATGAATCAACCCCTCAAGGTTTAACATTCATAATGTAACCAATATCTGAAATAGCACCCTTTCTCCATAAATGTAAAGGAGTTCAGCTCGGGCGACATGACTAATACTTAAAGGATACCCGAACTGACATGTGACATGAGATAGACATGGGTATGTACAGTGCCTAGCACACAAATAAATATGCTGTGTTAATTTTTTTCTTTCTCTGCCTGAAAGAGTTAAATATCAGGTATGTAAGTGGCTGACTCAGTCCTAACTCAGACAGGAAGTGACTACAGTGTGACCCTCACTGATAAGAAATTCCAACTATAAAACACTTTCCTAGCAGAAAATGGCTTCTGAGAGCAAGAAAGAGATAAAAGGGGGAATTTCTTATCAGTGAGGGTCACACTATAGTCACTCCCTGTCTGTCAGGACTGAGTCAGCCGCTTACATACCTGATATTTAACTCTTACAGGCAGAGAAAGAAAAAAAGGAACACAGCATAGTTATTTGTGTGATATGCACTGTACATACCCATGTCTATCTCATCATGTCGCATGTCACTTCGGGTATCCTTTAAACAATGAGATGTGGAGTTGAGGGCCTTTTAACTTTTGCCGCGTAGCGTTACCCTTTCCTACCGCAGCTGGTCGCAATGGCCATTCAAGTCAATGGAACATGACACACTTCCTGTGATGCGAAGTGCTCTAGCTACCGCAGAAGCTGCACTGAATTACTGTGCGCTGCGTGCAGCACTGAAGGCAATTAAAGTCAATAGTAATGTGCAAATGTTAAATTTTTGGCACCTTTGCCATGTGTAGATGCAGACTTTCAGATGACATGCTTCCTGGGACAGAAGGGTGTGGCCTTTTGAAGTCAGGTTGCCTCCAATTTCCCTGTCAACGCAGTCTGATGCATGTATTGGTGTGGTGCAGTAGGCTGGCCAGATTATGGGGGGGGGATTACAAGATAACCGAGAGGACAGGGAGATGCCAGAAAGGATAGCGAGAGAGCCTATGCACCTCATGGGGCTGGAGGAAGTCCCAGGTAAGTATAAATAACCCCATTATAGTGGTCTCAGGTTTCCTTTTACACAGCTGACATTAACCCGAAATATTGTTAGGGTTGGTTCACACGGGCGCTTTTGTGGCGTTTAACTCGGCGTTTCAGATGCAGCGGTTTTTGGGATCTACCACCATCCCATTCAAGTGAATGGGAGCATTTAGAGCTGGCTTTTGCAGGTTTTCATGAAAGCCTGGCGGCAGATCCTGGCATTGCATCTAGTCTCAAAAGCAACATGTTGCTTTCAGAGGCGGTAAACGCCAGGAAACCATAGCAAAGACCAGAATTGCTAGCCTTGAACGCTTCTTAAGGGCTGGTTCAGACGGACGCTTGCGGAGCGTTTACCGCAAGCGTTCGGAACGTCGCAGTAAACGCTCCCATTCAAGTGAACGGGAACGTTTACACCGAGCTTTTGCGCGCGTTTACACGATCGCGGCGCTCGGGACCCGATTTTCGCTAGCGTTCGAGCTGCTTCTGGAAGTGACATGTAGCTTCCAGGGGGCAGCCAACCGCGACGGCTAATGTCCCACTAGGGGAAGAACACACGCGACCGCATCAGAACGCGACGCGAAGGCTATTGAAAGCCTGACCGCGCAGCCGCCGCAACGCCCCCAAACGCGACACCACGCAAACGTCTGTCTGAACCAGCCCTAAAAGCCTTCAAAAGCTAGCGTCTAAACGCTGGCGTTTGACCGTGAAGCTGAGCGAAATATTGTCAGAAGCCCGTGTGAACCAGCCCTTAGTCTCTTACCTGTTCACCATTCAATCCAAAGTCTTTTAGGTAATGTTGCTCTGTAAAAGTCTTCTACAATTGTGACTGTTTAATTGTTTTGCCTTCCAGCAGTTATTTTCTTTTTGTGTTTATAGAACTTAGCACTTTTAAGTGCCATTGTCTTTGTAATTTTTCCCCCCAGTATTGTAATTTGTGTTTTTAATAGTTCTTTTGTTAATTACAAAGCCACTGAATTAAATCTGGAATTTTCTGGTTGTTGTCTCGTGCGGTGGGACAAATGTCAGTTTTGCTGCCTGGTAACTCCTCGGGATTTTAAGCAGTTCTACTAAAGGTTTTGGTTTACTTTTGTATAATTTGGTTTTCTTTAGTTTGTCCTGATTTACTCTGTTTTGTTATGTGCTTTTCATGGTTATACACCCAAATTGTTTTCCAGGATGAGCTTGAAAGTTGCAATAAGACAAAATCCGCTTGGATGGTTTAAACCGATGATCATAGAATGAAACATAAAAAAGTATAAAACCCATTTGGATGCCAGTCTTCAAACCAAACCCAGTGTCTGTTCTGAGTGATCCAAATGTAATTTTCACGCTGGAAAGGGGAAAAAAAAAAAAAAGAATTGTTTCTGAAAGCCTTATTCCAGGCGTTGGTCCATGCGTTCCATGTTTTTGTTCCATGCCATAATAAGACCAATTTTGCAAACGTTTAAGGAGAATTGGAAGGGGAATTAAATAGGAATAATATTTGTAATTTATACCTAAGCAGAAAGGTTTGAATCAGGATGCTGCTATCTTAAAGGACACATTTGAGGCATCTTCTGCGCTATGGCCAGGAGCGTTCTGCACAGGTGCAAGTACCACGATTGCGCAGGCGCAGAAGATGCCTACCTCGGCGTTAGCTGGTCGTCAAGAGGTTAAATTACTTATCTCCTGTGTTGCTGTCACTTACAGAAGGTAGTACAAATTTGACAACTGACAGGTTTTGGACTATCCCATCTTCTCCTGGGGCATTCTCAGAGTTTTCTTTATTTTTAAGGCAGGGGTCACACTTGTCTTTCAGTTTCTACACTTTTCAGAAAACTGAAAGACAAATGTGACCTCTACCTTACAACAGCTAATGTAATTTATAGAGAAAACTGACAAATTGCGCAAGATGTCAGTTTTTTTTCTGCATGCGAAATCTGCATTAAAGTGTGACCTAGCTCATTGATTAACATGAGTTATCAGTTGAAGTCAGTTTTTCTGTGCAGAAAACGCGTACGAAAGCCGGTAAGTGTGACCCCTGCCTCAAAGAACTTGGGGAACGTCAGTTGCTCAGTCTAACTGCCAGAATAGTGTGCAAACAGGTAGGGAAGGTGGTCTGCATCTTTGTGTAGATCCTTTACAGGGAATGCTTTTGTAAAGAATAAATTAAATACTGAAAATCCCCCCATGAAGAGATGGGGTCGGGAAGGAATTTTTTCCCTTTTGGAGCTAATTGGACCATGCCTTGTAAGGGTTTTTCTCCTTCCTCTGGATCAACAGGGATAGATCAGGGAGCAGGATGGTGTTGGTGTTGTACTTTGTTCTCTGGTTGAACTCGATGGAAATGTCTTTTTTCAACCCAAATAACTATGTAACTAAGTAAAAACCTGTCGTTTCTGTCATATTTCTACTCACTAATGTGACAGCAACATAGGAGAAAAGTAAATTACGGCTGATTTTACTCTGGAAGAAACATACTTGTATGTATTTACATGTTTTTTTAAATTTTACAATTTTTGTGCAATACCAGTCCTTCCCCAATTAGCACCCCTAGAAATATCGGCAATGGGGAGGACAATTGCAGGCCTCCAAATCCCTGTTTCCAGGTCTGAATGCTGGGCAAGAAGCACTTTCTTCTATTCCATCTTTCTGATCTCCTGTGTGTGGAGCGACTGTGGGACTAAATCACACGAATTGTTTTATAACCACCATTCATCTTTTTTAATGATGGGAAATGTATGGCTGCAGATGTACAGACAGGCTGGGGAAATGTCTTGTGCAGAGATCATATGCTCGCTTTGTCACTACAAGAAAGGAGAGAAAAGACTCCCTTTCATTTCATCTAAATAGTACTATAATATTTACCACATAAAGACAAACCGCACAGCGACATATCTGCATTATTGTTGGGAGTGTGTCCTCCCCAGTGCTGCAGCTGAAGAAGAAGAAAACATTCCTTCCTCTTGAGCCCAGCATCTGTTTTCCTTTAGTGAGGACTCTGATTCAGAGGACAAGTCTCTCCACTTGTAAAGATGCAGCTCTCTGCACTCTATCATGTCTCAGGAGGACCGTACCATCAAAGGGCCAGCCTGTTTATTTTTGGATGCTCCTGTGTTTTCCAAATTCGGATGTAAAAGGAAAATTAAGCTCCGTCTTTGAACCATCACAATAAGCTGTGATGCTGCTACACCTCTCCCATTCCCAGGTTCATACAAGAAACTGAAATGGCCTTAAAGAGACTCTGTAACAAAATGTTGAGCCTTATTTCTTCTATCCTACAAGTTCCTATGCCTGTTCTAATGTGCTCTGTCTAACTGCAGCCTTTCCTAGTTGCACTGTCTCTGTAATAAATCTTATCATCTTTTCTCTGTCGGCTCTGTCAGGCTCAGGCTGGAATGTGTGGAATGTGCAGCACTGCTTGTGATAGGCAGAAGCTTTACACACCCTCTTCAAGCTCTCCTCTCAGCCTATCTCACACTGGTTAGCAGCCATGTCTTTTGTTTGTAAACACTGCCTAAAACTGGCAATTACAAGCCAGGATTGCAGCAGGGAGTGGCAGAAACAGCACAGAGGGACCCAGGAGAACATAATGAATAGAATGGTATGCTTTTTAGTGTAAGAATTTTGGAGTACAGATTCTCTTTAAAGTGAACCAGAGACGAAGCATCCTCATGTATTTTACCATATATAACAGTGGGAACATTAGAGAAAACACCTACCCTGCTCTCTGTTTCATCCTTCACTGCTCAGTCTGCTTGTTAACAGCCCTGATAAAATTCCCGACTGAGCCTTCAGTCGGGCTTTGCTTAGGAATCATTATAGCGGAGTCTGTCTTCTCTGATGTATTTTCAAGCCCAAGCCTGCCCCCTTTTGTCTCTGCTATAATGACTCAGCTATAATGAATTCTGAGCAAAGCCAAACTGAATGCTCAGTCAGGGATTTTATCAGGGCTGCTAACAAGCAGACTGAGCAGTGAAGGATAAAACGGAGAGCAGGGTAGGTTTTTTCTCTAATGTTCCCACCGGTATGTATGGTAAAATACATGAGGGTGCTTCGTCTCTGATTCACTATAAAGAGAATCTTAAACCAAGGTTTGAACTTCATCTCAATCAATAGCTAATGCCCCTTTTCCCACATTAAATATTTACCTTTTCTCTAGTGGCGTCCCTACCATGGGGCGGCCAGGAGCGCTCCGCTCCGGGTGTCAGCTCCAGGGGGGGTGTCATCAAGGCCTCCCCAGAAGCCTTGATGACACAGGAGGGGAAGCAGCGCTGAAGGAGGGGTGGCAGCGTCGGCGGGGAGGGGGGAAATACCCCCCACATCTCCCTCACCTGGGTCCCCTCCTTCCGCGCTTCCCCTCCACGGGCGCCGGCAACGGGCACTGACAGGGCGGCTGATAGCCGCCCTCAGTTTACCCGAGCAGGGCTACGGGAAGATGGCCGCCGAAGCCCGCACTGGAGACAAAAATAGACGGCAAGATGGCCGCCGACGCCATCTTGCCGTCTATTTTTGTCTCCAGTGTGGGCTTCGGCGGCCATCTTCCCGTAGCCCTGCACTGATGACGCAGCAGGAGACGGCGCGGGACATTCAAGAGGAGCTGCGGAGGCTGCCCACCTACCCACCACTGCTGCCCACCTACCCACCTCTGCTGCCCACCTACCCACCACTGCTGCCCACCTACCACCACTGCTGCCCACCTACCCACCACTGCTGCCCACCTACCCACCAGGCTACCCACCACTGCTGCCCACCTACCCACCACTGCTGCCCACCTACCCACCGCTGCTGCCCACCTACCCACCAGGCTACCCAGCAGGCTACCCACCGCTGCTGCCCACCGCTGCTGCCCACCTGCCCACCGCTGCTGCCCACCTACCCACCACTGCTAGCAGGCTACCCACCACTGCTGCCCACCTACCCACCGCTGCTGCCCATCTACCCACCGCTGCTGCCCATCTACCCACCGCTGCTGCCCACCTACCCACCGCTGCTGCCCACCTACCCACCACTGCTGCCCACCTACCCAGCAGGCTACCCACCACTGCTGCCCACCTACCCACCACTGCTGCCCACCTACCCACCACTGCTGCCCACCTACCCACCAGGCTACCCAGCAGGCTGCCCACCTACCCACCACTGCTGCCTACCTACCCACCAGGCTACCCAGCAGGCTACCCACCACTGCTGCCCACCTACCCACCGCTGCTGCCCACCTACCCACCGCTGCTGCCCACCTACCCACCGCTGCTGCCCACCTACCCACCAGGCTACCCACCACTGCTGCCCACCTACCCACCAGGCTACCCAGCAGGCTGCCCACCTACCCACCAGGCTACCCACCACTGCTGCCCACCTACCCACCACTGCTGCCCACCTACCCACCACTGCTACCCAGCAGGCTGCCCACCTACCCACCAGGCTACCCAGCAGGCTGCCCACCTACCCACCACTGCTGCCCACCTACCCACCACTGCTACCCAGCAGGCTGCCCACCTACCCACCAGGCTACCCAGCAGGCTGGCCACCTACCCACCACTGCTGCCCCCCTACCCACCATGCTACCCACCTACCCACCACTGCTGCCCACCTACCCACCAGGCTACCCAGCAGGCTACCCACCACTGCTGCCCCCCTACCCACCACTGCTACCCAGCAGGCTGCCCACCTACCCACTAGGCAATCAGGCTGCTCACCCTTCACCACCTACCCACCAGGCTATCAGCTTGCCAACACTCAAATCTGCTACCGATATTGTGTATTTTGTGGTCAGATCTGCTACCGACATTGTGTATTTTGTGGTCAGTTTAACTACCGTCATTATGTATTTTGTGGTCAGTTTAACTACCGTCGTGTATTTTGTGGTCAGTTTAACTACCGTCATTGTGTATTTTGTGGTCAGTTTAACTACTGATATTGTGTATTTTGTGGTGAAATCTGGTGCTGACATTGTGTATGTTCTGGTCAAATCTACCGCAAGATTGAATGATTTTTTTCTGGTCAAATCTGCCGACATGATTGAATGTATTTTCTTGTGAAATCTGCTCACATAACGTGTAATGTCTGGTGAAATGTTCTCGCATTACGTGTATTTTATGTTGAAAGCTTCTGACATTTTGTGTATTTTCTGGAGAAAAGCTGCGCAATGATGTGAATTTTCTGGAGAAAGGTTGACTAAAACTTGGGTGCACTTTTAAATTAGCTCCGCCCCATCCGGTCATAGCCACGCCCATTTTTTCGCCGCGGCGCGCTTTGCGCGCCGCAGGTGGTGGGGGGGGGGGGGGGGTGTCTTTCAATACCTAGCACCGGGTGTCAAATGCCCTAGGTACGCCACTGCTTTTCTCAAACAGATCTGGGGGGGTCTGTATGGCTGCTATTGTGGTGAAACCCCTCCCACAGTGTGATGTCAGTCAAGACCATGGTCCTGACAGTTTGCGGTCTGTGAACCTCATTGAATTGTGGGAAATGACGGCTTTTTCCAACTGCCAAGCAAGCAATATCTTCCTCTGTGCATATAATTCTCAGTGGTGAACATTCCGTACAGATCACCTGACAGAACTTTACCTGGGTACTTCTGCTCAGTATAGGTGACTAAGCATAAGAATGCATTCTTCTGTGAACTAAAACCCTGGCTTTTAATTTAGCTGTAGGGATAACAGTTGTGCCTGGATGAGTGAATCTGTGAATGCATTTGTTTGAACATTTGCATGCGAGAGTGTGAAGGGTTAATAGATTTTTGCTGTTTTCTGGCCACACCCCCTTCAGCACCTCCCTTTCCTTATTAACTTATTTAATGTCCTAACTAGAGGCTATGTGCCTGGATATGTGTTTTGTTTTTTTTTTTGTTTTTTTACCTGACAGAACTTAAGATGTTACCACCTATCATAAATTTGAGAATGTAAATCAGGGAGAGGGAAGATTTTACAATGGGAAAACACTGACTAAATAATCTATAAATTAATATTGTAAAAAGATAAGCATTTTTTTTTTCATTAGGTTCTTTTCACTACAGTTCCTCTTTAAATATTTGTGTTTTAGAACAGGATCACCTTGTCATTGGAAATAAGATCACTGAGATTGTTGACCTATATTACTGATCTCAAAGTAGCTGGTTCTGCCTGATTGATGTGAGCACACGGTCTCCCCAGAATGCATTGGTGGGACATTTCTCTTTTCCACAGCCTAGACTGGATTGAGCAGCAGGCAGTTTGTGTTCAGCATGGTCTCCTCAAAATTAATTTGTGGAACATTTCAATAAAACTCCGCCGGGCACTCCGGTATCCTCCCACATCCCAAAAAATACAGATACCGGTAAGTTAATTGACTTCCCACTAAATTGGCCCTAGATACGATCCATGCAATGCATAATACATATATCGACATATGACTGTGGTAGGGATTAAATTGTGAGCCCCTCTGAGGGACAGATAAGTGACAAGACGCTATACTCTGTAGTGTACACCACTACGGAAGATGTCAGTGCTATATAAATACTAAATAATAATTAAGGTAAATTTGTAAAGTGCCCTGATCCCTCACTACATAGTTATTGCCACTAGGTTTCAGCAGTAGCAGATACTTGCCATTACCCTCCTATACTACTTGTTTGAGTGCAAAATTCCTGTCCAGTGTAATGCAGGGTGACTGAGCAAAAATGTCAAGATTTGAGAGCCAAGAGTCCTTTGAACCAGTTATTGGTAGACAGTATAGGTGAGCGTCTGTTGGCCTGACTGAACTGACTGAGTCCTGGGTAGGATCAGGAAGCTTTACAGATATATTTTCAGGTGCACATAAAGAGGAACTCCAGTGAAAATAATGTAATAAAAAAAAGTGCTTCATTTTTTACAATAATTATATATACAGTGATGTGAAAAACTATTTGCCCCCTTCCTGATTTCTTATTCTTTTGCATATTTGTCACACTTAAATGTTTCTGCTCATCAAAAACCGTTAACTATTAGTCAAAGATAACCTGATTGAACACAAAATGCAGTTTTAAATGATGGCTTTTATTATTTAGTGAGAAAAAAACTGAAAACCTACATGGCCCCGTGTGAAAAAGAAGTTGCCCCCTGAACCTAATAACTGGTTGGGCCACCCTTAGCAGCAATAACTGCAATCAAGCGTTTGCGATAACTTGCAACGAGTCTTTTACAGCGCTCTGGAGGAATTTTGGCCCACTCATCTTTGCAAAATTGTTGTAATTCAGCTTTATTTGAGGGTTTTCTAGCATGAACCGCCTTTTAAAGGTCATGCTACAACATCTCAATAGGATTCAGGTCAGGACTTTGCCTAGGCCACTCCAAAGTCTTCATTTTGTGTTTCTTCAGCCATTCAGAGGTGGATTTGCTGGTGTGTTTTGGGTCATTGTCCTGCTGCAGCACCCAAGATCGCTTCAGCTTGAGTTGACGAACAGATGGCCGGACATTCTCCTTCAGGATTTTTTGGTAGACAGTAGAATTCATGGTTTCATCTATCACAGCAAGCCTTCCAGGTCATGAAGCAGCAAAACAACCCCAGCCCATCACACTACCACCATCATATTTTACTGTTGGTATGATGTTCTTTCAGCTGAAATGCTGTTACTCCTATGCCAGATGTAACGTGACACGCACCTTCCAAAAAGTTCAACTTTTGTCTCGTCGGTCCACAAGGTATTTTCCCAAAAGTTTTGGCAATCATTGAGATGTTTTTTTAGCAAAATTGAGACGAGCATTAATGTTCTTTTTGCTTAAAAGTGGTTTGCGCCTTGGATATTTGCCATGCAGGCTGTTTTTGCCCAGTCTCTTTCTTATGGTGGAGTCGTGAACACTGACCTTAATTGAGGCAAGTGAGGCCTGCAGTTCTTTAGATGTTGTCCTGGGGTCTTTTGTGGCCTCTCGGATGAGTTTTCTCTGCGCTCTTGGGGTAATTTTGGTCGGCCGGCCACTCCTGGGAAGGTTCATCACTGTTCCATGTTTTTGCCATTTGTGGATAATGGCTCTCACTGTGGTTTGCTGGAGTCCAAAAGCTTTAGAAATGGCTTTATAACCTTTACCAGACTGATAGATCTCAATTACTTTTGTTCTCATTTGTTCCTGAATTTCTTTGGATCTTGGCATGATGTCTAGCTTTTGAGGTGCATTTGGTCTACTTCTCTGAGTCAGATAGCTCCTCTTTAAGTGATTTCTTGAATGAAACAGGTGTGGCAGTAATCAGGCCTGGAGGTGACTACAGAAATTGAACTCAGGTGTGATAAACCACAGTTAAGTTATTTTTTTAACAAGGGGGGGGGGGGGGGCAATCACTTTTTCACACAGGGCCATGTAGGTTTTGAGTTTTTTTTCTCACTAAATAATAGAAACCATCATTTAAAACTGCATTTTGTGTTCAATTATGTTATCTTTGACTAATAGTTAACGGTTTTTGATGAGCAGAAACATTTAAGTGTGACAAACATGCAAAAGAAAAAGAAATCAGGAAGGAGGCAAATAGTTTTTCACATCACTGTAAATGATTTAGTCAGTTTTTGCCCATTATAAAATCTTTCCTCTCCCTGATTTGCACTCTGTCATCTATTACACGGTGCCTTTTTTACTGCTGGCAGGTGATGTCTGTGGAAGGAGATGCTGCTTGCTTTATTTGGCAGTTGGAAACCGCTGTAAACAGCTGTTATTTCCCATAATGCAACAAGGCTCCCACAATGTGATGTCAGGACCATGGTTCTGACATCACACTGTGGGAGGGGTTTCACCACAATATCAGCCACACTGAACCCCCTGGTGATCTCTTTGTGAAAGTGATTTCTCATGGGAAAGGAGATGTCGGCTACTGAGTGGGATGAAGTTTAATTCTTGGTCACGGTTTGTCTTTAAGTTATGGGAGCTGTTGGCCTGTGTGTGGCCACTTTTGTGCATAGCAGAATATCTTTATGGAGTGTATCTGTACTGAAGTAGATTTGTGTTATGGATGCTTCACAGAGAGCGGTAGGAACACACAAGGTTACATGATAACCCCCAAACCTTCTGGGCTGTCAGAATATACATCAGGTTGATGGAGTCCCAAGCAGATCCAAAAAGCCAACTGGTAATGAGTCAACTTGACACCATTTGTAACTGAAATTTAGTGGTCTGACTCCTCAGATACAAACCTGCTGTTGATTCTCCGCTGTAGTGGTGAGATTTCATAATCTTCATTGCTTTTCATTTTCCACGTACATATTATCCGAATGAGTTCATCTATCTGTCCCTTCATTTTCATGTCAGACGCTAATGATATTCGCTGCATCCAGGTAAACCCCCAGACAGTCTGTTTACTCATCTGATGAATGGCTGGATGTATGAGGAGTGACACCGGCATCTATCTCGTTTGCATATTTGTGCATTGAAGCGCATTGTCAGAGTTGCGTTCTACATAAGAGATTCCAGAAATAACGATTTAGCTGCAGGCAAGTGTGTGCAGTGAGTGGGTATATATCCATTTCCTTTTCATACCCTTAATTCGGTGGGTAGGTTTACAGTAGATTGGTTATAATGCTAGAATACGCAGCTCTTACAGTAGCTTGTATGATGGATCAGCCTTTCTCTCTTAGCCCAAATACGCGCTCCAGTTTTCTTTAGCCAGCGTTATCTTTATACAGGGCTATTGCTTGAATGAAGAGAGTTTTACAAAGGACAGCTGAAGACTGTATAAGGCAGACCAATATTGTGCTTTGCAGATATTTCAGCTTTGTTCCTGCAGTGCCTGAGCCGCCCCTTGAGGACTCTCACTCTACCCTTGGCCATAAATATGGATGGACGTCCTTGTTAGCCAATAGCAAGCCTTGAGAGGAAGGATGGGGACTAGTCACCCATGGAAACGCTACAACATAAGACACTACTGCAAAAGTTACTGAAAGTTTTAGCACATCCATGACTAGCAAATCTGAGACTTTCATATCTGTCAGCTGATTACATGTTTCTCCTTTAGTTCTCCTAGACATGAGAAAGATTTTGATGTTTCACGTGGCAGATTCCAGGAACACCTAGGTAGTAAGCAAAGAGACACCAGGTGGCCAGTACTGTTAGTACTGTTAGTTTAGAGATAATTGAAAGTACAGTGTAGAACTCTATACTCACAAAGGTGGGTTGCAGATCCCTGCAACCACCATGTAGGCTTTCGGGGAATAAACCGTCTCCACTCGGTTCTCCAGGTCCCTGTGGTCGCTCTCCTAGATGTTGTTTTGGATAAGACTATTACCTCCAATAGGTTTGACTGGAAATTTGTGGGGATGGAGGCGCCCAGAATATTAGATGAATGGTTTACTATTAGTATAAAATATTCATGAAAAAGAGGTGTTCTCTTGCCTCTCTGGAAGATAGGACAGCAGTTCAACTGGAAATTTAAAAAAGAAACTCAAAACACAGACAATGCGTTTTACGGGTACTAGCCCGTTTCCTCACGTCAATAAATAGTGCCATGTAACAATGTGCATTACAGTACGGGCGCCTCAGATCTGTGGTTTGAAAAACAAAAGTGTCAGCCATCACCCCCCCCCCCCCCCCCATGCCTCTGGTGGCGCCGCAGTATGCTAGCCTCAGTTCGGACAATCTCCCCTCTTACGCTTACCATTTAACTTAACTGCAGATGCTTTGCAAAGGCATAAATGGTCATTGTTCCCTGTAGGGGCTATTCATGCCTGTACACAATATCAATAAACTCAAATTATCTCAATGATCATCCCCCCTGCTAAATCCCAGAATTGGTAGGTTCCAGAACTGTTGTCCTATATGCGCCAAACCAGGCATCTGGAATCCACACGAGGCTGATGACTGACCTTGCCTGTATATCATTGTAATAACCACGGAACTGTAATATTCCTTTAGAGCAAACCTGAACTGAAAATTAAAAGTCAAAATAAAGATACACATGTCATACTTACCTCCCATGTAGTCTATTCATCAATCTTTCTTCTCTTTTGCGTCCTGTTTGTCCACTGGGATCAAGGGAATTCTCCGCCCTCCATTTTGAAATGGCCATTACCCCATAACAGCTTCCTCGTCAGCACACTGTTAAACTGTAATATCTCACACTTGAGCCATAGGGAAACATGGACATTACCTTGCTCATCAGTTGTCCTTTCAGTTAAAACTGACAGCACTGAAATATAACTGACAGCAATTGATATATTTCAGTTCTGACAAAATCTTGTCAAAACTGGAAGGAATTATTGTAAGAAGAAAATGGTGAGCTTCTGAGAGGAACTGACAGTGAGGTAAGTACGTAATATTCATTTTCAGGTACATCAGGTGTTTATTTTAAATACTTTTACTTGGTTCAGGTTCACTTTAAGACTCCATAGCAGCCTGCACTATATCATGAAATGTGATGATAGATGGGCACTTACATGTGAGTACTAATAGCTTGCAGTAAGGTAGCCTATTAGTGCGCTGATGTGTCCCTCGCAGTTAATTTCTCTCCGTGGATGAAATACTCTCCAGACAAGCTCATAATTCTGCTCGAGAAAGTGCCACTTGTCATCTTGTACCTTCAGGATGTTTGCCTGTTGTACTTAAGTGTTTGTAGACAGCAGAGGAGAGAGTGATGAATATTAATGAACCCGGGCTCTTCTGAAGTGAAGCGATGGCTTGTACTTTTGCATCACCGTTTTATGACAGCCTGCCTGACAGCAAGATTATAACTGGCATGGATATTGCATGTAACTAGGATAGGTTTCATACTCTTATGTTTGGGTGCGGAGAAACATTGAGGCACAGCACATGGGTGCTTTTATACTGCTCTGAATGTTTTTGGGGTGGGTTTTGTACACATGTAAAATCAGATGGGTGAACTTTGTAAGCTACAGGCTCTCTATACAGTTAATCTCAATATTAACCACTTAAAGACCGGCTGGATTTTCTATGATCTGTGCTGGGTGGGCTCTTCAGCCCCCAGCACAGATCGTGTTGCAGGCAGGGCGATCAGACTTCCCCCTCCCCTTTTTCCCCACTAGGGGGATGTCCTGCTGGGGGGGGGGGGGGGGGGTCCTGATCGCCGCGGGCTTCTTGTGTGTAGTGGGGGGCTCCTCAAAGCCCCCCTCCGCAGCGATATCCTGCCCTCCCTCTCCTTCCCTCCCTCCCCTCCTCATGCCCTCCCTCTCCTTCCCTCCCGTCCTCACTATGGGCGGCACAGGACGGCGATCCGTCCTGTACCGCCTCTGATAGGCTTCAACGGCGCCGTGCGATGTAAACACCGGGGATTTCTTCCCCAGGTGTCTACATTTCGCCTCCGAGCCGCGATCAGAGACTTGCAGGCTCCTCACGGAGGCTCCCTCCGTGAACTGACAGGAAACATGGAAACACCTATCGGCATTGGCTGGTCGTTAAGTGGTTAAAGAGGAACTTTAACCAAGGATTGCACTTCATCCCAATCAGTAGCTGATGCCCCCTTTACCATGAGAATTCTTTACCTTTTCTCCAATAGACAATCAGAGGGGTGTTTATGGCTGATATTGTGGTAAAACCCCTCCCACTGTGTGATGTAATTACCCTGGTCCTGACAGTTTGATGTCTGTGAACCTCGTTTTTTGTGGGAAATAACATTTTTTCCAACTGCCAAGCAAGCAGTATCTCCCTCTGTGAATAGAACGCTCAGTGAACATTGAAGCAGTTAGAGCCACTCTTTCCCCAATCTGTGCTGTGCCAACTCCTCCTGCTCCTGCGTCCCATGCATTACATTGCAGAAACTCCTGCACCTGCAAAACCACCCTTTCACCTTCATCACTTCCTGAAATCTCACTCTGACCTGTAGATTTGGAAGGGATTTGTGGCTGTAACAATGCCTCCCCTCCAATCAGTGGCAGCGTAAGTCATTGTAGGAGGCTTGGTTGGCTGTCCAGGACCAGCAGGAAGCATCAGGGACTGCATAACATCACTAGAAATTCAGGTGTGTCTGGGTGGGCGGTATTAAGCCAAGTTAAACCCTTTTGTATAAAATTATGAAACAAATCACAGTTGCATGCAATGCCAGCATGATAAATCCCTCTATTCCTATCTTTTTTTTGACACCCTTCAAGGACTCCTGAAGTGAGGGGGATCTGGAGGATGCCATATTTATTTCTTTTTAAACAAGGCATATTATCCTCTGCCGTGATCCGTTGAGAGGGATATGAAGGCTGCAATTTTTATTTTCTTCTAAACAAAGCCAGTTGCCTGGCAGTCCTGTTGATCTTGATGGCATAAGTAGTGTCTGAGTCAAAACCCTGGAACAAGCATATGGTTAATCCAGTAAAGTCAGAGTACCTGATCTGCTGCCTCCTTGTTCAGGGTCTATGGCTAAAAGTATTAGAGGCAGAGGATCAGGAGGGCTGGTATTGTTTAAAAGGAAATAAATATGGCAGCCTCCATATTCCTCTCACCCCGGGTTCCCTTTAACAGAGCATCATACCCCAGTTGAGTCCTCTCTCTAGTTACAGAGTGGTAAAACCACAGCATATGAAAGGAAAGCATGGCTTAGTGGTGATCCTGTCCAAAAGCCCGACATTATATAGAGTCTATCTGCCAGATACTTTCCTCGCATGTTTAATATTCAGGGCCTGGCAGCCTGCTCCTTTTTCTGTTCCACAATGTAATTTGCATTCAGAAATTGTGATAATAATCAGTGCCACCCCACTGAGATTTTCTGTTTCTGCTAACATGCAGAAAACAAGGTCTGGTAAATATTAGTAACAGTCAAGCCTGTGATTTACAAGTCGCTGGTTGACTCTCGGCTACTTTCCTTTCTTTGTCAAACAGAACTATATCATCTATTTGTTTATCACGATTAGAAATGGCAAGCCCTTTGTGCAATGCTGTCAAAACAGGTCGCTGTACACTATTTCTGCCCTACTACAAGTGTTCATTCACCGTAGCTCACAACTGTCCCTTTTTCATAAAGGACTTACGAGGCCAAAACCACTAAAAAAGTAAAGTACCTGCATGATGTTTAAATGCACAGAGGACGCCATCTGCGCAGCTTTAGGGACAACCCCCCGAACCACGCATTGTAGCGTGGACCAGAGGGGGTGGCCCTAGAGCTGCGCAGCCGCACTCGCGGCAATGCGGACTGCGCAGCTGCGGCCAGCTCCGGCGGCCATATTAGGAGTGGCAGGAGAGCCAAACCCGGCCTGTGGGGTTACAGGCGGCAAGGGGGGCGATTTCACTAAGGGGACCCAGCGGAACTGCACGGAGGGCGCAGATGGCGTCCTTCGTGCATTTAAACATCATGCAGGTACTTTACTTTTTAGTGGTTTTGGCCTCGTAAGTGTTTTAAGGACAGTCACTCTTTGGAAACCAAATCCCCTCTGTCTTCTTCATTTGATCCTTTTTTGGACTAATGTACAGATCTGTGTAATTTATATGTATTTTTCTGCTGAAAATGTGCTTGACTTTATTTCCATCCTTTAAATTCATACACAGATAGTCCCAGACTTACGAACGGTACTTTTGCAGTAATGGGTTTAGTGAATTGGCATTTGGCAAGGTGATCAGTAAATCGGCTGTTTTCTGCATTACCGAATGCGGTGATGTTTAGTGAATTAAGGCCCACGTGATATGCATTCCTAGGGGTTTTGCGTGTAGTTATTAGAAGTGGGGCAAGGACGTACCTTAAAGGACAACCGAGGTGCCATGTGACATAGTGAGAAAGACGTGTATGTACAGTGCCAAGCACCCTGATTACTATGCTGTGTTCCTTTTTTTTTTTCTTTCTCTGCCTGAAAGAGTTAAACATCAGGTATGCAAGTGACCGTTTCTGTCCAGGTCAGAGACTGTAGCGTAACCCTCACTAATAAGTAATTACAGCCATAAAACACTTTCTAGTTAGTAAATGGCTTCTGAGAGCAGGAAAGCGATAAAGGATCAATAATTTATAGGTTTGAGCTCTATCATACTTCAATGAAGGTGTCATTGAGCAGAGACAATGAAACCGTAAAAACCTAAAAACTAGATTTAAATATAAAATAAAACCGTGGGCTATCTTAAAAAAAAGTCATTTTTAGGAGGAGGAGGATGGATACAATTGTTTTTCTCATCCATTTATTCTCACCACTGATGTCCTTTAAAGATGTCCTTTTTTCTTATCTAAAACGTTGGAATTACATCACCCTTGGTTGGATAGAGTGTAGTGAGATGTATGGCTCATTATGCTGAAGAACATGATTTCAGGTCACACTGCTTTTGTAAAAGTTCAGACTGAGGCATCTGACTCCACCCCAAACTCCTCTGATCTTGGTTTCTAAAAGTTCAGACTGAGGCATCTGACTCCACCCCAAACTCCTCTGATCTTGGTTTCTAAAAGTTCAGACTGAGGCATCTGACTCCACCCCAAACTCCTCTGATCTTGGTTTCTAAAAGTTCAGACTGAGACATCTGACTCCACCCCAAACTCCTCTGATCTTGGTTCTCCGCTTGTATTCCATGGATTTTACAGATCTTGAATAATTTGCATACAAAAGTTTTGTGTGTTTTCCCAAACTTGAAAGCAATGGCTATTATCAGTGGAAAGAACCTTATTTTCTTTCACGTTTTTACTGACTTAAAGAGAAGTCTCTAATGGAATACAAAGTCTATTAAATTGCTTGGCAGAACATTCCCATCTTAAACTTTTTCAGTCCAGTTTAGTATAAAAGAAATGTAAGGTCTTGTTCTTTTAATTCGTGCTGCATAAGCTTAATTAGAGCATTCCAGGTAATTTAGGAGTGTAATTAAGAACAGAAAGTTGCTTCATTGTGAAATGATGTTCATTATCAGTGACTTGTAAGACCCGGCTGAATTGCTCATCAGGCATTGCATTATGCCAAGCAGCTCCCCGGATTTGTTCGGCTATGGCTAATGAAGCCTGTCTGGGCTTAGAAAGCAGCTGTGGCTAACACTCGGAGTTCCTCTATATATCAGTGATGGCATATGGTGGATACACACCATGCGTTTCCGCGTTCGATGCGTCCGTCGATACGCATCGATTCGATTATTTCCGACATGTCCGATTCAAGCTTCGATGGATCAATAGGTTGATTCGCCATACTTTACATGGCAATCGACCTAAAAATCATTGAAATTCGTTCGGAAATGCTCGGAAATAATTGAATCGACGCGTATCGACGGACGCATTCGACGCGGAAACGCATGGTGTGTATCCAGCAATAAAGAGAACCCGAGGCGGGGTTCTGGGAATGAAATCACCATCCCTCGGCGGCGAGGGAAGGGACGTGGGCGGGGACCGGAGCGATGCAGGAGGCGGGGAGCGGCGAGACTGACAGAGGAGAGGTAAACCCAGCGCGCTCTGACAAGCTGCGTGTCAGCAGCGCGACTGTGTTTTATGGGGGGATTACAGAGCGCAGGGGTAGGGTTAGCGGCGATCTATATAGCAACAGAGGCTGGGCTCTATAGACAGACCCAGCCTCTGTATGGGGATTTTATTCTCAGAACCCCGCCTCGGGTCCTCTTTAAGTCTGTGTTCAGACTGGTAATGTCAGCCATATTGGTATGTTTGTCAACTTGTCAATATTTGAAGGGCTGGATCACACGGATGATTCGCTGTCGTTTTTGCCTCCAGCAATGCTCCAAACTGCACATCAACCATGTTGAAAGTGCCATCAGTGGTCACAGACATGAGAACTTGGTCATGGAACACAGTAAGGAATTGGGCTGGTCTGATCAATTAAGTTTTCCGTCACATCAAAATTCCTCAGTTCCTGTTCAGTCAAAGAGTGGATGTGCTGGAAATAGAAGTTTAATCTGTGGAAGTTCCAGCTTCCCACTTGCCATAAGATACCACAGCACACCCTCAGAGAGGTCTTGTGGAGTTCATACTTCAATAGATTAGAGCTATTTTGATAGGAAGAGAAGGACAGACACAGTATTAAGCAAGTCGTTTTAATGTTTGGCTGATCAGCAAATTTTCCATGTACAGTAGAATCCCGTTACATCAGGGGTGTAGCAATAGGGGGTGCAGAGGTAGCGACTGCATCGGGGCCCTTTGGCCAGAGGGGCCCTGAAGGGTCCACCCTCTATCACAGTATTAGCTCTCTGTTGGTCCTGTGCTGGTAATAATCACTTCTATAGAAGTAATCCTTAGCACACTGTTCCCCATCCCCTTCTTGCACTTCTGACACTGTGGTTGTCCTTGGCAGGTTTTGGTGCGCCATGTCAATTACCGGTATGTATAGAGGGGAGCATGTAAAACTTGCATCGGGGCCCACAGTTTCTTAGCTACGCCACTGTGTTATAGTAAACTCCAAGGGGCCGGGAAAAGTGGTTTACTATATCAGAAGTTTACTATTTCAGAAATTGTCCTATAAATGGTGCAGCATGCCCTGGTACCTTCTCTGTTGCAAAGGAGCAACTCTGTCCTCCCATTAGAGGAACAGTACAAGCACTTGCACATTTCGTAGTCTACAAGGTTAAGTTTACCTTACGGCTTCATAGCCACGCTGGACACATCACTAGTTAAGCATCTAGAGCTCCTTAAAAATTGCAGCCATCGCTGAATAGAGGCAGCCACTCGCTTCCTATCAGTGGCTCCGATGTCTCTGCGGTCGGGCCTTACAGCACAAGCCTGAAGAGAGCAGCCGACCATGGGTTTCACACTGACATATGACGCGTGCACCGCCCACTGTTTACTATATCCAGAATCAGCTTCATGTGGGGGCCAAAAAACATGTTTACCATAACAGAAGTTTTATTATATCTGAGTTTACTATACCAGGCGTTGCTCCCATAGACTTATAATGGAGATTGGGAGGCAGTTTACTATACCCAAATGTTTACTATACCGGAGTTTATTATAACAAGATTATACTGTATTAACTACAGGATTTGGGGGATCCATTGGCCCACTGCAAAGCTACAGGTATGATTTTCTGTAACCTACTTGGGTACTTCGCTTTGCTTCTACCTCAAACCCCATAAAACAGAGGCTTGGACCACCGTACCTTGTACTGAGAACAACCCCAAACCACTGAATTAAATATAGAATCCATGGCTCTGTACATCTGTAATTCATATGCCAGCATCTCTGAATGCCTCAGTTGGGTACATGGGGGATAACATAAGGTTTTGCTTGGCTCCAACTCTCTCATTAAAGTGGACCTGAACACCTGTACAGGACACAAGGAAAAAAAGAGAGAGAAATGCATCCTGTGTGTTCTTGAAGAGAAGAGTCTGTCTAACTCCTCCCCCCCCCCTCATCCTCATCTTCAAGCAATCACAAGTGTAATTTGAACTCTCAGCTGTCTCAGCACAGTCATTTGTCAGTCCTCGGCAGACACATCTAATAAGTCAACTGTAATAACGTTTTTTCTTTAAAGGCTATTATACTCTTGTTTACCTTTTTGAGTAGAGAGGAAGTTCTGAGCTCAGGTCCGCTCTAAATGCTGCATTTAGTGCTTTGCCTTTTGGACCCGCCCTGCAAGTTGATTTCTTCGGTTTTAAGAAGTTGGTCTTGGACTTTCTATTTCACAAAAACATACAAAAAAAGGCAGGAGAGAGATAACGATGCAAACAAGCTGGAGAATGAGATAAATGCAAATATGGCATTTGTGGTTTTTGTTCACATTGACCTCACATTGTGGTTTGAAAGTCTGGCTGTCCTGCGAGTTGTCTGTAGAATTTTCTGTCTTGTGTGTGATTTCCATGGGAAACTTCTTAACGGAAAGTGCTACCTTCTCATCGATGATAGAAAACCATCACAATCCAGCTCTGCCTTTTGGCAATCCAAGGTTTTTGTTATTTTTTTTTTTCGATTTGATTAATTATTTTGTTTTTCTTACAATCAAGTCTGAACATTTTGTTACAACCATCATTTGCACAAGAACCACAATTTAGGGCTGGTTTTCATAACACAAAAGAAAGCATTTTCCAGGCTGAAGATACAAAGAAGATCTGTTCACGTTTTTGCTCAGAAATTGGTTAAGCTGGAAAAAGTAGGAAAACATTCCCTCTAAAAGACCGAGAGGACTTTTTCCTCTGAGTTTTCTAACTATGATGGAAAACATTTACTACCAATGTCTTCTTTGTTTGTATACTCTACAAATGATCAGCCTGCAACTATTAACGCAGATTACCATTTATCACTGGGAGGGAGGAGGACTTCCCAAAAATATAGGTGTATAGAGCCCAAAATAATAACAAAATGTTTATTAAGAACCAAATACTTGATTGATAACGCGTTTTGCAGATCGCAGTCCGCTTCCTCAGATTAGTACAAAAAGTGTCTTAAAACCAGAGTTTTTCAAGCAGGGAGCACCTATAGGCGCTCCCTGCTTGGAGATATAGGCGCTCCCTGTTTGAAAAATGCTTGTTCCCTCCCAGTAATATTCCTTACTAGCCCCCCTGATCCTGGGGTACTGGTCATGTTTTGTGGGTTCCTTTAAACACCCATATCCAATTTTTTGGGACGGCTTCCCATGCTATTGAAGAGTCAAGAACCCAAGTGAGGACGAGTTTTCCTCACTGGCAAATATACTGTTGTTGCCGGTTTTTCAACTTACTTTTGTGAGTATCCTGCACAATTGTGTGGCCCATAGGCTCGATATACTACACTATCAGGGGCTCCCGGTGTCCCTGTCTGGTTTTTGTCCCCTCTGGAAGGTCCTTGGACTCCATTGGTCACCACACCTCCTTCATTACCATTTATATTTGAATATAAACCAGCTGTAGTATTAACTGAACACTTTTATACCTGAAAGAACAGGTATAAAGCAGTGGATTTGATTATAAAACTGAGGGGACCTTTTCTACGTCAATATGGCACCTGCTGGCATGGATGTTACATTGTTGCTGCTGCCACTCTTTTGCCCTGCTTGCCGTCATCTTCCTCGTCACCCATCAAGGCGCTGGGAGTTCAGCTTTGTTGTTTCTTTCGGCATGCTTGTTGGTCTGAGGAAGTGGGCAAGAGCCCGTAAAACGTGTCACCAGTGGCTGGATAGTGTACTAGTTAAGGGCTCTGACACGAGACCAGGGTTCGAATTTTGCTGCTTCCTGTGATCACCTATTCAGTAAGGAGGCCTTGGGCAAGACTACCTAACACTGCTTCTGCCTACTGAGCACACCCTAGTGGCTGCAGCTCTGGCACTTTGAGTCCACCACCACCACGATATAAATGTTCTGTGTCTTGTCTAATAAATCTTTTGTATTAACCCAGTGTCATCATTAGAGGTAAGCCACCTGTTGTTTTTCATATTTTGTGTGTTAACATATTTTATTACATCTTCTGCAACTCTTATCCCCTTTGTGCTACCTGCTCTCTAGTCCCTCCAATATGTAGCTGCTACCCAATAAAAATCTTTTTAGAGAGCTACCGCAGCAGGAATATCCAGGATCACCTGAGTGGAGACTGGGTCAAAATCTCCACTCGTTCACTCTGTTGGTTGCCCTTGTCGTAACCTTTGTCTGTGAGTGCTGCTCGTTTTCTACTACTCTCCTTGTAGTGACATACTGCACCATTTTGGCTCCCAGTCCCTGTGTGTGTGTTTTGAAAGTACAGTGCCATCTTATCCTACCCTGATTTTGGATGACTGTTCAGGAATAATTGCTGTAGAAGGCCCTCTGCCAGTTTATCTGTTGAGCAGCCGCTCAACGGGAAGGAAGGAGGTTGAGTTGGAGGCACCCCGCTGCAAGGGCAACTAAAGAAGTGCATAACTGTAGTCTTTAGTGATCCAAAAAAATAGCTCACTTAATAATGTCATCAATGACTTCAGCTAACTCCTGAGTTGATCACAAATGATAGTTTTGGGCAAGCAAGATCTAGTGTGTGTACATTGAAGCGAGAGGGATATAGAGGCTGCCATAAGTATTTCCTTTTAAACAATACTAGTTGCCTGGTTATCCTGCTGATCTGGAAGAAGCATGGGCTGATCAGATGCTTCTGACACTTTTGTCATTTTTTGCTGCATGCATGTTTCAGACACTACTGCAGCCACATAGACCAGCAGGGCTGACAGGCAACTGGAATTGTTTAAAAATAAATAAATATGGCAGCCTCCATATTCCTCTTCTTTAGGAGTGAGAAAAAGGACCACTTTAATGTTAATACTAATGTGCATGTTTTATTCTCTATTTCTGCTTTCTTTATACTGTAGTGCTGCTTTAAATCTTAGTAACCTGCTTCCAGCATCTCCTCGCGTTGAAAAACCTGTGATAAAGCAGAATGCATTTATACTGATTTATCATCAAGAATTCCAGCATTAAGCAGAGCTGCAGGCAGGAATCTCTGCACTTTTCCATGATTGCTGTGACAGAAGCAGCCATCTCCCCCGGTCTAGGCTGAGATTGCATCAGCTGCTTCCCCTCATCACATTGTGCTTAGATATAATGAGGCTTAATGATGGGAATGGGCTGCATGGAATGTAGGTCCTGCATTCATAAGTCTAAACTTCTGAAAAGCGGAAAAAACTTTTTCTTAAAGTGTACCTGAAGTGAAAATAAACTCATGAGATTATGAATTCTATGTGTAGTATGAATGATACTTAGAACATTAGTAACATGGAAATGAGTCTCATATTTTTATTTTCAGTTTAATTGCTTAATTTTTAAGATTGCATTTGACTTTCACAGTTGCTTTTTGGAATCTACACTGGTTAACGTGGACCTGAAATCTTGCACAGGACAGAAGGAAAACCTAGCTAAATACACCCTGTGGGCTTGATTCACAAAACGGTTCTAACTGTTAGCACGGCTTTTAGCGCGGTTTTGCGTGAAAAGAAGGTTATCGTGAGCAAAAATTCGTATTCGCGCTTTAACGCAAATTTTTCGAGTGTTATCATTGTCGTTAACTCGTTAACACGAATTTAGCGTTCGCGACTGTTAACGCACGAAAAATTTGCGTCAACACGCGAACTTGGATTTTTGCATTCGATAACCGTTATCGCGCAAAATTTTGCGCGAACCACTTTTCACAGCGTGCTAACAGTTAGCACCGTTTTGTGAATCAAGCCCTGTGTGTATTTAGCCTGTCTAATTCCACCTCATTTGTGTATAATCACAAGTTGTAATTTTGATTTCTCACCTGTGTCAGCTGACTGCCACAGCAGAGAAGCTAATTGGTAAACATAGGACGTTAACAGTATGTCTGCTTCCATGAAAGCAGGAAGTAGAAAAACTGCAGATTGCAGAATTTGTATCAGCTGTAACAAAGAAATGGTTTTCTTTAAAGGGAACCTTAACCCTTAACTAAAGAGAAAAAAAAAAGTTTCACTTACCTGGGGCTTCTACCAGTTCCCTGCAGTCGCCCTGCGCCCGCACCTTCCTCGAACGATGCTCCGGTCCCCTACAGCGTCTGTTTTGTTTTTGGTAGCTGGCAAGTCGCTGAAAACAAAACGTAGCCGCTGCGGGGGACCAGAGGATCGTTCCAGAATGACGCAGGCACAGGACAGCTGTATGTTGTATCTGCTCAATTGAGCTGCTTTTTTTTTTTTTTTTTTTTTTTTTTTTTTTTGTGATGACCTTTTGAGCTTTTCATGGTCAGGAATGTTTGCACAGCTTGATACAAGTGTTTTAAGCCTCTTATCCCTTTCTCAGGACAGCTGAACGCAGGCAAGCTCTAAAACAGATTGGTATTATATGTCTGTGTATTTTTCATTTCACTTCAGGTATGCTGAAATCTATCAGCACCATACAGCTATTTTCCTGAAATGCTGTACGCAGCTTCCTATAAGTTTCACACACAACTCATTGGTAAAACTAGTTCTTATTTCGGTTACAGTCAGACAAAGTAGCAATTTCTGGCAGCACGTAAAACTCACTGAGGAACACTGATAGGGCTCCTAAAGGAAAATGAAAATAAACCTATTAAATTCCACCTTAAGGCTGCTTTCACAGTGGGACGCTAAAGTCCCACGTTACAGCATCCTGTAATGCAGCCCAACTCACAGTAATGAAAAATCAATGTGCTGTTCAGAGTGCCCACGTTGCGTTACATTGTAACGCTGCACAATGAATGAAAGTGCAGCGTGCTGTGCATTATACTGGGCTTTAGCTGCGTTAGACTGCTTGCACATGCTCAGTGACTAGCCACATGGCTAATTAATATTCACTGCACTGTGGTGAGGTAACCTGGACTGTAGTGTTGTCCGGATCATGAATGAATCGTTCATTTGATCCGGATGTTTTTTGTGAGTCGAATCATCCGGATCATCACAATGAACGATTCGGTTCACAGTGGATGTCTGTCTGGATGAAACAGGAACATACAGAATGTACAGTGCAGGGAAAGTCCTGTCCTGCTAGTCATTTCACCCCCAGTATGCTTCCCTAGTAAAATGATTCGGTTCAAAGATCCGGATCTTTTCAATAATCCGAATCGAATCATCCGAATGCTTGAAAAGATCCGGACTTCCCATCACTATCCTGGAGTGGCTGTTCTATCAGTATAGATAGAATGAAAACAGCGCATCAAGAGCCGCATAACGCGGCTCAATCTGACGTCCAACTTCAACACCACCATGCGTTGTGTTAGGGGCACGTTATGCGACCATAACGTCCCCTAAAACGCTTTGTCCAAGTGTGAAAGAGGCCTAAAAGCTTGTTCAAAACAGTGGTGTTCAATGGCCATGGGTTATACAAAAACCTATGGCCACCGCATTGCCATCAGGTTCCATACTGATCCCATTCAATGCGAAGCGCACAGGAATGCGTTCCGGTGTGCAACACCACAGCAAAGAGAATATTGTCAAACATTGCAATGGAATGTGGTCTGCACACAGAGTGTACAGCTCTAAACGCTGTTCTATCTGTAGCTTTGTTCTCGGTGGTAAAGCAGTTACATATGATGGGATTGTTTTCTTATAGTTTGCATTCATTAATAATTGCTGCATTGCAGTGTTGACCTTTCTGACTTTTGGGTTTACATTCCTTAGATCAGTTTCTTTTTTTCCCCCCTCATGAACGTCAGATATTGTATGGCCTCCTTCTGTTGAATTTGTGCCTTTGTTACCAGTGAGGGATTTTCATCTCTGTGGTTGGCTGGTCTCTGTCTTATTTTTTTCTTTTAGCAGGCTCAGTTGTTGCTATGACAACTGTACAAATCTTACTATGTTGATGTCCAGTTTGGATTATTCATGGAGTGCTATACTGTAAGCATATAGCAGAGTCGGAAGCATCACCACAGATTATAAGGTTTCATAGCTGGATGGGGTCCCTCACCTTAGGAGCACTTTAGGGACAGCACCCTCCTCTCCCCATAGATATGAGTGACCATAGCAACAAATAGTGCAACAAGAACATGGAGGCAAAGATGTTAGTTGTATGTGATTGATAAATGTGTGTTTGCTGTGCATGAGATGTTGTAGTAAAGAGCTGGGATTACTAGCGGGGGGGGGGGGGGGGGGATCCACCAGCCTTAAAACCCAAGGAGAAAAGAATAATTAAGAAAAAAGATGCTTACCCAAGAAGAAACTGAAGACATAACAACAAATCTGTTTAGGTGATACCTTTAATGACTAAATGTACAAGATTCCTTTGCAAGCTTTCGAAACTTTAAGTTTCTTCTTCAGGCATGTTTCAGAGCTGGATCAGAACCAACCACACGCAGCTGGCTTACCCAAGAAGAGGAAAGCCTCTAGATCCACCAGAGGCTTCCGGCGTTCTCCAGGAGACCACCCCTGCTGCCTATAAATTGCACCCGATCTCCGCTTTGTGAACTTGCTTGTGTTTCTGCCATCACAGCCTCTCACTAAAAAACAAAAACAAAACAGTTACTTTGGCTTGTTTTTTTCTACCATAAAAAATAAGGAAAAGTATATCACAAATGTTTGTTTGTGAACAAGGCAACAGCACACCTCTGTCAGATATAAAGGAATGAATGGTATCTCTGGAGGATTCCGCTGGAGGATTCCGGAGATAAAGTAAATGCACTTCTGGGTGACACTTGGCTCCTGAAGGATTTCTGGAAAATCTATTCCGCCTCTGTGTGTCAGATTTGTGCTTTCATGGATAGAGATGTTTGATTGTAGCTGAACTTTAGAGTCTTATTAGACTTCCTCGGAGCATAGCGAGACAGGTCATATGCATTATGTCCTACTTTGCTAGTAGGTGACAGCCCAGATCTCCTTCTGTTTTATTATTGATTTATCGCGGGCTTCAGCCACTTACATGTCTTCACATTTCCACATCTCTATTCCCAAATAAGTGCAGATCTCAATGTGATAGAACCGGGCTTTCCTGCTGCTTGCCTGGGAGGGGGACATTGTTTTGTGCAGCTTCCATTTTTTTTTAGTTTGTGGGTTGTAATGATGTGGTGTTTTTTTTTTTTTTTTTTTTTTTTAGTGCAGACATCAAACCTAGAAACATTAATGCCGGTGATACCTTTAAAGAGACACTGAAGTGATTTTTTAAATGATATGATTGGTATGTGTAGTACAGCTAAGAAATAAAACATTAGGAGCAGAGACATAAGTCTAATATTGTTTCCAGTACAGTAAGAGTTAAGAAACTCCAGTTGTTATCTATGCAGAAGAGCCATTGAGCTCGACGACTTTCAAAGTCACAGAGAGCTGTGTCTTCTGAAGCTTGTTATCTCAAGTGTCAGTCACTGTATTTTCTTTTTCTCTGCAGAGGACAGTTCAAAAGATCACTGACCCGCTCTGTAAAATAATTTAGAATGCTGAGTAGTGTGTAAACTGCAAATATTAGAGAATGATGCAATGTTCTGAAAAACACTAATTATCCATACTACACAACCAATTAATTATATCATAATTTTTTTTCCGCTTCAGTGTCTTTTTAATGACTAACTGTACATGGATTCTTGTCTGCATTTCTGCTCCTTGACTAACACAGGACCCCATACTTCAATTTTTTTTTTTTAGTGTGAAGCTAAAAGATTATTTTGTTTTCAAGTCACTGTAACTGCATACAATATGAGTGCATCAGCTTTAAAGAGGAACTGTAACCAAGGATTGAACTTCATCCCAGTCAGTGGCCAACACCCCCTTCCCCATGAGAAATCTTTACTTTTTCTCAAATAATCATAGAATGCACAGAATTCGCAGAACTGAACATTCTGTACAGATCACCTGACAGGACTAAAGATGTCGCTACCTGTGATAAATTTTAGAATGTAGATCCGGGAGAGGAAACCTTTTGCAATGGACAAACACTGACTAATTAATCTATAAATGAATATTGTAACAAAAAAATAAGCAATTTTATTAAATGTTATTTTCACTACAGTTCCTCTTTAAGACAATAGAATTGGGTACATGTTTGCTTCTTTAAAGTGTACCCGAGCCAAAGCTCAGATACAAATTGAGATTCTTACCTAAAGAGAGGGAAGCCTCAGGATCCTATTGAGGTTTCCCTCGGCGCTCTGATGTCCCCCTTCGCGGAGAGCGGCCCCCTGGAAGATTAGCGACAAGGCATTGCCTCTTCTTGCAGCATGCAGCTTCTCTTCTTGCAGCGTAGTTGTGCGCGCCTGTGCATTAAGCCAGAGCAGTGGGCTCCTGCGCATGCATGTCCCCGTGGCTACTGCACGGCCGCAGTTGTAACAGAGGAGGAGCTTGGCCCAGATATGGAGAGGGGCCGTGCTCAGCGGCAGGGGACACTGGACCACCGAGGGAAGCCTCAATAGGGTCCTGAGGCATCCCTCTCTTCAGGTTACTATGTTATTTTGAACCCGAGCTTTGGCTCAGGATCGCTTTAATACTAAATTGCCTGTCCAGTAAACATATGAAGTAGACAATGATAAACTTAGTACTAGGGATCCTTATAGAGATGCACATAATTCTCAGTTCATGCAGGATTATGTAAATTTTTTATGCAAATCATCTTGAAATGGACCAATTAAGTCCCACCAAGGTTTAAAGAGAAACTATAACCAAGAATTGAACTTCATCCCAATCAGTAGCTGATACCCCCTTTTACATGAGAAATCTATTCCTTTTCTCAAATGGATCATCAGGGGGCTCTGTATGGCTGATATTGTGGTGAAACACCCTCCCACAGTGTGATGTCGGCGCCTCACAGCTCTAAGGTCCTGACATCACACTGTGGGAGCCTTGTTGCATTGTGGAAAATTACAGCTGCTTCCAAAAAAGCAAGCAGCAGCTACTTCCAGTGCCAGCAGTAAAAATGTCACCATGTGAAAAATGTCAGAATGTAAATCAGGTAGAGGAAAGATTTTACAATGAGCAAACACTGACTAAATCATTTATATATAATTATTGTAAAAATTAAGCACTTTTTTATTACATTATTTTCACTGGAGTTAAATAATCAGAGAGAGAGAGTGAGGCCCTGCTGCTATACAAGCCTTTAGTTCGGTTGGGCCGACACCATGGTAACCACGTGTCTGCCCAACCGAACAAAGGGCTTGTATAGCAGCAGTGCCCTTTGATGTCTGCAGCTGCATAAGAGCACGCTGCCTGTAGCCTGCACACGACCCTGCTGCATACTAGTGCCAGTCTCCTCTGCCCACTTTTCAAGGTTTAAAGTGATTGGTCCATTTTCAAGATGCATATATTTGCATCCAGAATTTAAATAATCCTGCATGCCACTTGGAATGATTTGCATTTCATTGCTCATCCCTACTTAGTACTAGTTATTGGAATTGGGGCTTTATTTTGATGGCTACATTTGGAGTTACCCTGAATCTCCTTATTCTTAATCTCCCCTGTGTAGTCTAAACCCAGAAATCAGAAATCCTTTATTCGCCAAGCATGACTGGGTCATGCCCGGAATTGAGTTTGGCACGTACAGGATTTAGAATAAAGATAAAAAATATAAATACTAGGAACAAAAAGAACACAATTTAGCAGTGTCAATAGATACATTCAAACAGTGTTTCAGTAGACAGTTCATCGGCCACACACAGCCAGCAGCTGCTATCTTAAAGGGGGACAAGGAAGGGAGGGAGGGCATGGAGAGAGTTCAAGAGGTTGACAGCAGAGGGGGAAAAAAGTTCCTATGCCTTGAGGTGCTGGTGGAGGTGGTCCAAAACCTCCGTCCAGATGGGAGCCTATTGAAGAACTGGTGGCCAGGGTGTGAGGGGTACTCTTCAGTGCTCTGGAGCGCAGTCTGTAGTTGTATGGGAGATTTGAGGGAGCGGAGGGGTTTTACTGATGATCATCTTCCCTGATTTGATGACCCGCTGTAGTTTGTATTTGCTGCTGGTGGAGAAGCCGACGTACCAGACTAGGATGGACAAAAAGAGGACGGATTCAATAGTGGTGGAGTAGACGCTTCTGGGCTGTACCCAACTTCTTCAGTTGCCGAAGGAAGAATAGCTTCTGCCAGGCTTTTCTTCTGGGTGGAGGCGGTGTTTGCCTTCCAGCTAATAGCAACAGAGTATTGTACTGTCAGTCTATACATACTGTCTAAAAAAAAAATTACAATATAGGTGATAGTTCCAAATCATAACTGGAGCAGGAAGCTTTGTGGAAGCCCAAAAGGTTTCTGCATAACAATCATAGAAAAGACTGAGAATTCCATTGCAAGTATTGGAGCTCATTGACTCCCCAGCTTTCCGCCAACCTTTATATATACCGTATGGATCTGTTTGCCGGCGCTGAGTTCCTGGTCACTGCCGGGGAGCTCTTTTTCTCAGTGATTTAAGGGATTCTTTTGAAAACTCTTTCCTGAATAGCCAGCGATGCGGAAAATCTGCATTACATAAATGATCGAGTTTGGATTTGATGGCTGAAACAATGTTCTCTCGGGGTATTTTCTACTACAGACTCCCGTCTGAAGGAGTAATCCACTTGCTGTGCAATTACAATTGGAACTATATGAAATGTAATCTTCAACATTAAAGGCAGGGCACATCCCAACAATCAGAGGGGGACCTAAGCCCATTATTTAAAGGGACTCCGAGCAGTGCAGAAACTATGGAAAGATGCATATCATTTTAAAGCTCTCTTTCTCCTCTTTCCAATGATATATAAATTGCCGCCCTACGTCTTTTAGTTTTCGCTATTTTCGCGATTGAAATTGCCGCGTAGGGCAACGATTTAGGTGTCGCCAGAAAGAGGAGAAAGAGAGCTTTAAAATGATACCCATCTTTCCATAGTTACTTGTATTACACAGGACGACACTTTCCCCAGTGTCAGCAGCTCCATTCAGCAGAAAAAGTCGCCCTGTGTAATACAATGTAACTATGGAAAGATGGATATCATTTTAAAGCTCTCTTTCTCCTCTTTCTGGCGACACCTAAATCGTCGCTCTACGCCTTTTAGTTTTCTTTATTTTCGCGATTGAAATAGCAGCCGCGGCAATTTCAATCGCGAAAATAGCGAAAACTAAAAGGCGTAGGGCGGCGGTTTATATATCATTGGAAAGAGGAGAAAGAGAGCTTTGAAATGATATGCATCTTTCCATAGTTTCTGCACTGCTCGGAGTCCCTTTAAGAGATTTGACTCAATTCCGTGTAGCTCTTTTCACAGACACAATCTATTATGTGGTTATTGTTGTGTAACGAGCACAGGGGTAGTATTGCATAAACAGCATTGGAGGGAGATTACTGGACGCAAGATGGGTCTGTTGCTTAAAGCGGACCTGAATTGAGAACTTCCTCGCTACTCTAAAAGATGAGCAACAGCATAATAACCTTTAAAGAAAAAAACATTACTTTGTTACAGCTAATACAAGCCCTGCAATAAATCTGCAGTGTGTCTACTTCCTGCTTTAGTGGAAGCAGACATATTGTTAACATCCTGTGTTTATAATTTAGCTGCTTTGCCATGGCAGTTGAGCGATCAAATTACACTTGTAATTAGTCACTGATGAGAGGGAATTAGACAGGCTAGACTCTCTAAATACATACAGGGTGCATTTCTCTGTTTTCCTTCTGTCTTGTGCAAGAGTTCAGGTCCACTTTAAGATATTCTACGCATCAGAAAATAAGAAAATGTAGCTTATTAAGTGTTAAAAACACTAAAAAAAATAGAACTTGTCCTCAAATGTCGGTGCAGAAAACTGTAATCCATTGCTTAAAAGCTACTATGGCCTCAATTCACTAAGCATTACCGCATTCAGCAATGCAGAAAACAGCTGATTTTACAGATCATCTTGCCAAATGCCAATTCACTTAACCTATTACCGCACTAAAAAGCAAAATTACAGACTAGCGAGGTAAATTGCCGACTTGAGTTGAAATGTCAAGAAATTGCAATTCACAAAGATCAAAACATTCGGTAAATTAAACAAAAGTATTCGCTATTTACCTCCAACCTGACCAGCCGATAACTCGCACTCTCCATGCGGTAACATTGACAGATGTAGCGGCCAGCCAATAGGAAAAACAAACAGCCTTGCTTCTCACCCCATTTGACCCGATACTCTGGAGGGCAGGACACCCAGGAAAAGGAGAGTTATATTCTTTTCTGCATCCCTTTATATGTGAATATCTGTATGCTGGTATACAGAAGAGTACCTTCTGGTAGCTTCAGCACATCTTAAGGAATGCTGGGAATGCGCTGGACAGGAAACCCCAGCACACAGACTCGCAGCTTCCTGTCTGGCCTGCTCCACAGCTGGTAAGTGACACTTACCGAGCAGGGTTTCATGAATTGAAGTTTGGTAATTTGCCAAACTTATACCGCCAGAAAAATTGGTGAATTGGGAAAAATTGTGTAAAATACCGAATGCAGTATTTTACTGACCTAAATTATTTTACCTAACTGCCATTAGCGTATTGAGGCTTATGTTTAGAGCCGACAGTATAAAATTATTCACAAGTCCCGCAATTCTCACAAATCCTAAGGGCTTATGCAAATGCACCAATATTTACTTCCAATGGATGAATGTTTGTATCTCAATGATCAGACTGCTCCCTTATTGGAAGTGAGTTCTATGGTGCACCACTCGGAAATAACTCATAATCAATTGCTTTGTAGGTCGTTAAAGGGATATTTAAAGTGAACCAGAGATGAAGCACCCTCATGTATTTTACCATATATCAGTGGGAACATTAGAGAAAACACCTACCCTGCTCTCTGTTTCATTCTTCACTGCACAGCTTGCTTCTTACCAGCCCTGATAAAATCCCAGACTGAGCATTTAGTCTGGCTTTGCTCAGGAATCATTATAGCTTTCTTGAGTCTTTCTTCTCTGATGTCTTTTCAAGCCCAAGCCTGCCCCCTTCTGGCTCTGCTATAATGGCTCAGCTATATTGATTCCAGAGCAAAGCCAGACTGAATGCTCAGTCAGGGATTTTATCAGGGCTGATAAGAAGCAGGCTGAGGAGTGAAGAATGAAACAGAGAGCAGGGTAGGTGTTTAAGTTCCTACTGATATATATGGTAAAATACATGAGGGTGCTTCATCTCTGGTTCACTTTAAGCCATTGTAAAAAAAAAAAAAAAAAAAAACAGTTTTACTTACCTGGGGCTTCTACCAGCCCCCTGCAGCCATCCTGTGCCCTCGCAGTCACTCACGAATCCTCCGGTCTTCCACCGCCAGTTAGTTTTGAGTTCGGCGGCAGGCCCGACAGATCTGGCCACGCGTATCCTTCTTCACGTTCCATTGCACAATAGTGTCCTGCGCTTAAAAAAAAAAGTTTTCTTCTATTGGAGTTGGATACTTTAGTAAAGCAGAACTTTTCTTATTACTGTAAATCAATTCCAGGACATCCGTAGCCCTTTTATCACAAAAATACAGTCATTTATCATACTTTGTAATGGATCTTACTGCGAGTGCTCAGAGCATTTTCATACACCACAAGTATCTCTTGCTGCTGTTGTGTAGGAGTTAATTTAATTACACAAGACAATATATGATGTGCATCATATAGGAAGATCTACTGTTCTTTTATCATCAACCTCTCTTGAATTTATTAAAACGGACCTGAACTCAGAACTTCATCTCCGCTCTAAAAGATGAACAGCAGCATAATAACCTTTTAAAGAAAAACATTTCTTTGATACAGCTGATACAAATCCTGCAATAAATCTGCATACATATTGTTAACATCCTTTATTAACAAATTAGCTCTCTGCTTTGGCAGTCAGCTGTCACAGCTAAGGGATCAAATTACAAATTGTGATTAGTTACAGATGAGGGGGAATTAGAAAGGCTAAACGCTCTAAATACATACAGGGTGCATTTCTCTGTGTTTTCCTTCTGTCCTGTGCAAGAGTTCAGGTCCACTTTAAAACTGTAAAAGGGTCATTTAGTCCTAAGAAAGATAAAATATGATAATTGAAGGCAATGCAGAGGTGTGCCACAGAGGGGTAGATTGTGGAATATGGAGTTCCCTTGTACTAGCTTGGAGTTTTCGTCTTCTATTATTAGAGCATCGCTTCTGTAGCTAAACTCAAAGAACTTGAAAGAAAGCCGCCCAGAACAATAACAATCCTGTCTGCAGAAAGCTTTTCCCTTCAGAGTACAATTTAGAGTTCAGTTTATTGCCCTAGTAGTATATCCAGCATGATCGTCAATCACCAGGTGTTTATCAGTGAAAGAAAATGCGCAGAAAAGTCTAGTTATATTTTGTGTTGGACAGCGGCATGGTGATTGCGGATGAGACTTTGCGCCTGCACCAGGGCCTGTAGACCAAAGCAGCCAACATGGGGGCCCTATTTGGTCCTGTATTAACTCTTCATTGGTCTTGGTAATGCCCACCTCTATATGCAGGGCTATGGAGACGGAGTAATTTTGGGTACCTGGAGTCGGTGGTTTCATAAACTGAGGAGTCGGAGTCAGATGATTTTTGTACTGACTCCACAGTACTGTCTATATGTGCTTTAAATAGTTCTAATCATTAACAAACGGTTACCCTCTATTGCTTATACTGTAATTGTCTGAAACTGCGGCTGTCCTTGGTAGGTTTTGTTACATTTCATATGTAATATATAGAGTGATTTTGGGGGCGAAGCAGGACTTTTTGGTGCCCGCTTTGCCAACGTGTAAAGCTTTGCCAACGCGACAAAGCTTGGCGCAGCTATAGCAGTAATGCTATAGTCTGCAACCCTGCACATGGGTAATACAGGTATCCGGCAATTGCCAGACCCCAAATTACTTCTCCCTCCAAGTTGCTACAACTTGGACGGGGAATAGTATTTAACACCCCCACCCCCCATTTTTGCGGCAGCAGAGTGAGCTGTCATTCGGCTCTGCGCCAAAAAGCACAGTGCGCCGAAATACCATCTACACCTTTGAGGGGGGGGGGGGGGGCGCAATGTAGAACTCACACTTGAGTCTGCACCTCCTTAGCTACACCACTAGGGAAGCAGGAAATGTGGTCGCCTGTGGCTAATAGACTATTTGGGTGCCCTATAGGCGCTAATGCAAAATATAGGCTATTAGGCACCCAAAGCAGAAATTTGGGCACCCGATAAATAGTGAGCCTGTCCAACCGAAATTTTTCGTTTTGAAATTAGTTTTGAGAATTATCATTTTCTAAATTTATAATTTTGAAATGCACTTCCTTAGTGTCAAGTTTATTATTCATTTACAACTACTACGTCACTCCCCCTAATAAAGGGATCCATCCTTCAGATGAGATGGTTTTGTGGCTACACTTGTTATGGGTGTGAAGATTACGACGTCCACACTTGTTTTACGACCCCTGCAAGATGGGTTACCCAGACTATAAGGGTCACCACAGGGATGCTCATAACGAGGTTGTGATCACAAGTTGTTTTTTGCAATCACTAGATCGTAATCGGCATTAGTGATCGGCTCTCGTGATTGCACTCGTTACCCAACTGGTGATCACTAGTTATTCATGATCACTAGTCGGTATTCGTGATTAAAAACCTTCCGAATTTAGCGGGTAATAGCAAAGCCCCCTTACATGCCAAAAACCCCAAATTTGCCAGATATGTTAAGAAGAATAGTGGGAATAAGAGGGATCCTTTTTTTTTTTTTTTTTTTATCGTTTTTGAGAAAATCAATTTTAAAGGAAAAAATTATACATTTAAATGCAGTAAATACATTAACTTTCATTTACCGCATTTAAATATATACTATTTTCCTTTGAAACTTTAAAATTTTTCTCAAAAACTATAAGGTCTTTTTGTTACCACTGTTCGTCTTAACATATCTGGCAAATTTGATGTTTCTGGCATGTAAGGGGACTTTGCCACTAACCGCTAAAGTCAGCAGGTTTTGACGGGTTTTCTCTCCAGGCTCTTTCCAGCCGGCTAGTTTTGGTGAGCATCGGGCTGTCATCGGCTCACCTCCTCTTATGCTGTAGGCAGAGTTGTGCAGAGAAGTGCCGGCCCTGCATTTTCTCATCTTACCCCACCGGCTACTTTTTCATGCCACCCGGCTACTTTTTCATACCAACCGGCGGCAAAAAAATTCTGGGGAAAACACTGACTTTTTTCCTTTGAAACTTTAACATTAATTTTCTCAAAAAGTGTGAGGTCTTTTTTTTTTTTAAATGTCCTCTTGTTCCCACTGTTCTTTTTAACATATCTGGTAAATTTGGTGTTCCTAGCATAATAAGGGGGCTTTGCTATTAACCATTAATGTCGGTGGGTTTTTAATCACTCATAATTCGTGATTACATGCAGCTATTCGACTCAAAACTGCACTCGAGTCGGATATCCCTTTCTGCTCAAGATCATGAGTCAATTAGTAAGTGGGTAGAGTCGAATTCGTGATCACCATTGGTCACCAGTGTTAGACCAGGAAACGGGTATGAACAGTGGGGGCTCCCATAAAAATGTTGCTGGGGGGTCCCATGGTTTGTAGTTACACCCCTGGTTTAGAGGGATCCTGCACAGCAACGGTGGGTTTGTGGTTGGATCTCGAAGTCTGTATAGTGGCCTTTACATGCTACATTTCCATTTCCATAAAGCACACAGGAATTTTGGCCATATTTTGTGCGTGTCATGTCCACAGTAGCAATTCAATCTCATTATAGGACATCCGATGTCGTTAGCAAAGAGTTCAAGCAATCTGTTTTGCATCAAAGCTTCTAATAGAATTGCCTTGTTGCACGGAGCCTAGAATAAGGAAACCTTCATTCCATTCCTGCTAATGGTGCCTTTAGGGTCATGATTTTGTTTTGGAACTTCACACAGTACTTATCTCTTTTGTTGTTTCACTTTTTGTGCTGATGGAAAATACCAGATTAAATTGTGAATTTTTTATGCATTCCGCTACACATTTTGCTTTAAAATTGCTTTCAAGTCTGCTGAAAATATATTTACTATTAAGTCTTACTCGCATCACCTTAAAGTGTACCCGAGATGACATGTGACATCATGAGTTAGACGTGTATATACAGTGGCAAGCATACAGACACTTATGCTGTGCTCCTTGTCTTTTTTTTTTTTTTTCCTGCCTGAAAGAGTTAAAGTGTACCAGAGACAGTTTTAAATTACAGATTTGATAGTCACCCGGGGCTTCCTCCAGCCCCATAAGCACGTCTGAGTCCCTCGCCATCCCCCCGCAGTCTGCCGTTCAGCCGCAATCAGCCTCGGTAACTGGAGGTCCGCACAAGCACAGAAGAATGCAACTAAGCCAGTTGCCAGGGCTGATTGCGGTTGAACGGCAAGATTAGCTGCTTGCTTGTTTTTGGTATACTTCAGACACTACTGCATCCAAATAGATTAGCAGGGTTGCCAGGCAACTATTGTTTAAAAAATATGGCAGCTTCCAGATCATTCTCACCTTGGGTGCACTTTAAAGGGTACCTAAACTGAAGAATAAAAAACAGTTTAACTTACCTGAGGCTTCTATCAGCCCCCTGCAGTCCTTCTGCACCCTCACTGTGATTCTGCGATCTTCCAGTCAGCCGCAGCGCCCCCCTCTGTCAGCTGGGTAATTCAGCGAGTTGCCAGCCACTGAGCATGAAAAGCACAGGCTGCATGCTTACTCAATTGAACACACACAGTAGATTTTTTTTCACGCAGAACGCTCCCACCTCTGGAAGCGTGATCAGGAGGTGGGGGCCACGCATATAGCTGGCAGAGGGGTGGCATGGCTGACTTGAGAATTGCAGAATCATGGCGAGGACACAGACTGCAGGGGGGTGGAAGAATCCACAGGTAAGTAAAACTGCCCCCCCCCCCCCCTACCTTTAGGTTCCTTTTAAGGAGATGAGAAAGCACCATGACGGTAAGGAGGCCAGCAAAACTGGGGTGGCAATGGAGATTATGGGGGCATTGAAGAAGCCCCTGTTTTGGCCGTCTCATGTTTTTACATAGTTACATGGTTTAAAAAAGACATACGTCCATCAAGTTCAACCAGGAAACAAAGTACAACACCAGCCCGCTCCCTCACATATCCCTGTTGATCCAGAGGAAGGCAAAAAACCCTTAGAAGGCATGGTCCAATTTGCCCCAAAAGAACAAAAAAGCAGTTTTAAAATGCATATCCAAAATTCCAAAGTTATAATCTACCATTGTTCTCAAAATACCATTAGACTCCAAACCACCTCTAGTTTGTCTGCTTACAGAGGCATCTAGGCAATGCATGAATGTTATGTAATGTAAATGTACAAGTTGCGGAGAGTAAGCTTGGCATACGTCAGATACGAATTGTGCTCTTTCATATTTCTTCCAGTCCTGAAAGATGGCTGGAGGATGAGATAATCTGGGAGATGTGTAGCTCTGTGGCAGATGCAAGAGACAGATACATGGCCTGTGAAGTTCCTGAGCTGCGCATTCGCCGTGCCCAGAATACATTTACGTTTTTTCAAAGCCCCTGAGGCTTTTTGTCTTTACACGTCTCTTGCACTTTGTCTTCAGCTTTTCAAACTTTTCATCTTACAGTTGCTGGTGTCCATAATATTAGAACTGGGGGCCACCAGGCTGTCACTTTCTTCTTTTCTTAAAGATCCAGACGTGAACATTTTTATATATAAATATCTGCTTTGTGAAAAAAGACAAATGCTGCTGTTTCTGAAAGAGGACTCTCTCGCCTGGTTATTCTTCTGATTGCACATAGAAGCAAAGATTGACATTGTTGGGGCTGAGTCACACAAGCATAGTTGTTGCTAATGTTATCTAATGGAGTTGTCACATTAACAGCAGGCTGTAGTTCTGCAGACTTGTAGTTGTGAAAGGACAACTGACATGAAACAAACTTGTAAAATAAAGATCCGTACATAATATTCACCCCCTGCAGACTTCACCCGGCATCTTCTGACGTCCCTCAGGTGTACCATTCGGCCGCTACTTTTTTCCAAAATACGACACCTCCATATTGAAAATGGCACCGACCCCTGGAATAATCTCCGAGGTCAGCACTTCTTTAGCATCGCTGGACACTTGGGACTGAGTCATACTTTTTTGCAGGGGATAAAGGGGACTGGGGGGTAGCGTGCAGGGCAATGGAGGGTGCATATAAGTGTGTATATAAGTGTGTGCCAGTGGACAGAACATATCTCAGTGCTTTGTCCAAAGTTGGGTCAGGTATCCTTTAAAGATTGCTGGATGAAAGCAAAATTCAGGCTTGATACTTGCCTAAAGGGAAGGCTCTGGATAGCATAGAGCCGCCTTGTTTCGCCACCCATTTCATCTCTGCAGGGACGCTACCGCCTGTAGCTGTTCCACCAAATGGCTATTTGGAACTCCTCTGGCAACTTTCAGGGGTTCTCGCTCCTGAACTATTACAATGCTTTCTATGCAGGCCTTCCAAATAAAGACCAGCACCGCAAGGCTATTAACAAGCCAATTTTGACATAGCCACATAACGCAGATCCTTTGCGCCCTCCACTGGCTACCCTTAAACTGGATAATCCTCTTCAACATTGGCTTACTGACATTCAAAACTCTACACAATTTAGGCCCTGTTTATCTGGAACATTTTTGGAAATGGTATCACCGTCCCACAACCTTAGATCAACAGAATCTAATAACTTATACACCCCCAGAGTTCACCTCAAAACCTTTGGAGCCAGAGCCTTCCGCCATGCTGCCCCTACCCTTTGGAACTCCTTTACCTACCCTATCAAGACAGCTCCATCCCTGGAATTCCTAACTGAAAAGCCACCTGTTTAGTCATCTGCGAACACTTGCCTAACTCTTAACTATTTTTTCTTTACCATAGTCCTATCTGCAACTATGTATTGCTATGAGGCATATCTATGCTCTTTCAATGGGGAAAAAGTGCTTTACAGGTGTCCTAGTATTGTATCTGCATCAATTCTGCTCATTTTCTTTGCACTGGTTTTCAAAATGTTGCCCCACTTAAAGCAAACCTGAACTGAAAATTAAAAGTCAAAATAAACATACACAGGTACATACTTACCTCCAGTGTAGTCTACTCCTCAATCTTTCTTCTCTCCTGCGTCAAGTTTGTCCACTGTGATCGATGGAATTCTTAATCCTGCATTTTGAAAATGGCCATTACACCATAACAGCTTCGGGTCAGCACACTTTCAACTGCGATATCGCTCACTTAACATGGACATTGCCTTGCTCATCAGGTGTCCTTTCAGTTTTAACTGGCAGCAACTGATATATTTCAGTTCTGCCAAAATCTTGTCAGAACTGGAAGTAGTCATTGTAGGAAGAAAATGGTGTGCTTCCGAGAGGAACTGATGGGTCTTGTGATTTGCGGGCAAATCGCTTAAAATCTTGAGTTTAGGGTAGAAAACCGGTCAGTGCAAAGAGACCCTAAGTCTGCATTTGTACACCAAGTTGTTTACGTCTAGCTACATAATAATAAACTGTTCCTGTGTTTCTTATTGTCCTTTAGCACACACTGAATTGGACAGGCAATTTCCTAGCACAGTGTGCACTTCAAGTGGTGCAGTGTTTTCTGTCTGCGTGATTATTTGTGTCACTTTTATTCCGTTTTTTCCGCCTGTGCTTGTCCGCTGTGGCTTTCGAGAGATATTGGAGAGATACAAAAGTCCTGTGCGGAACGGGTACGTGTTGTTCTCCACGCACTCCGAGTGGAAAAATAGCAATAAAGAGAAAATTGTCTTACTCTTAACGAGCGTCTTATTACGGCGTGATACCGGAGTAGAAATATTGCTGTTTTCCTCCCAAATCTCCTGGCATTAGAAATTCCTGCTTTCCTTTAGCATCACAGACGGATGACTCATTGACGTTAATGTGCATGAGCGGTCATGGCAGATTATGAATGCCTGAGTTATTTGTTGTTTACATACATAAATGTATAAGGAATAGCAGAGATATTGAATTATTGTGGTGGTGTGGGGTGGCAAGGGGCTCATCATGCATAGAGGCTGTTCAGGAAATTCACAGCACAAAGTATTTAGAGAGTGTGGTGTAGCGGATAGCACGTTTACCTTGCAGCCCTGGTCCTCGGTTCAAATCCCAGCCAGAGTTTGTATGTTCTCCCTGTGTTTTCTGTGCTCTCCCTCGGGCACTCCGGTTTCCTCCCACATCTCAAAAACATTTGGGTAAGTTAAAGACCACCTCCAGCCAAAAAAAAAGTCTGAATGGCAATACATATATGTAGTCTAGGCACTGTGTACAGTTAGATGAACCTATAAAGTTTACGTCTGGTACATCCGATTTGATAGAACAGACTCACATTTATATCTGTAAGTAGAACTTCCTTATTCCTCCTGAAGCTGAAAGCATTGTGCCCTCCTCTTCAGCCTGGTTAACTCCCCTGCCACTCCCTCTCCTGCTCTCTGCCTGCCTGGATCAAATTACTTCTCTTTTCACAGACTTGTAGTACAGAAAAAAGACAGGAAAACTGCAGCAGCCGGTCTTATGTCTGTCGGCTATAATTATTATTTCATATGTCTGTCTGTCTGCCTAGATTAGATCACATGGACATGAGGGGTGGAGTTATGACATCAATCCCCCAGTATTCTTCGCACCTATGGTTGGAAAGAAAAAAAATGCCAGGGCCCAATTTCACACTGGGGCGTGTATTTCAAGACCATATGTGGAATACGGACCATGGGCGTGAGAAAATCACATCGTGTGAGTTTATATATCTTGGCAACTTATTAGGTTTAAAGCAAACTGTAATTTATAATTTAGGTACTTTTTAATTGGCTTCCCCTAAAAAGTGGCTCTAGACTATGATGTACATACAGTATATGACTGTGGTAGGGATTGGGTTGTGAGCTTCTCTGAGGGACAATGATGTATAGAAGTTTATTACTCCTGTGATTGGCAGGAGGCGCGATCTGGGTTGGTCCATGGGTGCTCGGTGAGGAGGGTAGATGCAGCTCCTATTTGCCACTAAGAAGTGGTCTGAGGTATCTGTATAGCCAAGAGGGGAGGGAGAGAGTACACTCAGGGGTTGCAGTGAGATGTAGCCAGCCGCCTAGCAGAGGTCTCACTTGATCTGGAGGCTGATGTGCAGTATAGGTTAATCAGCTTGTAGGCATTTGTCCCATTTAAAGGGAACCTGTAATGTCCGGGAAAAAAGTTTCACTTACCTGGGACTTCTGCCAGTCCCCTGCAGCCTCCCTGTGCCAGCGCTGTCTCTGAACAACCCTCTTGTCCCCCGCCGTGGCTCAGTTTTGTTATCGCCGTCTTACAAGTTGACAGCCATTGCTCCTGCGCGGCCCTGGCCGTGCGTATCTTTGTTCATGTTCCCCTCGCCAGGAGCGTCACATCATTTCTAATCATGAAAATCTAGCGTGTGTACAGGGCTTTACTCCAGTTTTGCTCCGTTCTCTGAAAAACAATAGCAATAAAAGCTTACACCAGCTTGCCCACAGCTCTAGAGTAGAAACAATGAATAGCAGCAGCTGAACTGAGCTTAATTTGAACATTGCTGAAGGGAATACAAAAGAGTAAAGCTATCCCGTTCATATAGCCGTAACATCAACAGCATTGCGTGTTACACAGAAGAAGAATGTCCCCATAATGAGCACACGGAGCAATAAAACTAGTGAGTCAAAGGAATATAGAGTAGAGCGAAGTATGAAGCGTTAACGTTATGGAGGATGACCTCTTTTTATGACGTGGCCAGAGCAGTCGTTCCTAGAATCTAGATGGCAATGGGGCGATTAGGGTGATCCAGGTCAGACGCAAATAGGGAGATCTGACGTCTGTTTTCCAGGAACGACTGCATTGGCTGCCTTAGAAAAGGAGGTCTTTCGTCTGAAGTGTTGATGTCAGAAATTCCCTAGCTTTCCTGCTTCTTGTTATGGGGTCATCAACTCTCTCCTTTCTGTAATAGGTGAAATATTGTCACTGTTATGGCTGTACACTGTGTTCAGATTTCATCCTGTTCGACTGCTGGCTGTCTTTGTTTACAAATATAACTTGGATCATCTAATACTCAGTAAATAAATGAACAAGTACAAAGTTTGAACTCATTTGCTTTATTTGGCTGTCATTGTCTCAGTTTTAGGACTTGCACAAAAATCTGATCACATTTTAGGTCACATTTAGGCAGAAATATTGAACTGATTCAAAGGTGCTTACAGACTTTTGAGCACTAATGTACATGGCTATGGTTGTAGGTTCTGTAAAAACTATAACTATAAATGTGCATGAAAAGCGTAAAATGACTAAAGTGTAATGCATCATAGAACCTTGTGGTAGAGGATTTGTTCTGGGCTGCCAAGGTACTCCCGTGTGACTCCCATAGATATAAAACCTTTTAAAAAGGGAAGTTTTAGGTGAACTTCAAGGACCACTACAGTTGAAAAAAGCTGTTAAAATCTGACAGAACCGGCAGGTTTTGGACTGGTCCATCTCCTCATGGGAGAGTCTTAGGGTTTTCTTTGTTTTCAAAAACATTCCCTAAACGGCAGAGTAGGGAGGCTGGCTGGTATCTTACGGTTTTTGCAGGTAAACTGCTTTTCAGGAAATGCTTTTGAAAACAAAGAAAACCCTTAGAATCCCGCATGAAGAGATGGACTAGTCCAAAAACCTATCATTATCGAGTATCATAGCGAGCGCTACGAACTTATGCCTGCTAATTGGCAATGACGAGAGCTCCACTCATCCTGCCTTGAGCCCCTGCGGGTCCAATCACTTTAACCACCTAAACCTATCTGGACGAATATGTTCGTCCAGATAGGCTGTGCTGCTGCCATTGCGTGGTGCACACGATCACGCACGCTCCCGTGCGCGCTCCTGCTGCCCGCCGTTAGCCCCCCGATCAATGAATGGGAATATAATTCCCATTCATCGATCTAAGTCCCCTGCAGAGAAAACTTCAGTGTCTTATCAGAGGCCACAGTCTTTCTGAGTAAAAAAGTTTCCCATCCTCATTCCAGTTCCTGGAAGCGAGATCGTATGCTTCCAGGACTTTTTTGAGTGTGGCCATCTTGTGGCCAAATAGTAACCTACGCCCACATACATTTTTTTAATAAATAAATTCATTATATTACATTTAAAATTAGCTGTTTACGTCCCACATCAAAAATTACCCAAATAACATTTATAATAAAAAAAAATTACAATTAAAAAAACAAAAACATAAATAGTTACCTAAGGGTCTGAACTTTTTAAATATACATGTCAAGAGAGTATGTTAATATATTTTTTTTAAATTAAAAGCTTGTAAATAGTGATAGACGCAAATTGAAAAAATGCACCTTTATTTCCAAATAAAATATCGGCACCATAAATTGTGATAGGGATATAATTTAAACGGTGCAATAACCGGGACAAATGGTCAAATAAAATACATGGTTTTTAATGACGGTAGCATGTATTCATTTAAAACTATAATGGCCAAAAACTGAGAAATAATGTTTTTTTTCCATTTCTTTCTTAATCTTCCTGTTAAAATGGATTTAGAATAAAATAATTCTCAGCAAAATGTACCCTCCATGAAAAGCCTAATTAGTGGCGGAAAAAACAAGATATAGATAATTTCAGTGTGATAAGAAGTGATAAAGTTATTGGCGAATTAATGGGTGGTGAAAATTGTTCGGATGCATAAAGTGAACATCACTGTGGGCTGAAGTGGTTAAAGGACGTTATCCCGGCACTTTGATTGGCCCAATAGGCTGCCTGTCACTTGACAGGAAACTTGACAAGCAGCCTATTGGGCCAATCAAAGTGTGGGAATAATGTCCTTTAAAGTGATTGGACCCGCAGGGGCTCAGGGCAGGACGAGTGGAGCTCTCGTCATTGCCAATTAGTAGGCATACGTTCGTAGCGCTTGCTATGCTACTCTGATAAGGCACGTTAACTCTGATAAGGCACGCTATTTGTTATAGTGAACCAACCCCAAACTGTCTTGTTTCAGGCAAACCGTTTTATTAGGAAAAAACTCTGATGCAACGCATTTTGCAGGTATAACCTGCTTTCCTCAGGCAAACAAATATGGTCGTATCTGTGTGGAAAACACATTGAATGATCAGTTTGTTCCATTTTTATCCACCTTGGTGGAAGAGAGCAACTTCTTAACCCGAGTGGGGTCGGGCTTGTTCTCCCCACCTGTGATTACAGTGGCTGCCCTTTAGTGATGACCATGGTTCATGAGTATCACTCTTAAAATCCTAAATTTTAAATGTTCCTATTTTTACGGTACATTCTGCTCAATACCAGGCTCTTGGTTTCCCCTTTATATTCCCTCATGTGACTCAGAAAACGACCTTGAAAGTAATCTCCTTATAGTGACTGTGCAGGAGGTACTATGGTGAAACCCAGAAATCAAGCTTTTAAAGGGCAAAAGTAATGAGGGGGATGTGGTGGCTATTATATTTATTTCCTTTTATACAATACCAGTTGCCTGGCAGCCCTGCTGGTGCACATGGCTGCAGTAGTGTCTGAATCACACCAGAAACAGGCATGCAGATGATCTTGCCAGATCTGACAATAATGTCAGAAACACCTGCTATGCTACATGCTTGTTCAGGGTGTATGGCTAAAAGTATAACAGGCAGAGGGGATCAGCAGGACAGCCAGACAACTGGTATTGTTTAAAAAGAAATAAAGGACACCTGTAACAAGAGGGATCGGGAGGCTGTCATATTTAAGTAGAACTGGTTAATGTTTATATAAAACCAAACAACAAACATAGAACGTAGCGTCTGCCTAGTCTACATTCTCCATTAGTACAGTGGTTCGGAATGTGACCTTGCTGTAATCTGCATGTTCTTCCTGTGCTTGCCTCTGTGCCTGTTTTTATTTCAATAAAGGGTTAGGTCATTTCGAATGAAAACCCAAAACCACTGATAGATTCCTTTGGTCGTGTGCCTGTGTGCTTTGTAAAGCACTGAAAAATGGTTAGTGCTAAATAAAATACTTTATGAATACTGGTTTGTAAAAATAAATAAAGTACACAGATGAGATCAAAACCCACTTGTATATTCACGGAAAGCCAAAAGAACCACAAAAGTTGAAAAGCTGTTCAATTTACAAATCGAACTTCCGAAAACCGTAATAAGGCATTTGCAAATTTTACATGCCACCTGAAGTGAGAGGGATATAGAGGCTTCCATATTGATTTCCTTTTAAACGATACCAGTTGCCTGGCAGCCCTGCTGATCTTTCTGGTCAGTAGTGTCTGAAGCATGTATGTATACCTGAAACAAGCATGCAGCTAATCTAGTCAGTATTGGGTCATAAACATCTGATCTGTAGATGGTAAGCCTTTGGCAGGGTCCTCACTTCCCTAGTCGCACATGATTGTATGCTCCCAGCATTGTGTTTCTTTCCTATGACCGCCTCTTACTGCATGCTTGCTCAGGGTCTATGGCTAAAGGTAACAGAGGTAGTGGACAGTCAGACAATTTGCATTGTTTCAAAGGAAATAAATATGGCAGCCTCCATATCCCTCTCACCTCAGGTGTTCTTTAAAGTGAACCCGAGGTGAGAGTGATATGGGGGCTGCCATATTTATTCCTTTTTAAGCAATACCAGTTTCCTGGCTTTTCTGCTGATCCTCTGCCTCTAATACGGTTAGCCATAGACCCTGAATAAGCATGCAGATCAGATGTCTATGACACAAATTGTACAACATTAGCTGCATGCTTGTTTCTGGGGTGTGATTCAGACACTACTGCAACCGAAGAGATCAGCAGGGCAGCCAGGCAACTGGTGTTGTTTAAAAGGAAATAAATATGGCAGCCTCCATATACCTCTCACCTCGGGTTCACTTTAAGCTGAGCAAGACATTTCTTCCATCATGCACCACTTCAGGACAGAGAGTACTCCCGCAAACCTTACATACCAATCAATATTTTACTTTGATAATATCCAAAACTCCTGATAATGTTGGCTTATTTAGCTCTTTAAATTGAACCTAAACTGACAGGGATATATATGTTTCCTTTTAAACCATACCATTTGCTTGGCAGTCCTGCTGACCTGACTAAGCCAGTTACCGGGGCTGATTGCGGCTGAAAGGCAGACCGCGGGAGGACGGTGTGGGACTCAGACGAGCTTATGGGGCTGGAGGAAGCCACTGGTAAGTATCGTTTCTATGGTTCTTTTAAACTCTGGTGCATTTTACGTTTACAAACCTATATGTGAGGTAGGGTTCTGGAGAAATGCTTACCTATAGGGGAGAGCAGCCCCTGTGAGCGAGCACAGAGGGGGCCCTGCAACCTATAACCTGGCCTCCCTCCCATACAGAGGTCCATTCTCTGGATCAGGTTTTTGTGGATATACTTGTTATGAGTATGAAGATAATGATGGCCACACTTGTTTTATGACTCTTGCAAGATGGGCACCTGAGCTGTGAGGTCACCAAAGGGTGTGAACATTAATAAGCCACATCAAAGTTTTTTGCTGGGAAGCGCCATGATCAGAATCAGAAACAGGTTTATTCGGCAAGCACCACTGGGTCGTGCCCGGGATTGGGTTTGGCACAGAAAAACAGCCCAGGATAGGAAGACAATAAACGTTAAGACAATTGATAAGTAGAGCAACCGTGACAAATGAAAACAACCATTAACAGAAGTGATTGACAATACAGTAATAAATGCAGCTTTAACCATGATGTGTGGTTACCCCCTGGTTATGGATGTAAGTCTGTCTGTTCGGGTAAGCAAAGGAATACTTTTGTAAATTTACTCAACTGTCCAGAGGTAATTACTTATGGGAGAAACTTTGAACAGAATACTTGCGAATTCGTTGCGTTTTAGGGAGGCAGTATTATGTTGGCTTTAGCTTTTTCAGCAGTGGGGCTTTTTGACTCTCGTAGGAATAATCCTTGTGGTTCTAAATATTTGTAAGTATAGCTAGTATAGCTTAAAGTGGAACTGAAGAGGATTTTAAATTAAACAGTTTCACTTACCCTGGGCTTCTGCAAGCCCCCAGCAGCTGTCCTGTCCCGCGCCGGTCCTCCACGATCCGCCGCTCCATTTTATTTCCTCGACTTGTAAGTCGAGGGGCCACAAGCGTATACTTTTCACTCTTTCCTGTCTGCAATAGCGCTAGAAGGATACGCATGGCCAGAGCCGTGCAGTGGCCTGGTGGCGGGAGAACGGAGGATCATAGAGGGCAGGCGTAGGATTGGACGGCTGCTGGGTCTTGCAGAAGCCCCAGGTAAGTGACACAGTTTGTTTTAAAATCCTCTTCAGTTCTGCTTTAAGTATAGCTTAGTATACCTAAGTGGGTCCTCTGTAACCCCTCACCAGTCCTACCACAGAGCCAAATCAATCCAGACCGCTCTTTGAAGAAGGCCAAAAGCTTCTAAAACGGCTGTCTGCAAGTTTGATTGGGTTTATAAAATGAATAGGCCTTGTTTCCATCTGTCCGCTTCTATCCGCTTTTTTTCAGCACGTCAATGTTACAGATTGATACATGTTGCTGAAAAGCGGACAGAAGCGGACAGAAGCGCATAGATGGAAAGGAGGCTTCTGAATGTATGCCTGGACTTCCAGTAAAATAAAGTAATGACTTGCATATTCCCGCACTGTCCTAGAGCTCTGCATTATGGGAGTGAATTCAAGCTCATGTGAAGCTGATGACATGCAAAAACTAAGAAAGGCAAAATGATAAGAGTGAATACTAAGTGGAGCAGCTTTTCACACAGACTGTCTGATCACCAAAAGAGGATAGTTCCTACAACAGTGTAGCTAAATGTGTGTGCCAGGAAGGTCACTATGCAGAACATGTACAAGAGAAGGAAATCTGACCATATACAGGCAGGGCCGGATTTGTACTCTTTACCGCCCAAGGCCGCTGTCACCAGCCTCCCCCCTCCCTCCAGTATAGGTAGTGAGATGACCCCCCCCCCCCCCCAATTCTCTCCAGTATAGGTAGCCAGATGACCCCTCCCCCTTTCCTCTAGTATATTATCCCTTAATCACTCCTTTTCCCACTTCCCCCCTTTCAGTATAGGTAGCCAGCTTGCCTTCACACCGCAGCAGCCATCAGTGTCACTTATTTCTCTGCTTATCTCCAGTGCAGAAGCTTCCTTTTCCCCTCTGTCTCCAAGGCTGCCCAAGTCCATAGCCGCTGGCCACAATGCAAGCGTGTACAGAGAGCAAGGTGGCTGCTGCACAGGTGGTTAGCAGCAGAGTACCACGGTCAGGCGCTCGCCTGATCTCCCTGCATTGCAAGATTTGCAAATGCTGCATAAGTTCAGCCTGCTGCTTTGGTGCTCTTTCTCCTGTGGTGCCCTAGGCCATGGCCTAGTTGGCCTTGTCCTAAATCCGGCCCTGTATACAGGTAGTCCCCGGTTAACGAACGAGATAGGGACTGTAGGTTCGTTCTTAATCTGAATCTGTTCTTAAGTCGGATCACTGTGCCATCTCTGTCCCCTGTACCTCCTCTGTGCCTCCAGTGTCCCCCTCTGTGTCACCTCTGCCCTCTGTACCTGCTTATACTAGTTTAAAGAGGACCAGAGATGAAGCACCCTCTTGTATTTTACCTTATAAATCAGTGGGAACATGACATTAAACACCTAATCTGCTCTTTGTTTCATTGTTCTCTGTTTAATCTGACTGTTATCACCTCTGATAAGAATCCCCGACTGATCACTCAGTCTAGCTTTGCTACGGAAAGATTATAGCTGAGTCTGTCTTCTCCGGTGTCTTTTCAAGCCCAAGCCTGCCCCCTTGTGGCTCTGCTATAATGACTCAGCTATAATTATTCCCTGCAAAGCCAGACTGAATGCTCAGTCCGGGATTGTTATCACAGCTGATAACAGACACTTCTGGCAGTGAGGATGAAACAGAGAGCATGGTAGGTGTTTTCTCTAATGTTCCCACTGATATATATGGTAAAATACACAAGGGTGCTTTGTCTCCGGTTCCCTTTAAAAGCCATTTTTTCTTAGAATTTTTCAAAATCGATTTTCTCAAAAACTACAAGTCTAATTTGGAAAAATGTGTTTGGCTTGTTCCCATGGATTCGACACACACAAGCAATAGAACACAGCAATACATGCATGCAGCTACATTTAAGTCGTCAGCAGGTGCTCGTCAGCCAATCAGGATGCACTGTCATACACCCTTTACCTGCCATACCACATCTAGCAGCCATTAGCATTCAGGTGGGAGGCTTCAGTTGGACGCAAATCACAAGATTGCGTCGCTAGCAGGACCGCCCCGTGCAGGCATTCCTCCCACAGGGGTCCCTCCCTAACCGCTCACCTGTCCGCCATGTCCTAGAGCTGAAAAAAAAAACGTTTAAAAACACACGATTGGTTCGCACGATGGCCAGGGGCCCCGGACCTCTCTCACTGGCCGGGGCCCCAAGGCCAATGCGCGATACCTGGAGGGGAGTGCAGGTGGGCCTGGACCTCTCACACCCAGGCTCTGGACCTCTCACATCCAGAAAACCCACCAACACTGCCTCCATACTGAATGCTAAATTTGACACACACAAGCAATAGAACAGATAGATTTGCGTCCAACTGAAGCCTCCCACCTGAATGCTAATGGCTGCTAGATGTGGTATGGCAGGTAAAGGGTGTATGACAGTTGTTCCCATGGAAACAGAGAATCCATGCCGTTCGTATAGGCGGATCGTTCGTAAGTCGGGGACTACCTGTATAGCACCACACATGTATATATGCAAAATTATACAAATTGCTTAGTACATCATGAAACACCATAGCAAGAATAAAAGCATTTAAACCATGTCAGACACCTCATATCTTAATATGGCACAATAATCAAATGATATTATTATAGCTGTAATATTTCATAATGTACGGTAAGAATTCACCTAAGGAGCTCAAAATAAGAGCTGCCGCAGGGACTGAACCCGGGTTCAGTATACCTCATATATTATAAGTGCATAGCAGGACATAGCAACATCCAAAATTGTCAGTGCATATTTAGAAAAAAAACAACCAAAATATAAACCTAGAAAAATTAGTGCATATAAACCAAAAACTGTCTATCATATAGAGCTTGTGGATGCTAAATACCATAAGTGAGTGATCTGATGCTGAGACCGCTGTGACAGGCAAGGCGGATAAGGAGAGAGGCTTCTGTGACCCCAAGGTTGTATGGATGGCCAGCGACGTGACCCACCAAGCAGGGGAGCCCCCGGTAGACTACTCTACCGGTGTCGCGGCAGTCACGCAACTTTACCAAGAGAGGGGGATCCAGGGCTAGATAGATAAGTAGACTACCTGGGAGGTAAGTATGATGTATGTATGTTTATTTTGACTTTTAAATTTCAGTTCAGGTTTGCTTTAAAGAGACTCTGTAACAAAATTTTCAGCCTTATTTCTTCTATCCTATAAGTTCCTATACCTATTCTAATGTGCTCTGGATTACTGCAGCCTTTCCTAGTTGCACAGTGGCTGTGTTCTCTGTTCTATAATCTAACCTTCTTTCCTCTGTCGGGCTCAGGCAGGAATGTGCTGCTCTGCTTGTGATAGGATAGAAGCTATACACACCCTCTCCATGCCCCCTGCAAGCTCTGTATGACACACACACACTGAGCTACTCTCAGCCTATCACATGCTGTTAGCAGCCATGTCTTTTGTTTGTAAACACTGCCTAAAACAGGCAATTACAAGCCAGGATTGCAGCAGGGAGTGACAGAAACAGCACAGAGGGGCCCAGGAGAACATAATGAATAGAATGGTATGCTTTTTAATGTAAGAATTTTAGAGTACAGATTCTCTTTAAGATAGTGGTCCTTTACGGGAGGGGACACTGATTGTTTGTGTGAATGGGCCTTTTGGCTAGGCATCTTTTCAGCAGTGCCATACATGCACTATATCTGAGTTGTGATGGGTTATACGTTTGACCGATGCAGAATGCAGAGTAGAGGGTGAAAGGCATAAAACGGCTGGGAATGATTGCAGAGCAGGATCCCGCTGGCGGTATTCATAAAAAGACGCCAGTGCAAGAGATGAAGCGGAATGTATGTTGTAATCCTTTCATAACATGCAGTATTTATCATGTGATAAATATTTAATAATCAAGGGATGAATTTTACCTTCAGATGAATATCTGAATTCACGGTATATAGCAGGAGAATGTAATAGCCTTGTGGTATGGAATATTGCGTCATGTTTTTCCTCTGCCCAATTCATCCATAATCCAACGGATCTCATTTGTTGCCTTGTAGTACCTGAACCGCACACTAGGGAGCACAGTTTTAGCTCTGAATTCATTGTGAGAAAGAATATCCAATGTAAAAATTCATGGAATTTCTCTGTTGGTGGGGCTGTTATCAGAAAATCTCCATCTTTCTCCTGCTGTATTTGGTTTCTAGGCATTCATATCGTATCTGTGTGTTCTTTAAAACAGCAAGCATAACCATACTATCTCAGGAAAAAAAAACATATATAAGTAGATAAATACTTGTTCTACATAAATATGTACTCTACTGTCCATGTTTTGATTTTGCTGACTTTTATATAGTAAAGAGAAAATTGTTCCAGGCATTTCTCATCTTTACTGTCTGACTGAAACCAATCCTGGTGTAATTTCCTCCTTACTCTTTTCTCCTAGAAACTGCACTGTCAGATCTAGCTTGCCTTGTAAACAGGTCAGCACTACATAGATCAGATTTCAGCAGCTTCTGCAGGGGGTGAGGTGTATTTTCCGTCTCAGCCTCATGTCACACTGAACTGCCCTCAGCCAATCAGTGAGGAGCAGGAATGTGGGAGGGGAGATAACAAGCTTCCCTTTCCCTGGCAGTGTACCAGAATAGAGCCATTCATTAAAGCAGAAACATTTATGATTATTTTGTAATGCTTGCAATTCAGGCTACATGTAGACTACATAACAAAGACAGAACCATGGGTAAATGGAATTTAATTTAGTGGCTGACTAATGCCCCTTAAAGAGTAAGTCAAAGCCCATCTACAGGCAAAATGTAAAACATTACTACAGGGAATATGCAGTGACCATAGCAATGCCCTGGATGATTTTTTTTACCTCATAGAACAGTTATTTTCTAGTGATATACGGCCTACTCCCCTCCCCACTGCCTGCCTGTAACCTTGGAGCCCTGACTACAGCTCTCCTCACATAAGGCAGCCAATCTGTACTCATATAGACTAAAGCTAAGTGCACACTTGAGATCAAAGTCTTTGGAAAAGGCAAGATCACAGACCAATTTTACCCCCTTCCATGTAGTATGAGAGCCACACCTACACAGTCTATTCTATGGAGCTGAACTCCCCATCAGATAAAAATCTTTGCAAGATGCTGTACAGAAAGATGCTGTACTCATGCAAAAGATCAGTATCTGCAAAAGATCTGTTCCTGCAAAATGCATTCATAGTCTATGATATCTGCAGATCTCAAACACAGTGTTGCCAACTCATCCCTTTAATTACTGACGCATATGAATTATACAGGTTTTTTTGGCTAGGTAGATGCAGTTAATGCACTGATTATGTGCAAATAGCCCCAGAACCTGTATAACTTAGATGTGTCAGTAATTAAAGGGATGAGTTGGCAACACTGCAAACACTCCCTGTTTAAGGCTACATACACACTTGAAAGATACATGAAAGATATCAGACCAATTTTACCCCCTTCCATGTAGTATGAGAGCCATACTCTACACAGTCTATCCTATGGAGCTGAACTCCCCATCAGATAAAAATATTTGCAGGATGCTCTACACAAAGATGTGATATGAATGCCTAGGAGCCAAATGCAGCAGGAGAAAGATGGAGATTTTCTGATAACAGCCCCACCAACAGAGAAATTCCATGAATTTTTACATTGGATATTCTTTCTCACAATGAATTCAGAGCTAAAACTGCGCTCCCTAGTGTGCGGTCAGGTACTACAAGGCAACAAATGAGATCCGTTGGATTATGGATGAATTGGGCAGAGGAGTCTATTCTATGGAGCTGAACTCCCCACCAGATACAAATCTTTGCAGGATGCTCGACACAAAGATGCTGTAGACATTCAAAAGATCATTATCTGCAAAAGATCTGTTCCTGCAAAAGATCCATTCTTGCAAAATGCATTCATAGTCTATGATATCTGCAGATCCTCATACACACCTTGTTTAACTGACATTCATATGCAGATCAATCATCTGCAGATCTGAAAATCCATCCTGGTGGATCTGATCTGCAGATGAATGTCTGTTAAACAAGGTGTGTATGATGATCTGCAGATCTCATAGACTATGAATGCATTTTGCAAGAATGGATCTTTTGCAGATAACGATCTCTTGCATGTGTACAGCATCTTTGTGTAGAGCATCCTGCAAATATTTTTATCTGATGGGGAGTTCAGCTCCATAGGATAGACTGTGTAGAGTATGGCTCTCATACTACATGGAAGGGGGTAAAATTGGTCCGTGATCTTTCATTTATCTTTCAAGTGTGTACACACCATAACGGACATTCATCTGCAGATCTAGTCCACCAGGATGGATCTTCAGATCCGCAGATGATTATCTGATCTGCAGATAAAGGTGTGTATGAGATCTGCAGATATCATAGACCAGTGGTTCCCAACCTTTTCCGGCCCAGGGAACACTTTCTGACCAAATTTTTCGCGTGGAACGGGAACTTTCCCCGGGTGTTTGCGCGACCTAGTGGTCAGTGCCGTGTGCAGCAGGCTGTGTGTGTGTGTGGGGGGGGGGGCTGGGGTGCGGCTGCATAGCTAGCATAGTTGCCCCAGTGTAGGGAGTTTAGTTGCCTCAGTATAGCTAGTATAGTGCCCCAGTATAGCCAGTGTAGTGCCCCAGTATAGCCAGTATAGTGCCCCAGTATAGCCAGAATAGTGCCCTAGTATAGCCAGTATAGTGCCCCAGTATAGCCAGAATAGTGCCCCAGTATAGCTAGTATAGTGCCCCAGAGTAGTGCCCCAGTATAGCCAGTATAGTGCCCCAGGATAGCCAGTATAGTGCCCCAGGATAGCCAGTATAGTGCCCCAGGATAGCCAGTATAGTGCCCCAGGATAGCCAGTATAGTGCCCCAGTATAGCCAGTATAGTGCTCCAGTATAGCCAGTATAGTGCCCCAGTATAGCCAGAATAGTGCCCTAGTATAGCTAGTATAGTGCCCCAGTATAGCCAGAATAGTGCCCCAGTATAGCCAGAATAGTGCCCCAGTATAGCCAGTATAGTGCCCCAGGATAGCGCCCCAGTATAGTGCCCCAGTATAGCGCCCCAGTATAGCTAGTATAGTGCCCCAGGATAGCCAGTATAGTGCCCCAGTATAGCCAGAATAGTGCCCCAGTATAGCCAGTATAGTGCCCCAGTATAGTGCCCCAGTATAGCCAGTATAGTGCCCCAGGATAGCGCCCCAGTATAGTGCCCCAGTATAGCTAGTATAGTGCCCCAGGATAGCCAGTATAGTGCCCCGGTATAGCCATTATGGGTTGGTGGTGCCCCCCGCTGTTATTACCTTAACAGCTGCCGCTCTCCCCTCTCCGGCGCGTGTGTTTATTCAAGCAGCGTATCTCCCGGCTGCTCTGTGTGATCCGGCAGGAAGCATGGCAGCGGCTTCCTGTAGCGGTGATATGTATCGCCGTTACTATGGTAACCGAGCCCTGCTTCCTGCGCATCACACACAGAGCAGCCGGGAGATACGCTGCTTGATAAAATACATGCGCTGGAGAAGGGAGAGCGGCCGCTGCTAAGGTAATAACAGCGGCGGCCGCGGGGACGGGCGGGAGGGGGAGAAGAGGACGGCACACCAGGCAACGTCCCGCAACACACTGGTTGAAAAACGCTGTCATAGACTATGAATGCATTTTGCAGGAATTGATCTTTTGCAGGAACTGATCTTTTGCAGGAACTGATCTTTTGCAGGAACTGATCTTTGTGTACAGCGACTTGCAAATATTTTTATCTGATGGGGGAGTTCAGCTCAATAGAATAGACTATGTAGAGTATGGCTCTCATACTACTTGGAAGGGGGTACAATTGGTCTGTGATCTTGCCTTTTCCAAAGACTTTTATATGATGTGTGTACTTAGCCTAACACTAGGTAGCCGGTGTGTATGCTTGTGCCACCTAGTGTTAGTATGGGGTAGCTCTAACCAGCCTGAATGGCCTCTTGGTTATGCCGAGCAGCCCCGCTCAAAGTTTGACAAATTAAAGGAATACTGTAGGGGAGTCGAGAGAAAATGAGTTGAACTTACCCGGGGCTTCTAATGGTCCCCTGCAGGCTTCCTGTGCCCGTGCAGCCACTCACCGATGCTCCGGCCCCGCCTCCGGTTCACTTCTGAAATTTCAGACTTTAAAGTCAGAAAACCACTGCGCCTGCGTTGCCGTGTCCTTGCTCCTGCTGATTTCACCAGAAGAGTACTGCGCAGGTACAGACCATACTGGCCCTGCGCACTACGCTCCTGGTGACATCAGCGGGAGTGAGGACACGGCAATGCAGGCGCAGTGGTTTTCAGACTTTAAAGTCTGAAATTCCAGAAGTGAACCAGAGGCGGGGCCAGAGCAGCGGTGAGTGGCTGCACGGGCACAGGATGTCTGCAGGGGACCATTAGAAGCCCCGGGTAAGTTCAACTCATTTTCCCCCGACCCCCCTGCAGTATCCCTTTTAAGCCTGTGACAAATATAAAAAACGGTTTTACACTTACCTGGGGCTTCACCCAGCCCCCTGTGATCTGTAGGCTTCCTCGGTGTCATTCCTGTCCCCATTGTTGTCCCATTATCAGCCCCGGAAGTCAGGAACTACTGTGCTTGCAAGGCCCTAGCTGAGGCATGGGCAAACTCGGCCCTCCAGCTGTTACAGAACTGCTAGTCCCACAATGCATTTGTCTTTGAGTCATGACTCTGGCTGTCAGACTCCTGCAATGCATTGTGGGACTTGTAACAGCTGGAGGGCCAAGTTTGCCCATGCCTGCCCTAGCTGCATGCCTCCTTGGTTGCACTCCCATGGCCTGGATCCACCTGTGCAGTTAGTTTACTGTTATAACTGCAGAGGTGCAGAATGCTCCCAGCCGCAGGAGCACCGCAAAGGAGGCGCTGGGCTAGGGCTGCACATATACAGTAGTCCCTGGCTGGCTCAGGTCGGGGCTTACTTGGGCTGACTGCAGGAAAACAGAGGGAACCAGATAGACACCAAGGGAGCCCACCTATTACAGTGTGCTGAAGGAAGCCCCAGGCAAGTATGAATCCTTTTGTTGTCCTTGCCACAGGTACACGTTAACGCCTTCAGCTGGGCAGCTTCAGATCAGAAGACCAATTTTATTTTTATTTTTTTTAAGAAATTATAGCAAATTAAGCTATATTTGACACAAACAAAGATACATTTGCATCTTATGCTTATTAAGCTATCAGATGGAATAGCTCATCTCCCGCCGATCTCCCTTCAGCAGTGCATCCTGGGTCACATCTCCCTGACTACAGAGGCGTCTTGTCAGAGGCACATCCGTTACCTATACTGGTCTGGCCCCCTGTCAAATTTAAAAGACAACTGAAGTGAGAGTGATATGGAGGCTGCCATATTTATCTTCTTTTAAGCCATACCAGTTGCTTTGCTTTCCTGCTGATCTTCTGCCTCTAATACTTTTAGCCATAGACGCTGAGCATGCAGCAGGACAGGTGTTTCTGATATTGTCAGATCTGACCAGATTAGCGGCATGCTTGTTTCTGGTGTGATTCAAAAACTACAGCAGCCAAATAGATCAGCAGGGCTGCCAGGCAACCGGTATTGTTTAAAAGGAAATAAAAATGTCAGCCTTCATATTCCTCTCACTTTAGTTGTCCTTTGTGGCCCACGAATGGAAAAGTTTGCCCACCCCAGATATAGCTAGTTCAGTACATAGAATTTGTCCCTATGTACTAAAACTGGGAGGTAAATGTAAAAAAAAAACAATGTACGAATGTGTAAAATGAACGAACTGCTGCATTCAGGTGGCATCTGTTTGTATTGTCTTTCCTCTTAAAGCAGTCCTAAACCCAGAACTTTCTCTCTGCTCTAAAAGATACACAACAGCATAATAACCATTAAAGAAAAATATTTTTGTTACAGCTGATACAAATCCTGCAATAAAGCTGCAGCGTGTTTACTTCCTGCTTTCAGGGCAGCAGACATAGGGTTAACGTCCTGTGTTTACAAATTAGTTGCTCTGCCGAGGCGGCCAGTTGACACAGCTAGAGATCAAATTGCAACTTGTGATTAGTCACAGATGAGGGGTAATTAGACAGCCTAAACTCGCTAAATACATACAGGGTGCATTTCTATAGGTTTTCCTTCTGTCCTGTGCAGTACAGGTCCACTTTAATCTAGAGACGTTACTTGATGAATGGGTAAATGACGGTAGTATTGAACACCTGGCTTCTCTCCGAAGCTCCAAAAGTATTTATGCCTAAAATCCAGTATTCCCTCTGAGATATTCATGGCTGGTTAGTTTTAAATTTAGGATCTGATTCATTGTGGTCCCTAAAATAACTTCTTACTGGATGATTATATCAGAGGAATATTTCCATGTAATGGAAGTGAGAGTAGTATTAGAATGACAGAGATATAGTTTACCGTTGTCGTTCTAGCCCTGTGCTGCTCTCTGCGGCTCGGCACGGAGATGTAGGTGGAAGGGCTGCTATTTTGGGAGCATTTGCAGTGCAGGTTCTCTGTGCAGTTATAGGAATGAGTCCAGTTCCAGAAAGGACCTTTTGGCTTAAGCAAACTGTGTTTTTATAGCGCTGCTCTTGTTCTGTGTGACCTATATAGCATACAAGCTGTCATTACTCAACCGTGAAGTACTATATCATACTCCCAGTCTCCCTTAAAGCCGACATTACTTACAGCTCCTGTCCAGGGAACTTGTTTTTATTTATCTTATTTTCTCCTTCTCTGACCATTAGACTATCAGTAACACTTAAACATTGCGAAAAAGCACCCATATGAATAATCACTGAATAATCACTGTTAATTCAGTACACAAATGTTACTTGCAGACAACTCTGCCTTTGTATCATATACCCCTGATGAAGAGAGCTTCTGTTTCACAAAGCAAGTTCCATCATATACCCCTGATGAAGTGAGCTCTGTTTCACAAAGCAAGTTGTACCATATACCCCTGATGAAGTGAGCGTCTGTTTCACAAAGCAATTTGTACCATATACCCCTGATGAAGTGAGATCTGCTTCACAAAGAAAATTGTATCATATACCCCTGATGAAGTGAGCTCTTTTTCACAAAGCAAGTTCTATCATATACCCCTGATGAAGTGAGCTCTGTTTCACAAAGCAAGTTGTATCATGTAACCCTGATGAAGTGAGCGCTGTTTCACAAAGCAAGTTGTATAATGTAACCCTGATGAAGTGAGCGCTGTTTCACAAAGCAAGTTGTATCATATACCCCCTGAAGAAGTAAGCTCTGTTTCACAAAGCACGTTGTATCATATACCGCTGATGAAGTGAGCTCTGTTTCACAAAGCAAATTGTATCATGTAACCCTGATGAAGTGAGCTCTGTTTCACAAAGCAAGTTGTACCATATACCCCTGATGAAGTGAGCTCTGCTTCACAAAGAAAATTGTATCATATACCCCTGATGAAGTGAGCTGTTTCACAAAGCAAGTTGTATCATGTAACCCTGATGAAGTGAGCGCTTTTCCACAAAGCAAGTTGTAGCATATACCCCTGATGAAGTGAGCTCTGCTTCACAAAGAAAATTGTATTATATACCCCTAATGAAGTGAGCTCTTTAACAAAGCAAATTGTATCATATACCCCTGATGAAGTGAGCTCTTTAACAAAGCAAGTTGTATCATGTAACCCTGATGAAGTGAGCGCTGTTTCACAGAGCAAGTTGTATCATGTAACCCTGATGAAGTGAGCTCTGCTTCACAAAGCAAGTTGTACCATATACCCCTGATGAAGTGAGCTCTTTAACAAAGCAAATTGTATCATATACCCCTGATGAAGTGAGCTCTTTAACAAAGCAAGTTGTATCATATACCCCTAATGAAGTGAGCTCTGTTTCACAAAGCAAGTTGTATCATATACCCCTAATTAATTGAGCTCTGTTTCACGAAGCAAGTTGTATCATATACACCTGATGAAGTGAGCTCTGCATGAGGAAGTACTTTATATATACAAATACAGTAGAATCTTGTTATAGTAAACTCTGATGAAATAAACCTCTGGCTATAGTAATCTCAGTCCCTAGGGTCCCGTCCATGCGCCTGTATGATTATACAATGTATGACTAATCCCGATATAGTAAACTACTTGGCCAGATCCCTTGGAGCTTACTATAGAGGGATTTTACCGTGTTATGTTTCTCAGATTCATAAATGCTTCTGTTTCGTAGTACTGACCTGGGCCTCAGTAAAACAAAATCCTGTTTCTCCATTAGGCTGAGAGACTTTCTCTAGTTCGGGTCTGCCCTGTTATCTTCCCCTCTGTCATCTATATTGTATAAACAGATGTGCGCAGAGAGCTGTAAATCGCAGTCTCATTATTCCCTCACACCATGAACGTGAAGTGGTCCCAGTGTGTGACAGCCGCGGATGGAGCTGCGGTGATGTCACCGGCAGAGAAATGGGAGGCGTATCTACTGCGGGGAGAATATGGGTTTTCACGTAGCTGTAAAATTACACCGTACAATTCCTGCACCAACAACACGACTAGTAAATTGCTTTGCAGCTAGGAAAGAGTCAGCATAATTGCAGGAGAGCAGAATATCCCAGATAATGGCCTGTCATTTGGTGTAACTCCGCTAAGCAACAATTGTGTCTAAAATGGATAAAGGCAATCCCGAGGTAGCTGCTCGAAAACTATACGTCTGGGAAAACATGCTTATTTTTCTAGTGCCCCATAAAATCCTCACGCTGAGAGATTGGAATCGCCCCTCCTTTACTGGTGACCCAGAACCATTGGGAGAGTATAAAGGGCTAAAAGAAACCAACAAAAACCTTCTTACTAAAAAAGCAATGCTAAGTATATCCGTGCCTTCTTAAAGCCCATCTAAACCAAATTTTATAGCAAATTGATTTATTGCCTCTAAGCTATAAAGCCAAATGAAAGTCTTCTTTCCCATGGTTTATACCTACAAATTAGCTTTGGGGTTTTCCTCCCCGTGTTCCAGTTAGGGTTGCCGCAATATACCGGTATTACAGTATACCACAGTTTCAATGTGCATGGTAATCATACCATGCACATTTACAAAATACCGTTTTTTCCTACTGCCTTCCGCCGTTTTCCGCCGCCTTCCGCATCATCGCCGCCACCGCTTCGCATTTCCCTTCTCTCTGTCTGAAAAAGCAAGCTCCAGAAGCTATTTCCTGGTTGCGGAAGGCTTGCTGATACACTGCGCAGGCGCCGGATATGACGCGGCCTGGAACGCAGTTACAGATTCTGTTTGAAAGAGACCAAGAAGCCCTGCTTTATGTAGCATAGCAATATCTGCTCAGTGGCCAGTTGTGCATCCCAAAGCTCTAGTGTGTACAGCAGGGGAAGGCTACAATGTGGTGCCAGTTACTAGATTTCATACTAAATTTGTTTTACTCTTGTTTGTCCTCATCCGTTTATGATACAACCACCATGGCTTCTGTGGCATGGGTCTTGCATTTATAGTGGAAGTGATAACTCGTAAAATAACTTGCACTACTTAGTAACGAAGGGTCACTTGTGTATACTGTGACGTCAGCAGCTGCCATCCTGACCTATACCACTGTAGCCCGCTACAGTAGCAACCCTGTCATTTATTGATGCATTTCCTACTGTAATCCTTAATGAGGCAGTAAAATGTGCTGGCCTGCGTCCAGACTGTAAACCCAGCTTTATTGTGTGGCGGTTAATTCCACGACCCAGGTTACTTCTGCCATTAAGGGCTATTTTCTGCTACTGGTGAAAGAGAAAAGGTGTCCTTCTGGACTGTTCATTGACCGTCCGACTTCTCGTTACAGTGATGAGTGGTAACAGATCTCCCTGTTATCCCCAGGGTGGCACAACCCTGCCAGATTTTCCTATCAGAGCAGATGTTCCAAAGGCTCTGCTGTCTTTTCTGTAAAGGAAAGGGGTAGATGCAGTGAAGGGGGGCAGTAGATATCTTGTAACATTTCTGTAATGAGTAGTATGACTATCACGAATAAGAGTCCTCGTTGTCAGAGCTAGGAGTAATAATGCGAATTGCCACTCAGTGCAAATTCCCATTATTACTGAAAGCAATGCAATTTCAATGAAATATTTTCTTTTAATTGATATGCCCATGTTTGTATCATGTGCCCATATTTGTATTACGTACTCTTATTTGTATGATGTTGCCCATGTTTCTATTGTGTGCCCATGTTTGTATGATGTTGCCCATGTTTGCATGATGTTGCCCATGTTTGCATGATGTTGCCCAGGTTTGCATGATGTTGCCCATGTTTCTATCGTGTGCCCGTGTCTGTGTTATGTACCCATGTTTGTATGATAGATGAGAAGGATCCGCAGACCAGGTGGGATAGATGAAACCGGTATACTTTTATTGGTAACTCCACACAAAAAGACAACACATCCACAGGATCAACTATATAGTTCATCCTGTGGATGTGTTGTCTTATCATGTGGAGTTACCAATACAAGTATACCAGTTTCATCTATCCCACCTGGTCTCCAGATCCTTCTTGTCTGTCTATAGGTTAGTTTGGCCTGCCAGATCCTCCACCGGTGGGTGAGAACTAATGGGGGTTTCACAGTTTTGGACCTTTCTTTTGACCATGTTTGTATGATGCTGCCCATGTTTTTATAATGCTGCCCATATTCGTTAAGGGTCTGAGCACACCAATGCGCTTCTGTCTGCTTTTCAGCATCTGTAACATTGATGTGTTGCTGATAAGCAAACAGAAGCGTGTTAGTGTGCCCGGGGCCTTTTTACAGGTATGGTGTGTGACACACAAGAACATCAAAAGTGCAGCAGTGGAATGTAATGCTGCACTGCTGCACACATTTTTGTCAAAACGCAGTTCTGACCCATTCACTGTAGTGACTGACAACGCAGATTGCATGCAGTCACGTCCCTTGCATTCCGAATGCATGGCCATATGCGCTGCCTAATGTGAACTAGACCTCACTCTATATTGCACCACTCTAGATGATGGATATAAATCAATTATTATTTTTATTTATTGGATGTATATAGTGGCAGCATTTTACGCAGCGCTGGGCAGTAATGGTTGCAGACAATAATAATTCATACTAGTATTACTGATTTATGAACTAAAGCGTACAGCACTTCCAGTTTGGAGCTTGGCACGGCTCTGTACTGATTGATCACACTGTGTACAATGTATAGTACTGCTCAGTGCAAGTCTCCTACAGATTTATATGTAAAACCTATTCAGCGCTCTGTCCTTTCTAGCCTCCTGCCAGATCGCCTGTGTGATGATGAATGTGGTGGCACTGTGCTGGGGAGCCCAATAAACAATACTGCTCGGAATTCACTTAGCCTCTTCACAGAGGACATCACTTACTTTGTCCCATTTTGTGTATAGCAGCAACAGCACTATATGGTTGTGTATTGTGCTGTCTCTGCACATGCTACTGAGGCAAAGAACAGAGCTGGGTTTCTGGAAAGGCCACAGAGGAGCGGGCCTTGGGCGGCAGCTGCCCAAGGGGAGGCTGGAAATGGAAGAGGGTTTGCTGCATATGGAAGAAGAGGCTGCGCATGGAATATAGAGTTGCAAATAAGGAGCAGCAATTGGAAATAGGGAGCTGCTGCCTAAGGTATCTGTATAGAACTGAAGGGGAATGCCTTACATGAATGGAATAAGGCAGTGATGGCTAACCTTGGCACTCCAGCTGTGACAAAACTACAAATCCCATCATGCCTCTTCAAGTTATGCTTAGAGCTGTCAGAGTATTGCAATGCCTCATGGGACTTGTAGTTCCACCACAGCTGGAGCATCACTGGAATAAGGAGTTGCAAAAGGAATAGGAGAGGGATGTTGCACATAGAAGGGGAGCTGTAAGGAAGTTGGCCTTGGCAAAGAATATGGCTGCTGATGATGTAAGGGTGCCCCATGTCTTGCTTTTAGCCACACTTTAAAACAAAATACAGATGTCCTGAGATTTGGGAAGTCTCTCTACTTTAAGGGTATCACATGCAGCTAGAAGTCATGGGCAGGGCCACGCTTCCTATTAGGCATGGTTGGCATTTCCTTGCTAGCGGTACTGTTGGAATTTTACCTGCAGAGTTAAAGCGAACTTGAAACGAAAATAAACGTATGATATAATGAATTTTGTGTGTAGCTGCGAAAGCTAAGAAATAGAACATTAGTATAATCAAATAGTCTCGTGTTCTTTTCAGGAAGAGTCAAAAATACTTCAAGGGACTCAGAGCTCAAATAAGTAAAGAAAATTATACATACCTGGGGCTACCTCCAGCCCCATCTGCTCGGATCGCACTTCCGTCAGTCTGCTCCAGTTTACGCAGGAGAAGTGCTCCCTCTCTACGTATCTCTCCCGCGCTGCTGGAGAGATAGGCAAACACTGCACTTCGCCTGTGTAGACTGGAGCTGAATCCCGATTATATAAATACGGAAGTAGAAAATGGTGAGATAAGAAACTGAGTGGGTATGACCCGGCTGAGCACAAATAACCAAAGATAATTCCCTGAATTATACCCAAACAATTATATAAATACGTATTTCAGGTTAAGGAATGGCAGGTATTCTGCAAGTAGACAAGGTAAATGGTAAAAAAAAAGTAGTATAAAATATGTTTTCAGAGTTAATGACCTTTTATTTAGATTGAAATTAATGGCAAAAATTAAATTTGCTTACACAAACAAACATTACATAGCAACATAAAAGAAAATAAAAAAAAGTCACAATGATGGTAACAAAAGAAGCACCACCTTTTGTTACCATCATTGTGATTCTGTATTTTCTTTTATGTTGCCATGCATTGTTTTCCAGCTTCATTCCAATCTGTATCTAATACCCCCTTTCCCAAGAAAATGTTGTACCTTTTCTCAACTAGATCATCAGGGGCTTGTGTATGGCTGATATTGCGGTGAAACCCCTCCTACAGTGTAATGTCTTGACCAGGGTCCTGACAATTTGCTCTCTGTGAACCTCGTTGCATTGTGGGAAATAACAGCTGTTTCCAACTGCCAAGCAAGCAATATCTCCCTCTGTACATTGAACTCTCAGTAATGAACATTCCATACAGATCACCTGGCAGAAGTAAAGATGTCACCGCCAGAGATAAATTCCAGAATGTAAATCAGGGAGAAAAAAAGATTTACAATGGGGAAAAGACTAAATCATCTATAAATGAATATTCTAAAAAAAATAAAAAACAAAGCACCGAGAGCCCAATATAGTGTAGTATGCACTGGAAAGTGGTGAAATAAATGTAGAGCGTAAGTATTATACTTACAAACCAGGGTTACCTCCAAGGCAACCACTGAAGAGGCAGGTGGGGAGAATAAGCCTGTCCCCACTCAGGATTAAAACGTCGCTCTTTGCGGATAGAAGGGAAAAAATGGGTATAACACCCTTCCACCAAGGGTGGATTCTTGATGTGTAAAGCTGTGCAGAGGCGCCAGTAGGATAAAAATTACTAAAATGTTTAAAACGTTCGGGATGTGGTGGTGGACCAGCCAACCCAAAAACAGACAAAAGTACTGTCGATTGAAGTTGAAAGGAATTTATTCACATACTGCTAGCACAAGTTGCAACGCGTTTCACAGGCAAAATCCCGCTTCATCAGGCAATAAACAACGGGAGCAATACACAGCACGGAGTCAAATCAGGGCTTGGCACCTCTGTAACCTCAGAGGTGCCAAGCCCTGATTTGACTCCGTGCTGTGTATTGCTCCTGTTGTTTATTGCCTGATGAAGCGGGATTTTGCCTGCGAAACGCGTTGCAACTTGTGCTAGGAGTATGTGAATAAATTCCTTTCGACTTCAATCGACAGTACTTTTGTCTGTTTTTGGGTTGGCTGGTCCACCACCACATCCCGAACGTTTTAAACATTTTAGTAATGTTTATCCTACTGGCTCCTCTTCACAGCTTTACACATTCTAAAAAAATAAGACTTTTTTTTTTTTTTTTTACGGATCCTTTAGTTAGAATCACCCGTTGGATTGTTTGTAGGAGAGGAATCTTGAAAATGTGGCCCCTCTGGTTAATTCATTTATTCATTTGCAGGAAACACTGTATTAGTCCTGCTTATAAGAGTGCATTAATCACACAGTGGGTTTTTACGATGAGCCATATAGTCGCTTCTTGAAATCCTTATTTATGTCCGGAAGCATTGCTGAGAAAAATATAGTGAGTGCCATCTCCGATCGATATAATATAGCGTCTCCTGGCAGCTCCTTTCAGAATAAATGACACCCTGCGGGGTGCTTGAATTCCTCTCCAGACGCTGACGCCCGTTGGGGCTTTTTTTTGTTTTCTATTTTTTAGTAACTGAAATGTTCCCCGCAAGTCTAAAGAATTTGACGAGCCAACCTTTTCTGTGGTTTAATAGAAGCGCAAAACAGTTCTCTCCATTAAGGATAGATAAAATGTCTATAGCAAACTCACGGTTGAGTAAAGCACCATTTGATCTGGCACTTGTTCAAACCTCTCATTAACACATAAACCACCTCCTGTTATCTCCAGCCAAATAACATCTCAAGTATCCGCTCCTTTCTTATTCAGGGCACCACTTAAATCCCCAGTATTTAAGTATTTAATAGAGCAGTGTTTTAAAAATATTTTTGTGTAAAAAAGTTTTGGAAAAATAATAAAGGAATACACCTGTTGCACCAATTCATCTCCCTCTCCCAGACCTACAATTGTCTGCCTACACCCAGATAGTTTGAACTGCTTTTGGTTTGGTCACACGGTCGTGCAGAGAGGAAAGTGATTGGTCTATCAGTTGTTGCCACGCCTCCCTGCTGACTGATACCAAGTCAGGAGGAATGAACTTTGATTTGACTGGCAGACGTGAGCGAGTAGGCAGCTAGAGGCGCTGAGGTGAAAACGAGAAGCTAAGAATTGGCGTACTTGGTATTTTTCCTTTTGCTTTGCTAAATCTGAAGTGATTTACAATGTTTTTAAATTCAATAAAAAAATGTTTTATTATAGGTTTTTATATAAAAAAAAAAAACCTGTTCCCAAACATAAACTTAAGTATTAGTTACTGCCCTCATCATCAGGGCTGTGGAGTCATTACAAAAATCATCCGACTCTTCAGTTTATGAAACTACTGACTCCAATTCCGATTCCAGGTACCCAAAATGACTCCGACTCCTTAGGGCCCGTTTCCACTAGGGCGGTTTCGCCGGCGATTCGGCAGAGTTTCCCCGCACATCATTCGCACGGGGAAACTCTGCCATAGGGGATGACGGCGCCGCGGCGGAATCGCTTGTGGGAGCGATTCGCCCGGAACCCCCCCGCAGATTTCGCCACGGAGGCTGCGAATCCCATAGCCGTGCATGGCACGGCTCATGGAATTCGCCTGCGATCCCGCCCACCGGCTCAGTGCGGTGTGCGTCTGCAAGACGCACGCCGCACTAGTGGAGACGAGCCCTAAGTCTCCTCGACTCCTTAGACTCCTTAGTCTAATACTTACCAGGGCTGTGGATTTGGTACAAAAATCATCAGACTCCCGACTCCTCAGTTTATGAAACCTCCAACTCCGACTCCGGGTACCCAAAATTGCTCCAACTTAGACAGACAAAGGGTTCTTTATAGCTGACGAATGTCTGAGCTGACACAGCTGAGATCAGATTACACTTGTGTTTACTTATAGATGAGGGGGAATTAGACAGGTTCTTCTCTCTTAAAACACACAGGGTGCATTTCTCTCTGTTTTCCTTGTGTCCAGTGCAAGAGTTCAGGTCTACTTTAAAAAGAAAACTGTTATGACTGGTTTTGATTTAAGAAGTGACTATAAAGCTGGGTGGGGGGAAATGAGGTGCGACAGCATGTAAGCTATCAAATGTTATGTTTGATAATCAATTTTCACACCATTTAAATTGAGTTACTAGATTGCATCTTGGTTGTTGCCCATGTCATTCTGTAAAGCTTTTGCCTTTGCTAGGCGAGGAGAGTCTTTGTTGGGTTTTCATCCAACAAGCGAACGTCATTTTCTTCTATGACATTCAGGAATTCCAGCAGTTTTGCAAGAAGAATGGCACTTGTCAGTAGAGACGGTGGGAATTCAATTAGGCCTAATGTTTATTTTATCTTAAACATCAGAGCTTTTTTTATACGGAGATGACAGATGAAGACGTGGGTGATTTGTCTTTTGTGCTGGAATATCTTGCACATCGTTAATAAAATTGCATTCTTGAGTAAACCTATTACAGCAGAGTCCTCAGTATCCGGCACCAGCTGGGATCGCCTGACGCGGGATACATGGGCTTGCCGGTTGCCTGAGCAACCGGCTGAAAAAGCACAAACTCCCTGCTTTAAATACTTACCGAGCCTCCAGCGATGTCTAGCGCCCTTTCTCTTCCTCCTAGCATGGTGCTAGCGGCTTTCCGGCTTCTTCCGTGCATGCAAGCCGGAGTGTCACTTGACCCGCATCAGGTGACACGCCAGCTTCCATACACTGACACTGGAAGCCACAAGGACCCCGCTAGGAGGTAGAGGAAGGCTGATGGACATCGTTGGAGGCTCGGTAAGTATGTGAAACTCCAAAACTGCCCACAAACAGCCCAAGTTAAAGTCCCCGTTATCCTTCAGGCTTGCAGGTAGTTGAGGCTTTCGGTTGCTTGAGTTCCGGATAACGAGGACTCTGCCGTACCCTGCTTTTTATTATGTGAAAACAAATCTTTTCATGTTATGTCAATAATGCTTTGCTTCTTTTTTTACCCGCAGCTGAAGAATCTTAGTTTTGAAGAGCTACAGATGAGGCTGAAGGCGTTGGACCCCATGATGGAGCGGGAGATAGAGGAGTTACGGCAGAGGTACACAGCCAAGAGGCAGCCCATCCTGGATGCCATGGACGCCAAAAAGCGCAGGCAGCAGAACTTCTGATCCGGGTCACAGAAACCTTATACTCGTTTGGACTTGAGCAGTTTTTTGGGGAACTCGCCAGAGTTTGAACCTGTGGTCACCTCAAATGCTTTCTCCCAACTATGAACCTGTGTTTATCTCTGCACAAACATTAACAATGCTCTCTCCTCTTACTTGACCAGTCTGTGAAGCTGGACCGGCAGTAGTATTTTAAGTCTTACACATTATCCCCTATAAACCACACACTATCCCTTTGCTTTCATCCCATCACTGAACTGTTTTCATTGCCTAGATAGTAGAAGCCTGCCTTCTCCCTGCATGTAGTTCTGTTGTTACAGGCGAATAGAACTTTTCAGACTCAAAAGGGGAGAAGCTTATTTACAAGCGTTTCGTCCACGTATAAACGTGGAGAGAACAGCCAGCATAGTCTTTTTAATATTCCTACATATCAAAGTTTCAGGGACGTGTGTTCGCACCTTGGTGAATCTTCATTTGCCTTAAAGTTACAACACATCTATTTATTTCTTTGTTACATCTGAGTGTGACGGACATTTAGTGACCAAACTGTTCTGTGTTATTGCTTGTTGATGTCTACTTGTATTTTGTTAAAAGAACACTTGTGCACTCGTCCTAGTCTCTGTAAGAAGAAAAAGCAACCGGAAGCCTGAAATAGGCTCTTTGTTATAGAATGTTCTTCCTGTACATCAGCCAAGACTGGCAACCATTAGAGTACACAGAAGATATGAGAGATGCTATGTACATGGCTGAATGCCTCTCTTCTGCCTTTACATAACTGAATGTATATACCACAGTCCTCCAAAATGGCTATTCAGTTTCCTGAGGACCTCCTAGACCCTCAGTATCTGCTTCCACCTGGTGTGAACCCGCAGGCAGTGGAGGTCATGTGATCTGAAAAGATGAGCTTACTTTTGATTACATACACAGTGTTCTTCCCTGAATTTTTTTCCAGCCTGGTGGCATGAAATAGACACCGGGTGGCATGAAAAAGTAGCCGGATAGAGCGAGATGAGAGAACGTAGGGCCAGTGCTTCTGTGAGCAACTATGCTCACAGCTTAGGAGGAGGTGAGCCAATGACAGCCGGGTGCTCACCAAGACTAGCCGGGTGGAGCACATGGCTAAAAGAGCCTGGGGAGAACACTGCATACATAACAAGTGGAGAGGCTGCCTGCTCTCTACTGAGCAGTGCCATGTAGTGGCTGGAGGGAGCAGTGGCACTGGATACACTTACTTGGCTTTTTAGATCAAACACCCTGGTGTCTGCAGGAATGGACAAAGTAGGAGCATGTGCCGTCGGATGTGTGATGGTGGGTGGTGAGTATGGGTGGTATTTTGGATGAAAGTACGTGGAATATAGTTAATCTTTAAACTGCCCATTTGAATAATAGCCAGGATCAGCTGTGGTACAGGAAGACTATGAACATAAACAGCAGAAAGCTACAAGGCATGGTTTCAGAGATGCCAATTCCTCTTCACAGATGAAGCTTCCAGTTTTTTTCTTCTTCCCCCTGAGCACAAGGACAGATGTATTAAGTTTACTTTTACCAAAGACCACGTTCTTTAAAGAAAGAGTACTTAATCACATGAGTATTGCTATACATTTGCTCTCCAGAGGCCAGCAAAAATGTAAACTGAAAATCTTACCAAGGAGGCCTGATCCGCAGCTCTGTCTGGTGTTGGCTGCACCACACTTCCACCCCTTTTCTCCAAAGTTCTCAGCTGTAATGCGTTTTTTTGGCAGATTTACTTTCCGATCATTTTTCTGATCCATTTCTATTCACTTTTGTGAAGAAATCAATCAGAAAAACGATTGAAATCAGATCGGACTTGTTGGAAATTATCTATCGAACCATCTGTCTACCGAAGAAAACTCATGGTGTATTTCCAGCATAACAGTGTGGAATGTTCTCTCTGTTCTATCAAGTAGAGGCTGTGAGATAATTCCAGAGAAGGGGATTTCAACAGATTTTATGGCTCTGAAGGCCCCACTACTTGGATTATATCACAGTCTCTCTCTAATAGACAGGAAATGATGTCTCACGTTTGAGGTGATGGAATTGAGTAGTAATTGACAGCGCTAGCAAGAACTATAGTCAGGACCTTCATGGTAGGAGAGAATTTATTTTTTCACTGCTCTTTGGAGTAGAGCAATAGGATAGAGGTGTATTTATCCTTCAAAGTATCAGTACACTGAAAAAAACTGGCCTTCTAGTGCTGAGTAGAAGTCACTAGCAAATCACCCACCGTTCTCTCATCTCCAATGATTACATTTTTAAAAAGATCTCCGCACTTGAGTTCCAAATATGCCAGTATGCAACAGCCAATGCAAAGAGGAAGTAGAATGATACGCCTCCTTGTGGGTTGGAAGCTATGGGTACCGAACTGAGAATTGTCTTGGAAGAGATCTTATTGGTAAAGTTTAAGAACGTTTGAAAAAGATCTTCGTGATGAGCTTGAAGGAACATGTTCTCGATGAGCTTTTGCTGCTGGGTTACCAAGAGATGTAAGAAACCGGTGGGTGATTCCTCCTCTGGAATGTCAGTTTTGGATGGGCTACTGCTAGGATTCCAAGTTCTGTTGCTGATTTATAAATTCTGGTGGAAAATCAAATGGAGGTGTTGTCTGTAGCAACCCGTGAAATACTTGTTTTCATTTTTTTAGTATGCTCAAAGGAAGTGACCACTTGATGCAGATTTCATACTATGACCAACCTGTACACTTTCTCTCTCTTCCACTAGTGTTCTTGTTCTAAATGTTGTTTTTAAGCCTCTGTATTCTGGGCAGATATGGGGGTCACTTAATGCCTTCAGCCCATCAGTTGAGAGGAATGTTTTATCCCAGGCATTAACTATGAAGAATGTATTAAAAAAAAAATCTCTTGAAGTATATTTAAAAAACTTTTACAGGCCTCACACAAATTCCAGTAAATTGGTATCTTAATAAATATCACACCCTTATACAGATCAATGTAAAATGTTTCTTACTACAGACCTGTACATGGTTCTCGTGCATCAGAGTTGCTGTGGTGCGGGGAGAGACTGATCAGTATTGCATTAGAGATTAGGGAGTTGATGCACAAAAACGCGGTAATATTGGCGAGCACAAACATCGCACGGCAATATTACAGCTACTTCCGTCAGCGTGTACCACAAGTGACACTATTAGCGTGACCCCCAGTACTTGAGTAGATTGACCGCTGCTACAGTAACTCCATTTATGAGCGGTACCCTTAGTAACGCTCTTGCCATAGAAACACTACCACACTACCCGAGTGCATATTACTGCGCTTTTGTGTGTCGGGCCCTAGATGCTATGCAAACATCCAAACTAGAAAATTCACATTAAGTATTTAGTGAAATTATCAATCGGACATTGATGTAAAGTGTCTGTCGTTTGTACAAGCAGTCCTGGCCCGGAGAGTGCGGGCCGAGGGGGCAGTGGTACACAACCACTGTTCTTATGCCTTTGCATTGCATCAAAACATGTAAAGCTAGCTAGCTGTGACACAACGGACATTAGGCAACAATTCTGTTGATAACTTGTCCAATAGTTTATTGCGCAAGTGGTTGATGAGCTTGGAAAGTCCAGGCAATCCGATTTTTCCTGTGCATGGTTGGATGTTGGAGGATGCACCTGCAGAGTTCAGATTGGTTGTATCATCAACAATCCTCTATGCATATTCTACTGCTCCTGTTAACGCACCATGTTCCTATTAGCCCTTATCTGTTTTAAAAGCAGGTCTGTAGGCACTAGATTAAAGTCGGCACACAAAAACAAGCGACATTGCTCAAAGGACATTACCCAGCAAAAAGAAACGACAAGTTGTTTAAACTGTGTTGTTCATAGACAGGGGTATTCCCAACTATTAAGCATAATCGGCAGTATCAAATACTGTGTGTGCAAGTGGAAGTGGCATTTCACAGGATATTCACGCATGCTCTGAAACTGTCGTTTGAACAACATTGTACTCCGGCCGACTGCACGGTACTGCCCAATGGTTGTCTGATTTAATCCAGCAGTTGGATCAGACAGAATACCCAATATTTGTTGTTTGTCATTTGGGCACATTTTTTATAATGATTTTCGTCCGATACGGCGATATCTGTAGTTTGTTGTTCATGTCAAACAACTTTTATAGATCTAATGTGTGTACAAGGCTTAAAGAGACACTGAAGCATAAAAAAAGTATGATATAATTGGTTGTGTAGTACGGATAATTACTAGAACATTAGCAGCAACGAAAATATTCTCATATTTTTATTTTCAGTTATATAGTTGTTGTTTTTATTTTTTATAACATTGCATCATTCACTAATATTTGCAGTTTACACACTACTCAGCATTCTAAATGATTTTTACAGAGCAGCCCACTGAACTTTTGAACCCTTCTCTGCAGAGAAGAAGAAAATACAGTGACTGACAGTTGAGATAGCAGGCTTCAGAAGACAGAGCTCTCTGCGACTTTGAAAAGTCATGGAGCTCAATGGCTCTTTTGCATAGATAACTGGAGTTTCTTAAAGTGAACCCCCGGACTAAAAATCGACTCAGCAGCACTGAAAAGGCCTGGTGTTTCTTTAACAGTTTCACAGCATCAGAACTTTGTTTCTCTAATCCAAGCCTCATTTTTAGCTGCACAGAAGAAAACTGCCCGGGCTTTTTTCCCCTGATGCTGTGCAAAGCATGATGGCATTTCTGATGTTGTTCCTCTTGTTCTGCTGTTTTGGTGCAAAATTTTTTTACTGCATTTTGAATTTGACATTTGAAGCCTAGCGTGTGCAGCTGGGAGGGGTGATCAGGACACAGGACAGTTGGAACTGTGTCTCCTGCTCCTTGTCACCTCCTTTCCACCAAAAAGATGGCTGCCCCCATGACAAGGATGGCAGCCACCATGAATCATAAACATTTGCCTGTTCTTTTAAAACAGGATGGGTAAAAAATATATTACCCATCTATTCTAATTAACATAACTAATGTAACTTAATGACAGTATGTTTGTTTAGGCTGACGTTCCCCTTTAACTCTTCCTGTACTGGAAACAATATTAGGCTTATGTCTCTGTTCCTAGTGTTTTATTTCTTAGCTGTGCTACACATATAAATCATATCATTTTTTTTTTCGCTTCAATGTCTCAGTGTTCTGCCCACATTTTTGTAGTGATATCAAACATTAAAAAGCTACTGGTGTTTTCATCCTGTAATATTCCTTTTTCTCAGGATTAGACCCATAGCAGGAAGTAGAAACTTTGGAGAACTATTTTTCATCCAGATATTACTGTGATCTGGCAACATAGACCCGTTTTCTACTGATGATTTACAGGAAGTGCGACTTTAATGATCAGCTGTAAAATATTGACCATGGTATACTGAGGCTCGGCTCAGGGTAGGATAAGCTATGGACAACAATATTTACTGGCTTTTTGGTGTTAAAACAGAAGGAACTGATACAAGAAGGGTGGCTTAAATCATTCCCTTTTTAGTGTACTCAATTTTTACCTTCGAAGATAAATTCTCCAAGTCCTCCTGCTGGATGCCATGTAACCACGTCACACAATTATTAGTTGGAGGTCACCGATGGCCTGGAAAATCTGTCTTGCTGTCAGGCTGAGAATGCATTAAAATCACTAGTTACAAGCCGCTTTCTGGAATTGCCAGCTTACATTCAGACTTGAGGGAGCGGATGTGGAGGCAGTAATGATTTTCTTGGATGTTTGATATTGCTAAGCGTTATGAATGTTGTGTACGTGAGCTGCAGCTGTATGTGGGATGCTCCCGTGTACTGCAGAATGGGAAATGGATGTTAAGTGTTGGCTGAACACATTCCAGAAATGACATTTTGCACTGATCTCATCGGCTTCGAGGGAATTAATGCAACAGACTAGTGAGTGAGCTGCCGCATGAAATAATGGGTGAAGGAAGGCAGTCCGGTTATATAGCAGCTGATGGTGTTTTTATTTGTCTTTGGCCCCGACACACCGGATTTTGTGGGTCACTTTGTTGTTGTTTTTTAAAAAACGCCTCCATTGATTTAAATTATAATTGCAGCGAAATAGCCAAAATCACGATCGCTGCAATTTTACAGCGATTTTAATGTAAGTCAATGTAGATGTTTTCTAAAAAACAAATAAAAAGCTGCAAAATGCTCTTGGGTGTGTCTGTGTCCTTCTTCACATCCTGCAAATTCAGCTTGTATTTAGAATACCTAAACTGGTACATAATCCAATATGGGCGCTAGTCTACTTTAGAGAACTTTCACTAATGTGATTGGGCGGCCAGCTCCCTCTTGATCTTCCAGGTTTCCAATAGGTTCTAGTAATAATTACGCCCACAGAGCTTTGCCTATCACACTGCTTTGTGCTGCAGAGGGTGCCCCTAAACTAGACTAGCTTAAAAATATAAACACATCCCACACCATCATGTTCTTGACTGTGACAGTCTTGCCCTTTGTGACATCACCAGCTGTTAAAGGGGTTCACTGGGGGGGATAAAAACGGACACTTACCTGGGGCTTCTACCAGTCCCCTGCAGCTGTAATATCCCACACCGTCCTCCAACGATCCTCCGTTCCCCGCCGACGGTTCCGGTGTAATTGCGATCCTAGTAAGAATACAGCCGTGGCAGCGTGCATGCATGCTCCCGCGCGCGTCATCAGGCACAGTGCAAGAAAACTATGTACTGCGCAGTAAGCTCCAGATGACGTAAGCGGGAGCACGCACTATTTGTCATGTAAGATGAATAATTGACCGGTGCCGACGGCGGGGAACTGAGTATCGTAGGAGGACGGCGCAGGACATGGCAGCTGCAGGGGGATGGTAGAAGACCTGGTAAGTGTCCGTTTTTATTTCCAAACGCCCCCTCCCCCATCAAGGGGCCTGCAATGTCACCTCCCGGAAACTTAGTTATCTATAATTGACAGTAGAGCAAAGTCACTCTGAGGTCTTAGTAAAAAAAAGAATGCCAGATGCCTATGTCTGCTGCCAATCAGTTGTTCAGCTGTGCAGTTAATAAGGGTTCTTGCTCAACTCTGCTAGTTAAATTGCCACTAGCTGAGAAAACAATGAATATGACAAGGCTAAAATCTTTTCATGACAAGTTATATCTGCGTGTAAAACTACACTATGGCACTGCCCTAAAATATTGTTATACGGCTCTTAAAATATTTAGCATCCATCAACACTTTAAAGCACCCAGCCCCTTTTTTAAATTATGCTCAAATTAGACTTCTTACTGATCTCCCCTGTTGACTGAAGGTAGGCCACTGTGGCCTCCACCAATTTCTGCTTTTGCCCGCACATAACGACATGTGGACATGTGAAGCTGGAGTGCTACCACATGGGGAAGAGGGCACAGCCAGGACAAAACCTCGCAGGGAAATTTGGGTGCACCATGCGTTACCATAGGACATAATGTGAATTATGGCTATATCAGTGCTCAAAAGACGGTGTCCAAATTACATTAAAAACCAGTAGCTGGCAGGCAAATTAAGTCTTGCCCTCTGAGTCCATGGTGGCCTGGAGGGGGAATAGTAATTAACTCGACTTTTGCTGGAGCAGGGTGCAACTTTTTCTGCTTTGCCCTGTTCTCAAATTTCCCAGTGCTGTTTTTTTGCAGTATGCTGGCCAGGATCTGCTAAACCCTCAGATTTCCATTTTAACAAGGACCTACCAGGGATTACAGATTACTACTTTTTATAAAACTTTTATTTTTTTTTGGGGGGGGGAGGGACGACACACCTTCATAGAATAACACAGCACTAGCGCTTTGCCTGATCGCTGGCAAGCACATCACAATTGCCCCTGGTGTGAACCAGCCCTTAAAAACCTGTAAGAACAAAAAAGGAAAAAGAAATTTATCCTCAATGAGTCAGGTGGTTTCACACCACACAGCACCTGACTTGGCCACCTCCATACACCGTGATGTTAATTACAGCCATTGCAGCGCAGCCGGGATTGCAAAAATAAACACCGTAATTCGGGTGCTGATAATAGCTGGACCACGAATTAGATGGCCAAAAGAAAAAAATTAGGTAATTAGCAGGGGAATGTATTTGTTATAGTCCCCAAAATCACCTAGCGTAGGGAGAGCTGTCTCTCAGCTTCTCCCTGAGCCTCAAGTGAAAAGTGGCTGGAACATACGGACTCCACTTCATCCCCACCACTGCTGTCCCAGAACCTCGCTTTCTTCGCTGTCGCCTTCCCATCCGCATACGAGCGCGCTGGGCTGGGCTGGGCATGTGTGAGTACAATCCGCGGATGCCCAGTAGCACAAATCTGCTCTAGTGTGGAGGAAAAAGCAGTGCACAAGGGGCTTTGTAATAATGGGCTGTCGCTGAGTATACTTGCGCATGCTCCGTATGGGCACACTGATGCACAGACGGGAGTACAGCCTTTAGAGCAAATCTGACCAGCCTCTGTCTGATATGCATAGAAGGTCCCAGATGGGGAAGCCTCTGGGCTGTGTAGCTCTATTTATTTTCTTTACTAGTTCTAGTTAACCTTTAAGTAATCATAGGTTAGAAAAATGGATTAGACAAGACACGCTCTATAGGCAGTAGCAGTGTTAGGGAGTCTTGCCCAAGTTCTCCCCAGGAAGAGCAGAGATTCGAACCATGGTCTCCTGTGTCAGAGGCAGAGCCTTTAACCAGTACACTATCCAGCTAGATTGCACTTATCTGTTTTTCTGTCTTGTACACATTCTGTATGGGAAGCATGCACAATGTCACATTTCAGCTAGCGAGCCCATTTTACTAGATTGGAAAATTCCACATTTTAAGCACCTTTCATACTGCATGAGTCAGCCTGCTTGGCATTGTTTGAAGCAGTCTATTCAGTAGAGCGACCTTGAGAGGACAGCTGTAAAAGTCAGGAGAGGTTTTTTTTTTAATTCACTGCAATATAAGAATGCAGCCTGCGTAGCAATAGATGGGGCCATGTGGCCTGCTTCTTCTGCAGCTACATGAGAGGTCAGATGGTGGCCTTGATGCATGAAGTCACCTGTTGCATTCATAATGTAGTCATCGGTCAATATTGTAACAGTTGCTTTCATTTTTAAATCCGTAGCGCTAAAGGACCAGATCCAACAGAAATGGAAGTCCACTACTGGACTAGAACTTCTTTATTCAGTAAAAAAAAAAAAAAAATAGCTCATCACCTCCTTTTATTCCTTTGAAGGCTTAGCCGGGCTTTGCTTTGATCAGAAAAGTTAAGGGATTTTAAGTTAAAAGTTTAAAAACTTAAAGTTTAAAAAGGTTAAAAGTTTTAAGCCTTGTGCACACTTACCCAATCCCTTGGGGGATATGGCTGGGCCAAGGCTGACAGGCGCGTCGTTAGCCTGCAGGTTAACCGTGTGTTCTATTCCTAGGCAGTGGGTGGAGCAGCAAGAAAGTGATGTCACAAGGTGAGACAGGAAAGTGAAGAGAACAGTGCTCTTAGGCGGCCGAGGGGGGTCAAGCGCTGCTGTTCACACGCTGGGTTCTTGGCTGAGGCGCTTGTTAACAACCTTTACCTCAGCGCAGTCTACAATGGACTCTACTGGGTACTATCACTCCAGCATATAATATACAACAAAGTCTGTGAACACCGCTATCGCCCACAGGAACCGAGGCTGTGCACGACCAGGTCAGCAGGCCCACAGGAATACAGGAAAAACGTAAGGTCCGCACCAGTCCAAGGTTCCAAACTTTATTAGGACATGTACATCAGCAAGACATTAGGACAAGCATCAGAGAGCTGACATGTTTCGAGCCATTCAGGCCCTTAATCTCCAATGAAGGAGATGCTCAGTAGTAGTATCCGGCTAGTAAGCAGACGTAATGAATATTGGATAGATATAGTACCTGCTCCTGGCGTCTACTACAACACTGCCACGCGCAATGAAAAGCAAACCCCTCTGTGCTTCAAGTAATCCCGACATCCAGAGCGAGCAGCGCTCAGCTCAAACGGAGATGCAGCCTCAGCGTCGCTCTCCCGGGTCAGGTGATCAATGGCTTCCTGCCGGCACTTCCTATTGCGTTCCACAGGTGGTTTCTGCTCTCCTTCCGATCAATGAAAGTGTCAGCCGTACTTCCCAATGCGGTCCGGTACATAGCCTGGTGCCTCTGTCACAGAGCCATTAAGATGGCTCGATAGATAATCTCCAACATACCCGATCACCGTACCAACGTTTTGTCACTCGATTCATCATTGAAGGGAATTATGAAGTGAAAAATTATTTTTAAAAAAGTGAGCGGAAGATAAGCGAATCTAGCGGGCAAAATGATCGGGCGCAGAATCGAGCGCCAGAATCGACCGGTGTATTCCCAGCATTAGACTTCAATTGTCCGGGTACTCTTGTGCCCCTGAAATGAAGGGATTGTATTAAAATAATGCTTTAGTTGCCTCACATTTTTAAGCAATCATTTTGTTCACCCCACTAAATTAAAACTGCATCTGAGTTGTTTCATTTAAAATTCATTGCTGTTATGTACAGAAACAACATTAGAGAAATAGACCTAACTGTATTTTAGTATTTAAAAAAAAATGACTTCTCAGGGAAACTTAAGTACCTTCTTTATAGAGTGTATTGAGGCTAAATAAAGTTCTTATGCTGGGAATACACGGCTCAATTTTGAGCCATTAAGATGGCTCGATAGATAATTTCCGACATGTCTGATCTACCGCCCGATCGTTTCGCTGCTCGATTCCAGATTGAAGTGAATGGAAAAAGATAAAAAAAAAACGAGTGGAAGATAAGAGAATTGACTGCGGAATCGAGCGGCGAAATTATCGAGCGGGAAAATCGAGCGGCAAAAACGAGCCGTGTATTCGCATTAGAAACTAATCTCAATAATAGAATAGTTACTTGGCTGGATAGTGTTAGCTATGCCTCTGACACAGGAGACCAGGGTATGAATCACGGCTCTTTCTGGTCAGTAAGCCAGTGTCTATTCAGTGAGGAGAACTTGGGCAAGTCTCCCTAACACTGTTACTGCCTATAGAGTGCACCCTAGTGGCTGCAGGTCTGGTGCTTTGAGTCCGCCAGGAGAAAAGCGCGATATAAATGTTCTGTGTCTTGTCTACTTGTTGGCAGTATAAGGTTTTATGCCCTTTGGACATGAGAACTTACACTATAGATCCCTAGTTTAATTATCAGTGATTTTATAGGAGCACTATACTATACCAGATGGAATGTCCATAAACTCTTACCAGTGTGGGCCTTTATGAAACCATATGTATTTGAACTGTATACAAAATCTGAAGACATGAGTCATGGGCTGTGAAAGCAGAAAACTGCTATTTTGTCACAAGGTGGGACCACCTGAAAACCTGCCCTACAAGCCGGGGACATCTTGCCCTGTGCGTCAGTGACGGTGGTAGTATCGGAGCTCCATGTGGTCATTTCTCTGTATTCCCCACACTGTTATTTACTCATTTCTAAATAAAACAAAGACTGAGCTGGTGTAATGCATTCATCATGCGATTTCAGTACACTGTCTTCTCCAGTGTGTCATGCAGAACAAACATGCTGTTCCTGGGATATGCAAGCTTGGCGGCTCCAGCTGCTGTCAGACATCATACAATGGCTGGCCACAGCTGGAGCTTGCCTCTTTTCTTGCCTTTGTTTTCAGAGTTGCACCTGCGTCGATTTTCGATACGAGACAATATTTCACAAAGAAGGGAAGTAGGAATGGCAGCCATTGGAATGCTGTTTTATTTTCCATTGTAAAGTCCTTTTTGGTGTATTCTGCCTGTTGCTTAAAGGGAACCTGAAGTGAGAGGGATGTGGAGGCTGCCATATATATATATTTCCTTTTCAAAAATACCAGTTGCGATCTCTGTGGCTGCAGTAGTGTCTGAATCACACACCTGATACAAGCATGATAATAATCTTGTCAGCTTTTTGTCAGAAACACCTGATATGCATATGCTTGTTCAGGGTCAATGGCTTAACCTCCCTAGCGTTCTGGACGAGCTAGGCTCGTCCAGAGACGCCGGAGGCCACCGCTCGGGCCCTGCTGGGCCGATTTGAATATTTTTTTTTAAAACACGCAGCTAGCACTTTGCTAGCTGCGTGTTTCTCCGATCCGCCGCTACCTGTGTAATAGGGCCCCCCTCAGACCCGGTGCGCTGCCTGGCCAATCAGTGCCAGGCAGCCTGAGGGGTGGATCGGGACTCCCTATGACGTCACAACATCATTCCGTTCGTCGCCATGGCCACGGGGAAAGCCCTCAAGGAAATCCCGTTCAGAATGGGATTTCCTGACAGGCACTGGCGCCGGCGGCGATCAGAAGGATGGGGGGTATCGGAAGGGAGGGGGGTATCATGTAGCTAGCGCTAGACTAACTACATGATTAAAAAAAAAAATAGGTGTAAAAAAAACATGCACAGCTGTGTGGCTGCACATAATCAAACCGCCCAGCAGATTAGGATCATCACAACAGCTAGGCAACTGGTATTGTTTAAAAGGAAATATATATGGCAGCCTCCATATACTCACTTCAGGTTCCCTTAAAAGCTTGCATCCTTTGTTTAGCAGTGTGGATATCTAAAAAAAAAAAAACTAACGTTAGCCTGCAGTAAACACAGCTTATTTAAAAAAAAAAAAGGAAAGGTTTTGTTACAAAACAATTCTAAGTAGGACATTCCTGCAACTACACATTTTTATTTTAGGATTTAGACTTTGGCATTGGTTTGAGCATTAAACTGTCTTACTGGCCTCCACTGCTGTCCTTACTAATTCAGCTCCCATACAGAGTAACAATGACCTTCTGAACTTCCTTCCTGTGCCCTGCTGCCAGGAGTGGTTATCACAGACACACGCTAGTTTTATGACCTTGTATCAATCATTAAGAAGTGAGCTGCAGTCTGACTTCATCCCACTGCTGAGAGTCTTCATAGCACTATTAACAAAATAAAAAATGGAAACGGACATATTCTAATTAGGATTTTTACTATATATACACATTTATATCATGCAACATGTCACATTAGGTACCTCTTAATCCATGTTGTTTGACACTAATAACCCTACCTGTGCATATGCTAGGCGACCTGCAAAACATGCACTGCTGGTGGAACTTGAGGGCTGTATAATTTGTCTAAATCCTGGTATACACCTCCAATTTTGACTGCCATGTAGAATGAGAGCTTGCCTACACAATCTGTTCATAATGATTGGCCAATCAACATTGAATGTGTGTACCAGGCTACATGCTAGCTACACACAGATTTTAATGCAATTTCCTTATTCAGTTGATGTTTCTAGAAACTAAAGTAATTGTTAATTAAAAAATATTTAGTACAGATTCAGTTCAGTTTTAGGCTCCCATATTTAATAGATTTGAATGCAAAGCCCATACATTTGTTATTAAATTGATTGCATCAAACGTTTGCATTGAAATCTGTCTATATATGGAGCCAGTATACAGCTCTACACATCGAACACTGCTATTCCAACGCAAGAGATTTGGGCGCAGCCGGTGCCACCATAGGCTGTAATAGGTATTACGGCTTTAGCGGCGCACAGTGAGTATCTTTGGCGCTGTCAGAAGTAACTTTTTAAACACTGTAATTCGGCCTCCAGCAATAGCTGTAAGCCCAATTATTTAATTCCTCCACTATTCACGTGGACCTAGAGGGGGAATAGTATTTAACTTCGCCGGGAACTCGTGCAGAAGCAGGATAAGCCATACCGGCTGTATCCTGCGCCCAAGTCACCCGGCGGCAATTTCTCTTGTACGCCTACACATCACACTGAAAACCTCCTGGATTCAAAAAGCCAATCAGTGTCCTTCTGTTCCTTCTCACTTCCTTTGAAGAAATATGCAAACTACCAAATGACAGGTGCTCTTCGAATTACATGTTTTGGTTTTTTTTTTTGCTTTAGTTTTTTTTTTTTTTTTTTTATGTGGTTCATGTGTGTTTATTTTTTTTTTTTTTGCTCACAGATGTTTTTATCTGATAAAGCTTGTGGTTAATGTTCTGTTTGCAGATTTGTGTGCGAGTTTGTATGACACTGTTTTACTCTGTTGTTTTATCTTCCATTGTGCTCAAGGACAACCACTTCTGAAATGTTTCTTCAATTTGCTTTCTATGAGAATTTGTTTTAATATATAACTTACATACAGAATATATTGAGTAAAATTAGAGGGAAAAAAATTATTTTGTGGTGTGTGTTTTATTACCTAATTGAAGGCTATAGAATAGTTAGGCCTGGTTCACATTAGAAAATATGAGCCAAACGGATCCGGTAAGCGGATCTGGTCTCCGCTTCACCGGATCCGGATGGCTCTGTGCACACTGGCAAACTGATTGTGAAAACTGATCTGATCCCTGATGGATCGGATCGGTTTTCACTCTGTTTGCAGCAAATACCTACCTAATGTCAGCGGCAGAGGCTTCTCTCTTCTTTTCACATGACGCAGAAGAAGACGGAAGCCTCTACCACCGGCCTTTAGGTATGTATTTAAGGCCCGGTTACCCTCGTTCATCGACTGCTGCATCCTCCCTCATCCTTCCGCTGTTTAGGTTTATGCCCCCACATCCCCCGTTCCCATACACACCTTACTTTAAGGCCCCGTTCACACTGCACGCGTTTCCAGCCGCGTTTTGGAAACGCGTGCAAGTGGCCGACACGCACGACATCAGACATTGCATAGAGTGCAATGTCTGATGTTCACACTGCATGCGTTCCGGACCTGTGCGGTCCGGGAACGCATGCTGCATGCATTTTTTGTAAAAACGCATGGCTGTCCCATTCACTTTTCAGTGATGGGATCAGCCACGCAACGCACACAAACGCGGATGGCGTGCGTTCGTACGCGTTGCGGTCCGCATGCGTTACGCACGCATGGCCATCCGCGTTTGTGATGTGAACGGGGCCTAAAGGGACTCTGAAGTGAAAATAAACTTATATGATGTGTATGTGTAGTACAGCTAAGAAATAACACATTAGGAGCAGAGACATGAGTCTAATATTGTTTCCAGTACAGGAAGAGTTAAAAAAAACTCCAGTTATCTCTGCAAAAGAACCATTGATCTCTGCGACTTTTAAGGTCCCAGAGAGCTCTGTCTTCTGAAGCTTATCATCTCAACTGTGGGCAGCACGGTGGCGTAGTGGTTAGCTCTCTCGCCTTGCAGCGCTGAGTCCCTGGTTCGAATCCCAGCCAGGGCACTATCTGCAAAGAGTTTGTATGTTCTCTCAACAAGACAATATATATATATATATATATATATATACACTGTACAGCGCTGCGTAATATGTCGGCGCTATATAAAGACTAAATAATAATAATAACTGTCAGTCGTATTTTCTTTTTCTCTGCAGAGGACAGTTCAAAGGTTCACTAGCCTGCTCGGTAAATTCATTTAGAATGCTGAGTAGTGTGTAAACTGCAAATATTTGAGAATGATGCAATACAAAAAACAAAAACTATATAACTGGAAAAAAAGAGAATATTTTCTTTGCTACTAATGTTCTAGTAATTAACCACCTTAGCAGTATGGACGAGCTCAGCTCGTCCATTACCGCCAGAGGGTGCCGCTCAGGCCCTGCTGGGCCGATTTTAATGAAATAAAAAGCAGCACACGCAGCCGGCACTTTGCCAGCCGCGTGTGCTAGCTGATCGCCGCCGCCCTGCGGCGATCCGCCGCAAGCAGCGGCGAAAGAGGGTCCCCCCAGCCGCCCGAGCCCGGCGTAGCCGGAACAAACAGTTCCGGCCAGCGCTAAGGGCTGGATCGGAGGCGGCTGACGTCAGGACGTCGGCTGACGTCCATGACGTCACTCCGCTCGTCGCTATGGCGACGAGGTAAGCAAAACAAGGAAGGCCGCTCATTGCGGCCTTCCTTCTTAATTCTGACCACCGGAGGCGATCAGAATTACGGATCGGGAGCGCCCTCTAGTGGGCTTTCATGCAGCCAACTTTCAGTTGGCTGCATGGAATAGTTTTTTTTTTTAATTAAAAAAAACCCTTCCGCAGCCGCCCTGGCGATCTTAATAGAACGCCAGGGTGGTTAATGCTGTGCCCTTAATTAGCGTATGCTGTTTTCAAATGTATGCGTACTTGCCTATTATCAGAGCTTACCAGTAATGTGGAAGAATATGGGAAAGCTGCTGATGTTGTCCTTGGAGAGTGACATATTGGTAAGGTGTATTTGGGCAGCCAGCCTGCTCGTTGCGGAACCGGTCAAATACATTTGTCAGGGCATGTGTAATAGCAATGCATTATGTGAAAGGAAAAACATTTTAAATTCCATTTCCCAGTGTAGATAATTCAGAGTGTCTAAATTGATTCCATCAGAATTCATGAAAGATCTTCCAGACACGGGAGGTCATGAAAAAAGTAAATGGCTGCTGTAAAGGGTTTCATTGCGGATAGATAAATCAGCTGTGGGCAGGCTATGTGGTGATAAGGTGATGGCGATATCCTCTGGGCTGTAAACCAGGTGCTGCTGTGCTTCTTTGGAGATTGGATCCTTTTTGTCTATTCTATATGGGCAGCACGGTGGCGTAGTGGTTAGCGCTCTCGCCTTGCAGCACTGTGTCCCTGGTTCGAATCCCAGCCAGGGCACTATCTGCAAAGAGTTTGTATGTTCTCTCCGTGTCTGCGTGGGTTTCCTCCGGGCACTCCGGTTTCCTCCCACATTCCAAAAACATACGGATAAGTTAATTGGCTCCCCCTAAAAAATTGGCCCTAGACTACAGTACTTACACTGCATAATATAGACATATGGCAATGGTAGGGATTAGATTGTGAGCTCCTTTGAGGGACAGTTAGTGACAAGATATATATATATACACTGTACAGCGCTGCGTAATATGTCGGCGCTATATAAATACTAAATAATAATAATAATAATAATATTCTATAGATTTACAAAACACAGTGCCAGACAGCAGGAAATAGCAGATCTGCAGCCAAATTTGCTCCCTGGGAACTGTACTGGCTGAAAAAGGTACCCTTAGAGTTTAAAAAAAGGGGACTTTATTTCCGCACTAGACAACATGTTTTGCTGCTAAAAGCAGCTTCTTCAGGTCAATAGAAGTGCGATTAGAGAGCAAGTATCGATCTGGAGCTGCCGCTTGTAGCGGCCAAACACGCTGTCTAGTGCTAAAATTGTTTTTTTTCCTCTCTTGAAGGTAAGACCTATCGCTTTGTACCTACATATTGGGCACCTCCTAGCCGCTGCCTCCTATGATCTATCCCTTCGCCAACGGACAACCGCCATTGGATTCCTCCTCCTAGCCTGTTTTATATGGAATAGCGACCAAGCATAAAGGCCAAGAGGGGACAGCACTTCCCCTCATGAGCATTGAGTGGTTGCTTTTCTTTGCAACTCTGCCTTGTGGTTATAATATCTACATACACTACATTTTGCCACCCACTTACAGTGACATACTACACCATATTGGGCCCCCGCGTCTGTGGTTTTTTCCCTCTTCTAACCCTTAGTTTGTTCTCCTAGGCTCGCCACATGGTGAATTTTGACCGTCATTTCGCCAAAGAAAGCAGATGTGAGATGGGTATTATAATTTGCAAATTAGGTTACCACTGCTAACCTTTCAGATGTCTTGTATGCAATTCAGGCTCCTTCCTATTCTGGAATGGATGATCTCCAGTCATCCGGTTTCTCTCCACGTAAAATACGCTTTATAAGTACTGATGCTTATTAGTAGTACATTTCTCTAAGAGTAAAATGCACTATGAGGTATTTAGAGTGGACCTGAACTCTTGCACAGGACAGAAGGAAAACATATAGAAATGGACCCTGTATGTATTCAGAGAGTTTAGCCTGTCTAATTCCCCCTCATTGGTGTCTAATCTCAAGTTGTAATTTGATCTTCCCCTGTGTCACATGACTGCCACGGCAGATAAGCCCATTTGAAAGCACAGGCTGTAAACAATCTGCTTCCATGACTCGGGTAGTAGAAACAGAGCAGATTTTAGGATTTGTATCAGGTGTAACAAAGAAATGTTTTTTGTTTAAAGGTTACTACACTGATGTGTATCTTTCAGAGCAGAGAGGACATTCTGAGTTCAGGTTCACTTTAACTCCAATGGTGCAGTCCTTTACAGTAGACAGTAAAATATGACAGATCTGGTTTTCGTTTAGTCCCGATTCTCAGTATTTTCTTGATTCTTTACAAAAGCACTCTATGGAAAAAATCTATGTGAAAATGGCAACAAGCCTCCCCACTCGCTTCCATACTATTTAGCAGTTGGACCAAGCAACTGCTGTTCTGTAAGTGCTTAAGAAAATAAAGAAAACCCTAAGAATCCCCCATGAGGAGAAGGACTAGTCCAAAAACTGTGAATTCTCAAAATGTTTACAACCTACTGTGAGTGACAACGGCAGTCAACAGGTAGTCCCCGACTTATGAACGACCCGCCGATCTGTTGCGGTTACGTCACGAGGTCAGGGACTACCTCTTCTGCTCTCCTGTATCTCCATTTCTTACTGCAGAGTAGGCGCAGCGGAAGCAGCAGTGTGGTCACGTGGTCCACAGCGACCACATCTCTCCCTTCACTGTTCCCCTGCAGACTACTCTTGCGTTGCGCTATGACACAATCAGAAGATGCGGCTACTAAGGGGAACAGTGAAGAGAGATAGGACCTTGGTGATCGCCACGGTCCACGTGAGACACACTTCTGCGGCTCTGCTGGAGGAGAGCAGGAAGTAAGGTGCACAGCAGGACACTAGACAAAGCGGTACATAGGAGGTACAAAAGGTCTTAAAGGGAGTCATAAGGAGGCACAAGGGAGGCTTAAGGTGGTACAGGGGGATAGAGATGACATGGGGGGAGTGCACTGGAGGCACAGGGGACAGAGAGGGAACAGTGTTCTGACTTAAGAACGGATTCAGGTTAAGAACAAACCTACAGTCCCTATCTCGTTTGTTAACCGGGGACTACCTGTATAGTGCATTTTACTCTGGAACAAACGTTCATTTTATAAAGATGCATAGACGCATTTTACAATTTGTCCACATTAGTAGGCCTTTAACCACTTCAGCCTTTAGTCGTTTTTCACCTTACGCCTCAGAACAATTTTCAGCTCCCATTCATTCGCCAATAACTTTATCACTAATTACCACAATGAATTGATCTATATTTTGTTTTTTCCTCCAACAATTAGACATTCTTTGGGTGGTACATTTTGCTAAGAATTATTTTTTTCTAAATGCATTTTAATAGGAATACTAAGAAAATAAAATGGAAAAAAATAATTATTTCTCAGTTTTTGGCCATTATAGTTAAAATAATACATGCTACCATAATTAAAACCTACATATTTTATTTGCCCATTTGTCCCGGTTATTACACCATTTTAATTATATCCCTATCACAATGTATGGCGCTAGTATTTTATTTGGAAATAAAGGTGCATTTTTTTTAGTTTTGCGTCCATCACTATTTACAAGCTTATAATTTAAAAAATATTAGTTGGATACCCTCTTCACATGCATATTAAAAAAAAAGTTCAGACCCTTAGGTAACTATTTTTTTTTTAATTGTAATTTTTTTTTATCTTCGTTAAAAAATGTATTTTGGTATTTTTTGGGTGTGGGCGGTAAACAGTTAATTTTAAATGTAATTTATTGTGTCTTTTTGTAATAAAAATGTATGTGCATGTAGTTTTACTATTTGGCCACAAGATGGCCACAGTGATTTTTTTTGTTTTTCTATCCTCCACGCTCGCTTACAGGAACTACAAGGAGGGCGTGATTTTTTTTTTTTTTTTTTAGAAAGACCACGGCCTCTGAAAAGAAGCCATCGGTTTTTCTACCCGGGACTTAGATCAATGAATGGGAACGATGTTTCCATTCATTGATCTCCGGGCTAACGGGGGTGGCACAGGCACGCGCAGCACCACAGCAGCAGCCTTTTGGACGTGAGTCACGTCCAAAAGGCTAACATGGTTAAAGGGAATCTGAAGTGAAAATAAACTTATGAGATAAAGAATGGTACGTATAGTACAACTAAGAAGAAATAAAACATTAGTAGCAAAGAAAAGTCTTATATTGTTTCCAGTACAGGAAGAGTTAAGAAGAGTTATTCAAAAGAGCTCTCATACCCACCTTGGGTTGCTACAGTGCTGTTTTCTGAAGCACTTCTACATCAAAGGAAAGGGTCATTAGCTTTGCTCTGTTTCATAGTTTAAAATACAGAGTGTGGTTTGTAAATTGTATATATGACAGAATGATGCAGTGTTCTATAAAAAAGCAATGTAACTGAACAGAAAATATGAGACTATTTTCTTTGTTACTAATGTTCTATCATTCATCGTTACTACACAATTCATTATATCATAAGTTGGGTTTTTTTTGTTTTCTTTTTGCTTCAGTGTCACTTTAATTGCCATAACCAGCCACAAGGTGCCCTCAAACACTTGTGCTATCTACACAATGATATTGAGTGTATTATTACATTCTGATGATCTACAGAAGTCTGCCAGTATGGGTTCTTTTAAAGGCTCCACACAAGTCAGCATGTGATTTATGTTAAACGATCCTTGGCTGTGCAATGTTGATGAGTTACTTGCATTAAGAAAACGATTAATGTTCTTTTAATGGAAACGATGTTGCGTAGACATCAAAGGCTTGTTCGCAGCTTTCAGCGCCCGTGTGAATTTCCATGTTCACGGTGACACTCGCTAAGCTCTCTGTGACATGAATCTGTTCTGCAAAATTGGATCTTTGGTAGAAACGGACCATTGTGCCATTTGTCCTTTTTTAAGGTTGAAATTTCATATTTCCGCTGGATGTCTTCATTCACGACACAAATTACCGTGCAGCCCTGAGCAATCATATGGAATTACTCTTTTAATTGAGTCCCCGGAGAGGAGTGAGCGAGGCCTCCTCGAGTCTCAGGGATAGGAACCTTTGAGCTGACATCTCACACCGGTTTTCCCCAGATGAACACAGAGAGCGATCTTCAGCCTGCGGTGCCAGAGTTCCCTGCTAAAGATTGCGTGATGCCTACACAGGTTACAGCAGGCTCACAACAGAATCCAAATGGCATGAGTCTATGTAGAGTATGCTGCTGAGTTTGGTCCTTGTAACTAAGGATATAGAGGACTAGAGGGTTGCGGAAGTGGCAAATTTTATTAGTTAACTTTATTAGAATATCGAGAATTCCTCCCAACACCATATGATGGTATGGTGGACGTGACACTCATACTCATAGGAAAGATTATCTATCTGGAAGTCTGCTGCTAGAATCATGGCTTGTACAGACCTTTATAGCTCTCAGCTGGTACTGAGATAGGAGTGGTTACTCCAGGGCCGGAGTTAGCACTAGGCACAAGCCTAGAGGCGCAAGCCTAGAGGCGCAAGTGTTCTGAGAGGCAGCTGTCATTTAATACCCTGGAGTCGTGCTGAGTTCATTGCCAGAGTATATAGGCAGGTTTGGAGCCAGATTTCTGGAAAGGCCACAAAGGCTTGTCTGAACAAATATGTTTTAAGAGTGCTTTTGAAGGTTTCCAGACTCGGCACATGATGGACGAGCTGTGGGAGAGCCTTCCAAAGTACAGGTGACGCTGGTGAAAAGTCCTGGAAGCAGGAGAGCAAGATGGGACCACAACACTTCTGGGATATTGAAGCCACCTCCTGCCAATCAAGGACTCTCCTCCTCAGCTTCAATGCTGACACGTCTTCAATGAATATCACCTCAAAGATAAAAAATTGCACCCGCCATAGTGTAAAAACCATTACACATATTTATTTTAGTTAAAATTGTACACTCACATGCTCAAATGTTACCATGAGCTCAGAACTTTTACTGGCTCCACCCCATGCGTAGGCCTTCTGGCCAGCTCCCGGCAGGACTCCAGATGCCAAACCTGGCACATCGTTCCATTTCTGTGTCCATTGTCCCGCCCTACTGGTTAGATCACTCTTAGTGACTCATCAGGGGCATCCACAGACACGGGCACATCTAGCTTTATATACTACGAACCTCAGAACCCTCCCACACTAGCCGTAGTGAATGGAGCAACCATTAATAACCTACCAGGCCAGCTCCAACCATACATCCCACGGAACGGGTAAACAAATCACTTGGTCAGACATCAAAGCATGGCTTGGCCCTTACACAGCTTATTACTTTACCTTCTATACACAGATCTATTATTTGATTTCAAATTGTTTACGACCTATGCTTGTCCAAAGCCTACAATTTTGCTTAGAGAAAAATTGCACTTACGTTAAATGCAGAGGGCTGATCACACTTGTTTTAAAGCAAACCTGAAGCGAAAATAAACTTATGTGATAATGAATTGTATGTCTAATACAGCTTATAAATACAGTAGAAACAAAGAAAAGAATCTCATATTGTTTTCTAGTACAGGAAGAGTTAAAAAAGAAACACCAGAGATCTATGCAAAAGAGCTTCACAGTTATTCGATCCAATGGGCCGAATACAGTCCTGTTTTCTGAAGCACTTAAACAGCAAAGAAACAGTGAGAAACAGCTTGAGATAAGGTTTTCCTGCAGGAAAGTTAAAAGGGCCATTATCTCTGCTTTGTTTTATAGCTTAAAAGACAGACTGTACTTTTAAAACTGCATCTGTGACAGTATGAGGAAATGTTATAAAATGCTATATAACTGAAAAAAATGGAGTCTTTTCTTTGCTACTTATGTTCTATTCATTATCTGTACTACACATACAATTCAATGTATAATAACATACCACCCATAACATTGTGATGAGAAAGAGGGACATTTTAAGACATGCCCCTGCCACACCTCTAAGCACACCCCCACCACACCCCTCGCCATGCATATCACACCCCTCGTCATGCAGATCACAAAAATTCAGAGTCAAAAGGTGTATTATCATCCAAACTACACTGGTCCTTTCTATCATCATTAGTTTTTCTTCATGTTAACATTTTAAAATAAGAAAAACTAATTTAATTGGTGGGAATAAAGTTTAGAGTCTAACACATTTTTCAGTAGAATAAAAACATATATTAATACAGATCTGTACATCAGTTCTGAAAGGGGGACAAATAAAGAAGAAAGAGGGGCAGGGGGATTCGGTTACCAAAGAGGGACTTTCCCTCCAAAAGAGTGACAGTTGGGAGCTGTGTAATAAGTTTATTTTTGCTTCAGATTTGCTTTAAAGAGGAACTGTAACGTGAAAACGTCCCCTGGGGGGTACTCACCTCGGGTGGGGGAAGCCTCAGGATCCTAATGAGGCTTCCCACGCCGTCCTCCGTCCCTCGGGGGTCTCGCTGCAGCCCTCCGTACAGCGGTGACGTCATTATTTACCTTCCCGGCTCCAGCTCAGGCGCTCTAACGGCTGTCGGCTCCGAAGTAGGCGGAAATACCCGATCGCCGTCGGGTCCGCTCTACTGCGCAGGCGCAAGTCTCCGGCGTCTGCGCAGTAGAGTGGACCCGACTGAGATCGGGTATTTCCGTCTACTTCGGAGCCGACAGCAGCCACAGCGCCCCCGCTGGAGCCTGCAAAGGTAAATATTGAAGTCACAGACGGGTCTGTCGCCGGCTGTTCGGAGGGCTGCAGCGAGGCTACCGTGGGACAGAGGACGGCGTGGGAAGCCTCATTAGGATCCCGAGGCTTCCCCCACCCGAGGTGAGTACCCCCCAGGGGCATTTTTTAATGTTACAGAGTCTCTTTAAAGAATAACTGTCGGGCATAAAATAAAAAATCAATTCTTTATTTTTATCTGGTAAACAAGTAATAATGATGCTAACCAGGCAATCCAAAAGTTAAAATCTCTATTACTTTTCTTGTTTATAAATGATCATTCCCCAGTTTACTTGACTCTTATTTGATACGCTGCCACAAAAAGGAAGTTGCAGGGCATGCTGGGTTGTCCTTTTTTGCTTCTGTACATTAGTTAAGTCTGAGGGGAAATAAAGAAGCAAAAAAAGACAACCCAGCATGCCCTGCAACTTCCTTTGTGCGGCAACGTACCAAATAAGAGTCAAGTAAACAGGGGAATGATCAATTATAAACAAGACAAGTAATATAGATTTTAATCTTTGGATTGCCTGGTTAGCATCCTTATTACTTGTTTACCAGATACAAATAAAGAATTGATTTTTTATTTTATGCCCAACACAGTTACACTTTAAAAACTAGGTTTAGTAGGTAAAAATGACAACACAATAGCACAGTGGCAAAACTGAACTTACACCAGGGCTTGTATGGCACCTCTGACAAATGACACCGCAATTTTCTATTTTAACATTGCGACATCTCATTTCAAGAAGCATGAATTGCTTACGGAGAGGAATAGCAGTGTCTGTGTGATGATGAATCTAGTCTTTCATAGTGCAGCAGGAAATACAAAGACTTACCGTAACTTAAAATGTCCTAACAATGGGTCGGTGTAATAATTAGATTCCCTGAAATTCAATCTGATTCCTCCCCGCCACCTGCGCAGTGTGAGTCACACTTTCAGGGGATCTGTGTGACCTCTACTTCAGATGACAAATTGGCACCGCAGATTACATTCACTGTTTTCTGACACTTTGCAGAATATCCGCAGATGAAGTGTCGACGCGTTTCTTGGTCAGGGTGAATATTAATTTCTCTCTGCGGCTCTCAGAAATATACATGAGTTACATTGTATTTCCTTTTGTTTATGTGACGTTTATACTTTGTGCAGTTTATTTTTGTAACACTACAACTCAGCTTTTTTTTTATTTAACTTACGGCACAACCCAAAACTGAATGTTTGTGCTAGAGGTTTACTTTAAACTATGTACAAAGTGGACGTTGTGTTCCCTGTAATACCCGGAGTGCAACAGAGCAGGAAATGTTCACTGCACATTATCTGCGTGACACGTTGCATGCAGTAAAGCATACATTCAATAAAAAGTATGCTTCACTGTGACTGTTAGGCCCCTTTCACACAGAAGCTGAATTGCGTGCTTGCCAAGCAGTTTAGTCTCCGGTCTGCTGCCCACCAGTGCAATTTAAATGCAGCCAAATTGCAGCGGTAGTAACATAATGCTTGTCAAGTGCTGACACGCGGTGGCTTTATTGGGTGGCAGAGAACCATAACATGTTAAGTCTGAGCATGGCTGCAGCTGCGTTTAGATCTGACTCTGTGGGGGGTGGGGGGGGCTTGTTACCAGGCACTAACAAGCGCCCAGCCAGTGCTAACCTAATCTGAGTTGTATATTTAATTGCGGAGGGATGAAGAAAAGAAGGGCTAGCACTCAATGGTAATGTGCTATAGTTTTGTAGAGACAGGTTTATGAGGGATACCTTCAGTGGTGTAGCTAAGGACCTTGGGCCCCAGTGGGTGTTTTACATGGGGCCCCAAGCACTCTATTTATGTGGAGTCCCAAATGCTACTAAGGACAGCTTCAGTGTCAGAGAGGTGTAATCAGAGTGAGGAAACTTACTGCACCCCCAAGGGTTTTTACCCTAACGGACCAGAGCAATTTCCACCTGTCAGCGCTCCTCCCTTTTATTCTCCAATAAATGTATCACTACTTATCACAACAAAATGATCTATACTTAGTTTTTTTCACCACCAATTAGGCTTTCTTTGGGTAGTACATTTTGTTAAGAATTATTTTATTCTAAATGCAATTTAACGGGAATAATATGAAAAAATGGAAAGAAAATAATACGTTTTCAGCCATTATAGTTTTAAAATAAATCATGCTATCCTAATCAAAACCCAAATATTTTATTTGCACATTTATTACACCACTTATTACACCGTTTAAATTATGTCCCTATCACAATGTATGGCAACAATATATTATTTGGAAATATAGGTGTAATTTTTCTGTTGTTTTTTTTTTTTTGTGTCCGGTACTTAATGACAAGCCCTTATGTAGTAAAATAACAGGAGTATACTCTCATAAAATAAATAATAAAAAAGCTGAGTCCCTGAGCAACTGTTCATGTATTTATTTTTACTTTTTTGATTTGTTTGGGGGGCTTTGGAAGTGGAAGGGTTTCATTTTATTAATTTTTTAATCATAAATGTAAGATAATGTATGTGTGTGCCTAATTTTACTTTGTGGCCATTAGATGGCACTGCAAAAACTCCCCAGGAAATGCTCCCTTTTTTTTTTTTTTTACACGTTACTAGATGCTTGGACTACTTCCTGTTTTATGAATGGACATGGCCCCTGAATGGGGTCATGTCCATTCATTTAGTTCCCCTTCCCCAATTGCGGGTCGGCATGTCCCGACGGTTTAGAGCCTGCGGGGAGAGGGGGTGGGGCGGCTCATCCAGAAGTGGTTAAGGATTACCATTAACACAATTATACAAACTAGATCGCGCTACTGCTTCAATCAGTCCTTGCTACCATATACATGAATCAATTGTCCATAACCTATCCGGTGCGGTTTCATATATTTCTTCAAGCTCGATCGTGGGCGTTCAATAATGCTTAGGCTTCTGTGCATATACACCTCCACCACACCCTTAAGACTGGGCACTCACCCTTATCCACAGACCCTCTGCCAGATGGGTCAATTGCGCCTTGGGATACTCTCAGGCGATCCCCAGCCTTTACGATCCACACTTGAATGGTAAAGCAATTTCTTCATAAAGCATGCACCTCAAAGTAAAGCACAAAGCCTCTCATAGCGTAAAACCGTTCAGTTAGTTTAATAAAAGTTAAAATTGCACACTCACATGTCCATACGATAAAATAGCGCACAGAGTTTTTTGGATGGGCTCTCCCCCATATGGTGGCCGTCAGGCAGGGCTAGAAGCGAAACCAGACCTCAGAACGTCTCATCCCCCTCGCCGCTGATCCACCACGCCAATTCACTTCCTCTCAGGTGTCCCCGCCCTACTAGTTTCGTCGATAATGACTCATCAGGAGCTGACCATAGAGGTAAGTGAATGTATCTATATACGTCAGTCTAGTCCCTCCCTCCCCTACGTCACCTCTGCTTTCCCTGATGGCAGCGCAACTACCCAGCGGAAAACCAAGGGACGCCACCCGCCGCCTCCTTCCACGCAAGGACGCTATGCCCGCCCCTTCTGCACCGTCAATCGCGATCTTCCCCAAAAGCGTGCCGCATCATCATGACGCCTGACGCTGGTGTACCTCAGCACGCATAACATGCGGCTGCTATGGCAACGCACCCAAACATAAGCTGGAAGCCCTGCGTGACGTCCAGATATACGGGTTGGGCATTTTAACCAACACATAAACAGCATAAAAAATATACACATCAGTTTACCATACATTACAAATATTCTTTATTGAAATTCCTGCCTCTCTCCCTCTGCGCAACTCTATGGGTACTTCACCATACAATGTGATATAAACCATAATTTATACTCTGTCATTACGTAAATTTGAACCATATGAAAAGATAATCATGCTTAAACCCTCCAAACACCTCCGAAACCCCCCAAAAATCATGTCTCACCATATAATTCCTCCTTATACTACCCAACACCTTAATATACATAGTACCCAAGTCGCGCAGATGGCATGAGGCATTACACATATCCAATATGCAAATCGGATCTATCCCAAACGTGTAATCACATTCATCTTTATACCTAATCATATCTAAGGACACTAGCTTATTCCAATGACGTGTTATCAGGACTCAGTTTTAATCGTTACTTAAAAAGCATATCAGGTCTATATCTGCATTCAACCCCCTAGGTCTCAAAGACCCCATGTGGTGTATCCACCAAGTTTCCCTCTTTGATACCTCCCTCACTATGTTGCCCCCCCCCTCCAATGCCTCTTCACTTTTTCTAATCCACAAAATGACAACAGTGCTGGATTTGACTGGTGCACTTCCCTAAAGTGGGCCGACACCGTGTGTCCCACCAGGCCCCTCGCTATGTTACGCAAATGTTCACCTATGCGTTCCTTGAGGGGCCTGGTGGTCCTCCCCACGTACTGCAGCCCGCATGGGCGCCACACCAAATATACCACATTTTTTTCATTACAGGAAATAAACTGTCTAATTTTTGTTGTTCTTCCATTAGCCTGGCTCACCACCTGGGTGGTCCTTGTAGTGGTGGCTTCCCTGCATCCTTTACATCGTCTGCAAGGGAAGAACCCTGGTTGTTGCCACCCCTGGAGAGTGGGGCCCTTACCAGGGCCGCCCACACAGCTAGGTGCCAGTATATTCCTTAGATTGGGACTCTTCCTATATATGAATTTAGGTGCGTCAGGCAGTATAGTTTTTAATTCATTATCTGCTCTCAATATATGCCAGTATTTGGACACTATCTTCTGCATGGACATATACTGATTACTGTAATCAGAAATGAATGCCATTTCAAATTTATCATTATTCCGCCTATGGCCACCGTGATCTGTGACTAATATATTCCTATCCATTTCTCTAACTTTGTGCAACTCATCCTCCAAAAATTGCCCATCATACCCCTTTTCCTTAAATCTGTCTACCAAAGTGCCACATTGAGACTCAAATTCCCCTGTGTTAGTGCAGTTACGTCTAAGACATGTGAATTGGCCACGAGGCACATTTTTAATCCAATTAGGGTGATGACCGCTTTTAACTGATATGTATCCGTTGCGGTCTGTACTTTTAAAGTGATTCTTAGTAACTAGTGCACCCTCCACCACCTGTACCGTAAGAACCAAAAAATTCACCTCATTTTCATTGGCCTCAAAAGTCAATCTAATGTTTAGATCATTCCTATTCAAAAATTCAAAAAAAGTGTTCAAACTCCCCCTAGTGCCCCCCCAAATGATGAACAAGTCATCAATGTATCTTTTCCATATCACCACACCACGTGCCTCCCTACTTGCCAACACCTCTTCTTCCCATAAACCCATAAACAGGTTCGCCAGACTGGGTGCGAATTCCGCCCCCATGGCGCATCCCCTGTGCTGTTTATAAAATTCCCCAGCGTGCCAGAAATAATTTTTTTCCATGGCATATTGTAAGACCCTCATGAGAAAACTAATCTGTGTTTCTGGTATTGTTCCTTCTTTTTTCATAAAGTATTCTACTGCCTTAATGCCTTTGTCCTGTGGAATGTTTGTGTATAATGAAGACACATCAGCTGTTACCAGTATCATTTGTTCCTTCACCGCCATCCCCTCCAACACCTGTATCGTGTGTTTTGTGTCCCGCAGAATACATGGTAGTCTACCAACAAGAGGCTGGAGAAACCTGTCCAGGTACTGGCCCAATCTATGAGTAACAGACTCGATGCCACTAACTATGGGTCTGCCTGGCGGTTTATTCATATCCTTATGAACCTTTGGAATCTGGTAGATGACCGGGATGCGGGGGGCCGATGGGACGAGGAACCTAAATTCAGCATCACACAGGAACCCCGCATCCAGGCCATCCCTAAGCAGAGACCTCAGTTCACCAAGGTATGCTCTGGTGGGGTCACCCCTCAGCTTGGTATATGTATCCTCATCACTAACCAAGCGGTTAAGCTCTTCCATGTACTGCGCCTTGCTGAGAACAACTACTCCTCCCCCCTTGTCTGCGGGCCGCACTACAAGTTGTTTATCCTCTAACATGCTACGGGCTACATCCTTAACACCCGGGTATCTAACCTCTGGAAGAGAATTGATCTCATTTATGACTAAGTTTTTAAATACCCCTATAGCATGAAACCCTGTCTCCTGAGGGTTAAAAGTCGAGTTGTTTTTTAGCTCTGTATGTACATACTGGGAAGACTGCTGTGTACCTCCTAAACCGTTGGCCCTCCCATTGGGTCCCTCTCTTTTCAGGAAATACTTCTTTAGATTGAGCTTTCGGCTGAATCTCTCCACATCAATAAATGTTTGAAATTTATTAAGACCCTTTTTAGGGGCATATTTGAGGCCCTCGTTTAGAGTCCTGATTTCATCTTTATTTAGTGTGACCCCACTGATATTGAAGATACCTTTTCCTTCTATTCTTTCCTCTTTTTGGCGTTGCCTCCTTCCTCCCCTCTTACCCCTTCTGCACCTCTTTTTCCTGGGGTATGAGTGATATATTGTGGGTCCATCCCCCAATCGCTCCTCTGGTACCTGGGGCGCTCCTCCAAAAAAGGCTCATATTGATTGTGATTTCTCAAAGGGTCATATCGATTTTGTATTGGGAGATTGTATCCCATATACCGAGGTCCCTGCCCCCCTCCCCTCCCCCCACGTGATCCCCACTCCTGTCTATTACCATGATGATAAGGTTGATATGGTGGTCTGGGTCCATTTCCCCTTCCCCTGTTAGGGGCAGGATACTCACCTCTTGGGGCACCTGCTCCCTGATTACCACTGGGACCTCCACCAGCCTGTCCCACAGGTTTAGTTTCCTGCACTGTTACTGCACTTTGACCTTGGGCCTCACTGGTTCCCCCTACCGGGGTAGCGTTCTTCTTTTTGATCTGCCATTTATACGCCTCTTTGTTTTTATGGGCCTGAAAATCTCTCAAAAATTTCTTTCTCTTATCAGCTATTATCTCCCTTTCAGCTTTCTGCATAATTTCTCCTATTTTTTGTGACCTTTTATTATATTCCTCAGTGTCTTTGTAGATTTCTAACCTTGCCTTAATTTCCTCTATATCACCTCCCAATCGTTCAAGCCTTCTATTTTTCCTCCTGATAAGCAATTTAACCAACCCTATTCCACATTTATCAAAGTACTCTTCCCATTCAATATCATTCTCCTCATTGTCCTCTCCATCATTAGCTGCTAGGTCCCATCTCACTCTTTTGGGTATTATACCCTCCTCCCCATATTTAGACAATGTTGTAACATCCCACCACGTTTGCTGTTCCTTCAACAAAGAATTTTGCAACATTTTAAAATCATTTTCCATACATGGAGTTTGTGCATATTGTACATTAAAAACTTCTTCCAGGTTCACACGCTTATTTTTACGAAGCTCAAAAATATCCATGCCTGCTGCCATGTTATCCAAACAGTGTTAAAAAATTCGTACAAAATACACAGCGCTAGCAAGATTTAATCTTGCTAGCGCTGTGTATTTTGTACGAAAGGATTACCATTAGTCAATGCACATATAGAGGAGTTTATTACCAGCATAACAGCAATGAAAAGCTAATAAGATTGGTGAAGGGAGGCTCTTAGCGGGGGCCTCTAGTCCAGGAGCCCCGGTGCAGTCGCTATCTCAGCATCCCCTATTGCTACGCCACTGGACACCGTCAAGTGAACTTGACAATGGGTCTAAGTGATATCTTGGCCAAGTCCTAGACGTGCTTCTCATGGTTGCGGCAACAGCAATGTGATCCAAACAAAGAAGGAAAGGAAGCGAGCTCCAACCTGGATTCCAGAACAGCTTTAATATGTTGCATCAGAACTTGAGATCCATTAGCGCTTGTTTACTAAAAAGTTAGCAGATAAACTTTCGTTCCCTTGTATGGGATATCTACAATACTGTTAATTATCTGTACTACAATAATACGGGATATTATTGTATACTTGTACATTCTGCTTGTTATTATTGAAAATCAATAACATTTATTGAAAACAAATGTCACCCGAATGTCTGTTTGTATTCTTGGACTGCTGTGGAGAATAGTCAGGTCAGGTAACTGGGTTATCTAAACCCAGCTGAAGTTCCTGGCTGGACTAACTGACGAGTCTTCAGCAGGTAAGACATTTTACGTTTTCTGTTTATTTAACGGTTTCTGTGAAATTTGGCTGTAAATTTGTTTTCACATTCATGTCTTACATATAAAAATGTTAATAATATTTTTGTTGCGATACTATTTGTAATCACATTGTTCAAATAGACGAGTTTATTGGCTCATCCTGGATGTTGAAGCCATGCCAATCCCGCTATCACAGGAATGGCTTTCAGTAACACATCTCTCTTGTTTGTTTGAACTTCCTTTGCAGCTTGTGTGTTCTCCTACCTCAAAGGTTCGAACTATTATTGCTGCATAATCCTATGAATCTGCAGAGGTCTTTTCATTTAAAAAAAAAAAAAAAAAAAAAGAAAGGTTGACAAAGCTGTGCTATTTAAGTCTTGGCTTTACTCCCATTCGAAGCGCCAGCGACATTCACAATGAGAACAGCACAAGAGAGCCACAATAGAATTCTTTCCACAGCTTCCAATTTCCTCTAGATATGTTCTCTAAAGCCAGCTAGAAAATAGCCCTTTTCTGTTTTACATGAAAAGTATCCATCGGATTATTGCGTGACTCTGGGCCTAAATGCGTTCATTTCTATCATGACTTCCTGGCCGGCTGCTGAAGTAGGGATGCTCGTTCGGATTCTGCAGAAATAAAATTTCCACATTTCCGATCAGAAATCGTAAAACGGAATTTCGGAAAATCGGGTTTCTGCTGAAATACCACATTACTGTAACTCTGTAATTTTATCCCAATCACAGAACTCAGAAGCATTGGATCAATCAGAGAATGCAGAGTCAACTCGAAAGTTTTTTGCCAACCAGAGAATGCAAAAAAGACTCCTTGGAGATTGGAATAAGGAAGTCGGAAATTGGATTTCTGCAGAAATACTGCATTACCACAACTCGGTAATTTTAGCCCAATCACAGAACTTGGAAGCATTGGAACAATCAGAGAATGCAGAGTCAACTTAGAAGTATTTGGCCAACCAAAGAATGCAAAAAAATGACCAAAAAAGAAAGCTCGGAAATCGTATTTCTGCAGAAATTCTGCATTACCAGAACTCGGTAATTTTAGCCCAATAACAAAATTCGGAAGCATTTGACCAATCAGAGAATTCAGAGTCCACTTGAAAGTATTTGGCCAATCAGAGAATGCAAATAATTAACCCCCCCCCCCCCCCACCACCACCACCACCAGAAAAAAAGGAGTCCGAAAAGTGGAATTGGAAAATGGAAATCGGAAATCTGTGGAATCGCTAATTGGCATCGGCAAAAGTCGCAATTTCCACATAAACAGAAAAAGGCATTTCCCTGTGCTGAAGAATGAAGGTAGTCTACTCAGACAGATATCCTCTACAAGGCGAACTCATGGAAATCATGGGATCCATTTGATCACATTACTAATTTGGATCTCTCTGAATGGTTGGTTGGGTTTATGTGATCTTTTCTCCATTCTGCATTCTGTGTAGGCTAAATTAGGAAGCAGAAGTGAGGCTTGAAAAGATCACCTGATTGCAACCAGCCATTCAGAGACTTGCAAATCGGTCACCTGACCAAATCGATCATATTCATCTCCATGAATTCTTCAGTAGGACAATCTCTAATGAATAATAGCAGCCCCATTGGGCCTATTGCAAACATTTATGAGTAATGATGATATCTATATTACACGAGAATGCTCTAGGCAAAGTAATCACTAGAACTAAAGCCCAGCGTCAGGAAGATAAGACAAATAATATGTTGCACTTTTCTCCTGGCGGACTCAAATCGCTTGAGCTGCAGCCACTAGGGCATGCAGTAGCAATGTTAGGGAGTCTTGGCCCAAGATCTCCTACTGAATAGGTGCTGGCTTACTGAACAGGAAGAGCCAATAATTGAACTCAGGTCATCTGAGTCAGAGGCAAAGCCCTTAACCATTACACTGTCCAGCCACCAGGAAGAGTAAAGCCATTGGACACTGGTCTAAGTGTAAGATTTGGTGGAAAGAGAAATAAAAAGCACAATGTGAATCATGTGAGCTGAGCCTGCTCAGTTCTGGAGTTAATTATATGACCATTTGCTTCATGTTAATTAGCATAGCCAAACCTAGAGAATATGGGCTGTTGCAGAGTTTATGGAATCTGCTCACTGAACCAAGAATAGACCAGAAAGGAAGTGTGTCATTATAATTGAGAACATACCCATTGATGCCTACCATAAAGATCTCATTTCCCAAGGCTGACCATTTTTTGAGTGTACAGATGCCTGCTTCCTGTTGGGAGCAGAACAGAAGCCAAAACACATGGCTAATTATTATTGCGCTCCTTATGCTTGCATATTTATTTATGTGTGTCTCCTCTGACCTACACAGAGTTGATGGAAGTCTAGAAAATCATCTGTAGAAGGTATATTTTTGACTATATAAATAAAACAGTCCAAACCTCCTCTGGAGAACATCTGTGCAAGAGAGGGTTTGTTTATAATCATTCTCAACTTGTGGCGTTTGACATATAGTAAGTATTACAAAAGACAGAGATTTTGGCACCGACTTATGAGGTCTTTTGATATTCTAGCCTACCCATGGTGGTAGGAACGTCAAGTTTTAGCTGCACTTTTGAAGAAGGGAACAAACAGACCTGGAGGACTTGATTACGAATCTTGAGAGATTGATATTTTCCTACCGTGCCTTTCCGAGACAAAAACTTCACCTTGAAGTCTTTAAAGCTCCATCTATACCTAAACTGTTTACACAATACAAACATAATGCAGTTGAAAAAATGCTTTTATACCCTACGGAGGAGAAGACAGCAGATGGCGCACTAACCACCACTCAAATACAATCGCCTAACTCCTCCCCTTTTCTCTCCCTCCCCGCAACACAGACACAGACAAACACAGACAAATGTCTACAGTTGAAAAGAAAAGGATCCTGGTACCAGACAAGTATACAGGACATCCACCGTTTTATTGCATCCCTGACAAGACAAGATACACACAATTAGCAAAGATCTGACAGCTGTTTCGCAAGCTACTGCCTGCTTCTTCAGAGATCAAACACTAATAACATCCAAACATCCAGACAAATGTCTGCCTTCATGTGTTATTCAGAAGTCTGAGGGACTCTACTCTGACTCTGTTCTCTGTCTTTCCTCTTAAACAAACTGCTCTCCTAGCCACATCCCTGTTCTTCACCTCACTGTAGTTCTCAGCAAGGAGGCAAACAATGTGGCATATCCTAGGACTTTTCCTCTTATGCCTCTATCTTGTGCTTTAAGAAAAAAGGCAAGGACTTTTGGTTGATGTTGTTGGAAGAGCTGAGAACAACTTGGCAGACCTGTGTTCAGGCCAGGCACCATATTCGGGAAAGTCCATGAGCCAGTGACTAATTTCCTGAAGCCCAAAGAGTTCCCAGATCCTGGATCTAGCTACCTGTGAAGACCTGTAGGTCTGCTACTTGAACTCCTGTGACTTGCTGTTCATCCAGTATACTGTTGAGAACTTTAAGCCCACTGGGGTTACTGGAACTTGTAGTCCATCTACTGTACTACATGAAGCACAGATTGTTGAAACCTTTAAGCCCACCTCCTGGCCTCCTGTGACTTGCTGTTCATCCAGTGTCCTGCTCAGAACTGTAATCTCACTGTGACTGAAAGTAAATCTATTGTGCTACAGAGGGACAGGACCACCGAACTGTCTGACACCCCGCCCCCTAGGGCTCCTATCCCTCCTCCCCTTAAGTGAATAGCAGAATATTAGGCAGCAGAGAAAAGTCACCTGGAAGGCCAGTGTGTTCCTCCATCAGTCTTTTGTGCGCTTGTCTTCATGCCTGCTGGCCTTCTCTTCTTACTGACCCAGCAGCATGTTATGCAAGTATGTACCTGCCGGTGGGTCACTGAGAAGAGGTGGCCAGCAGGCATGAAGACGGGAGCACAAAGACTGATGGAGGAGTGTGTTGGCTGCATAGATGCAAGCTTAAAGGGAAGGTCCAGGCAAAAAAAAAATTAGTTGCACTTACCTAGGGCTTCTACCAGCCTCATGCAGCCATCCTGTGCCCTTGTAGTCACTCACTGCTGCTCCAGTCCCCCGCTGACAGCTAGTTTAGTTTTTGCCAACCTCGGAGGCCGGGGGCCGCGTTGCGTACATTTTTACGCATTCCCGCTAGTGCAGGAACATTAACACATACATTTTTACGCGTTACTGGTTAGTTGCACCACTAACGCGTAAAAATGTATGTGTTACTGCTCTAGCGGGAATGTGTAAAAATGTACGCAATGCGGCCCCCGACCTCCGAGGTCGGCAAAAACGAAACTAGCTGTTAGCGGAGGACTGGAGCAGCAGTGAGTGACTACGAGGGCACATGATGGCTGCATGGGGCTGGTAGAAGCCCCAGGTAAGTGAAACTTTTTTTTTTTTTTTATTGCCTGGACTTTCCCTTTAAGGAAAGGACAAAAAAAAAATACATTGGGAGCACAATCTGGTGTAGTATGTAAATGTAGGTCGATGGCAAATAATTGGCAAGGCAGGGTTACTAGAAAAGCAAGCACTCAATGCACATGAATGGAAGTGGCGTCCCCTCTTGGCCTTTACTCAGGATAAGGTAGGTCGCTACTCCAGAAAAAATGACTAGATGGAATACTCCAATAGTGGGTTCCCTTGCCAAAGGGATAGACTATGAAAGACAGCAGGTAGGAGGCGCCCAAATATACCTGCTGTCTTTCACCAGCTGGATAGAGTTCACTATGCTGCCAAATACTGTGCTGGAGTTCAGTGGGGGACCTTGGGGGTCCACTAGCCGATTCTGGGTCGTGTGGTTGTGTGTCAGGAGTAGTGTTGGGCGAACATCTAGATGTTCGGGTTCGGGCCGAACAGGCCGAACATGGCCGCGATGTTCGGGTGTTCGACCCGAACTCCGAACATAATGGAAGTCAATGGGGACCCGAACTTTTGTGGTTTGTAAAGCCTCCTTGCATGCTACATACCCCAAATTTACAGGGTATGTGCACCTTGGGAGTGGGTACAAGAGGAAAAAAAAATTAGCAAAAAGAGCTTATAGTTTTTGAGAAAATCGATTTTAAAGTTTCAAAGGGAAAACTGTCTTTTAAATGCGGGAAATGTCTGTTTTCTTTGCACAGGTAACATGTTTTTTGTCGGCATGCAGTCATAAATGTAATACATATAAGAGGTTCCAGGAAAAGGGACCGGTAACGCTAACCCAGCAGCAGCACACGTGATGGAACAGGAGGAGGGTGGCGCAGGAGGAGAAGAAGGCCACGCTTTGTGAGACACAACAACCCCGGCCTTGCATGAGGGCAAGAAGCGTGCGGATAGCATGCTTTGTACCGCCATGCAGTCATAAATGTAATAAAGATAAGTGGTTCAATAAACAGGGACCACGCGGCAACGCTAACCCAGCAGCAGCAGACGTGATGGAACAGGAGCAGGCGCAGGAGGAGAAGGCCACGCTTTGTGAGACACAACAACCCAGGCCTTGCATGAGGGCAAGAAGCGTGCGGATAGCATGCTTTGTACCGCCATGCAGTCATAAATGTAATAAAGATAAGTGGTTCAATAAACAGGGACCACGCGGCAACGCTAACCCAGCAGCAGCAGACGTGATGGAACAGGAGGAGGCGCAGGAGGAGAAGGCCACGCTTTGTGAGACACAACAACCCAGGCCTTGCATGAGGGCAAGAAGCGTGCGGATAGCATGCTTTGTACCGCCATGCAGTCATAAATGTAATAAAGATAAGTGGTTCAATAAACAGGGACCACGCGGCAACGCTAACCCAGCAGCAGCAGACGTGATGGAACAGGAGCAGGCGCAGGAGGAGAAGGCCACGCTTTGTGAGACACAACAACCCAGGCCTTGCATGAGGGCAAGAAGCGTGCGGATAGCATGCTTTGTACCGCCATGCAGTCATAAATGTAATAAAGATAAGTGGTTCAATAAACAGGGACCACGCGGCAACGCTAACCCAGCAGCAGCAGACGTGATGGAACAGGAGCAGGCGCAGGAGGAGAAGGCCACGCTTTGTGAGACACAACAACCCAGGCCTTGCATGTGGACAAAAAGCGTGCGGATATAGCAGCAATGCTTTTTGCCGCCATGCAGTCATAAATGTAATACAGATGAGAGGTTCAATAAACAGGGCCCGGAAACGCAACACCATCCCAGATGTTCATTGGTCATGTTACTTGGTTGGGGTCCTGGAGTGTTGCGTAGTCATTTCCAATCCAGGATTGATTCATTTTAATTTGAGTCAGACGGTCTGCATTTTCTGTAGAGAGGCGGATACGCCGATCTGTGACGATGCCTCCGGCAGCACTGAAACAGCGTTCCGACATAACGCTGGCTGCCGGGCAAGCCAGCACCTCTATTGCGTACATTGCCAGTTCGTGCCAGGTGTCTAGCTTCGATACCCAATAGTTGAAGGGTGCAGATGGATGGTTCGACACAGCTACGCCATCTGACATGTAGTCCTTGACCATCTTCTCCAGGCGATCGGTGTTGGAGGTGGATCTGCACGCTTGCTGTTCAGTGGGCTGCGGCTGCATGGGTGTCAGAAAATTTTCCCACTCCAAGGACACTGCCGATACCATTCCCTTTTGGGTACTAGCTGCGGCTTGCGTTGTTTGCTGCCCTCCTGGTCGTCCTGGGTTTGCGGAAGTCAGTCTGTCTGCGTACAACTGGCTAGAGGAGGGGGAGGATGTCAATCTCCTCTCTAAAGTCTCCACAAGGGCCTGCTGGTATTCTTCCATTTTGACCTGTCTGACTCTTTCTTCAAGCAGTTTTGGAACATTGTGTTTGTACCGTGGATCCAGAAGGGTATAAACCCAGTAATTGGTGTTGTCCAGAATGCGCACAATGCGTGGGTCACGTTCAATGCAGTCTAGCATGAATTGAGCCATGTGTGCCAGAGTCCTACCAGAATCCTCATCATCCTCTTGTGAGCGTTGTGATAGTTGTTGTGATGCATCATAGTCGTCACCTTCCTCCTGGTCTGCTTCTGCTGACCATTCGCGTTGAATTGTGGAAGTCCAACGTGCACCGCTCTGGCCCTCGTCAGTGGTGGCATGAAATTCCTGCTCCAACTCCAGCTGTTCCTCCTCCTCTTCTTCGTCATAGCTGCTGGGGCCAGCGTTCCCTGAGGCGGATGGCCTGATGTTGGTACCATCACGCTGATCGTTTTCTCCTTCAGATTCCCCCAGTTGCATCATGACAGCTGTTTCCTTGATTTTTAACATCGACCTCTTCAGTAAACACAGCAGTGGTATGGTAATGCTGACTGAAGAGTTGTCACTGCTCACAAGCAACGTGGATTGCTCAAAATTTTGGAGGACTTGGCAGAGGTCCAACATGTTGGCCCAATCGGATCCACAGAAGCTTGGCAGCTGGCCGGATGCGCCTCGGTACTGCGCCGTCATGTACTGGACCACTGCACTCTTCTGCTCGCAAAAGCGGGCTAGCATGTGCAGCGTAGAATTCCAGCGCGTAGGGACATCACACAGCAAGCGATGGTGGGGGAGATTGAAGCGCTCCTGCATCTTGGCGAGTGCCCCCGAAGCAGTACTGGAATTTCTACAATGTTTGGACACTCGACGCACCTTCAACAGCAGATCGGGCACGCCTGGGTATGTCCTCAGGAACCGCTGAACTACTAGGTTCATCACGTGCGCCAGGCAAGGGATGTGTGTCAGCTTAGCCAACCTTAAAGCGCGAATGAGATTACTCCCATTATCACACACAACCATGCCCGGTTTCAGGTCCAGCGGTGCCAGCCACAAATCCGTCTGTTCCTTTATTCCCCTCCAAATTTCCTCCCCTGTGTGCTGCTTATCCCCAAGGCAGATTAGCTTCAGCAACGCTTGCTGACGCATGCCAACAGCTGTGCTGCACTGCTTCCACGATCCTACTGCTGCTGGGTTAGCGTTTCCGGATGAGGTACAGCTTTGAGATGCGTTGGAGGAGAAGGAGTCAGAGAGGTAGGTGCTGCTGTTATCCAGTGGGAGGGACGGCGGTGCAGCTGTTTAGGCCTGGGCAACACCCGTGCCGTAGCAGGTGAGGAATCGCTGCCAGGCTCCACAAGGTTCACCCAGTGCGCGGTAAGGGAGATGTATCGACCCTGGCCGAACGCACTCGTCCAGGTGTCAGTGGTGAGGTGAACCTTGCAGGCAACGGCATTCTTCAAGCTTCGGGTTATTTTGCTGACCACGTGCTCATGCAACTCAGGCACTGCAGAGCGTGCAAAGTGGTAGCGGCTGGGAACCACGTAACGTGGGATGGCCACTGACATCATGCCCTTGAAGCTGTTTGTCTCCACCAATCGATATGGCAGCATTTCGCAGGCCAGAAGCTTGGCTATGCTGGCTGTTACTGCCACGGCCCGGGGGTCATTTGCTGGCAATTTCCTCTTGCGCTCAAACATCTCCGACACAGACAACTGAACCGTAGCGCTGCACACGGAAGGGCTGTTGGTTGTTGTGTTTGATGAACACTGGGAGACCTCAAGAGCACTACTCCGGAAAGTGACAGTGTCAGCGTCGTCTGATGTTTGTGAATGTTGTGAACCACGCAATGGCTGGGCTACTGCTGCTGCTGAGGCGGGTCTGGTGGTGAGTCTGGTGAACCCAAGGGAGGCAGTGTTGTTTCTGGTACCCTGTCCTGACGCGTTTGCCCAAAGAGTGGGATGTTTGGATAGCATGTGACGGCTCATGCTGGTGGTGGAGAGGTTGTTAATATTTTTCCCCCTGCTCAGGCGGGTCTTGCACACCTTGCAAATCGCCATGGTAACATCCTCAGTGCAGTCTTCAAAGAAAGCCCAGACTTTGGAGCACCTGCCTCCTTGCTGGCGATTTCTGTTTGCTCCTCTTTTGCCTCTCACTTGAACTTCCACGCTTGTGGTGCCTGAAATTGCGCGCCGCCTACCTTGTGGCACAAGGCGAACTCGTGCAGCAGTGTGTTCTTCAACAGACTCATCTGTGCTGCTGCTACGACGGCGATGTTCTCGTTCACAAACAAAATCTGGGTCTCTGTCCACATTGTCCATACCCTCCTCTTCCATCTCCTCAAACTCGTCATATGTCATTGTGGGCCACCGCCGTGGAGTAGAGCTCCCCACAACAACCTCTGCGCAGCACACTCCAACGTCGTCTTCCAGATCTTGTCGGCCGACCTCCTGCAATATTTCAGTGCGCGGTGCATTTCCCACAGTTAACGGTTGTGAATCCAGGCACAACATTTCTGGCTGTTCCTCCATTGACCTTTGAAAGGTGGAAGTTTGTTGGGCTGGGAATAGCTCCTGCGAATACCCCATTGTGTCCTGAGGTAATTCATCGGACTGGTTATCTGGCAGTTGTGTGCGTGGTGTCGCTGCCGGTTGTGTCAGCTTTGTGCCCACTGGCTCCTTGTAACTGGCTGAGGACTCGGACCTCGTGCGTGATGTGCTGGTGCTGCTTAACCCACTGCTGGACGCTTGAGAGGTCATCCAAGTAATTATCTGGTCCTGTTCTTTTGGATTTGTGAGGGTTGTTGTCCTGGACAACATGGGCGGTATTGAGTGGGTTTTCTTGGGTGCTCCCCTGTGGCCTGTACGTGAACCGTCAGGGGAAACACCTCTTCCCTTGCCCCTCCCTCTTTCACCGGATTTCTTCCTCATTTCACTTATCCTTACAGTACACGCTGACTGGCAGCAGTACAGTGGCAGTACAGAAATGCTATACAGTACCACTATTCCCAGCAGCGACACAGAGCACAATGCTATACAGTGACGGGTGAGCGGTGTACCACTATTCCCAGCAGCGACACAGAGCACAATGCTATACAGTGACGGGTGAGCGGTGTACCACTATTCCCAGCAGCGACACAGAGCACAATGCTATACAGTGGCGAACGAGCGGTGTACCACTATTCCCAGCAGACACAGAACAGTACACAGAATGCTATATAGTGTGGCTGAACGAGCGGTGTACCACTATTCCCAGCAGACACAGAACAGTACACAGAATGCTATATAGTGTGGCTGAACGAGCGGTGTACTACTGTTCCCAGCAGACACAGAACAGTACACAGAATGCTATATAGTGTGGCTGAACGAGCGGTGTACTACTGTTCCCAGCAGACACAGAACAGTACACAGAATGCTATATAGTGTGGCTGAACGAGCGGTGTACTACTGTTCCCAGCAGACACAGAACAGTACACAGAATGCTATATAGTGTGGCTGAACGAGCGGTGTACTACTGTTCCCAGCAGACACAGAACAGTACACAGAATGCTATATAGTGTGGCTGAACGAGCGGTGTACTACTGTTCCCAGCAGACACAGAACAGTACACAGAATGCTATATAGTGTGGCTGAACGAGCGGTGTACCACTATTCCCAGCAGACACAGAACAGTACACAGAATGCTATATAGTGTGGCTGAACGAGCGGTGTACTACTGTTCCCAGCAGACACAGAACAGTACACAGAATGCTATATAGTGTGGCTGAACGAGCGGTGTACTACTGTTCCCAGCAGACACAGAACAGTACACAGAATGCTATATAGTGTGGCTGAACGAGCGGTGTACTACTGTTCCCAGCAGACACAGAACAGTACACAGAATGCTATATAGTGTGGCTGAACGAGCGGTGTACCACTGTTCCCAGCAGACACAGAACAGTACACAGAATGCTATATAGTGTGGCTGAACGAGCGGTGTACCACTGTTCCCAGCAGACACAGAACAGTACACAGAATGCTATATAGTGTGGCTGAACGAGCGGTGTACTACTGTTCCCAGCAGTGACACACAATGACTGGGGGGGACCCTGGCTAGCGTGGCTGGAGCGCGAACTACCCTGCCTGCCTACCCAAAGCTAAACCCACAGACAAATGGCGGAGATATGACGTGGTTCGGGTATTTATTTACCCGAACCACGTGACAGTTCGGCCAATCAGAGCGCGTTCGGGTCCGAACCACGTGACCCGTTCGGCCAATCACAGCGCTAGCCGAACGTTCGGGGAACGTTCGGCCATGCGCTCTTAGTTCGGCCATATGGCCGAACGGTTTGGCCGAGCACCGTCAGGTGTTCGGCCGAACTCGAACATCACCCGAACAGGGTGATGTTCTGCAGAACCCGAACAGTGGCGAACACTGTTCGCCCAACACTAGTCAGGAGGGCCCAATGCAAGTTTTGCCCAGGGTCACATTGAGGCTAGAACCGAACCTGCATGCATAGACTTTTGGAACTTGTAGCTCAGTCGTTGTATCTCTGGGTTTTGTAGTTTATCTGCTGATGGCCATTTTCTGGCCAGTTTTGTGTATAGTGTTTACCCAATAAACACCCCCTCTGTGAGCATCAGCTATAGCTCCCCTGTGTGCTTCTGCTCTCGGGTCTGTTATCCATGAACTGTTACAGTAACATCAGAAGAACTATGAAGCAGCAATATGCCCTATTCTGTTGTATGTAACCTGAGCTGTCAGTATACATGAGATGGATGTCTACAGTCAGAGACAAGGCTGCCAAGACTTTTATCATATACTAGTGTATCTCCCATTACCAAGGAAGAAAATGGATAGATTCCATTGATTTATATCAACAGCTTCTCATCTAAAACTAATATCCTGCTTTCAGAACAAGAGCAGTAGATATTATTCTTCTGGAACATTTCAGAGTGAAAAAGTTGACATTAATGCTTTTTGCTGCCAAAAAAAAGTAACTGTGATTTTATGGTTACAAATGCTCAGTCAGATAGAGAATACAGAGGCTTCCCCCATCCTCCTAACTATCCACCGATCCAGCGCTGGGACCCCCGAACCTCATCAACAAGGGCTTGATGAAGAGGGTTGCATGGCTGCTGTCCCATCGGTGTATGAGCGCGGCAGCACTGTACCTGCACAGTAGCCGCTTGTGCATTGCTTTTTCCATCATGCACAAGCAGCTCCGTGCTACTGCTCAGACATGGACCATCAGTGCCCCAGCACAGGAGTGCTGCTAAAGGTTTTTGTGGCCCCAAGTGGCAAATAACTTGTGCATGAAGAGAGCATCATGCGAAATGTGCCGTGGGAAAAATTAGCATGGCCATGCCATTATGTGGGTGTGGCTAACTTCATGATGCCATTCTGCTGTCGTGCATGATGGTACTGCCACCAGCCCAGTGTAGGTAGTTTGATATCCTACTCCCCCAGTCCAGTATAGGTAGCCATATGACCTACCTCCCACCCAGTGTAGGTAGTCAGATGGCCCCCCCTCTAGCCCAGTATAGGTAGTCCTATGTCCTTCCCCGTACCCCCCCCCCCCCTTCAGCCCAGTGTAGGTAGTCAGATGTCCCTACCACCACCACCCCCTAGCAAAGCTAGTCCAAAAGTCGCTACCTCCCCCCTCCAGCCCAGTGTAGGTAGTCCGAAGGCCCTTCTGCCCACCCAGCCAGTGTAAGTAATCTGAAGGCTCTCCTCCCCCTCCCCCAGCCCAGTGTAGGTAGTCAGATGTCCCTACCACCACCACTCCCTAGCATAGCTAGTCTGAAGTCGCTACCTCCCCCCTCCAGCCAAGTGTAGGTAGTCCGACGGCCCTTCCGCCCCTCCCAGCCCAGTGTAGGTAGTCAGATGTCCCTACCACCACCACCCCCTAGCAGAGCTAGTCCAAAAGTCGCTACCTCCCCCCTCCAGCCCAGTGTAGGTAGTCCGAAGGCCCTTCTGCCCCTCCCAGCCCAGTGTAGGTAATCTGAAGACCCTCCTCCCCCTCCCCCAGCCCAGTGTAGGTAGTCTGATGTCCCTCTTGCCCCCAACCCAGTGCAGCTAGTCAGATGTCCCTGACTAGCTGATGTAGTTCGATGTTCAACCTGGGGGCACCTATGCACCCGCACAGTCTGCCTTTGCTCGTTTACGGCCACAAACGTTCACAGGGTCCCAAGCAGCGCCTGTAGTCTGGAGGATGTAGGATGCCTGTGGAGGATCCAGAGGTTTCCCTCTACCAAGGTAAGTATCTGACATTTTTCCTCCCTAAAGTCACAGATTTGCTTTAAGATTCATGTGTGCGTTGGTCCTGTGTTAATGCTAATGCTGAGGGCCTGAGCCCACTAATGCAGTTGTGTTTGCTTCTGTCTGCTTCTCAGCATCTGTAAAATTGTTGTAAGAATCTGTGAGGTTCTTGCAATGTAAAATCCTCATACATTTAAAACCAATGTTTCAGCAGAAGACTATATGCAGAGTTCTCCCTTAAGACGTAGATTCTAGTGAAACATCTTGCTTGGTAGAAGGAAGGTCAGCTAGTTCTAATCAACAAAGTTGTTCAGTCCAGAAGGTGCCAGAAAACATTCTGGGATTTTCACAGCATGTAGAGGGAAACCAGTTTCCATGAAGTAACATGGAACAGGTGACCGGAACTCCAAATATGGTCTTGGGTTCCTGACATCCGCAGTGGATGGTATGTCAATCATAAAAGCCAATAGAAAGCTCATAATGTGGTTGACGCCTATCATCCACCCACAGCCCACCTACAGTGGAATGTGACTAATTAACACTTGCTAAGCTGAAGAGTTTTCTGTATATAAAATGTATCCAAATTAATTATTATTATTTATTGGATTTATATAGCGTCAACATATTACGCAACACTGTACAATTCATAGGATTACAGGCAATAATAACGGTGACTGACAGCATGACAGCACAATACAGGTAATAGACAATAGATACAATAATACAGGTAATAGGCAATAAGATACACAACACAATATATGTAGTAATACAATGCCAGATCATACACTGGAGTGGTAGTCCCAATAATACAAGTTCACATTACTCTGAGTCGAGGGCGCAATCAAGTATGATATACAAGGAAAGAAGCCTTCAGACCTGCCAAAGGCTTACAATATAGAGGGAGGGGTGGTGACACGAAAAGGGGGTGCGTCAAGAGGTTCTCGGCAGAAAGATTTAGGGCAGCATCGAGGTGGTGTAGGCCTCCTTGAAGAAGCGACTCTTGAGTGCTTTGTTGAAGGAGGAGGCAAGCCTCATGGGCAGTGGGAGAGAGTTCCACAGGATAGGGCAGCTCTAGTGAAGTCCTGTAGTCATGCATGGGAGTTCTATAGTTAGCTTAGCCTGCTTATGTTTATTGATGCTTCTGCAGCCTAGTTCAGCTTATTTGTGCCTACTTATGATTGCACCGCTAACATCTATTACTTTGCTATGCTACTGCACGCCGTCCTCCAATATCCTCGGTAGGTCAGCACCTATGAAGGATTGGCACATGCCTAGGAACACTCTGCTCTATTACCAACTGCAGCTGAGAAGTCTGGGAGTGCAACCTTATCCTACACACACAAAAATGATAATTTATATCTTTTAAAATGTATATTGTGCTCCAAAATATTTCAGATGCAGTAATGTAATTCATTTTGATATCTCTATTTTCAGCTCTCATGAATAATAACATTATCACCCTGAGCTGTGTAAGATTATTAACATAAGCAATATTAAGCGTAATCTGCAGTTAAAGGTCAATGCAATCATAAAAACTAAGTCTGGCTTTTCATAATAAATTATAAACATAACCTAACTTACTAACTGACTAACACTGACACCAATATGCAATTGTTGTTATAACCCCATGACAGAGTTCTCCTTTAAAGAAAATTTGTTGCAAACCTAAGCAACAGAAGGTGAATGTATGATGAAAAAATACAGAACGTCCCAAATGGATACTCACCTGAATCAGAGCAGGATCATCCACCAGGCAACCTAGGCAGGTGTCTATGGCCTATTTGGGTGTCAAGGGGTCCACCAGCCACCTTCTTTGACCTCACTTCACCTCAGCTTCCTAAAAAGACCACAAGGGGGCCTGTATCTACTACCTTGCCAAGGGCCCATTACATCTTAATCCATATCTGACCTGAATAGAGGGACGCCTATCTTGAGGCTTCCCATCGTCTTTCTCCATTGGCCTATTCCAGCGCTGTGGTAGAAATGTAAAAAAAAACAGTATTTATAAGAAAAAATATTTCATTGCAACGACGTACATGCTACTGCAGTAACACAGACTCTAATTCACAAACCTTTTAGTAATCCTTAGTATGTTTTCATTTGACCCATACGAGGATAACAAACTTTTGCCACCTCATATTAGACACTTTTTAAGAAGTCTAGCCCAAGTTTACTGAATAAGTAAGGTTTTCCACATTGCTACAGCCTTAAAGAAAACCTGAACTGGAAATTAAAAGTCAAAATAACCATATACAAGTCATACTTACCTGCTGCATAGTCTACTCATCAATCTCTTTCTCCTCTCCTGTATCCTGTTTGTCCACTGGGATCAATGGAATTTTCTGTCCTCCATTTTGAAAATGGCCATTACCCCATAACAGCTTCCTGGTCAGCACACAGTTAAACTGTAATATAGCCCACTTGAGCCATAGGGAAACATGGACACATCAGTTCTCCTCTCAGCTGTAACTGACAGCAACTGATATATTTCGGTTCTGACAAAATGTTGTCAGAACTGAAAGGGATCATTGTCAGAAGAAAATGGTGAGCTTCTGAGAGGAACCGATGTCAAGGTAACTATGTAATGTTCATTTGAAGTTACCTCATGTGTTTATTTTAAATAATTTTACTCAGTACAGGTTCCCTTTAAGGAATTAGGGTCATGCAGTGGTGTAACTGCAAATTATGGGGTCCCCCAGTGAAACTTTGATGCCCCCCCAAAATGTTCACACCCCTTCCCTTGCCTCCCCTTGGTGCCCTCCACGGGCTTGGGGCCCATCTCACAAGGGCCATTATAATCTTCACACCCATAATAAGTGTAGCCACAAAAACCCCTGACCTGAAGTCTGGTGCCCTCTATCTGAGGAAGGGAAGGATGGTAGTTGTAGCCCTCCGCAGCTTTGGGCCCCCCAGTTATTGCAGGTGTTGCTCCCTCTTAGTTACGCCCCCTTGGGCCATGAAATACATAAAACTCAGCACAGGGGTTTTTCTGCTTAAATCGGAGCAGAAAAATTAATTAACACCCATTTCCAGGATTTCCCATTATTTAATTTTCTTTTTTTTACCTAGTAATCGGACGATAGATGAAAACACCTGCTTTGGATCAACCCCTAAAGTTCTACTGGTCACATTTAATTTCGTATTCCCATTTTTTAGACCTGCTAACACAACCTGAATCTCACAAGATAGGTGGGTATATTTTACCTGAATACAGAAGCGGGTGCTCTGCCCCGTTCCTGGCACTTACAGGCAATAAATCTATTGATTGCGGCACCGGTGACTGCCCACAAGCATTCCACGCTAAATGACCCATGAGGAGTAATGAGGTTTTGATGATTTCCGAGCCCCTGGCAATAAATTATTAGATGGTGATGGGAAAACGCTTCCTGCCTCTACAGGATATTTCTAGAGCTAAAAATGCTTCCTGAGCCATGGGAAGGTGCAATATAACAAACTGCAGCCAAGTATTTAGTCTGAAGTGATGCCACATACTAACATATGAACCTCAAAAGACTGATCCTGTAAAATGACTGAAATCAGGGGTGAGATAGAACTACAGTACAGCACAGGACGTATATAACAATTCTTCAACGACACAGGATTTAGCATCGCTCCCAAGTGTCGCTCTTTGGGAACCAAATCCCTCTTTTCCCCTCATTTGTCCCTCTTTCAGGACTGATGTACAGAGCTATGTAAATAAATGTATTTTCTACTGCAGAATGTGTTTGATTGACTAAATTTTAATCCCATCCTTTAAATTGATATATTTCTTATTTTCAAATATTAATATGATGGGAAATTAGCCAGGATAGAAAGGACCAGTGTGGTTTGAATTATAAAACAACATTTTTCTTATGAACTCTTTATAGTATGCATGACTAGGGGTGTGCCGTGGGCGTGTTTAGGGTTGTGGTTGAGGCGTGGCTTAAGTGTCCCACTTTCTTATCTCTAAAAGTTGGTAGGTATGATTTAGATATGGTGTGTGGATTTTGACTTGTTACACCTTCTTGATCCGCAATGAGAGTGAACTTCCCTCGGCTGGACCAGACCTTGCACAGATTTCAAGCGTTAAAGGGAACCTTTAACCCCCCCCCCCCCCCCCCCCTCTGACGTGTGTGAGCAAAGCCAGACCGGAGAGGAGAAACACATCAAGCTGTGCATTACAGGCAGTTACCTCCCACCTCCCCCTGCTTCCTCCAAGACAGCATCTGCAGCTTTTTGACTCTGCCGCACTGGCACCACCTTATTCACCAACTCTCAGATTAGCGATGGGATCACTAGCAACACAAGTCCTGCTTTCTCTCTGACTACAGCAGCGCCTCATGTGACCCGGCAGCATGTAATAGGTCACATGAGGCACCGCTGTAGCCATGGATACAGGATGCTGGATGGGCCGATGGAGATCCCATTGTTGGAATGCTGAGGTCAGGTGAGTGAAGCGGTGCTACGTATCTAGGAAGGGGGAGACGGAGTGTGAGGAGGGGGACATATGGGAATGGGAGCTGCCTCTTTTCACTCTCTAATTGTTGCCGCCCTCAAGCATGTGCTTCACATTGCTTCCACCCCTGCTTGAAGTCACTGGCACACAATGAGCATGCAGATCAGATGCTCCGACTCTGGACTGCCTCCACTGCCTGCATGCTTGTTGCAGGTGCGTGACTCACACAATTAGAGCTTAGCATGACAGCCAGGCAACTGGCATTGTTTACAAGAGAATGAAGATGGCAGCCTCCATATTACTTTAATTTCAGGTTCCTTTAAAGGGAACCAGAGATGAACGTTTCACACAAAATAAACATATCAGTTGATAGCTTGTAAAGAATAAATGCTCTACCTGATAATTTTGCCGCTCTGGTGTGCCTTTTTTAGTGTTTTTTATCCATTATTGCTCCAGGAAAAATCAAATATGGCCGCCAGGTCATATCCCTTCTCCTTCCGGGTTATATGAGTTGTTCTGGATGTGCTGTCTAGGCTATATGAGACTAGGCTGCTATCTAGGCTATATGAGAAAGGCTCATCTGTGTGCTTTCATTTTGGTATGATGTACTGCCTGTAGGAAGTGTCTCTCATAGGAATGAAACTGCAGTGATCAGTATCTATGCAGACAGGGATCATATTGCAGCCACAGAGCTTCTCTCTCAGCAGAGCAGCCCCTCCCAGTCATCAGAGCTCTCAGTATGCAAAGCAGGAAATCTAAGCCAGGAGGGGGAAGGCTTGGGCTTGAAAACACTTCACAGAAGAGTGACTCAGCTATAATGATTCCAGCTCAAACCTCGACTGAATAGTCGGTGAATTCTTATCACAGCTGCTAATAGACTAATTAAGCAGATAACAATGAAACTAAAAGCAGGGTAGGTTTTTACTGTCATGTTCCCACTGATAAATGTAATAAAATACATGAGGGTGCTTCATCTCTGGTTCTCTTTAAGGACTGATAGGAAGTTCTGGTAGGAATGAGGTGAATAAAATTCCACGTAAAATTATCTTTATTGGGAGCCTAATTTCCAATATTACTTTGAATTTAACCCTGTGTTATAAATAGATATGAACTAAAAATAGATTCCTTGTTATTCATTTACTTGGGAGGGGACAAACCCCAATGTTGTGAGTAATATAAAAACAGCTACCTAAAGTGATCCAGTAGTTGGAATGCACAATGTGGAGAGGGTCCCGATATACATTATCATGGCTTGCTCACCCATCTGTCTTCATTGCCAGTTTCATCCAGTCATACCCTTCAGTCCTGTTTAAATTTTTCAACTTTTTTTTCCATTAAGACTCTACTCATGCAGAACTCAAAACACATTTGTCAAGGAGAGTTTCATAATGGTCAGAGTGCTTCAAAAACCAGAGATAAGATGGATTGTGGACTCTTACTGACCGACCTATGAAGTCCTCCTGACTACCAGTCATCTTGACACCAACACAAACAGGACTAATTCCTTCTCTGCCTGGAGTTTTTGTTGGCTGTAATGTTTCTAAATATCAATGGAGACATCACAACACCTGGCAGATTGTTTCTGGGAAAAGTGGAGTAGGGAGTATCTCTACCCTCTGTAAGTGCACTGAAAATGGCAGGCATAGAACCTTTAAAAGAAAGTGATTTAGTCCTGTTGAAGGACCAATAAGTCCATTATATTTACCTGCTCTGGCAAGTTGTACTTGCATTTTATTTGGCACCCTTTAAAAGAGCACAGAATGGGCTGGATGCAATTGTCGTTAAATGCTTGTGAGTCCGATAATCGCCTGATTCAGTTGCACTTAGCTTGGGTGATGCTTCCCGTTAGACACGGTGGTGCAGCAATAGGGGTTGCAGAGGTTGCAACCACACCAGGGTCCTTGGGCCAGAGGGGCCCTCCCTCAACCACAGTATTAGCTCTGTATTGATCCTGTGCTGGTAATAATCCCTTCTATAGATACCTTGAATAGTAGTAATCATTAACAAACTGTTCCCCATCACCTTCTTGCACCTCTTACACTGTAGTTGTCATTGACAGGTTTTGGTGCACCGTATTAATTGTTATGTATCGAGTGTTTGGGGGGCCCAATGTAAGACTTGCACTGAGACCCAGAGCTCCTTAGCTATGCCACTGGTTAGACATGAGCATTACCTTATTTTGCTGCTGCATCTGGGAGTCTCCTTTATTAAGGAGACCCGAGAGCTCTACGCCAGTCCGTCCGTGCAGCACCGAACACCCCCCATTCCCATGGAAGCTGAGCCGTGCACCCTCGGTTATGCGCAATATCCTCTGCCCCTCGACGTACCTCCCATTGCTGTAATTGACTTTGAGCCCTGGCAAAGCATCTTTGAAGCTCCTGCCAGTGATCCCCATTGATCCACTGTCTGGACCAATGAGGATTTTCATTGGTACAGACACTGGACCAACAGGCGGGAGCTTCAAAGATGCTTTGCCAGGGCTCAAAGTCAATTAGAGCGATGGAAGTTGCGGGATTGCGGCAAGGGGCAGCAGATGTCCAGCAGTAAGTGCAGGCTCCCGCAACAGGTGTGTGCACATCTCCCAGGTGAGCGAGGCAGCAGTGGTGCTGAAGGACAGCGCACAGCACAAAACCCCGCTCTCCATCACCCCCTAATGTTCAGCCAATAACCGGCAATAGGATCTGTCAGTAATCTATGTGTAGTGGCCAGATGATAAGTAGCATGCATCTGCAAGCTACTTATCACCTTCAATTGCACGAGGCCCAATATCTTTCTTACAAGTGCAACTCAGGCATTTTCTGGTCCTCTCATAGCCCTTATAGTATACCCTATGGTGGCGTAGTGGTTAGTGCTCTCGCCTTGCAGCGCTGGGTCCCTGGTTCGAATCCCAGCCAGGTCAACATCTGCAAGGAGTTTGTATGTTCTCCCCGTGTCTGCGTGGGTCTCCTCCGGGCGATGCGGTTTCCTCCCACATCCCCAAAACATACAGATAAGTTAATTGGCTTCCCCCTAAAAAATTGGCCCTAGACTACAATAAATACACTACATGATACATACATAGACACATGACTATGGTAGGGATTAGATTGTGAGCTCCTCTGAGGGACAGATAGTGACAATACTATATTCTCTGTACAGCACTGCGAAAGATGTCGGTGCTATATAGATACTAAATAATAATAATAATAATAATAATAATAGTATACCCTAACTCAGAGGCACCACTATTAATCATTTAGCCCAAACATGCCCATCAAAGATTATAATGCCTTGCAGCTGGAAATGAAGACGTACAGTGTATTGTTCTCTAGCTGTGTGTACTTGCAGCTTATAACAGCCAAGTAAATTAAAGCAAATATTCAGAAAAAAAAAAAATCAAAAAGAGCAAGAACTCCCCCTCCCCCCCCCCATTAATATGAGATGGAAATGTAAAGTGACATGCATAGCCTGGATGAAAGCTGCCAGTCAGTGTGTACCGAACACACCCACTGAATGATATGCAGTGCCTCTCCTGAAGGAACTTGTGGTCAGTGATGTCACTTCCTGCAACTGAGCTATGCTGATGAATCAACACATTTGGAAGAGATTCTGCATTACCCATCACAACATCTGTGTCATCTATTAATTTCAGCAGTCCCCACACTACAGGCATTAATCAAAACTGTGTGGTGCACAGAGTGAACGGTTTAAGGACAAAGAAGCTGCCGCTCCCTCAGTCTTGTGTCTTATAGCAGCTGCTGTGGCTACTACTAGGCCTGTGGGCCTAACTTCAACTTCCACTACTGCCCCTCTATGCTTAGCTTCCTAGCATTGACCATAAACTCAACCCCCCTTCCCCCAGCCCAAATTTGAATCTTCATCCTAAGCTTGACTAAGTCGCAGATCAAGAAAACACATAGCTATAACCTTAACCATGCTTGTTACAGGTTTTCAATCAAAATCTTACAATCACAATCCATAACAATGTGCTTTCTTACTTTTTTATTACTCATACAGCTATCATATTTCTTTCTGTGCACAAGTAATATTGTCTGTTTACAAATTACAATTTCCCAAAGTACAATGTATCTGCTCTGAAAGCTGCCATTGCATTGTAATGCATAGCTGGTGTATTAATATATTAAAATCTATCTAGCTTCTCAGCTGCACACATACTAAAAGCAGAGAGAGCTCAGTTTCAGCACTTTGCTAATGTTTACTTAATGTATCTGACAAAAGAATGTAACCAAAAGATAATGCTATCACCTCTTCGAAAGTGGCCAGAAGCTGCCCACTGAAGCAAGGAGCTTTCCATTGAAGAAGAAAGAGTTGTGTTTAACTGTTTGAATGCTGTTCTGCTACAATTGTTTTTGTTGTAAACAATCTTTTAGAACGAAGAAATGCTGAGTTTCATACCACTTCAACTCTAACCGCCAATCCTATCGTTCCCCAACCTTCATAATGCTATACAGTAAATTATTGCTTCTTATCTATCAGGATGTAGAGACACAATAGCCGCTTTGGTGAGCTCCACAGCTTTGTCTGAAAATCCTCCACAGCTGGTGAGTTCTGTCTAGAGTTACCTCCACAGTCACGTCTATCATGCTATTTCACTTGCCCAGTTTGCTTGCAGAGAGAGGTGGGTGACCTTTGCAGCTTGCTGGGACCTGATAGAGCTTAGTCAGCATATTTTCATGCTGCACTTTGCAAGGCAGCTGAAGGGAAGACGCGGATGTAAATGTAACACTTTAGACAGCAGCCTTGCCAAGTTCTACAATGATGCCGTTGCATATGTAATGGGGCACACAATTAGTTGAATCACTTGATTGTATTTGGCTGGATTAGGTGGCAGTCTAATACATATTTGTAGAGGCAGATGGACAACAGCTGATAGCTCTCTCAATACGCAGTAAGATAAAAGTACACCAAAAGCAAATATAAAAAAAAGTTAGATATCTCAGCATTGGGAAGCCATTAGATGGATAAGAGGCTTCTTGGATCTTCTTGCAGCCCACTGTTCCAGTGCAAGCTCACACTATATCTATTTAAATAGGTTTCGTCCAGCCTTGCTTACGGGCAGTGGACAAGAGCATCTGGACTGAGCATGCGGCGCAAGTAAGGTCCACGTATGCCCAGCAGAAGATAGGGCTTTTGCATATAGGAGAAAAGCAATTCAAGACGAGCTTTGTTCTTTTTGGCATGGGAGAACCTTTCTCCTGCAGGCCCAGTCCAGATTCACTTTTCCACAGCTGGGAGCAAGACCAGAAGATGAAAAGGAACCCTGCACTGGAACGGTGGTCTCTACAAGGAATTGGGAAGCCTCTGAACCATCTAGAGACTTTCAACTGCTGAGGTATCTTTTTTTTTTTTTTTAACCTCAGATGTCCTTCAATAAAAAGTGTTTCAATCCCATCCTTGAGGGATTAATAAGTCTGAAACTTCCTGTTGCCCACACTGAGCACTTTCCAACTCTACCACTACACACACACATATACACAAAAGCCTGCTTGACCAAGTATTTGTGTTTTTAAGAAGTCAACGGCTGGAATGCTTTATGCCTGTTTGGATTGTGCCTGCAAAGCCACATTTCTGGAAGGTCCACAGAGTCCCAGGCCTTGGGTGGTTGCAGGCCGAGGGGTACCTGGACATGGAAAATAGGAGTTGCTACATAGGAGAGAGGAGGACAGAAAGGAGCTGCTGTACATGGATAATACACATGAAAGAGGGGGCTGCAGATGGAATAAAAGGGGCGCTGCTGCACAAGAAAGGGGAGCCATAACATACTTGGCGTAGGGGCACAAGAAGTATAAATCCGGCCTTTTGTGCTTGTAACACCATACTTTGAATTTGACATTTATACAACTGTGTGTCAAGAACATTGTCAGCAATGACACCCAATGACCAACTGTAGCAGGTTTGAGGCTTGTGCCATTGACAGTGCAAGAATGGCAGCAATTAAATATTCCCCTTGAAAATCAATTGGTGAATTTTGATTGGCTTTTGTAGGCTCCACCCACTTTTTCTGAATATTAATCCCAGTCACCCAGTGACTAACTGTGCAAAGTTTGAGAACCCTGCCATAAACCGTGTAAGAATGGCCGCAGTTTACATGTTCCCAGTGAAATTTGTATTGGTCTGTACCCACTTTTTGGTTATGGGGATAAAATGTATCTTATACGTTATTCCAGGTAATGTACTATGTGTGTGCCAAATATCACTCAAATCCATTCTGCCATTGCGTGATTGAGTAACAGACATCCAAACTTTTGCATTTATAATATTAGTGAGATGCACCACTGGGCACAGATGATGATAGAACAGTGAAATTTTCTGCTCTTTACTCATCTTTGTAAATCGTCCTCAGTCTTTTTTTCTGTTGGTGGTTTGCAGCTTACATGAAATAAAGGCACCTACAAAAAAAAAGGCGTCGGATATTGCCGCTAGTTGAATAACTGTAAAATTACTGATATTCTACTACTTAATTCCGATAGTAAAATATTGATAATCTGTACCGATATTTTACTATGACCTAAACTAACCCTACTCTCACACAGAACCCTCCATCTACAGATGCCTAACCCTAAGACCTCCCTCTACAGAAGACCTCCCTCTACCAATGCCTAACCCTCAGACCTTCCTCTACCGATGCCTAACCATCAGACCTCCCTCTACCGATGCCTAACCCTAAGACCTCCCTCTACAGAAGACCTCTCTCTACCAATGCCTAACCCTCAGACCTCCCTCTACCGATGCCTAACCATCAGACCTCCCTCTACTGATGCTTAACCCTAAGACCTCCATCTAATGATGCCTAACCCTTAACCCTCTCTCTACTGATGCCTAACCCTAAGAATTCCCTCTACTGATGCCTAACCCTTAACCCTCCCTTTACCAATGCTTAACATAAAACCCTCCTTTTACTGATGCCTAACCCTTAACCCTCTTTCTACCAATGCCTAACCCTTAACCCTCCTTATACCGATGCCTTACATAGAACCCTCCCTTTACCGATGCCTAACCCTTAAAGCCCCCGTGGTGCCTACTGCCTAACCCTTAACTCTCCCACCCCCCCCTTCCTGTGGTGCCTAACCATTATCCCCCTCACCGCAAAGCAGTATTCAGTGGCATTACAGGGAAACTTGGTCCTCCAGAGGCTTTCACTATATGATTTTTATATTGAGATTTCCTACTGATGATAAAAAAAAATTGCGCACCCTTATTACACTGTGGACGCCGCAAGAGCTGCTAATAAAATTGTGCTCTATGCGGTCCCTTTTGATATGGAGCCCCAAAACCTATCAAGGCCAGCTACAGTGTCAGAGAGGTGTAATCAGAGGAAGAAAATAGTCTGTAAAGGATTACCACTATGGAATTCACATATAAAGGTGTTCATTATCAATATAGCACCAATAAAAAGCTAATATGATGGTTGAAGGAGGGCCCCTAGTGGGCCCCTCTGGCCCACGGGGCCTGATGAGGTCATAACCTCTGCATCCCCTTTTGCTACGCCATTGCAGCTAGCCCTGGCTTAGGATGGATGGGAAACCATTACAACTTGGAAAGAGATGCAAGCTGATGAGGTTGTTTTGCAACAGACATTAAAACCATAAAGCCATCCACCCCTCCAGATGACATTGGACATGAAATATATTAACTGATGATAATTCCAACAAATTTAAACAATAAAAAATTCTAAAAAAAGAATTGGCGTGAATAATGAGGGTAAAAATAATTATGATTGAAGTACAGTCAAGAAAGATTTACTGAGTAATTAAATAAGACTGGAAGAAAAAAACAAAGTGATGTTCTCTTTTCAGTTATTTTCAGAAAGGAACATTTCACCAAATATTAATTATGTTACAGATGCAGAGAATGCTGATACACATAGGTTCAAAAATCCTAGCCACTCAAATCCCACCCTTTCCTTGGTATATGGATTGCATAGATAGTCAAGTGGCGCTAAAGCTGGCCACTAACGGTCCAATTTCTAGCGAAAAATCGTTCGAGCGAGCAGAAATTCTGATCGGATTGGTTGTAAATAATCTCCATTGGTGGACACAATCGATTATGAATGAGTGAAAAAAAATGTCGCCCGAATGAATTTTCGTCGAACGAAAATTTGGATTTTCTTGGTGGTCGTGATAGATAGGAAGCAATGATTGGTTAGTTGATGGTGTAGTGAACGATTTTTCGTCCGATCAGAATTTCTGATCGCTCGAACGATTTTTCGCTAGAAATTGGACCGTTAGTGGCCAGCTTTAGACAGATCAATCTGGAGCCAAAGTGTTTTGGGCAGAATGGGTTCAGTGACCCATCTGGAGCCAAAGTGTTTTGGGCAGAAAGGGTTCAGTGACCCATGGCCATATGGATCGGGGATCTCCACCAATGAACAATTGTCTCCTAATCCGTCTGGCATAATCGCGAATACGAACAGCAGGCCACAAACGATTGGCACCTGGTGTCGTGTGTTGATGATCACAGAGGTATTTGTGATGGTCAGAAGTTCTGTACCTCATCTGAGCAGTTTGGCACAATGAGCCATTTGTTGTGATGTCCCCAAGTACAGCTGTTGCAATTTTATGAAGATATTAAACCTTTTTGATACCAGCATACGGATGTACCTCACTGATGTGTCTGAGTGAGACATAAAACAAAGCGAGAGATCCACCTGCAAAACGAGGTGGTTGAAATCTGGTGAGCCTCTCCAGTATTGGGTGGTGGTGTCACGAGTGGAAGCACAGAGTGTTCACAACCACACGGGGCTTCTTGCATTCATGCTGTTACAGTATTACGCGATGTGTAGTTTGTCTTTTCAATTTTAGATCGTGGCTATGGAATGAGAGCGCAGTGGATTTTTACTACTATTGTGAATCTGCTTATTGGATGACCCCACAGCGAACTCAGTGGACTAGCTCCTTGAAGTGATTTGTTCAGAGGATCTCTTTTCTCTCCCTCACTTTGAACAGTTTGGCGCTGCCCATTGTTCCCTATACACTTAACAACTAGGTCCGCTGATCGGCTGACCGTGGTCGTTAAGTGGTTAAAGCTATAATGTATAAAAGTGGATAAATTGTGTATTCTTCACTTTTTCCCCTATTTTACCTTTAAAATGCATAGGAAATAAGGTAATTACTTAAAACAAATATCACAAAAAGCCCAATTTGTCCTAAAAAATAAAACCCAATATATAGATTATTTAGTTGTGATACAGTAATTATTGATAACGTTATTGCCAAAGTAATCAGAGCTGAGTTGAACTGTGAAAATGACCAAGGTAGGGAAGTGGTTTTGGCTTCCATCCCGGCAGCCAAAAGATTTGACAAGCCCGGTGCACAGTTAATAGGACGTGTTACCCCTGGCCATGCTTACTTGACCATATTAGTGGATATGCATACATTCCAAAACATATGGGTACCACTAGACTACCAGGTAAGCATATGGGGGACCACTAGACCACTAAAGAAGCGTATGGGGGACCACTACACCATCGAAATAGCGTATGGGGACACCAGCAGGGAAGCATATGGGGGAACCACTAGCTCACCAGGGAAGCATGTGGGGGCCCACTAGGCCACCAGGGAAATACATCGGGGACAATTAGACCACCAGGGAAGCATATGGGGGAACACTAGACCAACAGGAATTGGGGACACTGCTGCACATGGAATGGGGGTGAGGGGGTGGGGCACTGCTGCACATGGAATGGAGGTGAGGGGGGGGCAATGCTGCACATGGAATGGAGGTGAGGGGGCGATGCTGCATTTGGAATGGTGGTGTAGGGGGGGCAATGCTGCTAATGGAATGGAGGTGAAGGGGGCACTGCTGCACATGGAATTGGGGAGGCGCTGCTGCACATAGAATGGGGGGAAGGGGGGCGCTGCTGCACATGGAATGGGGTGAGTGGGGGACGCTGCGGCGCATGGAATTAGGTGGCGCTGCTGCACATGGAAGGGCAAAGTTACTTAGGGGCGCTATAAATCCAATTTTGGATGTTCTTGGATCAAGTGATAACTATTACAATAAGATTACAATAAGATATACAGCTTGACCAAGACCATTTTAATACTATGCCCTCTACATGATTAAATGATTAATTAACCTTCCCAATTAACTTTTTCTCTCTAATTTTACCATTAAAAGCAATTCGTTTTCTCGGTTTAAGGTAAAAAGTACACACTTTAGCACAAATGGCCATGCACTGAGGAGGACCAAAATTCCGAAACAGGCTGTCTGCATGTGTGGTTGGTGTGGCTCTGTACAATTTTAAGCGGTTCTGGATGTAAACCTGGCTTCAGGGGCATAGAGATAATTTGCATATTCAATAGCGGTGCATTGTGGGTAACCACAGATGTTCACTTAAAGCTGAATTATGGCAAATAACTTCTGTTTTAAGAAGGCAAATTATACTAAGCATTGCTTTTTAGTAGGAGGGCTTTTTGGTCTCTTTTAGTCACCTATACTTTCCTAGTGGTTTTGGGTCATCCTGAGCTGCATGGTTACTCTGTCAACTAAAAAGGTTACTTTCTGCTACAGTACAACAATCAAATATCATCAGCAAAATTTGTGATGGGAGTAATAGCCAAATAAAAACTGTGATTTTTATCTACAGCACCTTTTATTTTAAAATGATAATGGGTGTTTGTCCCAAAAAAACATATATGTATCACTTAGGAGTCTTAAAGGGAACCTGAAAGGAGAAGGATACGGAGGCTGACATATTTATTTAATTTTAAATAATAAAAATTCCTTGGCTGTCCTTCTTATCCTCTGCCTCTATTGCTTCTAGCCATAGACCCTGAACATGCATGCAGATTAGAAGTTCCTGATAGAAATTTGACAAACCACGTGCTGTCTTTGTGTATGTAGAGAAAGTGCTGGCATTGTACTGCACTGTAATGCATTTTGATTCAGTAACTACTAGGAAAATGGACAAACATAACCAAGCCCTGGCCTGGTGAGTGACCGACTATGCTAGCTGGTGACATTTATTCATGGGAGAGGTATCTCTTGGCTAGTAGTCTGCGGCGTCTTAAAGGGAACCTGAGATGGCGGTGGTGGAAAAATTCATACATACTTGGGGCTTCCTCCAGCCCCCTTCAGACCTCTGGCTACCTCGTCATCCTCCCGGGCTGCCTTGATCCACCGCTAGGGTACCCTGAAGTATTCCAGTCCGGGGCTAGTCGACACATGCACAGTTTGGTTGGGCGTTCATTGCCATCACGCTCCCACTGGCAGGAGCCTTCTGCACCTGCGCAGTAGTACTGTAATACAGCTCAGGGACACTATGCTCTTAGCGACAGGAGCGTGATGGGGGCACGAGCACATGGCCGAGCCGCGCATACGCAGTACACCCGGACCGGAGAAACTTCAGAGGACCCTAGGTAGCGGCAGATCGAGGGGGCCCGGGAAGGGGGCTGGAGGAAGCCCCAGGTATGTATGACTTGTTCCCCCACTGCTGTCTCATGTTCCCTTTAAGCCTGGTATACAGAAGAAAGCTAGTCTACACACGTATGCGATTTCTTTCAAATTCCAATCAGATTTTTGATCATTTTTCAGATTGAATACTGATTGAAAATACATGTGGAACAATAGCCAGTATTTCAAACATTTTATCAGCATTTCTGATTGAGAAACAGATCAATTTTTTGGCTTGGGATCGGTCACTGGCTGTCAGTTAGCTGTATATATTTTTTTTCCCAGATCCAATTATGTTCTTGGTTGAAAATGGATCTGAAGTGAAAATTGCATGATGTGTACCATGTCCTAAAGTACAGGGCCGGAGGTACCATTCCAAATAAATAATTGGCAAACATCAATAACCTTCCAAAATGTTTTCCTCCTTGTAACTCATCATTAGTGCAGCTGGTATTTGCTGATAAGAGGTTTGTGTACTTTGCATATCACTGGAATTAGCTTCTGCTTGACTGAGTTTTATGATAGACAGGTACTCACTGATATCACAATGTGCTTTTAATTAGACAGAAGTTACCTTTGGCTGTTTTGTCATATTATTTTAGTGGTTAATTTGTCCCATTTTGCCAACCATCCGTAAATGTATGGACTGTCCATAAAAATTGTAACGTTTTTCCTCATCTTCGAAAAAATAAATAAACACAGTATATCTCTCTTTCTACATAGAAAAAAAACCCTTTTGAGATACATAGTGAGGTAGGTATGACCTGATTTAATACAAGTTCATTTATAAAAATACAAAACTTTATTGAAAACTTGCAAAAAAAGAGACTTCATATAAAATCATGCATAACAGCGAATACTCCAGCCTCCACTCCACCCACAGCAACCCCCGCCCACCAGATATGCCCTGGGATCTAAACCTCCCAATCACATGTGCACATGGATCTTAAAACAGCTGCGCAGCTTCAGAAACTGGATAAAGATGATAATCCAATGTAAATGGATATGACAGCGAACAAGGAATGTCCGTAATGTTTGATTCAAAAAATCAAAAAGATCAATAATATATGTCATCCAAGTCAGACCTGTAACGAAAAATCTGCAACGCCGGATGGATTGCGGAAATATGGTCGCATCCAGTCCGGCAAGCGGACCTTCCAACGCGGGATGCGGAAATTCGTCCGCATCCACTGCGCACACCCGTCCGAGCACTCTGCTCCAAACTCACCAACATGCTGTTCACCAGGGTTCTGCCATCTTGCCTCTAGGGGGTGCGGCTGCACGCCAGACACGCCTTTATACTCTTAGAAAGCGTGTCAGCTGACCTGGAGGTCAGCTGACATTTTAGCCTGCTCTGATTGGTTGCTGCCTGGGGTGGAGACTTCTCTCCCAGGCAGTATATAAGGAAGTGCTTTTCAGTCACACTTCGTCTGTGTTTGCGATACCCTGTGTCAGCACTCAGACCTTAGACTAGATCCCAGGTGTTGAAACCAAGGACTTCACACCTAGACTAGGAGATTATTATTGTTATTGATTCTCTGTGTATGATTCTGTGCCTGTCTTGACTTCTCCTCTGCTTCCTGATTCTGTACTCTGCCAGCCCGTACCGTTAACGACTATTGGCTTGGTTCCTGACTATTCTCTCGTCTCACGTCTCTGTACTGTTGCCGCCTGTACTGTTGCCGAACCTCTTTCTGTCTGACCTTGCTCCCTTCAGTGGAACGTCTCCCACTGTTGGGTTATTATCTGAGGCTTGCCTCCCTAGGAGACGCCGGCCCTAGCAGATCGTTACTGCCAGAGGCCGAGATTCCTCCACTGCCACTTTGGGGGATCTCACACACGGGGTTCCCATTCAGAGGTAACCACACCTCTGAGGAATTGCCGTGTGGTGGATATTTCCACAACTTTGTGAATATTTACTGCTTTGTTTATTTCCATGTTGATCGTGTGTCCACTGCTTTACATCTACCCGCATTATTAGCAATTCCGCAGATTGCTATATAATCGGGTCTATCCTTGTATTATTGGTGATACTGCGGATCCCCAATAATCAAGGTTCGGGGTGTGACACTGGTCTGAGTAGATCATTTCAGGCACTTACCGTGTTAGTGAGCCTTCCGCTGATTTACCATCAGGAAGATACTGACTATTTCACTCTAACATATCTGCATTAGTGGTGATTCTGTATATCACCACTTAATCAGATATTTGTGCCTCTTGCTGACACCAATCGTTACAAGACCACAGTCAACCAGCAGATTCAGTCTCAGTGTCCCCCAATGGGACTTGACAAGCGGATAAGTGTATCCAATGAGAAGAGGCACTGTATAACAGATATGACACTGATGTTGAATAATACACCGCCCAGGGCGTACTCAGCAGCCACCCACAGGATCAGCCAGTAAGTCTTCAGCATGTAGGCATGATTCAATCAAGCAATAAGAACATGGCAGTACAGTCTCTCTTTCTGCAGATAGAGTGTGGTATTAGCAGGATGGAAGCACTATAAGGGAACTATGAGGGTGACATAGTAACTAACCGGGGCTAAATACTGAGTGGGGGCTGATATAATAAAGCATTTACACCTCTACAATTTTTCCATTGCATCCAGTTCTTGATCTACCAGGCTCACTGTGGTCACATGACTGATCCTTGAGCTCTAGTGGCCAGATCTGAAAGCTGCCAGGAGCACTAGAAGATGCAAGCCAGAGCTAAGGTTTTTGTGGCCCCAAGCAGAATATAATTTGTGGCCCTGCCCTCACCCAGTCATAGGTCCCTTCTCCCATAAAAAAATAGGTAGTTAAAGATGTCTCAACCGCCCCAAAAATAGGTAGCACTCCAGTTTAGCTAGTCAATATGCCAAACCCCTAGTACAGGTAACCAAACCACCCCCAATATAGGTAGCCAAGGTGTACCCTTGCATAGACCTGCAGATCAGCAGCCAGTGACCCAAAGAAAGGAGAGCAGTGCTGAGTAACCACAACTTCAAATGCAGGAAATGACATCACTTCCACATCTGAAGTGTACTCCGTGGTCTCTGCGTCACTCCGCCTCTCTTCACTTTGCAACTGGTCTGAGGTCTGTGTGTGAGTAAATGGGAGGCAGTGGCGACCATACATGTGACAGACAGGGAGGTCATGGCAGCATGGAAAGCCCTTACTGTGCACCTACTGGTGCTCCCCAGTGTGCTCTGCATGAGGGCAATGGGGGAACATTGGCCAATCACCGGGTTATAGCTTTTAGCCTGTTTTTTAGGCCAAAAGTGGGGTGGTCGCCATATGCACTGCAGAGCTTATCTGCACGGTATACATGGTATTTATTTTTTAGTCTATACAAAGTGGGTTGTCAGTTCTGGTCCTTGTAAACTCTGTGTAGTGGGCAACGGTACTTACGCACAAACATTAATAGTTATCTTTCGCTCTCCACTCCATCCCCAAAAGCATTAACCCTTTAGCAGCCAATTTATTTAGAGGCTTGCAAGTTGTCCAGGCCAATTCATTTTAGCACATCTTTTTTTTCTTATTTGTTACATTTGCTTGCTGCTAAATACTGGTAGTACTGCTGTGATGTGTATATATGGCCACTTGTCACTAGGTGGCAGTGTGAGACAATAACAGAGGACTTCTGCTTTCAGTTTTTATATATTCTGCTAGTAGAGAGACGTGAATGCATTCAAAACATTTATAGAATAATGAGTCCTGCCGACTGAGGTCAAAAGCAGCGCACTTATCTCAAACAAGATACCTCTATTGAAGCTGCTATTGCGTTAAAAATCAAAACCGTAACTGGACATAGAGATCTGCCCACTGTGGGTTCTCCTCCAAGCTCTGCTATCAGTTGAAAAAAAAATTGCCATCTCCAGTTTACCCTGAAAAACTAGAACAGAGGCCAAGAGATGGGTCTCCCACCAATCACAGTGGGATTTCCAATATGCCAGTGATCGACTGCCATTATTCTACCCACAGCCACCCTCTGGTCTACCTCCCGCTGTCTTTTGATCAATGTTAATGTCACCTCTGTTTACAACTACCAGAGTGGAGCACCAATAATCAAAGATGGTCAGTAAGATGTTTATCCTTGGCTTGGAACTGGACCAATCAGCAGGTAGTGCATTGGATTGGCCAAATTCCAAGCTGCATAGAGTTTGCACTAAATTTGCACACCTGTCAGGATTACTGACATTTCATTGACCATCCCTACCAATGATAGAATGTACATCCATACATGGAAAATGCCTATGGATTGGCATAAATAAACAGTGACGTCTAGTGGTGGTTTTCATGTAATACACTTGGTTCAGTTTAAGCATGAATGTTGTTGCATATATTCCAACAGCACTTTTTCTGTATTGTGCGGTTAAATATAGTTATCGGTAGCTGAAATGATCACAGCTTATCAGATTTCTCTCCTTGTGAATTTGGAAATGTTACTTGCTTTCTGCTTTGAAGAAACTTCCTGAAGACACAGAATATAAATAGTTAAAGTCTTATGGCAGCTATAAAAGCCTTTTATTGTTGTTGAAGCTGGAGGAGAGAGTTACAATGTGTTCACGTATGACTGTACATCCAGGTCATCCCCAGACACAATAGAGAGGAGGCTGGATGGGTCTGTCTCTTGGTTTGTGAACTGCTTGTGTGCTGTGATGGTGATAGAAAAGCTATCTGGTTATTTAGGGGTTGAGCTTTGTCCTTTCCATACTGATGTGATGAGGAAGTGAAACCTGTCATAAGACGACGAGATTTCAGATTTGCAGGCTTAAGGTGGCCATACACATAGCTGGGGCAATGTCTTCCAGCACCCAAGGCTGAGACACCAAAGTGCGCCCCTCCATCCCTCCCACCCCAGCTGTCACACACTGATTGCTATTAGACTAAGAGGTGCCCCAGGGCCCCCAACACCTTAATCTCTAGTTATCTGGCTTGCAGTCAGTGCCATGTATCCCCTTTTCTTATTTTTCTCTGCTTTAAACACAATAGGGGAATGGTAGCTGAGTGAGTTGTGCGCCCCCTCCTACACTGCGCCCTGAGGCTGGTGCCTCTCTCGCCTCTGCCTTGGCCCAGCCCTGGCCATACATCTATACATATGGCAGCCATTCGACCATTTATTATTGAATCAGGTCAAAATCAGTCCCGCCAAAAGCATACCCGATCTACAATGTGACCAATGTCAGACCGAAATTGGTTCACTTTATTGATTGGATTTGCTGGAAAATCTAGGGCCAACATACTATATCTGATTTGCGGCAGTAACGGCATGTGATAATCGCAAACAATGAATGTGAAGGAAACCCCTGACTGCTGTACCCCACAGGTAAAGTATAATTGCACCCCCCACCCAGGGAGGGGTACAAGGCCAATTGCCAAAACATCTCATTTCTTGTTGTTGCATCTAGTGATTGTGGTGACCGAAAAACAAATATAATCGGTAATTTGATATATAATTTGACTTGTATGAAGGATGGACTGCCCCCACCTCTACTTCAAACTTTCATTGCTCTTTCTGCTGACTGAGCTGCTTCAGTATGTTGGTTTGTGGTAAGAACTGGTACCACTGATGGCCCACATGGACCTGGCACCACTGATGGACCAGGTCTCATAGAGATAGTTACCGTCTATGTACAACATTTGTGTACCAAAATACTATCATAAATACCTGATGCTGTCATGTTAATTACATAACGTCTATAAGGCTGTAGATAGATAAATGCTACTTTAAGAACATCAGGCAGATAACTGGAAGATATCATACAGGGTATCATATAACTCACTCATAAACTTAAAATGTGTAACAACTACTAAGCATCCTGATCACCTTGGATTTCATTGCCATTTAACAGCTTCATAAATTGAAGAAGGTTTTTATATGCTCAGAAAGAAATCAGCATCTGTTATGGCACAGTCATTAGCCGCTCTGTTTGATACCGGTTTATGGATGAGAATTTATGTCTATTGAAAAAAAACAGCGTGCTAGAACCCATTTTTGCTAATGAATGGAAATATGAATAATACAGTATACATATACATTGCACACACAAGTACAGACACACTCGGACACAGCAGACACACACGTACGTATACACACACACACTCACGCAGACCTACACACACAGACCTACACACACACACACACACACACACACACACACACACTCACCTACACACAAACACACAAACACACACTCACTCAGACCTACACACACACACACACACACACACACACACACACACACACACACACACACACACTCACACACAGACCTACACACACATACATACACACACACACACACACACACACACACACACACACACACACACACACACACACACACCTACACAGACACACAAATACAAAAATACAGCAACACATTTTGCTTTCAATAAACCTTTTATTCCCAGTTTACCTTTAGACACGTTTTTATTATTATTGCAGTGCTAGTAGAAAAAATACATAATGAAGACAAATCTCTTTGATTTTGAATTTGAATACCATTTGATAACGTTATTGCTGATTAAATACCGTAGGAGCATAGCTAAATTGTCAAAACTGCTATAGTATAAGAGTCACACAGGTCTAGGTGTAAAGTCGTTAAAGAAGTGTTAAAGAGGAACTGTAGAGAAAATAACACTGAAACATTTTTATTTTTTTTTACAATATTCATTTATAAATTATATAGTCAGTGTTTGTCCATTTTTAAAATCTTTCCTCACCACGATTTACGTCCTGCAATTTATTACCGATGGAGAAATTTTTAGTGCTGTCAGGTGATCTCTGCAGAATGTTTGCTGGGAGTTCTAAAGTGACTAGAAAATATACCAGCTCTCCCAGAACTCTAATTAGCCTAGGCTAAGAATCACCATTAGGGTGGGGTTACATACCAATATACAGCAATATGTAGATATAATAATTGTTTCTGATGCTGAAACCAGGAAAAGTACGGAACCTTTTTGGCTGAGAGAGCCATAAACGCCACATACTTTACAATGTAATTCCGTGAGAGCCATACAATATGTTTCAAACTGGGACAGTGGGCATGCGCAGCAGAGGGCCATGTTGCCATGGTGATGTGTATACAGTTGATCCTCCGGGCAGCGGAAGTGTCAGACACGTCTTCAGCTTCTCTTGGGTTTCAGCAACATCAGCAATTTCCCCGAGAGCCAGACAGGAGAAATACCAATTAACAGCTTGTACAATTAGCTAGCTGACTTGGGGGTTGATTCACTTGTAGGACGAGATCCCCGCACTTTGGCCCAATAGGCTGCCTGTCAGTCTCAAGTCTTTTGCAGTCTCCAAGAGGTTTTCTTCCAAGATTGCCCTGTATTTGTCTCTATCCATCTTCCCATCAACTCTGACCAGCTTCCCTGTCCCTGCTGAAGAGAAGCACCCCAGAGCATGATTTTGCCACCACCATATTTAACAGTGGGGAGGGTGTGTTTTGAGTCATGTGCAGAGTTAGTTTTCCGTCACACATAGAGTTTTGCATTTTGGCCAAAAAGTTCCATTTTGGTCTCATCTGACCAGAGCACCTTCTTCCACATGGTTGCTGTGTCCCCCACATGGCTTGTGGCAAACTGCAAACGGGACTTCTTATGCTTTTCTGTTAACAATGGCTTTCTTCTTGCCACTTTTCCATGAAGGCCAACTTTGTGCAGTGCACGACTAATAGTTGTCCTATGGACAGATTCCCCCACCTGAGCTGTAGATCTCTGCAGCTCGTCCAGAGTCACCATGGGCCTCTTGATTGCATTTCTGATCAGCGCTCTCCTTGTTCGACCTGTGAGTTTAGGTGGACGGCCTTGTCTTGGTAGGTGTACAGTTGTGCCATACTCCTTCCATTTCTGAATGATCGCTTGAACAGTGCTCCGTGGGATGTTCAAGGCTTTGGAAATCTTTTTGTAGCCTAAGCCTGCTTTAAATTTCTCAATAACTTTATTCCTGACCTGTCTGGTGTGCTCTTTGGACTTCATGGTGTTGTTGCTCCCAATATTCTCTTAGACAACCTCTGAGGCCGTCACAGAGCAGCTGTATTTGTACTGACATTAGATTACACACATGTGCACTCTATTTATTCATTAGCACTCATCAGGCAATGTCTATGGGCAACTGACTGCACTCAGACCAAAGGGGGGTTAAATAATTACGCACACCCCACTTTGCAGTTATTGATTTGTAAAATATTTTTGGAATCATGTATGATTTTCGTTCCACTTCTCACGTGTACACCTCTTTGTATTGGTCTTTCATGTGGAATTCCAATAAAATTGATTCATGTTTGTGGCAGTAATATGACAAAATGTGGAAAACCACAAGGGGGCCGAATACTTTTGCAAGCCGCTGTATATATATTGTAGCCTGAATATATTATAACAAATAAAAATGAAAGATAAATTGCAGTTTATTCACTCAGCATTTTACTAAAAAAGATATTAAATGCGCCTGTGCCAGTTAGTTCCGCTGGACTATTCTTGTCTGGAGTGTCACCTACATCCTCTTGCAAATTTCTTGAAGTTCCATAAAAAAAAAAAATTTATTTAACAAGAAGGAAAATCCCAGCGGTGAGAGTTTTGTGCTGCGGTCTTCAGGATCCAGAAATGATATTTTTAGAGATCTCCCACAGTTGGCCAGAAAAGAAGAAAGGAAACACTGCGGCTGCCATGAAAACAGCCTAACTATAGCTCAGCATTTACTATGGCCTTCTTTATTTATTTTCTCTATAGAAGCCGCAAATTACACAAAAGCCAAGTCTTTCTATGGAGAGAAACGCATTTAATTATTTAAACTGAACAAAAAACAAGCCGGAGTGTTTCTCTGAGAAAATAACTCAGCTTTATAACACACTTCACAGTAATTTGTCATAAAAATGCAATTGTAGCCTGAATTTTTAATTTAAATTGCCTTATTACGTTATTTTACATGTCAAGGTGAACTGTCTGTCCTGTCCATTGTCTTTCCTGTTTTTAAGTGCAGCGCATTGCGATAAGTGTCAACTTGGGAGCTGTCTCATTGCTGATCGCAAGCACTCAAAAACTGTCCAATAGCAGGACTACTGTCCAATAGCAGGACTACTGTCAGGAATGTTTTTTTTTATTTAATTGATCTATTGTTCAATTCCACTTTAAGGCACCCAAACACTTACGAAATATGAAGTCGCACCCAAAAATATTAATATTGCTCTGCAGCTTTAATAGCTCACTGCAGAGTCATACAACTTAGCACAACAGCCGCCTGGAACACACACACACACACACACACACACACACATACACACACACACACTATCACACACACTCTCACACACACTCTCACACACTCTCACACACTCTCACACACTCTCACACACACACACACGCTCATTCACACATCACTCTGGCATGCCGTTTCACGTGAGTGTAAGTACCCGCCACAGCTGCCTGGAACACACACACACACACATACACACACACACGTGTTGTGCATTTCGTGTAGCTACCAACATCATTTAAATTAGACAGCATTTGCTGAGCCGATACGCTTACCGTTCCATTTTGCATCTGCTCTGATGGGAACCGAGACTTCCAGGAAACTAAAAATCCTGTACTAAAAAAGCATTCCTAAAAAGGAAGGTGATCACATGTGATTATTCACAATGGAACGCCTGTTTGCAATAGTTGACCATTAAACTGATCTCAGTCATATGCAGCCAGTGGCATAACTACTAATCAAGGGGCCCCCCAGAGAAACTTCAGTGGGGTCCCACAATGTTCACCCCCCCCCCCCCCCCTTGCCTTCTCATGGTGCCTTCCACGGCCTCGGAGCCCATCTCACAAGGGTCATAAAACACTTGTGGCCGTCATGATCTTCACACCCATAACAAGTGTAGCCACAAAAACACCTGATCTGAACTATAGTCCCCTGTATCGGAGGAAGGTAAGGTTAGCAGTTAGGGTTCCCCCACAGCTCGAGTCTACAGGTGCTGCTCCTCTAGTTACACCCTGGAAGGCAGCATCTTCTGTTAAAACATTGTGGGCTTGATTCACTAAGACAAATAGCATGCCTTATCCAAGTTAACACACCTTTATCAAAGTTAACATGCCTTATCAGAGTAGCATAGCGAGCGCTATGAACCTGCAGGGGCTCAGGGCAGGACGAGTGGAGCTCTCGTCATTGCCAATTAGCAGGCATAAGTTCGTAGTGCTCGCTGTGCTACTTTGATAAAGCGTGTTATCTCAGATAAGGCATGATATTTGTCTTATGCCTAACACACACGGTACGATTTTCCGTGGGATAGATGGATCCGATAGATAAAATCCGTCATGTCCGATATTGCTCCCGATCCTTTCCATGCTCGATTTCTCATAGCGGTGAAAAGAAAAAGATAAGAAAAACGAATGAAGGTAAGAGAATTGAGCGCAGAATCGAGTGCGGAATCGTGCCGAAAAAACGATCGAGTCGCAAAATTGCACAAAGAAACGTAACGTGTGAACCCAGTATTAGTCAATCAAGCCCTTTGAATGTAGACCATAAAAAGAAGAAAAAAAACCCATTCATGTTCATGCTATTCGTCTGCAATGCCCACTGACCTAATTTGAGTTTTATGCTGTTGCTTTAAAATGTCACAGTTATTTCTCCATGATCCTTTTCTTTCTTTGCAAGCCATTACTTTTAAGCCTAACATTTGACATTACTGGGCTTTGTGCTGCATACCATCAGGCGAGACAGGAAAAAAAGCACTAACGTCATCTGACATGAGATGTAAAGCCTCTGGCTCCGCTAGCTGCAAGTTTCCATATCTAACCAGCAAATGGTTACTTAAAAGCTGAAGCGCTTCTCTGTAAACCAGCTTTAAAGCAGTTCCTTGATTCTTCCTCACAGAGAGAGACGGCCAGATCAGAGCTTTCAAGATTTCTTTTTCTACAAAGAGAATGTTTGTCTGCTTCTCACTTCAGGAGAGCCCTGTGTAGAAATGGTGGCGGGAGGAAAGCTGTACACAGAGCAGCCAGCACTTACATTCTGCAGCCTGTGAGCGTGAGAAACAGCTTAGAGCGCACAGGTTCACGGGATCCCCTACGGGGCAGGAATACTATATCCGACATGGAGAAACATACTACTAATGCAGCTTCTGGCAAAGCACACCAATACTGTAGTAATCTGGTCTGAGCTGTTCCTTTCTAAATAGGCAAAAGTAACTTGACAGTCATACCATGATAATCAGAGGCAACAAAGAGTCCCTTGCCACCAAGTCCAATCTATATTGCTCAGTAAAACCTTGGGGGAAACTCATGACAGTTCCCAATATGGTACTGAATAGATGACAGTTCTTTGGTTGGGCCAATCAGGACATTCACCTTGCTCCAAGATCTTTTAGACTCTTTAGGTTGTAGTTGTAGCACTCAATATACTTTACTCTTAATACCTCACCTTAGGATTGGGCTAATAACAAATAAATCAAATATAAATCAAATAATCAAAAACGGTTAAAGAAAAATAAAGATACATTAAATAAAATATATAGTGACCGATGCACCCCTCTATACCATCAACACCACTCTCCTACAATAGAACTTTCTTTAAGTGCACTTTGATGTTAAGGTTGAATAAGCGCTGAATTAGAGTTGATGCAAAACTTGTAATCCAAGTAGGTTAACGCTGTATCTTGATCAGATGACAGTTTACTTTCTCTGTAGCACACTTTAGTATCACACGATGCTAGGCAACTCTTCCTCCTCACTTAACTTTATAATACTGACAGGTTCTCTTTAAATATCATACTCTTTGTAATCTTGCAGAACACATTAACATCAGAAGTTTAACTCTTTGACTTGAAACGGACTTGACAGGGATAATGTCTCTATATATCAGGACCATAGGCAAGCGGGGGCTGTGTCAGCTTAGCAGGGCACTTTAGGTAGTAGAGAATGTCTCTCAGTGACAGTAGGGCCTGGACCCCCCACAAGCAATAGCAACCCATCTCACTCTAGATCAGCAGCTCTCTTCTGCATTAACAGCTGTTTTCTCAGCACAAACTCTCTGCGACTGTACAGCACTCTCACATAGGCAGTCTTTAGCAATACCACTCAGGGATACAATCTGGGCCTCTCCAGGTGCTATCTTCAGCAAGTGACGCTGGACACTGGCTACTAACTGTACACACTTTATGGCTTAGATGTGGCTCTTAGGCCTATACTCATCTGACTGCGAATGTCTTTAGGTAAAGGTTAATCCGGGTCTGCCACTCTGGCTCCGGGTAGTGTCCTGGCCGACTGCTGCTGTCCTTACTGTATGGCCGCCGGGTCCCCTTACCTTCCAGGCGACTGCTACGGCCTTTCTCTGTGCTGGTCTGGGCTCCCACCCTGCTCCGCACCGCTCGCTCCTGCTCAAGTCCTCTCAACTCCTTCCATGCTCTCCAACTAACTCCAACTAGTTCCCGCAGGTAACTCTCTTCTAGACTCCTGCACCTGCGCTGTATGCTCCTAGTAGGCTTAGAGGGGCTTGGGAAAGTCCCAGAAAATTCCCCTAATTTGCATACTGGGGTCGCTCATGCGCCGGTTTAGTTCTAGCAACTTAACTGCTCAGTGCTGCCATCTTGTGTATATTTTCCAGAAAGCAAGTTTGCAGTAAAGTTCTGTAACCCTCTTTTGGGAGGGTTACAGCACTATATTGTGGTCCAGAATGAAGCACTATAACGGAGCGCATAACATTGGGAAATGGGGGGATGGGCTACATGAGGAGAGTTTTACAAGTTAAAAAAGCTGGCCTGGGACATATCATCCAAGGAGGTAAGGGAAAAGGGACTACATATGGAGAGGGCAGGGAAGCAAAATGAAATAGGAAGGTGACCCATGGTGAAATTACAGCATTGCTGTACAAAGGTGCCTGTGATATAAAGCTGCACATAACGGACTGCTGGAAGTGGACAAATTGCTGTACATATTGTACATGGGTGTTACACATGGCACAGGGCAGTCACTGTACATGGAGGTTACATGCAGAAGCCATTTCCTGTACATGTGCATTTAACAACATGTTAACTTAATGTTACTAAATATAACCAATGAATTTCCAAAACTGTCCATAAGCACAAATTGCACTTCATTTTGAGCCTAGAATCTGTGCTTGATTTGCAGTACAGATAATCCAGATGATTTCCTTTTCCTGCATAGTTTAGACCGGTACCTATTTTCCACACTTGCACTTACTGAGTGGCTGGCAGCAGTTTTGACACTCCCAGTCTGGCAGTGTTAGGATCACTATGTATTGACTATGTAGAGTATTTATAGGCACAAAACAATGTAAGCAAACTGAATGAATTTTATCCATTTAGCGCTGAACAGAATAGACTGTTTTTTTGTTTTTAAAAACAAAGTGTGATTTCTCTTTAGAGATATTTTAACCACGTAGGCTTTGATCACAGATTGATGTACTGATGAGCATTGCAGCTGTCAGAGGAAAGTACATAGAATAAACATGAAATAATACTACTGTATCTGAAGTGCTGGCAGCAAAATACAAATCACCCCATCATCTGAAACAGACATACTTCTTTGAAACAACAGGAGGGAAACTCTGGTGTCAAACACGGGTCACTGACACAGAACCGCAATGAAAGGGATACATTTAATATGCTTTGGTTTTTACACTAAATCTGTGATCACAGACACAGTCTAGTATTGCTTACATTGTTTAAAGGCCAAAATAAATAAGCTGTAATTATTAGAAATTCTCTTAATTATAGCCTGACATTTTGATTCCCATTTTGCGATATCACTGTAATTTATGAAACAAATTCCTCCGTGTACATCACAGAAATAAATAAAACCCAGTCTAAAATTAAGAGTAAAAAAATGAGTTTTACTCACCTAGGGCTTCCAATAGCCCCCTGAAGCTCTCCGCTGCCCTCGCCGTCTCCCTCCGATCCTCCTGGCCCCGCCGGCAGCCACTTCCTGTTTCGGTGACAGGAGCTGACAGGCTGGGGACGCGAGTGATTCTTCGCGTTCCCAGACACATTAGCACCCTCTATGCTGCTATATGTTATATGATATATGCTATAGCAGCATAGATGGCGCTATTATGGCCAGGAGCGCGAAGAATCACTCGCGTCCCCAGCCTTTCAGCTCCTGTCACCGAAACAGGAAGTGGCTGCCGGCGGGGCCAGGAGGATCGGAGGGAGAAGGCGAGGGCACCGGACAGCTGCAGGGGGCTATTGGAAGCCCTAGGTGAGTAAAACTCATTTTTTTTTTTACTTAAGTGTCCCTTTAAACACAGCATACAAGATAAAAGATTTTACTGGTCTCCAATGGTGCATATTTTGCAGGCAAACTCACTTATGCACAGGTGATATAATTAGTGTCTCAGCTACATGGAAGCCACCTGAGACACTAATTACCCCACCAGAGCATAGGTGAGGTTGCCTGCAAAACATGCAGTGTTGGGGACTCACAAGGACAGGTTTGAGAAATACTGCCCTAAAGGCTCATACGCACATCAGACTATAGTCTTTGGAAAATGAAAGATCACAGACCAATTTTACCCCCTTCCATGTAGTATGAGAGCCATACCTACACACAGTCTATTCTATGGAGCTGAACTCCCCATCAGATAGAAATCTTTGCAAGATGCTGCTCACAAAGATGCTGTACACATGCAACAGATCAGTATCTGCAAAAGATCCGTTCCTGCAAAATGCATTCATAGTCTATGAGATCTGCAGATCATCATACACACCTTGTTTAACAGACATTCATCTGCAGATCAGATCCACCAGGATGGATTTTCAGATCTGCAGATGATTGTCTGATCTGCAGATGAATGTCAGTTAACCCCCCTGGCGGTATAAATCCCGCGGCTGCGCAGCCGCGGGAGGTTTTTTTTCCCCATTTTTTTTTTTTTAGCATGTAGCTAGCCTAGCGCTAGCTACATGCTTCCCCCCTCCCCGCGGCATCCGCCCGTCCCCTCCAATCGCCGCCGGCGCCGCTTGCCCATAAGGAAATCCCGTTCTGAACGGGATTTCCTTGAGGGCTTCCCCCGTCACCATGGCGATGAATGGAGTGATGTCATCGACGTCACGGACGTCGTGACGTCACAGGGAGTCCCGATCCACCTCATAGCGCAGCCTGGCGGCGATTGGCCAGGCTGCGCAAGGGGTATGGGGGGGGCCTATTTCCGCGGCGGGTAGCGGCGCATCGGCGGCGGGCGGCGGCGATCAGAGCAAACACGCACCTAGCAAAGTGCTAGCTGTGTGTTTGAAAAAAACAATTATGTAAATCGGCCCAGCAGGGCCTGAGCGGCACCCTCCGGCGGCTTACCCCGTGTCACACACGGGGTTACCGCCAAGGAGGTTAAACAAGGTGTGTATGATGATCTGCAGATCTCATAGACTATCATTGCAAATTGCAGGAACGGATCTTTGGCAGGAACAGATCTTTTGCAGATACTGATCTTTTGTGTCTGTACAGCATCTGTGTGTGCAGCATCTTGCAAAGATTTTTTTCTGATGGGAAGTTCAGCTCCATAGAATAGACTGTGTAGGTATGGCTCCCATACTACATGGAAGGGGGTAAAATTGGTCTGTGATCTTTCATTTTCAAAAGACTATGGTCTGATGTGTGTATGTGGCCTAAGACATGGATCTCAAACAATAAATACAAAGACACCTTTCTAATGTGTGTAGCTTGGAGATGAGCTCACCCAGGTATATGGCCCAAAAGCATCTACAAACATTAAAATACAGTTTATTCAAAAAATCCACTTTAAAAGTACCTAAATGTAAACTCCAAAAGGCTTCCCGTAAAAGTAATTTGTGGTAGGTGTAACCACATCTAATGGGACTGACAACCCCCTCTACCCCTGGAAATACAAAACCGAAACTTTTTGGACATTTCTCAAACAAATATGACACTCTGGGAAAAGTGGAGACTTCGCAACCCCCATTGTCCCCATTAACCACTTTGCATTCCTGGGTTTTTACCCCTTAAAGGGAACCTGAAATGAGTAAAATTATTTAAAATTAACAAATGATGTAGCTGTAAATGAATATTACATACTTACCTCACTTTTACGACAGTAATATGCTTATCAGTGAGATTTACTTTATTCCCGACAAGGTGGTACCAACAAGACAGAAGCCGTCACGTCTATGCCTTAAAAAATTAACTCTTTCAGTCGTAAAATTAAAAAATAAACACTAAAACAGCCTGCTTATTATAATGTTTATTACATTATGTCACATGTCGTCTCAGGTACACGTTAAGATTCTTGACAATTTTGACACTCAGCTGTATCACTATTGACGCAGCAATAACGTTTTCATTATTTACGACATCCTAGTGAGATATATATATTGTTTTTTCAGGACAGCCTAGGCTTTTTTTAGGTAATATTTTAGGTAGTATTTTTTCGTAAATGTATCCTTTTCTATAGCCATTTTACAGGAGAAAATAGACATAAATGCAGAAAACACTTTTTCATGATTCTCACTTCCTAGTTTTTAAATATTGCACGGCTATAAAAATATATATATTCTTTGTCTCTTCCTGGTTAAAAGAACACCACATATGACACATGGGGTGAAAATAAACTAATGGAATAAACAATTGTATTTATCTTCCTTCTTCTAAAAATAACTTTTTAAGGTATTCCACAGTTTTATTTTTCATTTAAATCTACTTTTCAAGTTTTACTGTTTTATTGTTTTTGCTCAATGACACATTAATTGAAGTATGCGAGAGCTAAAATCTATGAACTATTGACCCTTTTTTTCTCTTTCCTGCTCTCAGAAGGCATTTCCTGCTAGGAAAGTGTTTTATAGTTGTCATTTCTTATCAGTGAGGGTCACACTCTAGTCTGACTCAGTCCTGACCCCGACAGGAACTGCCACTTACATATCTGATGTTTAACTCTTTCAGGCAGAGAAAGGAAAAAAAAAAGAAAACACCACAGTTATTTGTGTGCTAGGCACTGCACATACACGTCTATCTCATCATGTCACATGTCACCTTCAGTATCCTTTAAATTGTACCACAGAAGACAAAAAAAAATGTTTTATACATACCTGGAGCTTTCTCCAGCTCCATACGCATGGATCGCTCCCATGCCGCCGTCCTCCGCTGCCTGCAGTGCCGGTTCGCCCATGAGGCGGGGTGAGGCGGGTTCCTCAGGCAGCAAAGAGCAGGAGGTGGGTGCCACCTGGCTGTGGTTGAGCGATTTTTAACAAGTTTGCCTCAGGCAGCAAAAAGTTTAGAACCGGCCTTGGCTGCCTGCAGCTCCAGTACTAGGTCCCGTAACTTCCTCCAGTCGCCGTCAGTCTGCGCAAGAGAAGTGCGCTCTCTGCGTATCTCTCCGGCGGCCCCCTGCAGCCGTCCTGTGCCCATGCTGGTTCTCTACGATCCTCTGTTCTCCCGCTGCAGCTTAGTTTCACAGACGCAGGATACTATTGCGGACAGCAACGCAAGCAAGGATACGCATTGCCAGTGCACTTGCCAACGCTGAGTCGGCGAAAGATTGAAACCCTGGTCATAGACTCAAACACCAAGATATGGGCAGCATGGTGGTGGGTCCTGGCCCCCGGTTCCAATCCCAGCCAAGGCACTATCTGCATGGAGTGCAAACTCTCCCCGTACCTGCGTAAGTTTCCAACTGGATCTTCGGTTTCATCCCTCATCCCAAAAACATACAGATAAGTTAATTGGCTTCCGCCTAAGATTGGCCCTGGATACCATACATACACTACACGATACATACATAGACTATGCCTATGGTAGGAATTAGGTTGTGAGCCCCTCTGAAGGACAGTTAAGTGACAACGCTATATATACTCTGTACAGCACTGCGGAAGATGTCAGCGCTATATAAATACTAAATCATAATAAGAATGTGCTTAAAATAAACCTAGTTCATTTACAATGTACAGTTTGCCTTTTACCTGTTACAATATCATCTGGGCAGGCTGATGATGTAATGTGGGGCTTAAGGGCAGGAGGGGTAACTTGTGCTGCGTGGGTGCCCACTCTAAGCTCTAATAATCATCATAGCTTCTAAAGATGACACAATGCCTGGATATACACATCTGTAGGTTCTATACATCTCTCCTATACCAAGGCAGCTGCCTTTCGTTAGTATGAGTGGATCTGCTGAACAATGCAGCTGAGACAAGTACACAGAGGAGAGCAGCAGAGATATGTCATCTCCTCATCACACTCCAGCTGCACTACTTGCACTGTATAATGCACGCTCTATTTGTAACCTGAGCAGCCCCTATGGCTGTCTCACACCGCTGCCATTAATCTCATTTTATCCCCATGGCTGCACCCAGCCGTCTCATCTGCCCTCCCTGTCTCCGATGTAGGGGTGAACTTTGATTTTTTATTTTTTTTTCTTCCAGACAGGCAGCTCATCATTTTTATCCTCCCTCTCCTCCCTTATCTCATGATGCAGAGGAAACCCAGTCTGAATCCTGCATCACTCCCCGGGAGCACCTGGGCAACCAGGCGGAGTTGGAGCTGTTGCTGCAAGAAAAACAAAGCTTCTTGCCTTGGGAATTACTAGTGAGCAAAACCTCAAGGAGAGGGAAGACAATGACTGATGAACTGGAGGCAGATAGCAGGAGCAGCAGCAGCATCAGCACCATCTCAGCACTCACAGCACGCTGCTACCATGTGAGCTGCATGGGCTCCTAGTGCTGGGAGCTGTCCTTTCAGCACCACCATTCAGCGCTCGCACTATCCACTGCTAACAGGTTATCAGACTGCTGCTCAACTTCTGAGACCTCCAGGAAGGACCTGTGGAGAAGAGATAGAGAGAGACACAAGGACTTCTTCACCAGCACACAAAGACTAATCAAGTCATCTAGGGATGAGCAGGCAGAAAGGCTTCCACTGATGGGAATACCCTCTGAATCCTGGAAGACTTTCACCTGGCATGGAAGACAAAGTGGATGCCTGTGGAAGTTGGTTTACTGGAATTCATGCGATTGTTTGTAAAGTCCCACTGATATAAGGTATGATTCCATTCTCTGCTCCTCTGTCACATTGTTCTTTGCCACATCACATTGTTTAACCCAGAGTAGAGCAATGCAACAGAACTTAGCCTAGCCATTGAGAACTGCGGGATATGTTACTGGATTACCTAAAATGGCATCACAGTACTCAGCTATAGTACACAGATGTCTAGCTGTGATATAGAATTGTTATAACAGGGAATATATTCAACCTTGCATGTTTCGTTTTTTTTGTTTGTTTCTGGTCCTTATATGATTTATTTTTGTCTGCAGTGTACGTTAACATTACATTAAGCTATTTTGCTTACATATGCATTACTGTGAATGGCTATATCAATGTTAGTTAGTGACAAAAACATGTATTTTAGTTGTACAGTATGCAGTGTAGACACTCAGTTTCAATCTCAAGGGTGTTCTGGCTATGAAACAGGCATCTAATTATAGATTACAGATGTAATTTAATATCTTGCCTTTGTTTTGTGTTTTCTAGTTCTGCTCCTGTGAAGGCTCCAAGCTCAATATGACGGGTATGACATTGAGGGATTTGGCCGAAAGTGATTTTGGAGATACAGAGATCAGTATAAATGTCGGAGGTTTCAAGAAAAGGTTGAGGTACGACACACTGCTGAAATTTCCAGAGACCAGACTCTGCAAGTTACTGGCTTGTCAGTCCAAGGAGTCCATTCTGGAACTGTGTGATGATTATGATGACACCAAGAATGAGTTTTACTTTGACCGGAATCCTGAGCTCTTCCCTTACGTGCTGCATTTTTACAACACTGGTAAACTCCATGTCATGGGAGAACTTTGCGTGTTTTCCTTTTGCCAAGAGATTGAATATTGGGGTATCAACGAATTCTTCATAGACTCTTGTTGTAGTTACAGCTACCACGGGCGCAAAGTGGAGCCTGAACAGGACCAGTGGGAGGAAAAAAGTGAACAGGAGAGCACCACGTCTTCCTTCGATGAGATCCTGGCCTTTTATCATGATGCTTCCAAGTTTGATAGGCAGCCATTTGGGAACTTCAGGAGAAGACTGTGGCTTGCACTGGACAACCCAGGCTACTCCATCCTGAGCAGGATCTTCAGCATCCTCTCCATTATCATAGTGCTTGGATCTATTGTAACCATGTGCCTCAACAGCTTTCCAGACTTCCAGATCGTAAATGCTAATGGCAGCACCGAGGAGGACCCTCGTTTTGAAATAGTGGAACATTTTGGAATAGCCTGGTTCACCTTAGAGCTGGTAGTCCGCTTTGCTGTCTCTCCAGATGTCAAAGCCTTCTTCAAGCACCCGCTGAACATCATAGATCTGATCTCCATAGCTCCCTTTTACATCACCTTAATTCTTAACTTAATGGTAGAGAGCACCCCAGCTCTTGCTAACTTAGGGAGGGTTGCCCAAGTCCTCCGTCTTATGAGGATTTTCCGAATTCTGAAGCTCGCCAGACATTCCACGGGCCTGAGATCTTTGGGAGCCACCTTAAAATACAGTTACAAGGAAGTGGGCTTGTTGCTGCTCTACCTCTCTGTTGGAATTTCTATATTCTCTGTTGTGGCTTATACCATAGAAAGGGAGGAGAATGATGGATTGGCCACAATCCCATCCTGCTGGTGGTGGGCCACAGTTAGCATGACAACGGTTGGCTATGGGGATGTGGTTCCTGGAACCATAGCTGGAAAACTGACGGCTTCTGCTTGCATTCTGGCCGGCATTTTGGTTGTCGTGCTTCCCATCACTCTCATATTCAATAAATTCTCTCATTTCTACCGACGACAAAAGCAGTTAGAAAATGCCATGAGAAGCTGTGATTTTGGGGATGGGCTGAAGGATGTGGGCTCTGTCAATCTGAGGGACTACTATGCTCAGAAAGTAAAATCCCTCATGGTCAGCATGACAAATATCAGTAAGAGCACACCGAGTGAGCAGAGTCTGAATGATTCAGGCAACTAGAGTCATTTAAAGGACCACTAAACAGTAATCAAAACTTTTGTTAAAGCTGTAATATTCACGGAAGAGTAGATGACCACTTCTGTAGCTCAGGAGTAAAGAGGAAGTGAACTCTGACAACAAAACAGGGAATGGAAAATAAAGTAACTTCTTCAGTTATAAGAAGTGAAGGAGATGTCCGCACATTTAATGGGTACAGGTAATTCACTTTTTTCACCCAACAGTGTAGTTAATTGATGCAATTATAATTGTCTAGATTGTTGGATGGAGTAAGTGGATTACTTGAACTTATACAATGCCTCCTTCACTTATTAGAACTGATAACATTAAGGTCCGTACACACTTGCAATAATGGTCATTAAGAATGATCATTGATTATTTTGGGTGACCTTTTCCTGTACAAACACACTGTGTGCTGTTCAGCAGCTTTTGTTCTATGGAGAGGAGTGAAGGGAGGATGAGCAGGACCAAGATGCCAGTGCCTGTAGTTTTTATAATACTGTTGACTGGGTGTGGTTTTCCAGCATCTGTGATTGCTAATGAGTGGTGAGCAGGCACTGGCTATATCTGTTTACCCTTAGAAAGGCATCTAAAATGATCACTTCTGGCAATCTAAGATGGCAGATGTGTACTGCCAGAATGATAAGGTCCGTATGAAGGGAGTTATGCAACATCTTCTAGAACAGAAACAGGTGCATACAGGGGCGTAGCAATAGGGGTTGCAGAGGTAGCAACCGCATCGGGGTCCTTGGGTCATAGGGGCCCTGAAGGGCCCTTCCTCAACTACAATATTAGCTCTCTATTGGTCCTGTGCTCATAATAATCACTTCTACAGATACTTTGATTAGCGGTAATCATTAACAAACTGTTCCCCATCCCCTTCCCATCCCCTTCTTGCACCTCTCACACTGTAGCTGCCATTGGCAGGTTTTGGTGCGCCATATCAAATTTTATGTATAGAGTGCTGGGGGGGGGGGGGGCATTGTAAAGCATCGGGGCCCACCGCTCCTTAGCTACGCCACTGGGTGCACAGTTGAAGCTATTTTATTTTTATTTAGGCTTGTCCCAATTTTAATATACAAGAACCTTCAAAGAGAGATCAAATTGGGAAGAAAGTTCCTGCCAACCATCACATTTCAGACTAAAAAAGTCACAAACAAAAACTTTATACAAGCTAAATCTCCATTGTCTGTTTTTATTATAAAGGCTTTCCTTCCTGGGAAGGGTGATTCTCCTGTTATTCAGTTGTACCATCTTTGTATTTTTCTGCCCAGTGTCAGACTGGAAGCCCTAATGAGGCCTTCAGCTGAAAAGCCTGAATTCAGTGCTCTTAAAGCAGACATGTGATGAAAGCAATACAGAGGCTGCTATGTTTTTGCCCCATTATTGTGATCATCTGTCTCTAATGCTTTTAATGCTTTTAGACCTAGACTTAGGGATGAGTTTGAATTTTCTCTAAGTAATTTTTGCATCGAAGTTTACATTTTCGCCTGACATGGAATTTACCCCAAAAATATTATGAATTTTCGCGATATTTTTTTTTTGCGACTTTCTTCAAAAAGTGTTTTCTCATTCTCATACCCGTAGACTTAAGTGCATTTTGCAAAAAATGTTTTGACATGCCTATATTTTTCACAGATATTTCATTTCATTTTTATCTTTTTTTTGTTTTCACCCTTTATGCAAAAAAACTTTTGAGTGTACATTCATGTAAGTTTTGCTATTTACTGGTCGTAATTCAGAGAAATCTGAATTCAGACTTTCAGTTCAAAATTGTAAAATTTCCATTCAAAAATTGAAATTCCTCAAAATCTGTGCGCTGATCCCTAATAATTAAGTTACATTAATAGAAGGGAATCATATTATAACGAAAGACCTATGAAAGCTCCTGATGTAATTTCAGTGGATCTACCGGTAGGAAACCCCAGATCCCTATAGGTTGTACTGTTTATGGTCATTTACATTTCAAAAGTCCATTCTTCCAGTATTTGCAAGTCACTTTGAAAGGTCATTTAATTCAGATTTTCCTGTTGATCCAAGGATAATGTCATGGTTTAACCCTAAAGCAGCCAATTTATTTAGAGCCTTGCAAGTGCTCAAGGCCAATTTATTTTAGTAAATTTTTTATTTCTTATTGGTTACATTTTCCTGCTTCTAATTAGTACTGCTGTAATTTGTATTTATGGCCACTTACCACTAGGGGGCAGTGTGAGACAATAACAGAGGACGTCTGCTTTCAGTTTCTATATCGTCTGCTCTGCAGAGAGAGATCAAAGCATTCCAAAGAATTTACAGCATAACGGGTTCTGCCGACTGACGTCAAAAGCAGCGCACTTATGTCAAACGAGATAACTCTATTGAAGCTGCTAATGGGTTAAAATTAAAAGCACTTCAATGGCCCATCACAGATAAGAAAGTTCTCCCCGTGGAGCCCTCTCATTCTCTTGTTCTTTAAGATGACTATGTAACGTTTGGATTCCCAGCGATTAGAATTCTGACCAGGGATAGAGTTTGAAAATATAACCTAAAAATATGAATTTGCCTTTTCGAACGACACTACAAGGAATCCTCCTTTGGGGCAGTACTCCCATAACCACTGTAGACAGATTTCTCTTTGACCTTCTCTGGCCCAAGATAACAGGTACATGGTCCATTACTGAAGATCTAGTGGTCTCTTACCCTCTTCAGAGCTGAAGCAGTGATAGATCCTGGACCTTTGTAATGCCCGGGGCAGAGATGGCCAATGAGATAATAATATTTCTAGCTTGCATGCAAATGTATTGCAAATTAAATGCATGGTTGGAATTGGGCCAATCAGAAACGACAGGCATTGCATCTGATTGGTTCAATGCCAAGCTGTATGCAATTTGTGTTACATTTGCATGCAAGTTGGAATGGTTTGCATCCCGTTGACTGTCTCTACCCAGGAGACACAAGGAAATGATCTACAGTGGATAATGAGACAACTATTTTAGAGTAGACATTAAAAGACCACTATCATGAAAAATGGTAAAATGTAAAATACATATTTTTAAGAAGCACATTTCTTCCTGAGTAATACGCACTATAAATCACTTTTCTCCTATGTTGCTGTCACTTACAATAGGCAGTTATAAGAATCTGACAGGTTTTCGACTAGTCCTTCTCCTCATGGGGGCATTTCAGTGTTTCTATTCATCTTTAATAAAGCACCCCTTAAGGACCTATATAAGGATGCCGGTCTGGCTTTCCTACTCGTTCGTCAGCTTTTTGGGCTGTTAAGCAACTGCTATTCAGTAAGTGCTTTTGAACATAAAGGAAAAACTGAGAATCTCCCATGAGAAGACGGGCTAGTACAAAACCTGTCAGATCTGTCAGATTTTCACTGCCTACTGTAAGTAACAACAACATAGGAGTAAAGCAATTTATAGAGAATTTTACTTGAGAAGAAATGTACATTTTATACAGATCATACACATGCATTTTACATTTACAGTTTTTTTTTTTTTTTCAATAGTGGTCCTTCTAAGGCAGAAAAAGCAGTTTTAACACCAGTTTTACCCAATGACAGGTGTTCTGGTCATGGATATCTGTACTGCTGTAAAAAGCTCGCTAAAAGAGGAAAATGGGCTGCACAGAACATTTGTATAAATGCCTCATATTGAATAGTTTCTGCAGGTACATACTTGTGTGTACAGTGCGTGTTTGGGAATGTTATTATTGGTCCTTCCACCATAAATCCTGTATCTGGTGTTATGATATACAGTATGTGTACCTGGTTGTTTGTCTTTGCTTCTGACAAGCATCACTAAAGCCGTGCTTGAATCAGATCATAAAGCATACCCGAGGTGACATGTGACATGATGAGATAGACATGTCTATGTACAGTGCCAAGCGCACACATAACTATGCTGTGTTCCTTTTTTTATTTCTCTGCCTGAAAGAGTCAGGACTAGGTCAGACTACAGTGTGACCCTCACTGAAAAGAAATTACAACTATAAAACACTTTCCTAGAAGAAAATGGCTTCTGAGAGCAGGAAAGAGATAAAAGAAGGGTCAATAGTTCTGGCATACTTCAATGAATGTGTCATTGAGCAAAAACAATAAAACAGTAAAAACTAACTTAAGTAGACTTTTAAAATAAAAAGTAGACTATATAAAATAAAACTGTGGAATATCTTAAAGTGACTCTGTAACAAAAATTACAACGTTTTTTCTACCATCCTACAAGTTCCTAAACCTATTCTAATGTGTTCTGGCTCACTGCAGCACTTTCTACTATAACCATCTCTGTAATAAATCAATGTATCTTTCCCCTGTCAGACTTGTCGGCCTGTGTCTGGAAGGCTGCCAAGTTCTTCAGTGTTGAACTGTTCCTCTATACACACTCCAGTGTGTGTTTTATTTACATAAGCCAGCAGCTTCTCTGCTATCTTATCAGTGATAGAAGAGAGCTGGATAAAAATCCTCCTCTGGAGGCTGTGAAAGGAGCTGGTCTGTCACATACTGAGGAATTAACGACATAGGCAGAGCTGTCTGCAGGAAGCCTGTAATGTTCAGTGCATGAGAGAAGAAGGGGACAGAAGGTAAACACACACAAGTGATCTCTTGAGATTCAGAAGTAAGGCTGTATACAGCCTGCTTGTGTATGGATGTATTTTCTATGTGTGGGCATGCTGTACATCAACCTACTTCCTGTTTTGGTGACCATTTTGTTTGTTTATAAACAAACTTTTTAAAACTGTTTTTGACTACTTTTAATGCGGCGGGGAGCGGTGAAATTGTGACAGAGGGTAATAGGAGATGTCCCCTAACACACTGGTATGTTTACTTTTGTGCGATTTTAACAATACAGATTCTCTTTAAAGAGTCATTTTTAGGAGAAGGAAGATAGATACAACTGTTTATTTCATTAGTTTATGTTTACCTCGGATGTCCTTTAAGAAGCAGTGTTTTTGTGTGTTTATTGTTGCTTCTGCTAAGCTTTACATCCTGTTGCTTTTCCTCTGAATCTTATTGTATTGTTATCAATGAGAATACACTATGAGTGCATGGCAAGCACATTTCAAACACATGATAAACCTACACTGTATCCTTAAAGCACTGTAAAAGCATCACAGAAGGGATGATTCCTGAAATCATGCTTTCCCCATTTAAAACTGCGTCAGAGTGCTGCACCCATGAATACTTACTGATTAGTTTGGTGGTCCTTTAAATGAGGTCTTTCGGATTGGTGGCTATATGTCTATTTCACATCTTCCTTGTCATCCACAGTAAGGAGATATTCTTTCTCAGCAAGAGACTTGGACAATTGTCCCTGCTGTGCTCCTCTGTACAGTATGCCGTCTGAATAATGTTCCTAACCATGCATTAAGGTACTTTCTGAAGGTCTCTATTAACATCCCCAGAGTAGGCATTGTAAATAGGGATGGTCGGAAATGCTATTTCCCATTTCGCAGAAGTTCCGATTTCCGCCAATGCCGATTGCCGATTCTGTGGATTTCCGATCGGTTTCCAAGTTCGAATTTCTGATATCTGAGTAGAGTTTTTTGGGTCATTTTTTGCATTCTCTGATTGGCCAAATACTTCTAAGTTGGCTCTGTATTCTCTGATTGCAGTATTAGATTTAGGATTGGCACACCTTGCCGTGGGTAGTTGGGTGCTCAACCTTGATGTAGAAGCAACATCAGTTCAGTACAAGCGATTCAAGGTCGGTCGGCACACCAATTCAAGTTTCCAAGCACATTTATTGAATGCACAGCATGACAATTGTTTCGGGGCCACAGAGGGTCCCCTTCATCAGATAAGTGCAGACATCTGTTGCCCCGAAACAATTGTCATGCTGAGCATTCAATTAATGTGCTTGGAAACTTGAATTGGTGTGCCGGCCGACCTTGAATCGCTTGTATTCTCTGATTGGTCCAATGCTTCCGAGTTCTGTGATTAGACGAAAATGACCAAGATGTGGTAATACAGTATTTCCACAGAAATCCCATTTCCGAGTTCCATTTTCCGATTTCCGATCGGAAATTCGGAAATTTCAACTCCGCAAAATCCGAATGAGCATAAATTACTGGCATTGAGGAGAGTATGATTGGTTGGTAATCCCAACCAAAATGGAGATCTAATCTCACATATGATGCACAACCGTGGGTGGACTAACTCACTGGTCTGACATGTATTTCAGGATCTGCCACACCCAGCATGACTACTGCTGGAACTGCAAGTCATGTGGCCCCCAGAAAAACTTTGACCCCCCAATTTTCACACCCTTTCCTTTGCCTACCCCTGATGACCCTCACAGCCTGGGGGGGCCTATCTCACAAGGGTCATAAAACAAGTGTGGCCACCATAATCTTCACACCCATAACATGTGTAGCCACAAAGCCACCTGATCAGAAGGATGGGCCCCTATATTGGTGGGAGAGAAGTCATCGTTGGGCTCACTTACAGCTCTGGGACCTCCTGCAGCTGCAGGGACTGCTCCCATGTAGTTACCCCCCGGCTGTCCTGGATAATTTCCCCCTTCCCATTGTCTAACTCTGCAGCAGATTTTTATATACAGAAAAGTATGTAATAAATGGAGCAGTAAGAGTAACAACCCCTTAAGGGATGTTGTACGTGGCTGAAAAGAGAAATCAGTATCAGAGAACTCGGATAGTTGGCTTGGATGGTGTGATGTCTATCTGTTGGGTGACAGATGTCAGAATTCCTCTGTGATACCAGAAACTGCTCCCCCAAGTTGACACACATAAAATGAACCAAAAGTGGGTCTAAATTCACACAAGTAAAGATGTCCTCAGGATGCTGTATAGACAATGTGGCAAACTGTTGCAGTTTTATATTTCTATGTCCTGCCATTCTTGAGTAACGTTAAATAAAACATCTAACGCATCCAGAATACAAGTCTCATCCACCCCCTCGTGCATGCTGTGCCTGCAAGATGGCAGTGTGTGAGGACAAGATGAAGAAGGTGGGTGAGGAACGTCGTCATGAGTTGGGCAGAGGTGGACAGGTGTTGACGTGCTTCTCGGTGGGAGCCTGACTTCTTGTATTCTGGACAAGATAACTTTACTTAAGAGTGGTTGGATATAGAAATATGGCCATTATTCAATTCACTTTTTCTTCTAGATTACATTTTCACACCTTACCAATAGAATGCCTTTCAGGCCACAAGGCAGTACCTTTCCATTTACTTTTTGGTACATTTTCTATTGCAGAGTGCCAAAAAATTATTTTTAACAGAAGATGAAAAATTATCTTCTAGGAGAAATTTTAGGAGAAAAGGTTGATTGAATAAGGTCCCGTGTCTGCTGCACTGTCCTTACAGCTACTTGGCTGGGGGTATATTTACTTTTATGGATGTAGACCCACTTCAGGTACACTTTTATCCTAACTACTTTATACAGAGCCAAACCATCCCTCCCTAGATAGTATGCCTAACCTTCACTATTCCCTTCTACAAAGCCTATCAGTGCAGCTTGCAAGACTTGCCACCCAAAACAATGATTCATGATGGTCTTGGAGGAAAATTTAGTGTCAGTACAAGTGTCCACCAGTGTCATTTAGGGTCCTTTCACATGGGCTGCTGAACTGTGTGCTCAGTTAGCAGTTACCAAGCAGCAGCGATCAGTTAACAGGCAGCAGTGAGCAGTTACCAGGCATCAGCAAGCAGTTGTGAGAGTTTGACAGTCTTTTCATTGCCTATCAACTGCTCATGTGAAAGAGCCCTTAGGTCTCTTTTCCATTGGCAGTTGATACGCAGTGAAATGCCTCTCAGACTCACACAACTGCTTGCTGCTGCCTGGTAACTGCTCACTGCTGCCTGGTAACTGATCGCTGCTGCTTGGCAACTGCTTGCTGAGCGCACAGTTCAACTGCCCATGGAAAAGAGGCCTTAGTAATTCACCCTGATAGATGAGTAAATTACCAATGAGGAACAAGAGCCCTCTTAACAGAGCACTGCTTGCTGGTCCTTGCTGGTCCTGGCCCTCCCTTTTTATAGACCATCCAGTTACTCCAAAGCAGCAAGAGTTGCATTATCTGTGCATATCTAGGGCTCCTTTTTCACAGGTGGCTGAACTGTGCGGTCAGTGAGCAGTTACAAAGCAGCGGTTAGCAGTTGCCAAGCAGCAGCAGTTGTGAGAGTTTGAGAGTCTTTTCACTGCCTATTAACTGCTCGTGGAAATGTTTCTTGATCTCCTCATTTGAACTGAAACGTTTTTTAAAACAAAAAGTGCTCATTTCCAAAGGCAGTTGATCTGTTTGCTCAGCAGTTACCAGGCAGTAGTGAGCAGTTACTAGGCAGCAGCAAGCAGTTGCCAGGCAGCAGCAAGCAGTTGTGAGGGTTTGAGAGGCTTTTCACTACCTATCAACTGCTTGTGGGAATGAGGCCTATAGAAACTTCTTGAACATAAAAAGTCCAAAGAAACCAATTGTAATCTAGCAGAACCAGTGATATTTAGGCCCCGATCACACTGCACGCGTTTCCAGCCGCGTTTTGGAAACGCGTGCAGGTGGCCGACACGCACGACATCAGACAGTGCATAGAGTGCACTGTCTGATGTTCACAATGCATGCGTTCCGGACCTGTGCGGTCCGGGAACGCATGCTGCACGCATTTTTTGCCAAAACGTGTGGCTGTCCCATTCACTTTTCAGTGATGGGATCAGCCACGCAACGCATACAAACGCGGATGGCGTGCGTTCGTACTCGTTGCGTTTTGCATGCGTGGCCGTCCGCATTTGTAATGTGAATGCGGCTTTAGGGCTGGTTTACATTGAAGGTTTCATGGCATTTTTAAGGTGCTTAAAACCACCCTGGCGTTCTATTAAGATCGCCAGGGCAGCTGCATGAGGGTTTTTTTTAAATAAAAAAAAAACTATTTCATGCAGCCAACTGAAAGTTGGCTGCATGAAAGCCCACTAGATGGCGCTCCGGAGGCGTTCTTCTGATCGCCTCCGGCGGCCAAAAGTAACACGGAAGGCCGCAATGAGCAGCCTTCCGTGTTTGGCTTCTCCTGTCGCCATGGCGACGAGCGGAGTGACGTCATGGACGTCAGCCGACGTCCTGACGTCAGCTGCCTCCGATCCAGCCCTTAGCGCTGGCCGGAACTATTTGTTCCGGCTGCGCAGGGCTCAGGCGGCTGGGGGGACCCTCTTTCGCCGCTGCTCGCGGCGGATCGCCGCAGAGTGGCGGCGATCGGGCAGCACACGCGGCTGGCAAAGTGCCGGCTGCGTGTGCTGCTCTTTATTTGATCAAAATCGGCCCAGCAGGGCCTGAGCGGCACCCTCTGGCGGTAATGGACGAGCTGAGCTCGTCCATACCGCTAAGGTGGTTAATGGAAAGGTTAAAAGGAGACTGACCACTGCTCCTTTGAATGGATTAATGCGTACATGAAGCCATTGGTGATAAGGGTTTAAAGGTGTTCATCATAGTTCGAACTTTCACCGCTACTGCTTGTAGCTTCTGAGACTCATTTAGGCCTCTCTTCCACGGGCAGTTCAATTCCGTGGAATTGAAATTTCCCCATTTCCAACTGGAAATTGGTTATTCCATTTGGGACTCGGAAAACGGATTTCCGCAGAAATCCTATTTACCGCAACTCTGCACATTCAACCCAATCACAGAACTTAGAAGCATTGGACCAATCAGAGAATGCCAAATTTGTCAGCGAAAATCGGATTACCGTGGTAATTTTAGACCAATCACAAGACTAGGAAACTACTGAGTATTCCTGAGTCTTGTGATTGGTCTAAAATTTCTGTGGTATTCTGATTCTGCATTTTCTGATTGGTCCAATACTTCCAAATCAACTCGGAAATATTTAGCCAATCAGAGAGCGCAAAAATTACAAAAAAAAAAGACACCTCGAAAATCGGCATTGGCAGAAATTGAAATTACAGCGGAATCAGAAATCGGCATTTCCGATCATTCCTAGCGGCCACCATAACGCCCCCGATAGTAATGAAGTCTTCCACCTGGAACACATATGACCACAACATCACACCTGCTATGGAGAAGGGGGGCCACAGTATCAGAGATAGGGTGAGTAACTGCCCCCACTCTTCCACACACGGGGCTGATCCCTCCTGCATCTGCCAGAGCTGTTCCCTCAGTATTTATGCCTCTACCTCAGTGTTCCACGTGGCAAAATGAACCTTTCCATGATGACAGTAGCTTCCTGCTCTAGCACAGAAGTTGAGTTTAGCATCAGGGCCGGCCTTAGGTTTCACAGCGCCCTGAGCGTAACCAGATTTTGGTGCCCTCCATTCATCCTCTTCGCACCCATGTGCAAGATTCCCTTTAGTGTATAAAGGCAGATCCCCCCTTTAGTGTATATAGGCAGATCCCCCCCCTTTAGTGTATATAGGCAGATCCTCCCTTAGTATATATAGGCAGATCCCCCCCTTTAGTGTATATAGGCAGACCCTCCCTTTAGTGTATATAGGCAGATCCTCCCTTAGTATATATAGGCAGATTCCCCTTTAGTGTATATAGGCAGATCCTCCCTTAGTATATATAGGCAGATTCCCCCTTTAGTGTATATAGGCAGATCCTCCCTTAGCATATATAGGCAGATTCCCCCTTTAGTGTATATAGGCAGATCCCCCCTTAGTATAAATAGGCAGATTCCCCCTTTAGTGTATATAGGCACATCCCCCCTTAGTATAAATAGGCAGATTCCCCCTTTAGTGTATATAGGCAGATCCCTCCCTTTTAGTTCATATAAACAGATTCCCCCTTTTAGTGTATATAGCAAGGCAGATAAACAATGTATAGTATACAAGCAGATCCCCTTTAGCGTATATAGGCTGCCCCCCCAACTTCCCCAACCGGGAGGCAGTTGGGGAATCTTAGTTTTCTGCTTGTAGCTGGGGACAGAAAATGGCCAGGAGTCAGTAGTGACAAACAGGTCTCTCTCTGATAAGTGCACAGCACAGACATCGCCTGAGAGCGAGGGGCGGGGCCACTGGCACGCACGGCTCACACAGGCTCAGCAAGAGGAAGCAGGAGGTTCCTGGAGTCTTCACCCCCAGCGGCACCAGGGGGCGGAGCTACCACTCGCAGCAGCCACAGACGGACCCGGAGCCTGCAGCCGGAGCCAGCAGGTAGAAATGCGGCCAGGGCCAGTTGAATGCACATCACGTGCGCCCCCTGGAAGCCGGCGCCCTGAGTGACCGCTCCCGTCGCTCAGGTCAAAGGCCGGCCATGCTTAGCATATAGACTATGGCCAAGTTTAGGGATCCAGTGATATGCAGGAAATAATAGCATTATAACACAAGTCATAAACAGATGCTTTGTGATAACAGCTGTCAAACACAAATCTAGGCCTCATTTTTCCAGTTCTATGCAGAGCCCAGTAACAAAGTCTATTTTACCTCCTTGCAGGGATGTACCTACAGGGGAGAAGCTCCTGTGACCGCAGGGGGGCCCAGAGCTGTAAGGGGGCCCCAACTACTACTTCACTCCCTCTGATAAAGTGATCCATCCTTCAGATTAGGTGTCAATGTTTGACATGTGTGGTGTTACAACCGCTGCAATTTGGCTGGATTTAAATTGCACCCGAATTGCACTGGCGGGGGCAGACAGGAGGCTGAACTGCTCGGCAAGTGCACAGTTCAGACGTCCATCTGAAAGGGGCCTAAAGGTACTAGGGAAACATTTGCTCCTATTATCCATTCAACTGATCTAAAAAGCTTATAACTGAAAATCAATCCATTCACCACATTGCAGCATCTGATCCTTATTAGAGAATTGAGGAAACTGTTGCCCTGCTGGACGGCTGTCTATTGGCCCACCGCTCGACTAATGAGAATATACCAGCTCTCCTAATCATGCTCAAAATCAATAAAAAATGTCTCAGTTATCTGTTCGTCAATCAAATAGGTGGCAGTGAGAATATTGACGGCCAATTCAATCAAATTTACTGGAAAAATTGGCCCGTGTGTGGCTAGTACCTTTACTAAACTTTCAGATGGTGTATTTACAGCTAGGCAGATAGTATGTGAACAGCTGCCCCACGATACTGTTTTGTGGTCCGCTACAGAGATGGCTAAACAATGAGCGACAAATGAGCCTCAGAGCATTACTTACCTGTGTCGCAGGATGCCACTTGCTCATGCACTGCTCCATCATCCGTTCCCTCTGTGGCCAGACAGCGTGTCTATACAGCACTCGTTCCCCAAATTGTCACCCTTAGGCTTGATCTATGATTAGTAGCAGCGACGGCTATTAAACGTGTGTCTGAGGTTTTAGAGTTAGATGTTCATGGCTGTGTGTGTGATCAGATACAAGAGAAAGCTCTATATAGCGATAAACATGATCTGTTTACCAAATCAGGACCCAGAGGTCTAAAGGTGACCATGACGATGTATGGGCAGATCGACCAGAGACAGATCTATATATAATTGGAGAGAGATCTGTTGCTTGCCCATACTCGGCAGGTGGATTCCTGATCGATTTCAGCATGAAATCTCTCGGGACTCGGCCTGGTAGCGCCCCATCCTCCTCCTCGCCAATAACGGCACTGACTCCCCCCCCCCCCCAATGTAAAATGTGTTTTCCCAGTGCAATATACTTCTTTACCTGTCGGTGTCCACTGCTGGCTCTGGCCTTCGGCCTCATACACATGCCCCACATGGTTGCTGGCGTAACATGGGTGCCTATGTGACGTTACACACGCACCCACCTTATGCCGGCAGCCACGTGGGGCGCGTGTATGTGGCGGGAGCCTTGAGGCAGCGGCGAACAACGACAGGTAAAGTATACTGCATGGGGGACCGTGGAACCAGGGCCAAAGAGGTCATCATTGTGGAAAAGCAGCTTGTTGTGTAGTGTGAGGAATCTGACAGTGAGAGAGGGGGGGGGGGGGGGGAGACAGGAGAGCAGCAGGGTTTCATTTGACTTGCACAGCAGAAGGGAGGAGGTGACACTGCTGTCCTGACTGAGGAGGTATGGAGTGTCTGAGGGTAAGCAGTTTGTTAGTCACAGACTCTCAGCCAGCCGGTGGGCTATTGTGTTGAGCTGCAGCATGTCATGTGAGAACATTCAATGAAGCAGAGTAAATTGTTGGGTGCTGTGCGATCATTCCAAGTGTGTGGGGGGGGGGGGGGGGGGCACATCCTCACAAGTTTGCCTCAAGCAAGAAAAAAAGTCTAGAACCGGCCTTGCGTGCGGCACATTTTACACTATGGGGGACAGCATCAGGGGTTCCATCGTGTTTGTCGCTCGTCCCGATATAGCAAGCCACTATCGCTGTGCACCCGATCGAGTAGGTCAGCCCTACATCTTGCAGCATGTCCAATCGGTACACCTGACCGAAATTGGTCGCATTGTCAATCGTGTAAATGGTCCATAGGCCGCCAAGTCGCCTGATGTATGTCCGCCTTAAGCGTCCCCTGACCTTCAACATGCAAGATCAGTGAGTTTATTATAACTTGAACAGGAAGTCACACAAGCCTGGAATTAGTATATTCAAATGAACTTGAGGACCTGCTCTTATATCTTACTTCAATTCAGGATGGGAATACATTAGGCTAATAAAATGTACTAATAAATTCATTCTTTTGATTGCTCAGCAGGTGATGAGACACAAGCTGCGTGTGGAGAGGGCTTGATTACTGCCCAGAGGCCCTGAGAGTACAGTTTGTTATTACCTCTGTGAAATGGCATATAGCTACCAATCTAAGAGACTCTAAAAAAAGAAAAAAAGAAATAGTCTGATTGCTGGTTACACACTCATTTACACTGTCTACCTGTTATCATTGCCATAACACTAAAAATAACATCCGCACTCCATTAACATGCGTGGGAGCCATTCTCCTCGCAGTATCCCATAAGTCTTTTCTGTACTGTGCCAGCCTTGTGTAACGGTTAATGTCATCCTCCCTGCCTGGCTTCCACGTGTTGTCGGTGATAATGATGATGTGAGAATGCACGCCACACTTAATGCAATCATCCGACTCCTGCACATCACTGTTAGATCTGCGTGTGAGCAATATTCGATGTATCTATCCAGATGTGTCCGTGCTCTGTGACCTTGTCAACAGATGGCTGCCCCTGTGTGCGTTCAGAGAAATGTGTCAATTACTGTGTATCGGAATGCAGCTGAACTACTGTCGTCATGTCCGCTGTGCCTCTTGTTGTTAAATCGAAACCTTTTGGCTTAACTTGACATCCTGTGACTTTTACAGGGATGGATCTGTGTCTTATTGTCAGACTATCAGACTGGCCCATCGAACATTTATTGGCAGTACTGTACTCATTTCAGGAACAGATGTATCAAAGAAATGTCCTTATTCAACAAAAAATGTGTCTTTCAAATAAAATCTATGATTTTTACTGGTCTTTGGCATGTAAAATGTAATTCTGCATCAGTTTAATTAATGTAAGGGTGGTCATAAGATAAGGATGTTGATTCATGAAAGTGAGGTAATAGAACCGCACATACACAGCTCACAGTAATATTACAAAGCACGCTGTAATGTTCCCGTCTTGTGCACACGTCACTACCGTGAGATATGCTCATAGGCCAACCATGGTATTCCATTAGCACAGCTGCTACTATAGTAACACGCGGGTTGCCATAGTAGCGGCCGTGCTAATGGACTACCGCGGTTGGGCTACTAGCATATCTCATGATAGTTATGCTGGCATAAAGATGCTTATACTTCCAGCTTGAATTAAGTGATTTGTGACATGATAAGACAAACATGTATGTACGGTCCCAATCTTACTTAGAACTAAGCGGAGCACATTTTTGTATTTTTTTCCCCTCTCACTGTAAGGGTTAAGAATTCAGGGCTCTAAATGAAATGAAAGTCTCTCTGCACTGTGACAGCTTGTAAAACAGTATGCCTCTGGGGAAAAAAAACACATCTCACTACAGGGAACAGGTAATAAGCTCAAAAATATAGAATTTGTCTGTCAGCATCTAAAACTGTTGTCATTCCCCTGAGACAGTAAAAGGTATCTTTTTAACCTTTAAATACAATATAAATATAATGATAATAATAATATTCCAGGAAAGTCCACTTAAGAAATAGGACTGTAGATATTTGTTTATGTCATCAGTTTATTTTCAATTCAGGTTTGCTTTAGGCTTCTTGCACACCAAGACGTTGCATTAGGTGGCACGTTAAGGTCGCATAACGTGCACCTAACACAACGTATGGTGCTGCAAGAGCCGACGGTAGAGTGAGACGCGTTAGGCGGCTCGAGTCCTATAATGTCTCCCAGAGTGGCGCTGATTGGCCAGCGGGACCACGTGATGCGGAGCGAGACACTCCGCATCACGTGGTCCCGCCGGCCAATCAGCGCCCGCCAGTGCAGTGAATATTAAGTAGCCATGTGCGCGGCTACTGTAGCTGGCTCTCCCCGCCTCCTCCGCCCCCCACTGCGCATGTGCAAACAGTCTAACGCGGCTATAGCCGCTCCAACGCCGTAGCATGCTGCACTTTGCACAGAACGTGCAGCGTTACATGTAACGCAACGTGGGCTGTGTGAACAGCCCACTTGTGTTACATTGCTGTGCGTTGGGGGAGCGTTACAGGCGCACTAACGTGTGAAACTAAGGAAATGGATTTGACTGGTCAAGGTTTAAATTGACTTATATTTCTACTGTACTTGATTGATTGAGTTTAACCAATTTTGTAGTACTGAATTGAGGAATATTACCATTGGCAGGGCTGGAAGAAATTTAAACGAGCTTCATATAATTGTACGGCATATGGAAAGTTCTTGAGGAATAATGTTTTTGTAAGTGAACAATAAATATATATAGATACAGTGGCTTGCAAAAGTATTCGGCCCCCTTGAAGTTTTCCACATTTTGTCATATTACTGCCTCAAGCATGAATCAATTTTATTGGAATTTCATGTGAAAGACCAACACAAAGTGGTGTACACGTGAGAAGTGGAATGAAAATCATACATGATTCCAAACATTTTTTACAAATAAATAACCGCAAAGTGGTGTGTGCGGAATTATTAAGGCCCCTTTGGTCTGAGTGCAGTCAGTTGCCCATTGACATTGCCTGATGAGTGCTAATGACTAAATAGAGTGCACCTGTGTGTAATCTAATGTCAGTACAAATACAGCTGCTCTGTGACGGCCTCAGAGGTTGTCTAAGAGAATATTGGGAGCAACAACACCATGAAGTCCAAAGAATACACCAGGCAGGTCAGGGATAAAGTTATTGAGAAATCTAAAGCAGGCTTAGGCTACAAAACGATTTCCAAAGCCATGAACATCCCAAGGAGCACTGTTCAAGTGATCATTCAACTGTAACCTACCAAGACAAGGCCATCCACCTAAACTCACGGGCCGAACAAGGAGAGCGCTAATCAGAAATGCAATCAAGAGGCCCATGGTGACTCTAGACAAGCTGCAGAGATCTACAGCTCAGATGGGGGAATCTGTCCATAGGACAACTATTAAGTCTTATACACACCATACAATTTTCTGTTAAATTTTCTCTTAGATTTACCTGCCAGATAGCTTTTTTCCATGTTGTAGGTAAATCTAACAGAAGAATCTAACAGAAAATTGTATGGTGTGTACCTAGCATTAGGGCCCTTTTACACTTAATCAGTTGCTCTCAGTTAAAATGGAAAGAAAACTGATTTTCAAAGTAATGCCCATGTTTTCCTATGGCACCTTTCACACTTAACGCGTTTTAAGTGAAATCTTCTTCTTAATACACTGCTATGGAAAAAACGCATACCAGCGCGCACCAACGCGTACTAACGCATACCAACGCACACTAACGCACATCAACTGATTAAGTGTAAAATGGCCCTTAGTCTTGCACTGCACAAAGTTGTCTCTTATGGAAGAGTGGCAACTGGCAAGAAGAAAGCCATTGTTAACAGAAAAGCATAAGAAGTCCCGTTTGCAGTTTGCCACAAGCCATGTGGGGGACACAGCAAACATGTGGAAGAAGATGCTCTGGTCGGATGAGACCAAAATGGAACGTTTTGGCCAAAATGCAAAACGCCTAGGGCCTGATTCACAAAGCGGTGATAACTCAGTTATCACGCCTAAAAGACTTTAGGCATGATAACCTTTGCACTAGCAAAGTTATCACCGCTTTGTGCTCTAACTCGCGCGAAGCTACCGCACGTACGCGCGTACGTGCGCGCGCAAAGTCCCATAGGGCTTAATGGGAGCTTCGCGCGAAGCGGCGGGTGCTGCGTGCGTGCTGCGCGCGTGCCTGCGCGCTTGCGCGCGGAAAATTCGTGCGAGTTTCTCCTTATCATGCCTAAACTGAGTTTAAGCGTGATAAAGGGGTTTTCACTCGCGTGCAAACACTTTTCACCACTTTGTGAATCAGGCCCCATGTGTGGCAGAAAACGAACACTGCACATCACTCTGAACACATTGTCCCCACTGTCAAATATGGTGGTGGCAGCATCATGCTCTGGGGGTGCTTCTCTTCAGCAGGAACAGGGAAGCTGGTCAAAGTTGATAGGAAGATGGATGGAGCCAAATACAGGGCAATCTTGGAAGAAAACCTCTTGGAGTCTGCAAAAGACTTGAGACTGGGGCGGAGGTTCACCTTCCAGCAGGACAATGACCCTAAACATAAAGCCAGGGTAACAATAGAATGGTTTAAAACAAAACATATCCACGTGTTAGAATGGCCCAGTCAAAGTCCAGATCTAAATCCAATCGAGAATCTGTGGCAAGATCTGAAAACTGCTGTTCACAAACTCTGTCCATCTAATCTGACTGAGCTGGAGCTGTTTTGCAAAGAAGAATGGGCAAGGATTTTAGTCTCTAGATGTGCATAGCTGGTAGAGACATACCCTAAAAGACTGGCAGCTGTAATTGCAGCAAAAGGTGGTTCTACAAAGTATTGACTCAGGGGGCTGAATAATTACGCACACCCCAGTTTGCAGTTATTGATTTGTAAAAAATGTTTGGAATCATGTATGATTTTCGTTCCACTTCTCACCTGTACACCACTTTGTATTGGTCTTTCACATGGAATTCCAATAAAATTGATTCATGTATGTGACAGTAAAGTGACAAAATGTGGAAAACTTCAAGGGGGCCGAATAATTTTGCTAACCACTGTAAATATAAACCATTAAGTGATGGGTGGATAAAAACTGATCTTATTGAAAGTATATTTTTTCAAACTTTCAATCAATTTTTTTTTAATGCGCTGCCAATGATGATACTGTCTGTTGCGACAGAAAGCGACGGACACGAAGTGAATGGGCCCTAAAAACATCACAGTTTTGAGCTCCTATCGTAAGAAGATCATCACACTAGGGCTAGTTTTACGTTTTTTTAAGCACCAGCGATTTTCAAAATCGCCCTAAAAGAGCTTGTGGCATGATTCCCTATGAGAGTGTTCACATCTGAGCAGTTTGTTTCCGATCGGCTCAGCAAAGCGCTGTCTGTAATATTTTTGGGCAGTTTTGCTATAATGGAAGGTATAGGAAAAACACAAAATGCTCATACAATCGCTTCGTGCGGCGATTGGGTTCGCGCTTTTAAGAATAAATGCATTGTATTTACTATTTTTCGGGTCAAAGAGTTCTCTTCCTACTTGAGTCAAGAAGTGAAAAAAACAAATCGCTCTGCAAAAGCGCTTCAAAAAGCTCTTTACACAACTTCATAGCGCGCAGGTAAGCGCCAGGAGGAGGAAATAAACACTCACAAAATCGCAAAACGCGTCCGTCAGCGATAGCGATTTTAGATGTGACAAGCCCTTAGAGAAAAGGGAAGGGTAAAGAGCAAAGCAGAGAAAAGTTCAGATGATCCCTGTAAAAATGACATGGAAGAGTATATCAAATGAAACATACTGTACATAAGCATGTGAATGTATATATATATATATACACATGACCACAAAATGAAGCATATTATAATAATATTGAATTTATACAGCAGGCAGCATCTTTTATGGAGCTAAAACAGCACAGACAGTTTACATGGCAATGGGATAGAGCAGGGGTGGTTCTTTCATAAAGCAACATGAATCATGTGCTGCAGGGCAGCAACAATTAGAGGGCAGCAAGATATGGCTCCTCTCCCAAAATGTCCCCCTCCTCGCACTCCCCATCTCTCCCTTCCTAGATGCCCTTTACCAGCCTCCTGAATTAATGGTTACAGCGGTGCCTCATGTGACTTGTTACATGCTGCCAGGTCACATGAGGCTCCACTGTAGTCAGAGAGAAAGCAGGGCTTCACGTGAGGCTGGTGATCCCATCGCTAATCTACTGAGAGAGGGTGATTGATGCGGCGCTGGTGCAGCACATACCTGGGGATCAGAGCCGGGATACTATGGGCCAGCAGGGAGGAGATACTGTATTGGAGGAAGCAGAGGGAGGTAAGCATAGTGCCAGTGCCTGTAATGCATAGCCCAATGTGTCTTTCCTCTCCGTTCTGGCATTGCACACACATCGGGGGGCGGCCACACAATGTATTGCTCCAGGTGGCAAAAGGTCTACAGCCGGCCCTGGGCAGACCTTATATGACGCCACCTGAACCTTGTGCATGGACATGAAAGAAAGGTTGCTACATATAAAAGAGGAGGCTGAAAATGGGGAGCAATATGTTAAAAAGGGAAACTGATGCTTAAGAGAGCTGTTCGTGAAAGAAAGAGGGTGCTGCACATGGATAATCCACATGGAAAAGGGGCTGCACATGGAATGGGAGCCACAACATACTTAACCTAAGGACATAAACAGTATAAATCTGGCCTTGCCTCCTGGCACTCTGGTTTCTTCCCAAATCCCAAATACACACAGATAAGTTAATTGGCTTCCCCCTAAAATGGCTCTAGACTACGATGGACATAGGACTATGGTAGGTAATTGATTGTGAGCTCCTCTGAGGGACAGTTGGAGACAAGAATATATATATATTGTAAAGTGCTGCAGAAGATGTCAGCGCTATATAAATAATAAGACTGGGTCCACACAAGGCACGGTTGCAGGACGGAGCCTGCGGTGCATGATCCTGGCGGTCCGTGATCCTGGCAAAGCTGAACGCAAAGAGATGAATGCTGCCTTTTTGCCCCATACGGTTTTGATTCCGTTTGCATTTTTGGGGGGGACCAAAAAAGTGATAAAGTGAAAAATGATTCTAATCAAATGTAGCAAGCGGCAGCGAGCGGGGAACTTACTTCCTTGCGTTCCACCACTGCCGCGTCACTTCCTGTAATGCTGCCCTCTGTTGTTCAATGGATGGCATTACATGAAGTGACGCGGCAGTGTTGGAACACAAGGAAGTAAGTTCCCGGCTCGCCGCTGCTTGCTACATTTGATTAGATTCATTTTAAATTATTGAAACTAGTTGGAGAGGGAGCGGGGACAAGGGACAAAGGTGAGGGGTCCCCCCTCCCTACCGACTGCTGTCACCCCCGTCCTGGCTGCTATCACCCTCCAGCATGGCAGCCCCCTCTCTCCCCACAGGCTGGGACACAGAAAATGAATCCGTTTCTGTGTCCAAATCTGCCTATGTAGAGGGGGATCCATTTTCCTATTGCCTGCTACTACCCCTGCGTGTATCAGGATCCACATGCATTGTGGGAAAATGCAGCAAATCCGGACCTTCAGTTCAGGTTTTGAAAATGGGTCCCCGCAAACGCAGATGGATCCGTTTTTTGTTTGGGTGAAGACAGCTGCTATTTTTAACATTGCTATACGTGGCTCTGATTTTCATCAGGTTTTTGAAAACGGAGCCACGGATATGTTACCGGACCTAGTGTGAACGAGCCCTTAATGATAACCTCTGGATACATTTGGTTTAACATCTCTGTACTACACTCTCTCCCTTCCCTGTGACCCACTCATATACCTGTCCCCCCCTCCCCCCCCTCCCCCCCCCCCCCCCCACACACACGTTGGAAACATATTTATTCAGGTCAGCGATGCTTTGATTATGCAGATGCCTGGCCTCTTACTAGCACACACGTGGCATGACGCATACTCACTGGAACTGGAGATTAGGATATTAGTCATTTATCTGATTTATTCAGGAAAGTTTGTGTCACTTTAAATATGACACAAACATGTTAGATAATAACGTTTCTTGAACAATCGGTATTTTGCACATGCATGTTCTTCCGAAGGAATTATTAGGGAAGTAGCATTTTTTTAAAATGGGATAAAGATGCCAGCCCTCATAACATCTCACTACAAGCACCGCCACAAACACAATCTAAAGGTGCCCACTAATAATAAAATCTGGATTGTGCAATCTTACCACTTCTATGTAATACGAGGAACTACGTAAACGATCTATTTAAAGTTTATTCATTCAGTTTACCCTTCTACCGCATAGATTTGGTAAAAATGTACAATCAAGATTATATCATTAGTGGGCAGCTTTAGTCATGGGGGAAAAGTGGAGTCTAGTTCCAGGGCAGATAATAGAGAGCTAGAGGTACAGGGGCGTAGCAATAGGGGGTGCAGAGGTAGCGACCGGGGCCCTTGGGCCAAAGGGGCCCTGAAGGGCCCTCCCTCAACTACAGTATTAGCTCTCTATTCGTCCTGTGCTCATAATAATCACTTCTATAGATACTTTGAATAGTGGTGATCATTAACAAACTGTTCCCCATCCCCTTCTTGCACCTCTGACACTGTAGTTGCCATTGGCAGGTTTTGGTGCGCCGTATCAATTGTTAGTTATAGAGTGCTTGGGGGGCCTCAATGTAAAACTTGCATCGGGGCCCACAGCTCCTTAGCTACGCCACTGTAGTGGTATCACAAAAACGTTTATGGGATGGAATCTACAAATTATTATTATTATGATTATCCATGTTCAGCTTCATGAACAGCAGGGCCGTGCTGAGGCAGAGGCAAGAGAGGCTTCAGCCTCAGGGCGCAGTGTAGGAGGGGGCACACAACTCACTCAGCTATCTCAGCTATCATTCCCCTATTGTGTTTGAAGCAGAGAGAAATAAGAAAAGGGGATACCTGGCAGTGACTGCAAGCCAAATAAATAGAGATTAAGGTGCTGGGGGCCCTGGGGTGCCTCTTAGTCTAATAGCAATCAGTGTGGGATGGCTGGGGTGGGAGGGATGGAGGTGCGCAATTTGGTGTCTCAGCCTTGGGTGCTGGAGGACCTTGTCCCAGCTCTGATGAACAGCCTCTTTCATATTACCTATTCAATGTACATTGTCTTTCATATGCCCCTATTCGTAGTACAGGTGTGCCTTATTTAAGTGCAACTCCACCTCTACCTACAGCAGTTATCTAGCCTGTTATTTTACCCTGGACCAGAAACATGCAGATTCAAAGACAGAGTCGAGGAGTTGCAGCAATTTTTGGGTACCTGGAGTCAGAGTTGGAGTCAGTGGTTTCATAAACGGAGGAGTCGGATGATTTTTGTACCGACTTCACAGCCCTGGCAAGTATTAGACTATGTAGACGGAGTCAAAGCAATTTTTGGGTACCTGGAGTCGGAGATGGTGGTTTCATAAACAGAGAAGTTGGAGTCAGATGATTTTTGTACCAACTCCACAGCTGTTAGCTAGAAATGATGGTGGGTCCAGCAAAAAAACTCATATTGTTTCATAATGTAAGAGTGGACAGAGGCGCCAGCAGGATAAAAGGTTCTAAAAGGCTTAAAATCCCTCAGGAGGTGGTGGTGGACTCGCCTCCCCGAAGCAGACAAGATACCGTCAGTTTTATGACAACAGGTTTATTAATATACTCCAAAACAAACAGTGCAACGCGTTTCACGGGTATGTTCCCGCTTCCTCAGGCAATAAACAGATAGGAGTACACAGTATAGTCTCAAGGTCACGAATAGCGCATCTAACCGAGGCTATACTGGGTACTCCTATCTGTTTATTGCCTGAGGAAGCGGGAACATACCCGTGAAACGCGTTGCACTGTTTGTTTTGGAGTATATTAATAAACCTGTTGTCATAAAACTGACGGTATCTTGTCTGCTTCGGAGAGGCGAGTCCACCACCACCTCCTGAGGGATTTTAAGCCTTTTAGAACCTTTTAAACTGCTGGCGCCTCTGTCCACTCTTACATTAGTAAATATCCACCCCTGGTGGAGGGGTTGATCCCCATTTTTCCTTATCTACAGAGAGCGACTTTTAATCCTGAGTGAGGACAGGTCTAATCTCCTCACCTGCCTATACAGTGGTTACCTAGGCGGTAACCCACGTTTGTGAGTATACACACTACACTACAATACTTTTCATTTCCAACCCCTTGTTTTGCATACTTCACTATATTGGGCTCACAGTATTTCTTTTGTCTTTATCATATTGTTTCATGCTGCAGTCCCGCTGCCCGTGTCCACGATTCCAGTCTGTTCCTGAATGCCGTAACTTGAAATCCATGTCAGATGATGTGGCCACAGGCAACACAGGTCATATTCATAGTCTGCCTACGCTCAGTACTGACTGAAGGCTGTATTCTGATAGCAACACAGAAAGCCATAGGGTCTTGATAATCAGTTGTCTTGGTCGCCTTGCCCTTGAGCTGGCACCGACTACAATATTCCTCTGCAGAGTTTGGCGACGCACTCTCCTGTGATGTACATTTCATTGACTCTACGCGGCTCAATGCTTTCTATTTCCAAGAATCACTTAAAGTGTAATTGATAGCGGTTATTCCGAAGTATCAAATCTTCAGTAAGAGCTAAGTAAAGTATACATTAGCATCCTTGTATAGAGATTCTATAACTAACACACATCCTTTATGAAGTGCTGTGTCACAATGAGCTTTTTTAAAATGTATTTCCAGTATTAAAATCTTAAAGCCCGAAACACAGCTTGCACTGGGAAGAATTAAAGAGAACCTGTAAGGAGGAAAATATGTAGCCTATAAAATGCTACATTCTTGATCCAGATACTCAACTTGTAATAGTCTGGCCTGAATATTGTGAACCATAAGTGATGCTAAAGGACGGTAAAGCAACACTGTTCTATCTCTGTGACCAGGGATGTGAGATATCCAGTGAGATGCATTTAGAGTTGATGTAGGATTATGCAGACTTTGTATTCAATTTTATACCGCTTGAAAATAGACCAGTTGAATCTAAAATGGAATTTGATTGGCCAAATTAAAAGCTGCACAATTTTGACAACATTTGCATAATTCTGCATCAACGCTGAATTATTTACATTTCAATCACCATCCCTACCAGAGATACACTTAGGGCCTGATTTACTGACACCCTTTCTAGAGATTGCCAAGCATTACAATGATCCAGAAAACTCAGACTGAATCAGTAAGGTGGTTAGGTTTTGCCACCCTCACCCGGGTCATATCAAATCTTAAACACGGTTGCTGAGAGATTTGTGAATTAGTGGAGGTGTGTATGCAGTTGCAATTCTACGACAACTTTGACCGCCTAATAGCTAACAGTTTAAAAAAATATATTTATATATATATATATATATATATATATATATATATATATATATATATATATTTATATATACTACTCAAGGTTTGCTGAGTCACTTCAAATATTCCCTCTGGAGATGATTTGAAATATTTGAATATATCTTATTAAATCAGACCCTTTCTTTGTGGCTATGGCTAAGCTGTGCAAGTCTTTGCAGATCAGGAGCAGTGGCATAGCAATAACGGGTGCAGAGGTAGCGACCGCACCAGGGTCCCTGGACCAGAGAGGCAGCTAGGTGCCCTTCTTCAACCACTTTATTAGCTCTTTATTGGTACTAAGCTGGTAATGATCCCCTCTATATATGCTTTGATTAGCTGTAACCATTAATAGACTGTTCTGCGCCCCAGACCACACCTCTCTGACACTACAGCTGTGCTGGGCAGGGTTTGGCGCTCCATATTAATTGTTATGTATAGAGCACTTGAGGGGACCCAATGTAAAACTCCACTGGGGCCCACAGCTTCTAAGCTTGGCTACTGGTCTGGAGCAGTGACATTGGAACAGAGACTATTGATTCATGTAAATAATAGTGGCTACAGGGACCACCTCAGAACCTGAACACTGCGAATGCAGCGCTGGGGACTTGGGTGCAACTGGCGCCACCATAGACCGTAATAGGAATTAAGGCCATAGCCGCGCACAGTCAGTAATTGGGGCGCCGTCAGAAGATGGAGCTGAAGTTACTTTTAAAACACTGTAATTCACCTTCCAGCAATAGCTGGAAGCTGAATTACATCATCCCCCACTATCCACATGGACCTGGATGGGGAATAGTATTTAACGCCGCCGGGAACTTGTGCAGCAGCAGGATAAGCTGTATATCGGCTGTATCCTGCGCCCCAGTCTCCCGGCGGGGAATTCTCTCGGACGCCTCAGAACCTTTCATATTACCCTCAATTCAAATCTCCTTTCTGGTGTAATTTTAAAAAAAGACTATAATTTCCAATCTTTACTGCTCTGGTGCTTCCCACATTTACAACTGTAGTTTTATTTAATTTTTTTATTTTTTTTGTAAGTACTAAAATTAGTCTCAGTGCTACTGTGTACCAATGTAAGAGAACATTACCTTCGTTTTTACAAAGGCTCAGTCTACTTGCACTCAGATAGCCTTTCTGGTTAAAGTGGGGTACAACTCCGACATAACATTCAATAAAAATGTGTTTTTCTACTTTTTATTACTCATACAGTTACCAAATTTGCTTTTGTGCGCAAGTAATATTGTCTGTTTACAAATTACAAGGTCTAAACCTTTCTGCTCTTAATGCTGCCATTGCATTTTATTGCATAGCTGCTGTATTTATCTATTAAAATCTATCTAGTGATCACTTCTCAGCTGCACACATACTAGAAGCAGAGAGAGCTCAGTTTTAGCACTTTTCTAATGTTTACTAATTGTAGCAGCCAAAGGAATGTAAACAAAAGATAATGTTATCACCTCTTGTGGTGCGGCAACATGCTTTCCAGTGAAGAAGCAAGTGCTGGTTTTAACTGTTTGAATGCTGTTCTGCTACAATTTTTTTGTAGTAGTAGTAGTAGATTTTATGCTGTAAATAATCTTTTAGAGCAAATAATGCTAAGTTTCATACCACTTTAAATACATTTTATTATTCATAAGAGATAAATGCAACACACCCTGAATCATTAAGGGCCCTTTTTCACTATCGCGAATTCGCATGTGCATCCCGCATGCAAATTCGCATGGGCAATACAAGAGGATGGGACTGTTTTCACTTGTCAGGATTTCTGAGCATTTTTCTGTGCAGAAAAAATCTGCACGGCAGAGCCATCAGAATTTGCATACCGCATACCGCTATGCGAATCGCATACAATGTATTTAATAGGATGAGATTGAATAAGCATAGATCAAATATAAAGAAGGGTGAGTTGAAACATGGGGTATCCCAACATTTCCATCTTGTCCACAGTAGGAGGTTTGAACTTCTGAGAGCTACTATCGTGGAACAAGTGTTACATCCCAATAAGTATGAAAGATATCGCGTCTTATGTAGACAGGAGTCTTTTTGGATTTTAAAATTAGGGACACTTGAACCAGGGGGCCTTAACAAGTGTTTGGAGGAAATGAGTCACCTCCAAAAAATTGTGCAGTGAGGGTATAGTTGGCTAGGCCATTTTAGCAAAATCTTATTTTTTATTATTTTTGATACGTTTTATTGAAATATTGGCATTGTTTTTGTGCTTTTTATTAGATTCTGTGATAGATATATAATGTAAGGCCAATCGGCATTGCATGTGTGTGGTGTCTTATACATTATAGATTTCCCTTGTAATTTTAGTACCTTAGCACCTTGACGTGCCTGTATATATAGATGAATTGATATATTTTTGGGGTTCAGGTATATATCGGTGTATGTGTATACTGATAAATATGGATTCTTAGGTGTTCTAGTTTGTTTGAGCTCCTATATTAGGAGCAATACTACTTGGGATTCTAGTAGGTAAACTACGGCCTCTGATAACCCACCCACGCCAGGCGGATTGGCCAATTCTCAATTGAATGGTGGATGTAGGATATATATGTAATAGTGTAATAGTAACTTCTGTTATTAACTTGAAAAAGCGTAGAGACTGTTTCTCCGCGAAACGCGTTGTTATTTTAATAAATTTATACCCCTTAGTACCCTTTCCCTCTACACTCTCTGTGAGGTGTTATGCTGCGCTGTTCCGTCTCAGCTGCACATCCTATTGCCGCCTATTACGCTCTCTGTGAGCGTCCTGGTTTCCCCGAGCTACCAGTACGGGGAGGATTCTGGTAGCGTGACGTCACTTCCGCCCCGCGCCATTGGAGAGCCTGGTCCCCGGCTCGGGCAATTGGGACAAACGCGCACCGTGGCTGTGTACGCTGTGCCAGCCAATACTGAATCAGGTGAGACCTGTCTAACAGGACGTTCATTGTGGATAACTGAAGGCTCTGAGCGCCAATCTTTCTCTTTTTGTATCTTTACAGTGGCTTTCTATGGAAGTAGCCGAGCGCATGTATATGGGGTCTGATCGCACCTGGGGATTTATCCACTACCCCATTGTTGCTGGCCATTTGCATACATAGTCATCCCCATGCAAATTTTTTCCACGGCGATTCCTACCGCACAAGTGGAAATGGGCCCTAAAACCAAGATGGAATACACAATCACATGTAAAAATCTGTAGCAATATGTAGTAAAAAGACACAACATGGGACTATAACATTGGAAGTCTTGGACAGAAGCCCATCAGGTAGCATCAGTGGTGCCAGGTCCATGTTTGGCCATCAGTGGTGCCAGGTCCATGTGGTCCATCAGTGATGCCAGGTCCATGTGGGCCATCAGTGGTGCCAAGTCCATGTGGTCCATCAGTGGTGCCAAGTCCATGTGGTCCATCACTTGTGCAAGGTCCATGTGGGCCATCAGTAGTGCCAGGTTCATGTGGGCCATCAGTGGTGCCAGGTCCATGCGGGCCATGACTGGTGCCAGCTGTTTGTGTAGTGACAGCCGTGCTGGACTGGTGCGCACCATGTTGTCCAGACAGAGTGCAGGCCGTGGCAGTTTTTAAGCCCATATGGTCGCTGGGCTGTGGTAGCTCAATGATAGAACAACAGTGACTGTCCAGCTGATCAAATTTGGTCTGTCCACAATGAAGCAATGACCTTATTATCTTGGGTGTGCCCCCCCCCCCCGAGACACTCATATAGCCCTCGGTCATTGCTTCATTGTGATACGCAAGCCCCTTCACCGCGGCAAGGTAATGATCACGAAGGGGAATTGGCACATGTACATGCCTTTTGTCTTGTTGTTGCAGCTGCAGTGCAGCCAGAAAAGTTAGGCAGGCATGTACACGCACCAGAAAAATTACAGTATTGTAGCGGCACCTGCTTAAAAATTCAGGTATCCACTGGGAGTCCTGGACCATGTTGGTGGTGGCGGAGAAGGCAGTCAAGCGGTCTGCGGGCAGAGGTGCTGTGTGGGGAGTGACTTAGTCTTGGGGCAGGCAGTCACACGGCGTGCAGGCAGAGATGCTGTGTGTGGGGACTGACTTAGTCTTGGGGTGGGAAGTAGGCCTCCAGGATCCATGCCTCATTCATTTTGATAAAGGTGAAGTACTGAACACTTCTGTGACTTAGGCGACTTCACTTCTCAGTGACAATGCCTCCAGCTGCGCTGAAGGTCCTTTCTGACAGGACGCTTGAGGCAGGGCAAGACAGAAGTTGGATGGCAAATTGGGAAAGCTCTGGCCACAGGTAAAGCCTGCGCACCCAGTAGTCCAAGGGTTCATTGCTGCTCACAGTGTCTACATCCACACTTAAGGCCAGGTAGTCTGCTACCTGCCGGTCCAGGCGTTGGTGGAGGGTGGATCTGGAAGGGCTAAGGCAAGGCATTTGACTAAAGAATGTCCACATGTCCGACATCACCATGAGATCGCTGGAGCGTCCTGTCCTTGCCTGCGTGGACATAGGAGAAGGATTACTGGCAGTGGTACTTTTATTGCGTTGTGCTGTGACATCACACTTAAACACATTGTAAAGCATAGTTGCCAGCTTGTTCTGCAAGTGCTGCATCCTTTCTGCCTTCAGGTGAGTTGGTAACATGTCCGCCACTTTGTGCCTATACCGAGGGTCTAATAGCGTGGCCACCCAGTACAGCTCATTCCCCTTGAGTTTTTTTATACAGGTGTCCCTAAACAGGCTGAACAGCATAAAAGACGACATCTGCACAAAGTTGGATCCAGACGTACTATCCATCTCCTCTTGCTCTTCCTCAGTGACGTCAGGTAAGTCTTCCTCCTCCCCCCAGCCATGAACAATACCACTGGAACGTTGAGCAGCACAAGCCCCCTGTGACGCCTGCTGCGGTTGTTCTTCTGCCGCCGCCTCCTCCTCCTCCTCCTCCTCCTCCAAAGAAACACCTTCCTCATCCGAGTTTGGCTCCTCTTCCCCACACGACTCTTCCTCCTCCTTCTCCTCCTCCTCCCCCCTCTGTGCTGCCGCAGGTGTTGAGGAAACATCTGGTTCTGATGAGAATTTATCCCACAACGCTTCCTCCCGTAACTGTTCCTGTTCACACTCCTCCACAGCTTGATCCACCACTCTACGCACGGCACGCTCCAGGAAGTAAGTGTATGGGATCAAGTCGCTGATGGTGCCTTAACTGCGACTCACCAGGTTGGTCATCTCCTCAAACGGCCGCATGAGCCTGCATGCATTTTGCATGAGTGTCAAGTTGTTGGGCCAGAACATCCCCATCTCCCCAGACTGTGCCAGACTGTGTGCCTGAAATGCCCACACAACTTCCTGGCCTGCTTCAGGACGTCCTCTAAGCCCGGGTACTTTGTCACAAATCTTTGAATGACTAGATTCAGCACATGTGCCATGCAGGGTAGATGTGTCAGCTTTCCCAAATTCAAAGCGGAAATGAGATTGCTGCCATTGTCACACACCACATTGCCGTTCTCCAGCTGGTGCGGGGTCAGCCACTGATCCACCTGTTTGTTAAGAGCAGCCAGGAGAGCTGGTCCAGTGTGACTCTCCACTTTGAGGCAAGACATGTCTAAGATGGTGTGACACCGTCGTACCTTGCATGCAGCATAGGCCCTGGGGAGCTGGGTCTGTGTAGCTGGAGAGAAGATCGCAGTACCAGTAGAGTTGAACTGCCACTAAGCCAAGGAGGAGGAGGATGATGACAGCGAAGAGGATGTAGCAGGAGGAGAGGAGGTGGCAGGAGGCCTGCCTACAAGCCATGGAGGTGTCACAAGTTGGTCCGCTGCACAGCCACGTACTCCCTGCTTGCCATCGGTCATCAGGTTGACCCAATGGGCTGTGTAAGTAATGTACCTGCCCTGACCGTGCTTGGCAGACCAGGCATCCGTGGTCAGGTGGACCCTTGACCCAACGCTGTGTGCCAGAGATGACACCACTTGCCTCTCAAATTCAAGGTACAGTTTGGGTATCGCCTTTTTAGAGAAATAATTGCGGCCTGGCATCTTCCACTGTGGTGTCCCAATGGCCACAATTTTACGGAAGGCCTCAGAGTCCACCAGCTGGTATGATAACAGCTGGCGAGCTAACAGTTCCGCCAAGCCAGCTGTCAGACGCCGGGCAAGGGGGTGACTGGCAGAAATTGGCTTTTTCCGCTCAGAGATTTCCTTCACAGACACCTGGCTGCTGTGGGCAGAAGAGCAGGAACTGCTCAAGGGCAAAGGCGGAGTGGAGAAGGGTGGCTGTGAAGGTGCAAGGGAGAAAGCGGCTGAAGATTCTGCACCTGAAGGAGGAAGAGGAGAAGGAGGGTGGCTTTTCTTTTGTGTGCTGCTTTTCCTCTGGTGCTCTTCCCATTGCAGTTTGTGCCTTTTCTCCATGTGCCTTCGTAAGGCAGTTGTCCCTATGTGGGTGTCGGCCTTTCCACGGCTCAATTTTTGGAGGCAGAGAGAACAGATGGCATTGCTCTGATCTACGGCAGACACATGAAAAAATTTCCAAAAACCGCTGAGCCCCCCTTAGGTGTGGGCACTATGGTGGCATCAGCAGCTGACGTTGAAGGGCATGTTAGCAGGATTATTATGATGATGACGATGATACGGATGCCACGTATTTTTCCAATAGAGGAGATGAACAGGGGGACAGTTCAGAGGGGGAGTCAGAGAGGAGTAGGAGGAGACAGAAGCAGGGGGAGCTCGTCATCAGAAACAGCTGGTGGCAGTGTCCGGTGCCATGTATCGCCACGCCAGTCCATATGTGGCGATACATGGCGCCGGACACTGCTACCAGCTGTTTCTGATGTGGCCATGTGGTCATGGTCATGGGTGGAGTCAAAAGTTATTTAGATAGCTATATGTGCCCCCCCCCGCTCACCCCATTCAGATAGCCCGATGTGCCCCCCTTTAAATCGCCAAATGTGTGCCCCTTTAGTTAGCCAGCTGTGCACCCCTTCACTGTTTAGATAGCCAGGTGTGCCCCCATTAGATAGCCTTAATCTGCTGCTGTTAACGCTTCAGCAGAGGGAGGGAGAGAAACAGAGGCACTTCGGGCAGCCAGCGAGCCGCCTCTCATGCACGTGGGGTTGCAATGGCCGTGCTGAGCGCCGTCACAGTGCTGCGCCCGGGGACATATTTCACCCCTTTTCCACCCATAGCTACTCCTCTGGGGCGCAGAGCTGTGGTGGGCCCCAACTACTTCCCTTCCCTTCCTCCGATACGGGGATTATACTGGAGGTCAGATGTTTTTGTGGCTTCACTTGTTATGCGTGGGAAGATCACAATGGCCATACTTGTTTTATGACCTTTGTGAGATGGGCCTCAAGGCAGTGAAAGGCACCAAGGGGAGGCAAGGGAAGGGGTGTGAACATCGGGGGGCTCCATCAAAGCTTTGCTAGGTGGTTCCGTGAAATAAGTTATGCCACTGTATAGAACAGTGTATTCAGCTTCCTTTTTCTGCCTGCCAGGAGGTAAGAGGGCCATGTCACCGGGACATCACTGCTGTGCTGGCAATGGTGATCATCTCTGTGTGTGTGCGTTGAATATAGGTAATCATTAACAAACTGTTCTCCTCCCACTGCTTACACCTCTCTGTAGCTGCGGCTGTCCTTTGCAGGTTTTGGCGCTCCATATCAATAGCTATGAATAGAGTTCTTCAAAGCGCCCAATGTAAAATTTTCACTGTGGCCATTATAGCTCCTTTGCTACGCCTTCACTTTACTACTAATATTATTAACTAGTTGACCTAAGCCTGTTTAAAAACGCACAGGCCCGCACGCCCGACCCCGTCCTTCCCCTGTCCCAACGGCTGTCTGTGCTGCACATGCGCAGTAGCGCAAAAGCACGGACACAGACAGGGGACGCATGGACACTTGTAGATTATTATATAAGATTGGTTTTATATAGCACCAACATATGCATATTACATTGTTACCTAAATAATATACAGTAAATACAGTTTATATTGTATATTGAGTATATTGCATTATTGATCTGAAATCCTTTTTAAAGACGTTTTAAGCACACATTTACACTCTTATTTTAAAGTTAAGACTCATGGGACCTGATACAATTCACCTTTTCTCCTAAGTTTTCTCCTAGGAGAAAATTTTAAATCTTCTGTTTAACTAACTACCTAAAGGCCGCATCACGCCAATAGGCGTGACTGCGGCGGCAGCCCCAGGACCGCCTAACGCCATTTGGCGTCAAGTCCTGGGGCTGGATTTTTCAGGAGATCGTGTGCGCTCTGCTCAGCCTTCAGTCTCCCAGAGGCGATCGCTGCTCGGAGATTGTTAGAGGGCAAAACCACCGTCTATTAGCATAGTACAGCGCTGCGATCTCTGTGCGTGTGACATGGCTGTCCTCCTGGGACACAGGAGAGCGATCAGCTCTCATAGGCTGAAGCCTATGACAGCCAATCGCCTCTATTGGCTGGCTGGGGGGAGGGAGTTTAAAAATAAATAAATAAATAGGGAATTTCAATAAAGAGAAACAACAACAAATATTTATTTTAAAAAAATAAAAACTGGGGGAGCGATCAGACCCCACCAACAGAGAGCTCTGTTGGTGGGGAGAAAAGGGGGAGGGGGAATCACTTGTGTGCTGAGTTGTGCGGCCCTGCAGCGAGGCCTTAAAGGGAACCTAAACTGAGAAGGATATGGATTTTTCATTTTACAATTATACCAGTTGCCTGACTCTCCTGCTGATCCTGTGTCTCTAATACTTTTAGCCACAGCCCCTCAACAAGCCTGCAGATCAGGTGCTCTGACTAAAGTCAGACTGGATTAGCTGCATGCTTGTTTCAGGTGTGTGATTTAGCCACTACTAAGCCAATGAGATCAGCAGGACTGCCAAGCAAATGGTATTCGTCGTGGTTGTGTTTAACAGTGTGGTCCCCAGGTGGTTAAATTAACTTTTTTTGCACTCTGCTATTGAAGATGTACCAAAAAGTAGGTGAAAAAGTACTGTCAGACATATTACATATTTTCTTGATTTCTGGTGGCTTAAAGGGAACCTTAACTGCTGCGGAAAAATAAATTCACTTACCTGGGGGCTTTCCCAAGCCTCCTGCAGCCGTCCTGTGCCCGCGCCGGTCCTTCGGTGCCCTCCGGTCTCCCTCCGCCGCTAAGTTTCGATTTCGGACGACTGCCAGTCGTCCTGGGGCCTCTTCCGCATTCCTGGTCGTAAACTGCAGTAAAGCGCGTCCGCATGACGCGTTTGACGTCATGCGATGACGCGTTTGGCGTCATGCGGACGCGCTTTACTGCAGTTTACGACCAGGAATGCGGAAGAGGCCCCAGGACGACTGGCAGTCGTCCGAAATCGAAACTTAGCGGCGGAGGGAGACCGGAGGGCACCGAAGGACCGGCGCGGGCACAGGACGGCTGCAGGAGGCTTGGGAAAGCCCCCAGGTAAGTGAATTTATTTTTCCGCAGCAGTTAAGGTTCCCTATTAATTATTGATTAAGTATGAAATTATCACCTAGGAGAAAGGTAGCCACAAAAACTGCCGCTCCCTTTCACTTGCGTGACCCCTGGGTCACGATGCTGCGCTGAGAGACTGTGTTGTCTCTCATACCGTGCAGGGAGGAGGGGGAGCGGAAGGAGGCGCGGTCAGGGGAGAGAGCTGCCCAATGGCAGCTCAGGAAACCCTGTAGTGACGCCTCTGGCGGGCGTTTTAAACAGGGAATTCCTCTCCCCTCTGTTTACCTCCGAGTTAGCGACAAATCTGAAGATCCACTGGTTCTTTTTAAGAGAAAAGGGGAAATGAATAAGGGCCACAGGCAGAAGAGGGGTTATCTTTACGGTGAGTCAGATGAGGGGAGTAGGTTAGGGATAGGCATTGTGAAGTGGGTGAGCTTAGAATTTGGTTAGGTAAAAGGACAATTGAGGCTGTTGCTTAACCCACCCTCATCATGCTACTCACAGAGAAGGGGGAGGAATGCAGACAGAACCTTCTGATATGATGGCAGGGAATAGCTATGGAGGTCTGTGCTACCGGTACTTGATTAGGTACTTCTAGCACAGGTGGTCCCCTACTTCCAAACAAGTTCCTTTCCGGGGAGACTGTAAGTTGAATTTTGTTTGTAAGTTGAGTCCGATGTTAAAGGAAACTAGAGAGGTAAAACAATAAAGATTTGATACTTATCCGGGGCTTCCTCCAGCCCCATAAACATGTGTGAGTCCCTCGGCGTCCTCCAGCGGTCTGCCGTTCAGCCGCGATCAGCCCCGGTAACCGGTTCATTCGCGTCAATCGGGGTCTTCTGCGCATGTAAGTATCTAATCTTTATTATTGTATGTCTCTGGTATGTTTTAAACATGGTAAAACATGGATACATGATTTACTTTCAGAAAACTCTGGATTTGAACATACAGTAGCTTGCAAAAGTATTCGGCCCCCTTGAAGTTTTCCACATTGTGTCATATTACTGCCACAAACATGAATCAATTTCATTGGAATTCCACGTGATAGACCAATACAAAGTGGTGTACACGTGAAAAGTGGAACGAAAATCATACATCATTCCAAACATTTTTTACAAATCAATAACTGCAAAGTGGGGTGTGCGTAATTATTCAGTCCCCTTTGGTCTGAGTGCAGCCAGTTGCCCATAGACATTGCCTGATGAGTGCTAATGACTAAATAGAGTGCACCTGTGTGTAATCTAATGTCAGTACAAATACAGCTGCTCTGAGATGGCCTCAGAGGTTGTCTAAGAAAATATTGGGAGCAACAACACCATGAAGTCCAAAGAACACACCAGACAGGTCAGGGATAAAGTTATTGAGAAATTTAAAGTAGGCTTAGGCTACAAAAATATTTCCAAGCCTTGAACAACCCACGGAGCACTGTTCAAGCGATTATTCAGAAATGGAAGGAGTATGGCACAACTGTAAACCTACCAAGACAAGGCCGTCCACCTAAACTAACAGGCCAAACAAGGAGAGTGCTGATCAGAAATGCAGTCAAGAGGCCCATGGTGATACTCTGGATGAGCTGCAGAGATCTACAGCTCAAGTGGGGTTATCTGCCCATAGGACAACTATTAGTCGTGCACTGCACAAAGTTGGCTTTTATGGAAGAGTAGCAAGAAGAAAGCCATAGTTAACAGAAAAGCATAAGAAGTCCAGTTTGCAGTTTGCCACAAGGCATGTGGGGGGCACAGCAAACATGTGGAAGAAGGTGCTCTGGTCAGATGAGACCAAAATTGAACTTTTTGGCCAAATTGCAAAACGCTATGTGTGGCAGAAAACTAACACTGCACATCACTCTGAACACACCATCCCCACTGTCAAATATGGTGGGGGCAGCATCATGCTCTGGGGGTGCTTCTCTTCAGCAGGGACAGGGAAGCTGGTCAGAGTTGATGGGAAGATGGATGGAGCCAAATACAGGGCAATCTTGGAAGAAAACCTCTTGGAGTCTACAAAAGACTTGAGACTGGGGTGGAGGTTCACCTTCCAGCAGGACAACGACCCTAAACATAAAGCCAGGGCAACAATGGAATGGTTTAAAACAAAACATATCCATGTGTTAGAATGGCCCAGTCAAAGTCCAGATCTAAATCCAATCGAGAATCTGTGGCAAGATCTGAAAACTGCTGTTCCCAAACACTGTCTAGCTAATCGGACTGAGCTGGAGCTGTTTTGCAAAGAAGAATGGGCAAGGATTTCAGTATTGACTCAGGGGGCTGAATAATTACGCACACCCCACTTTGCAGTTATTTATTTGTAAAAAATGTTTGGAATCATGTATGATTTTCGTTCCACTTCTCACGTGTACACCACTTTGTATTGGTCTTTCACGTGGAATTCCAATAAAATTGATTCATGTTTGTGGCAGTAATGTGACAAAATGTGAAAAACTTCAAGGGGGCCGAATAATTTTGCAAGCCACTGTATAGTATAATGCAGTGATGGCAAACCTTTTAGAAGCTAAGTGCCAAAACTATGACCCAAAATCCACTTATTTGTCACAGAGTGCCAACATGGCAACTTATCCTGAAAACTCATACATTAAAGGCCACTCTACATTTAAAATGCAGCAATTACCCCTATGTATCAAATGCAGCAATTATTCCATGTATGAAATGCAGCATTTACCCTCCACGTATGAAATGCAGAAATTACCAATTACTCAAGTGCACCTCTGTCTATGCTGCTATTCCCGGACAGAACTATAAGTTAACTGTCAGAAGGTGAAGAAAGAGGTATTAATGCACAGTGAGGCAGCAGGTGAAAATATACTCCTCTCTCACCTACCTGCCTCTCTGGAGATCTTAAAGCAGAGGGACATCAAGAGCCCCAATAGTGTAATTCGTCTTGGGGACAACAAAATAAATGAGAAGTTAAAATTATACTTACAAACCAGGGTTACCAATAGGCAACCACTGTATAGGCAGGTGGGGAGAACAATCCTGACCCCACTCAGGAATAAAAAGTCGCTCTCTGTAGACAGGAAAATAGGGTAACAACCCTCCACCCAGGGTGGACTCAATGTAGTGTACAAGATACAGAGGCGGCAAAAGAATAAAAAGTAATTAAATGAACTTAAAAAACCAACTGGTTAAACAGAGGAGGCAGCGGTGGTCTTACCCCCTCCAAACAGACACAGGCAAGGACTGCGATTCAGACAGTCAACAATTTATTCGGAACTCCAAAAAACAATGCAACGCGTTTCACGGGCCATACATCCCGCTTCCTCAGGCAAAATACAGTAGGAGTCACAGCATCTGTATTATATCAGCGAGCTCGGCGCCTCCCAACGTATGTTGTTGGGTTTTTTTTTGGGAGGGGGGGGGGGTATTTTGAAAGTGTTTCAAAACAGATTATACAATACTGTAATATTTAACAACAAAAGTTTGTAATAAAAAAAAGTATTCTACACTTTGTACATGAAGGCAACTTAGTTGGTTTCTCTGAAAAGGTGTAACTTGAGTCGTTTATAAGTAGGGAGGAATCTGCAGGGCTGGATTTCTGGGAAGGCCACAAAGGCCCAGGCCTTGGGGCGGCTGCAGCACAAGGGGCGGCTGGACATGGAAGAGGGGTTGCTGCATATGGAGGAGGCTTCAAATGGGGGAAAACCACATGGCAGAGTGGTGCTGCTGCCCAAAAAAGCTGTACATGAAGGACAGGGGCTGCAGTTCATGGACATTACAAATGGATGAGGGGCTGTACATGGAATGGGGGACACTGCTGCACATGAAAGGGTATCAACAAGATACTTGGCCTAGGGGCGCTAAAAGTATAAATCCGGCCTTGGGAATCTGTACTTCAATAAAAATCACTGAAAGTGATTTTTGTAGCATCTGCTAATCAAGTAGCTTCTACACACGCATATATGCACACATTACTACACAGGTAAACCCACATATACACACGTACACATCCGCAATGCATGCCTAAACAAAGAGTTAAAAATGTAAATTTATGTTCACTGTAAACACGTAGAGTTGCTGTATTTTATTTTCTTTCTGTTTAAAATCAAAATGCTTTAGAAGCGTAGCAATGTTGATTTGTTTCCTTTTATGTACGGTACACGCAAGCACCAAATTCACAGGAGGCGCCACTGGAGTCTTTTGTTTATTTAGAATCTAAATTTTAGATTGTTAAAATTGGAATCAGTAATAAAATAACACACAAGCGCTGTTTGCTGCAAACCAAGGGGGGATTTTCTTGCTTACTACTGGATGCAGGAGTTTTGCTAGAGCAGCATCTATTATGTAAATTATTTTATTCTTAGCTTGATGAGTAGTATTTTTGTGTTCTGTGTGACACATTTATTAATTGCTAGGGGGTCATCATTATTTACATAAGGCATTCACTGCGCAAGGAATCAGAGGAGGAAATCAGATTCTGTTTGTCTAGGGAGAACAGTGTGGAAAACGGATAGATGGATTGGGAAACAGTAATTACACAGCACAGCATATAATATGGGGCTGATTTGCTTAAAGTGTAATATTTATTGTGGACCAGAAGGCTGTATTATATTAGCTGTAGAGGATTGGTATGGTGAGGGAGGGGGGCAGGGCAGGGAAGCCAAAGTAATCCCTAATATTAACACCCCAATACTTCTCTCTCGGGGGTGATACAAACAAAGGCAGGCTATCTAACACTGTTATCTACACAAAGGCTACCTAATTATGCCTTCATAAAGGGGGAAGACACCGAGACAGGTAATTATAGTGCACACTCGCGCCTGGTAATTTTGGTGCCCCGTAGAGGATAATTACATGGTGCCACCAGCTGTGTAATTATGGCACAATGTACTTTATTTATCGGTAAATCGGTGGACTGAATTGGCGGTTTCAACTAGTGGTGTGTGTGTGGGGGGGGGGGGGGGGAGGGGGGTTAGCATTAGATTTTGGAAAGGGGGGATTCGTGTTAGGCATAGGTAGAGGAGTGTCAATGTGTGGGTTGACAAAATAACATTTATAAGTGTTGTTTTACATATATTGGCTACTTAACCACTATATATATATATATATATATATATATATATATATATATATATATATATATATATACTCACCACAGGACTTCGTCTAAAGTCCCAGAAGCATAGATACTCATCTTATGCATTCTATGCATGGCGCGTATGTGCTTGCTTGCCCGTTTTAAATCAGGATTTATTGGCTAACATAAAAATATATAAGTGTAAGCTTTTGGCTTTTGAGCCTTCGTTTGATGAAGGCTCAAAAGCCAAAAGCTTACTCTTATATATTTTTAAAGGAGTACTGTAGGGGGTTAGGGGGAAAAAGCGTTGAACTTACCTGGGGCTTGTGATGGTCTCTCACAGACGTCCTGTGCCCGCGCAGCCAGTCACCGATGCTCTTGTTCCAACCACCGGTTCACTTCAATTGTAACTGTAAAGTCGGAAAACCACTGTGCTTGCGAGACCACGCCCTCATTCCTGCTGACGTCACCTATTGCGCAGGTCCTGTACGGTCTGCGCCTGCGCAGTTCGATCTTGGTGATGTCAGCTGGAACGAGGACATGGCCGCGCAGGCACAGTGGTTTTCTGAATCTAAAATTGCAATTTCCAGTGAACCAGAGGTGAGAAGGATACAGCCGGCACCATCATATGCTCTTTCAGAAGTTTATTGACAGACTGTCATATAGTACAGAAGTACATCATGCAACATTTCAGAACGATGGTATGTTCCTTTATCAAGCCATGACAGTCACAAATATATGCATACATATCACAATTTTTATACTACATCATACAGTTCAAAATATCCAATCATGGTCCTCAATAGAGTGGGGCCGAAACTCCGATTTTAGGTTCGCGAACCGGGTTCGCGAACTTCCGCGTAAGGTTCGGTTCGCGTAAAAGTTTGCGAACCGCAATAGACTTCAATGGGGATGCGAACTTTGAAAAAAAAAAATTATGCTGGCCACAAAAGTGATGGAAAAGATGTTTCAAGGGGTCTAACACCTGGACCCCCAGGTGGAGGAGTGGGATACATGCCAAAAGTCCCCGGGAAAAATCTGGATTTGACGCAAAGCAGCGTTTTAAGGGCAGAAATCACATTGAATGCTAAATGACAGGCCTAAAGTGCTTTAAAACATCTTGCATGTGTATACATCAATCAGGTAGTGTAATTAAGGTACTGCTTCACACTGACACACCAAACTCACCGTGTAACGCACCGCAAACAGCTGTTTGTGTAGTGACGGCCGTGCTGGACTGGTGCGCACCATGGCGAGAGTGCAGGTATGCAGTGGCGGGTTCACAGAACAGGTATGCAGTGGCGGGTTCACTGAACAGTACAGGTATGCAGTGGCGGGTTCACTGAACAGAACAGGTATACAGTGGCAGGTTCACTGAACAGAACAGGTATACAGTGGCCGGTTCACTGAACACAACAGGTATGCAGTGGCGGGTTAACTGAACAGCTATACAGTGGCGGGTTCACTGAACAGAACAGGTATACAGTGGCAGGTTCACTGAACAGAACAGGTATACAGTGGTGGGTTCACTGAACACAACAGGTATGCAGTGGCGGGTTCACTGAACAGAACAGGTATGCAGTGGTGGGTTCACTGAACAGGAATACAGTGGCGGGTTCACTGAACAGAACAGGTATGCAGTGGCGGGTTCACTGAACAGAACAGGTATGCAGTGGCGGGTTCACTGAACAGAACAGGTATGCAGTGGTGGGTTCACTGAACAGGAATACAGTGGCGGGTTCACTGAACAGAACAGGTATGCAGTGGCGGGTTCACTGAACAGAACAGGTATGCAGTGGCGGGTTCACTGAACAGAACAGGTATACAGTGGCAGGTTCACTGAACAGAACAGGTATACAGTGGCGGGTTCACTGAACAGAACAGGTATGCAGTGGCAGGTTCACTGAACAGGTATGCAGTGGTGGGTTCACTGAACAGGTATGCAGTGGTGGGTTCACTGAACAGGTATGCAGTGGTGGGTTCACTGAACAGGTATGCAGTGGCGGGTTCACAGAACAGGTATGCAGTGGCAGGTTCACTGAACAGGTATGCAGTGGTGGGTTCACTGAACAGGTATGCAGTGGTGGGTTCACTGAACAGGTATGCAGTGGTGGGTTCACAGTACAGGTATGCAGTGGTGGGTTCACAGAACAGGTATGCAGTGGCAGGTTCACTGAACAGGTATGCAGGTATCCAGTGGGCTCACTGAACAGAACAGGTATGGTGGGCTCACTGAACAGAACAGGTATGCAGCCAGGAACAAGCTAAGCCTAACTAATCTTTCCCTATGAGAGACAGTCTGCAGCAGCTCGCCCTACTCTCACTAACGCAGGCACACGAGTGAGCTTAATGGCCGCCACTGCCTGCCTTTTATTAGGGGGGAGTGGCTCCAGGGGCTAGTGTAGCCTAATTGGCTACACTGGGCCTGCTGACTGTGATGTAGAGGGTCAAAGTTGACCCTCATGGTGCATTATGGGGCGAACCGAACTTCCGCAAAACTTCGCCTGCGGGACGCGAACCACTGACGTTCGCATGGAACCGTTCGCAGGCGAACCGTTCGGCCCAACTCTAGTCCTCAATGCATCAAAGACCAATCCCTGTCCGATATGTCATAACCGGGCAGCGCAGGCGTACTACTCCGGGTCATTGCGACCCGGAAGTAGTAAGAGGCCCAGAGAGGTTCGCTAGACAAACTGTTCGGCCCAACACTAGTCTGCACGCCTAATGTGCCAGCCCTCAGCCCAACGTCACACTAGATGTAACCTCCCATCGGTCAGACGGACCTGATGGGGAACAGTGTGTCCAGTGGGCGGTGCCAGTAACGTCAGAGACGTTACCTGGGAGACGTAGGGGAAGCAGGCGGAAGCCCGCCTGTCTCCGGAAAGCAGGGCGCATAGCGTCCCTGCCTAACGCCGGCCTATCACGTGGAAAAAATCCAAGTATCAGCCGGCCCTACGTCTCCCAGATAGACAGCAGCGGCAAGGAGTCGCGCTGTCATGGCAACCGAGGCCGTCACAGGGAGCAGGTTAAAGGAAGACTCTAACTATATCTAAATACATACACATAATAACATGCATATAACACCTCTGTATCGATCAGCACAGGCGGGGTCTGAAAAGGACATATATCCACACAAAAATGGTATAGATATAAAGAGTTTAAAGACAACGAAGAGAGAATACATACAGTACAGGGGCAAAACTATAGAAGTGGTAATAGGTTGTATTCTCGATTCATACCCCTAGGTTCTAGAGTGTCTAGTGTTTTTATCCAGTGTGCCTCGCGGAGCAGCAACCGCTTATGTCTGTCACCACCTCTTTTTAACAATGGTACGCTGTCAATAATTTGGCAGCGCAATTGGCTAACATTATGTTTATTTTGTGCAAAATGACATGCAACAGGCTGCTCAACGAGGCGCTCACGGATAGCGTGTTTATGTGCTGATATCCTCTTTTTAAACTTTTGAGTAGTCTCACCTACATATAGTAGGCCGCATGGACATTTGAGAATGTAGACAACATACTGAGAGTCACAGTTATAGGTGCCCCTAATATAGAATTTTTTACCTGATCTCGGATGGGTAAAGACATCACTCCTCACCACAGAATTGCAGTGGACGCAGTTGAGGCATGGATACATACCCCTCCTTGATCCCTCAGGGGGCCTGACTAGTGTACTCATCTCAGCATGAGTGAGTTTATCCTTGAGAGTAGGAGCTCTTTTGTAAGAAATAAGTGGAGGGAGATGAAACTCATGGATCTGGGGGAGCGACCGTGCAAGTGCAGACCAATGTTTTTTAATAATTTTTTCAATGTCCTTGCTAAGGACGTTATATTGTGTTACAAAAGGTATGCGGTTGCCAGCCCTACCCCCACATCTACGGGTTGTATCCATGGCCCCACTGCGTGCCTCCGCAACCAGATGGCCAGGGTAATGTCTTTGTAGAAACGTCTGTGACATTTCATTAAATCTAATCTCTCGTAGCTCTTCATTGCCCTTTTAGGAGGGTGGGTTGGATAGTGGGCAATGAAGAGCTACGAGAGATTAGATTTAATGAAATGTCACAGAAGTTTCTACAAAGGCACGCGGAGGCACTTCTGAAAGAGCATATGATGGTGCCGGCTGTATCCTTCTCAACTTTGACGCTTGGGTGGTGACCGGGCCTGCCGTGGCACATCAGCTGTTATACACACAGGAGTGTGCAACTCTGCATGTCTTATAAGTGAACTAGAGGTGGGGACCGGAGCACCGGTGAGTGGCTGCGCAGGCACAGGACATCTGTGGGGGACCATTAGAAGCCCCGGGTAAGTTCAACTCTTTTTTCCCCCTACCCCCCCTACAGTAGTACTTTAAAGAGACTCCGTAACAAAAATTGCATCCTGTTTTTTATCATCCTACAAGTTCAAAAAGCTATTCTAATGTGTTCTGGCTTACTGCAGCACGTTCTACTATCACCATCTCTGTAATAAATCAACTTATCTTTCTCTTGTCAGACTTGTCAGCCTGTGTCTGGAAGGCTGCCAAGTTCTTCAGTGTTGTGGTTCTGTGATGCATCTCCTCCCTCCAGGCCCCTCTCTGCACACTGCCTGTGTATTATTTAGATTAGAGCAGCTTCTCTCTTCTCTCTTATCTTTTACAAGCTGGATAAATCCTCCTCTGAGTTGGCTGGGCTTTCACATACTGAGGAATTACATACAGGCAGAGCTGTCTGCACTCTGCAGGAAGAAACAGCCTGACACTTCAGTGGAAGATAGCTGCAGGGGGAAAGAAACACACAAATGATCTCCTGAGATTCAAAAGGAAGGGTGTATACAGCCTGCTTGTGTATGGATGTATTTTCTATGTGTGGACATACTGTACATCAACCTACTTCCTGTTTTGGTGGCCATTTTGTTTGTTTATAAACAAACTTTTTAAAACTGTTTTTAACCACTTTTAATGCGGCGAGGAGCGGCGAAATTGTGACAGAGGGTAATAGGAGATGTCCCCTAGCGCACTGGTATGTTTACTTTTGTGCGATTTTAACAATACAGATTCTCTTTAAGTTAGCCAATAAATGGTATCATCCTGATTCAAAACTTCTAGAATTTATAGGAGAATACATATATTGATACATTAGGGACTTAGCTTTTTAGGTATATTGTTGTTATTTTCGCAAATTAGGGATTGTAATTATTTATAGAGTACAATGAGAAAACCAAAAACAATATATAATATACCCAAATAATATATTGTCACCATAGATTGTACCAGGAACATAAATTCAATGTTGTGATAACAAATAGGCACAAATAGGCAAATAAAATGTGGGAGCTCCCCCGTCTCGCTCCCGCGGCGGGAAGTGTTCTGTGCTTGCACAGTACTACTGCGCAGTCGCAGAACGCTCCCAAGGACGGGTGCGTGACCGGGGAGTGTGCCTGGCCGAGCCGCACATGCGCAATGAAGGGCGACTCGGCCAGACTTTGGGGCTGAATTGCAAGCGACAGGAGACGGCGAGGGACGAGGGGCCTTAAGGGGGCTTAAGGAAGCCCCAGGTAAGTATAGTACCTGAGACACTTAATGTTCTGCAAAGTGCTGCTGTGGTACTGAATTCGCAAATCATGCTGGGCTTTCTGATAGCGAAGCCTTGCATTGTCTGCACGCTCGCGCATCACTGAGCGGGAAAGAAACACAATAAACCACTTTACAGATGATGGAACAGCGGCAATGTCTGCTCACATTAGGCCACTGGGCTTTCAGCCGCAAAAATAATTCAAATAATAAATCTGAACGCTGTTCACAGAAACATCATGAGAGGGATAATTAACACCTTCTTTTAAAGGCCGGTGACAAATTCATGTGTAATTGTCACATTCTGACATACAGCTAGGAGAAAGGTCTCACTGTAGTGCTGCTGCTAAGAGGAGACACATGAATAATTGATTAAACAGTGAGACATTTTGCCTCCAGGAGCTCATGTCATAATACTATCCAGTATAGCGCCCCATATTCAGATCAAGTATGGGCAGCATCCCCCCTCACAGCTGTGGAAGAAATTCCAGATGTAGCATCTTTTTCATGAATTCTTTATTTTCATGTACATAGAAAGCAACAAATAACATAACTAATAAAGTACGGTAGGTCTGCAAGGATAAGCAATAATACAACCACAGGTCAACATGTGAATGTAAAGGCGAACACAGCTTCAAACAAGTCGTGTAACCACTGAGATTCAGCTCAGGAAATAATAATAAGTGCAGTATAAAGGAGTTTTTGCTTGTGAGGCTTTTTAAACAAAAAATACCTCGGAATGTGAAAGCTCATAAAACCTTAAAGAGAACCCGAGGTGGGGTTCTAAGAATGATATCTGCACACAGAGGCTGGGTCTGCCTATACTGCCCAGCCTCTGTTGCTATCTCAATCCCCCCTAAGTTCCCCCTGCGCTCTGCTGTCCCCCATAAATCACAGCCGCGCTGTCGACCTGCAGCATGTCGCAGCAGGCTGTGTTTACCTATGTCGTGTCACTCTCGCCGCTCCCCCGCCTCCTGCATAGCTCCGGTCCCCGCCCGCGTCCCTTCCCTCCCCGCTGATTGGAGGGAAGGGACGCGGGCGGGGACCGGAGCTATGCAGGAGGCGGGGGAGCGGCGAGAGTGACACTACATAGGTAAACACAGCCCGCTGCGTGTCAACAGCGTGGCTGTGATTTATGGGGGACAGCAGAGTGCAGGCGGGAACTTAGGGGGAATTGAGATAGCAACAGAGGCTGGGCAGTATAGGCAGACCCAGCCTCTGTGTGCAGATATCATTCTTAGAACCCCACCTCGGGTTCTCTTTAAAGTGAACCCAAGCTGAAAATAAACTGATGAGGTAAAATGTATCCTCCTACTGTTAATAATGACTTTTTTTTAGTATCCCAGTCTCTACTCAGCGGCAGCCTATTAAGTGTCCCAGAGTTAGAAAATGGCCTATTGACCTTCATGTATTTTATCTGTCTGCTCTTAGAAGTTGTATTCTGCCAGGTAAACTTTTATGGCTGTAATCTGTTTATCAGTGTCAAGGTACTGACAAGACAAAAGCTGTCACGTCCATGCCTGGAAATTAACTCTTTCAGGCAGCAAAATAAAGTAAAACAGCCTGTTCATTAATATGTTTTGCATTGTACATACACGTTTATCTCATCACGTCACATATCTCTTCGGGTACACTTTAAAGATATTTTTTTTTCATTTGCTCTGTTATACAGTATGTATTTGACTTAGTTCTGGGAATTGATACTATTTAATTCTTTTAATCAGGGAAATCTTACAAATAGAAATGCAAATAAATATTATATTAGTGTTTAGCTCCACCACCTGGTTATACTGGTAAATGTTATTCCTGTGTAGTTAAGAATAAATAACTTCATAATGAACAATTGAAATTGAAGTTAAAGGCGCACTATGGCGAACATTTTTAAAATTTAAAATATGTGCAAACATAGACAAATAAGAAATATGTTTTTGTCCAGAGTAAAATGTGCCATACACTACTTTTTTTCTATGTTGCTGTCACTTACAGTAGGTAGTAGAAATCTGACAGAAGCGACAGGTTTTGGACTAGTCCATCTCTTCATAGGGGATTCTCAGCAAGGCTTTTATTCTTTATAAAGATACTAGCTGATTGCCCGGCGTTGCCCGAGTATGTATTTGGCTGGTGTTGGCTCCGCATACTTTTTCTAACCCTAACAGACAATTACTCCATGACCAAGTTTGTGAGCTTTGCGGTCTTTGGTATCAATAATTCTGATTGGCTGTTTGTAGCTCCACACCCTTTTCTGAATTTGAACCCCAGTCACCCAATAAACAACTGTACCAGGTTTGAGGCCTGTGCCATTAACAGTGCGAGAATGGCAGCAATTAAATATTCCCCTTGAAAAGCAATAGGTGAAGCTTGATTCACTTTTGTAGGCTCCACCCAATTTTCTGAAAATTAATCCCAGTCACCTAGTGACCAACTGTGCAAAGTTTAAGAACACTGCCATTAACAGTGTAAGAATGGCTGCAGTTTACATTTTCCCAGTGAAATTTGTATTTGTCTCCACCCACTGATGACCCGGCGTTGCCCGGGTATGTATTTCACTGGTTTTGGCTCCGTCCACTTTCTAACCCTAACGCACAAACACACAATGCCCAAAGTTTGTGAGCTTTGGGGTCCTTGGCATCAATAATTTGTATATTCCAATAGAAATTAAACAAATCAGATTGGCTGTTTGTGGCTTCACCCCCTCTCCAGCATTTGAACCCCAGTCACCCAATGATCAACTGTAGCAGGTTTGAGGCATCTGCTATTAACAGTGTAAAAATGGCAGCAATTTAAATATTCCACTTGAAAATCAACAGGTGAATTTTGATTGGCTATTATAGGCTCCACCCACTTCCCTGAATATTAATCTGGGCAAAGTTTGGAAACCCTGCCATAAACAGTGTAAGAATGGCTGCAGTTTACATTTTCCCAGTGAAATTTGTTTTTGGCTCCGCCCACTGTTTGTAATCTGGACACACAGTCACTCAATGACCAAGTTTATGAGCTTTCGGGTCCTTGGAATCAATAATTTGTATTTTCCAATGAAATGAAACAAATGTGATTCACTGTTTGTGGCTCTGTCTCCTTCTCTGAATTTGAACCCCAGTGACCCAATTACCAACTGTACCAGGTTTGAGGCTTGTGCCTTTAACAGTGCAAGAATGGCAGCAATTTTAATATTCTCATTGAAGAGCGACATGTGATTTTTAATTGGCATTTTTAGGCTCCACCCACTTTTCTGAATATTAAACCCAGTCACCCAGTAACCAGCTGTGCAAAGTTTGAGAACCTTGCCATTAACAGTGAAGAAAGGCTGCAGTTTACAATTTCCCAGAAAAATCTGTTTTTAACTCCCCCCACTGTTTGTAACCTTGACACACAGTCACTCAATGACCAATTTGGTGAGCTTTTGGGTTCCTGGCATCAAAATTGTGTGACTGGAAGCAGTTTATCCAGCAAAGAAATCTGGCTGTTTGTGGCTCCACCCCTTTACTGAATTTGAACCCCAGACACTTAACGACCGACTGTAGCAGGTTTGAGGCCTCTGCCATTAACAGTGTAAGATTGACTGCAGTTTCAATATTCCCCTTGAAAATCAATAAGTGAATTTTGATTGGCTCTTGTAGGCTCCACCTACTTTTCCGAATATTAATCCTAGTCACCCAGTGACCAACTGTGTGAAGTTGGAGAACCCTGCCAATAACAGTGTAAGAATAGCTGCAGTTTACATTTTCCCATGAAAAAAGTTAGTTGTTTTTGGCTCCGCCCACTATTTGTAATCGTGACATAGTCACTCAATGACCAATTTTATGAGCTTTGGGGTCCTTGGCATCAATAAGTTGCATTTTACCATTGAAATTAAACAAATCTGATTGGCTGTTTTTGGCCCGCTCCCTTCAGAATTTAAACCCCAGTCTCCCAGTGACTGACTGTAGCAGATCTTAGGCCTCTGCCATTAAGAGTGTAAGAAAGGCAGCAATGTAAATATTCTCCTTGAAAATCAAAAGGTGAATTTTGATTGGCTGCTGTAGGCTCCACCCACTTTCCTGAATAATAGTCCTAGTCATCCAGTGACCAACTGTGTCACCTACCCACCCAGTTTGAGAACCCTGCCAATAACAGGATGGCTGAAATCAATCTAACAAATCTGATTGGCTGTTTGTTCCACTCCCTTTAGTGAATTTGGACCCCAGTCACCCAATGAGTGACTGTATCAAGTTTGAGGCCTCTGCCATTAACAGTGTAAGAATGGTAGCAATGTGAATATTCCCCTTTATAATCAATAGGTCAATTTTGATTGGCTGTTGTAGGCTCCACCCACATTTCTGAGTATTCATCCCAGTCACCCAGTGGCCAATTGTGTAAAGTTTGGGAACCCTGCCATGTTAAAAATTTAGTTGTTGGCACTGCCCACTTTTTCTAACCTTGACATACAGTCACTCAATTATCAAGTTTATCAGCTTTGGGGTCCTTGGTATCAATACTTTGTATTTTCCCATTGAAAAATAAACAAATCTGGATCTGTGTGGCTCTGCCCCCTTTCTGAATTTGAACCCCAGTCACCCAGTGACCAGTTGTACCAGGTTTGAGGCATTTGCTATTAACAGTGTAAGAGAATGGTAGCAGCTTCAATATTCCCTTTGACAATTAAAAGTTGAATTTTTATTGGCTATTGTAGGCTCCACCCAGCTTCCAAAATCTTAATCTCATTCACCCAGTGACCAACTGTGCAAAGTTTGAGAACCCTGGCATTAACGGTGTATGAATGGCTGCAGTTTATATTTTCCCAGGGAAATTTGTTTTTGGCTCCACCCACTTTTTGTAACCTTGACACACAGACACTCAATGACCAAGTTTGTGAGCTTTTAGGTTCCTGGCATTAAAAATGTGTGAATGGAAGCAGTTTATCCACCAAGGGAATCTGATTGGCTGTTCGTGGCCCTGCCCCTTTAGTGAATTTGAACCCCAGTCACAAAATGACCAACTGTAGGAAGTTTGAAGCCTCTGGCATAAGTAGTGTAAGAATGGCAGCAGTTTAAATATTCCCCTTGAAAATCAATAGGTGAATTTTGATTGGCTGTTGTAGGCTCCACCCACTTTCTTGAATCTTAATTTCATTCACCCAGTGACCAACTGTGCCAAGTTTGAGAGCCTTGCCATTAACAGTCTAAGAATGGCTGCAGTTTACATTTTCCCATTTAAAATGAATGGCTGAAATTTGATTGGCTGTTTTATGTTCCGCCCACTTTTCCTGGATTTGTTACCTCGGTCACCAAGTGACCAACTGTGCCAAGTGTGGGGACTCTGGCTTGATTACTGTGAGAATGGCAGCTTTTTACTTTTTTTTTCATTGACTTGAATGGGTGAAATCTAATTTGCTGTTTGGAGCTCCGCCCACATGTGCAAGGGGGGCGCGAGACCCCCAGAACCTATCATCCCAGGTAGTAAGGGATCTGTATGCCAAGTTTCGTTCAAATCGGTCAAGCCGTTTTCGAGTGATCGCCGCACATACACACACACATATACAAACACATACATCCGATTTTATATATATAGATAGATTCCCTAAAAATGATTTAAACAATGATGCTGGCCAGCTTCCCTGCTCGCTATACAGATTTTTGGCAGTTGGACAGAGCAACTGCCATTCACTAAGTGCTTTTGAAAATAAATATATCCCTGAGAATCCCCCATGAAGAGATGGACTAGTCCAAAACCTGTCACTTCTGTCAGATTTCTACTACCTACTATAAGTGACAGCAACATAGGAGAAAAGTAATTTATGGCTCATTTTACTCTGGAAAAAACGTACTTCTTATTTGTATATGTTTGCACATATTTTAAATTTAAAAAAATTTCGTCATAGTGCCCATTTAAAGGGCAACTGAAGTGAAAATAATGTGGAGGCTGACCACTACCACCATTTTTTTTCATAAATACCGTATATACATTTACCTGTGTCCATGTCCAGCTCCTGTATACCAGAAGTTGCCGAGCTACAGGAAACTTTCTTTTTATAGCTCTCTTCCCCACCTCTCCCCTTATAAGCCTAGTGCACACCAGAGCGGTTCGGGAGCGTTTTTAGATCCGTTTGCGGATGTGGAAAGGCTAGGGCAATGTATTTCAATGGGGTGGTGCACACCAGAGCAGGAGGCGTTTTGCAGAAACGCATACTCCCGGGCTGCTGCAGATGTTGGATTGTGGCGGCGTTTCTACCTCCAATGTAAAGTATAGGAAAACCGCAAACCGCTCTGAAAAACGGCAGTTCAGAGCGGTTTTGCAGGCGTTTTTGTTACAGAAGCTGTTCAGTAACAGCTTTACTGTAACAATACATGAAATCTACTTTACCAAAACCGCTACACAAAACCGCAAAATGCTAGCTGAAACGCTACAGAAAAATAAGAAAAAGCGTTTCAAAATCTGCTAGCATTTTGCGGATCTGCTAGCGGTTTTTGGTGTGCACCAGGCCGTAGAGATGCATTTCCATGGCAGCAGCTGATGCATCATTCAGAAATGGACCCGAACTGTACGGCTTTACAGACACCGCTGTCAGTGATGGAGCAGAGTGGTCTCCACGCGCAGGTAGGCAACCAGGATAACACGTTAGAACTCTATACTGAAGAAAAACATGCAGAGATATATCATACAACAACATCAGCAAAATGCAGCTTACTTAGAACAGATAGTGTAATCACATTTTACATACAGTGACATCTTGTGATTGTTTTACTATACTGCAGTTTAAGGTGATAATGTTGTTAAATCTCTAAGGGCCGTTTCACATTGGGCGCTTGCCACGATTCAGTGCGATTTGCGCTTGTGATTCCCGTTTAATAGAAAGAGAATGAAAGCGCAATCACCCAAAAGACGCTGCATGCGTGGTGCATGCAGCGTCTTTTGGGTGATTGCGCTTTCATTCTCTTTCTATTAAACGGGAATCACAAGCGCAAATCGCAATTGATCAAAATCGCAAACGCTGCAGTGTGAATGTATCCATAGGGATACATTGGCAGCAGCGCTTTGATGATCACCGGCAATCAGCAAGTGTGAACCAGCCCTACCAGTCAGTTACTGTGACAGTCTAGCATTCGTGGGTGTCTGAGGGAGTTGGGGAGAAGGAGGGGAAGAGACAGTGGTATAGTTCTTGGACCAGAGCTTATCCAGTTGACCACTATCTTTGCCCATCCGACAAGGCATGTGATGGTTCCCAGGTACTCAGTACCATGTGGTTAATCACCCACTGTGCACCAGTATCCCCACAAGACCCAACCACCCATTGTTAATGTAATCTTAACCTCATTCATCCCATACAACCTGGTTTTAGCTCAGACGACTGCATGTTGTAGCGAAGACCACTGGTCCTTAGACAAGGTTTAAACTTTTTTAAACAAAAATAAAACTTCAATTTCAGAAGAAATCAGAAGCTTGAACTTCCAGTTCCTATTACAGAGGCTTTGATTGTCTCGGAGAGTTGGAGAGCCCTTGGCCGAAACTTTGGCTCACCTCTAGCGTGGATTCATCTATAGGGGAAAACAGAAAATGCCTTTAATCAAGAAGAAGATTTATCGCCACCATCAATGCACCAAAAAGGACATTACTGTGATTCTTGAGGTCATGTAAACATAATTGCTTCTCTCTTGGCCCATATCAGAGTCTACACATGAGAATTCGATTACCTTATGTAAATGTATATGGCTTGGCTTAGAGCATCTTCAGGTCCAGGATGCAGAGTTGTCAGAAATGATTGCAGAAATTAAACAATGACCAAATATGAACCTTTTAGTATCTTTAAACTAAAGAAAGAAAGAAATATGTTCACTTACTTCAGGGCTTCCTGTCCGCTGGCTTCTTGCTGTGTTTCTGCATGTTCACATTCACAAAAAAAGTATCTACTCAACCAGAGTGACGCCGATCCCCCGCTGATCCCATTATTTGCGCCACTCCCCTGCCCATCGCATGACATCACACACACACTGCTCATCGTCCCCCTGCCCCCCACGCTTAGCAACACAGCGCATCATCAGCTATACAGCTGACACACGTGTGTGCAGCCCGGCCCAGAAATGTTGCCCAAGAGTTGGTAGTGTGTAAGCAGCCTTACTTGAGCCAATCTCTACCAACTTCTATACATCTAAAAACGTTCTTGTTTGACAAATGCACACAGTCATCTCACCTGGCTGTCCAGTGCTGCAGAATGTACTGTCTGTGAGCCATGGGGGCTGCCATCTTGCTTTTTGGCAATTCTGGAGATTGCCTTACCTGCAGAACTGACATTACTGAGCGATATTAGACAGCATTTTCAGATACTAAAAGGTTATATCCGCATCTACAGCTCCTCTGCAAGAAGTTTGCTTACAGTAGGGGGTCAGACATTGCTGTTCACTTCTTAGTAACTCACTAGAGGCACTGGACTATTAAAGACCTTAGGGGCTAGCTGCAAAAGCAGTATAGGTGAGAAATCCTAGTCATCCATCAGGTTTGTTTGCCTGCCGGTAAATTCTCATTGGCTGCTGGGGTTTTCTCTGATTGTTAGCTGGTTGGGCTTGGGATTTATAAGGAGGTGCATGTGAGCTTTCCTTCAGTGTGATATTTGCTGCATGGTTTGACAAAGGGCTACTTGCCTGAAACAGTGGGCTGTATCATTTTTCATGTGTCTTCAATAAAAGGGCTACTTTTAATCACTGGATAGTGCCGACTGGATTGAGATATTGACTGAATCACCTTTGGTGCGAGGGTGCCCAGAGTCTGACACATCAAATAGTGAGGTCCCTCTTGTGGGTGCCAGCTGCATAGATTCTCCTAGGCGAGAAATAACGGCATTGCTGAAACAAGCAAAGACCAGTAATTGGGCGACAAGGGGGGAGGGGCAAAGACCAGTAATTGGGCGACAAGGAGGGAGGGGCAAAGGCCAGTAATTGAGAGGAGAAGGAGGTTCTTATTGATTGGACTGTGCATTGGGGAAGGCTGGATTTCTGGAGGCAGTGCTCTCGCACAAAGAACAGCAGTTTTGAGAGGCAGCAGCAATGTCCTGGGATTTGAACCAAGTGGGTTGCAAACGGTGTCCCTGCAAACTCTGCCAATAGTCTCAAGTATGATCACAGCTAAAACATTTCAGTATGGTTCCACCCCAATAATATATATAAATGTACAAAAACAGTCACAAGACTATAGGTTGTTTTTTTTTGTAGGAACAGCGAACAGTCTTTATTCTTCAATAGTATCTAAAATCTTCTCGATTGCAGTCGTGAAATGTAGACAAATCATAAAAAGCCTCATATAACAGAACTAGGTTGCCTGACACGTGTTTCATGGCCAGAAGCCGCTTCCTCAGAGGCACACAATTGTGTAAAAATCAGGAAGCTGCCCAGTGTAAGAGACCAAATCTAAAAGATGGAATGCCAGATGGCATAAAACGTGCAGTCTGCCGTCCCAGGGATACACAGACCGTCTGTCAAATCATCATTCAGCTTTATTCATTGCTTTATAGGAAACATTACTTATAACAACTTAACATGCAATAGCCAAATCCCTCTGGCCCAACCAGCAATAACTGTGCAGGCCAGCCTAGTCCTCTGTGGAAGCATCATTTGATTATAAAATGTATGTTGGTTGGACATGATACCTGATGGTATAATTTACTGCACATTTTTCTTTCATCTTTCTGCCACGCTCTCTGCATTGGTTGAAAGAGGTTTAAAGAGACTTGGACTACATCATTTTTTTATTCATTTTTATTACAGTAAATAACAGGTATATTTGCTAGGGATCCTAATACAGCAGTATTGTGGCTATACAAAACCACTGAAATGTGCCAGGTAGCTTACCTTGGAATAGCATGTATAGGAGTTTGTCATTAACCACAGAAGTTGGCATCTTGGCACGATTGACTTCAATGCAAGTTCACAAGACTGTTTCTGAAACTGTTGAATGTTCCTACTCCAGCCTAAAGCAGGACACTTGACCAGCCCACCTCCTCTATGATTCTGAGTTAATCTCTGTGGCCAGGATTGCAGCACTGCAGTGCCATAATCAATTTGTATTTCCTTCCTGCACAATGTTCAATAAAGCATTTAGCCTGCTGGTGCCTACACCCTACCCATTATGCTTATAAAAAAGCTAAATAAAAGTGCAGTGAGAAATGCATTCTTATTGTGGGCGGGGTGACGAGGGGTACGCATGTATCTTATAAAGTTGGAACAATGAACATAAACAGCTATGATTAAGGGGCCATGAGCCCCGATACACGTGAGCTTTTTCATCCTTTGTATCCACTGATGTGATAATAAATGCCGACTTTTTTTCACCCAACCTCTGGTGCAGCGGAACCCTTTTTACCTTAATGACCATAAACAGTTAATATCTCTCAGGAGTTTGAAGGGGTGGGCTGGTCATGTGATCTGCTTTGGACTGGAGAAGGAACTCACACACTCCTGGCAATAAGGAGCTATTGGGTATGGGTACAGCCTGCTAGAAGCCAGCCATTCAATTTCAATATGTTTACTGCAAACACTACAGATGTGCAATGCGCAAAACTTCCTACATTGCTAATTAATGCAGATTAATTTTGCAAGAAATGAGAAGCTGTAATATAGGGTGTAAAAATATTATTTTTTTAACACACAATCACTATACTCTGCATTTAGGAGTGATTTGGATTGTATTGGCCTTCTTGTTTCTTAATAAGAAAGAATAGTAACCTTGAGGGCTCTTTCCCACTAAGACGTTGCGTTAGATGCGACGTTAAAGTCGCATAACGTGCCCCTAACGCAACGCATGTGAGCTTTGAAGTTGGACGTTATATAGAGCCGCGTTATGCGTCTCTTGAGGTGTCCGTGATGCGTACTTTTTGACGCATACTATGGGACGAAAATGGCGCATACTGCAAAAGACTGTAGACCACGAGATCGGAACACTCCGCATCACGTGGTCTGGCCAGTAGAGTGACCAGACGTCCCGGATTGCCCGGGATGCGTCCTGGATTCGGGGTCCGCTGTCCCAGGCAGCATGAGGTCCCGGGAAACGCCTCGGGACTCTGGCCACTCTATACTCATGAACTGGCAGCGGCGTCTATAGACGCCGTGCCAGTTCATTGCCCGCAGCCCTGCTCCAGCCTCCTTCTTCCGGTGTCTGTTCCGACACCGGCAGGTGAGCAGGGCTACTGCAAGATGGCTGCCGAAGCCCTGTACTGGAGACTATTTGTGTCTCCAGTACAGGGCTTCGGGCGCAATCTTGCCGTAGCCCTGTCAGCGCGGGAGAGAAGATCAGCAGCAAGATGGTCCCGGGAGCAGCGCGCCAGAGGCCGGAGACTTCTGCCGGGTGAGTAAATGCTTTCTTTTCCAGGTGAAATGTTTGCCCGCATTGCGTTTCTTTTCCAGGTGAAATGTTTGCCTGCATTGCGTTTTTTTTTCCAGGTGAAATGTTTGCCCGCATTGCGTTTCTTTTCTGGTTAAATGTTTGCCCGCATTGCGTTTCTATTTCAGGTGAAATATTTGCCCGCATTGCGTTTCTTTTCTGGTGAAATGTTTGCCCGCATTGCGATTTTTTTCCAGGTGAAATGTTTGCCCGCATTGCGTTTCTTTTCTGGTGAAATGTTTGCCCGCATTGCGTTTTTTTTCCAGGTGAAATGTTTGCCCGCATTGCGTTTATTTTGTACTGACATGTTGGCCGCATTGCGTTTATTTTGTACTGACATGTTTGCCCGCATTGCGTTTATTTTGTACTGACATGTTTGCCCGCATTGCGTTTATTTTCTGGTGAAATGTTTGCCCGCATTGCGTTTATTTTCGGGTGAAATGTTTGCCTGCATTGCGTTTATTTTCTGGTGAAATGTTTGCCCGCATTGCGTTAATTTTCTGGTGAAATGTTTGCCCGCATTGCGTTTATTTTGTACTGACATGTTGCCCGCATTGCGTTTATTTTGTACTGACATGTTGCCCGCATTGCGTTTATTTTGTACTGACATGTTTGCCCGCATTGCGTTTATTTTGTACTGACATGTTTGCCCGCATTGTGTTTATTTTGTACTGACGTGTTGCCCGCATTGCATTTAATTTCATACTGACATGTTGCCCACATTGCATTTATTTTGTGCTGACATGTTGCCCATTGCGTTTATTTTCTGGTGTCCGGGGCAACTGTTACTGCATTTATTATTTAATGGTCATAGATGGCTATGTTTGCTGCTTTGTGGTTACGGTATACTATTAGCATCACACAGTTTCTGCACACCCATGATGCAAAGTCTCGTTTGTGTTATGCCTCGCTGTTACATTATTACGTTAGCTCCGCCCATACAATGTCATGGCCACGCCCATTTTTTGCCACGGTGCGCTGCGCGCCGCAGCCCCCCCCCAGTCTTCGTTGCCGCGTGCTCCTCAGTCCTCCCCACTTTTCGCCGCGGCGCGCATAGCGCGACACCCACCCCCACCCCCCATGCCCCCCCCCCCCCTCCCCGTCCCAGGTTGGACCCACAAAAATCTGGTCACTCTACCCGCCAGTGACGTCCGCACAGTGCAGTGAATATTAATTAGCCATGTGGCTACTCACAATACACTTTACTGAGCATATGCAAACAGTCTAACGCGGCTAAAACCGCATATAACGCACAGCATGCTGCACTTTCATTGAACGTGCAGCGTTACACTGTAACGCAACGTGGGCACTGTGAACAGCCCATTGATTTTTTATTACTGTGAGTTGGGCTGCGTTACAGGCTGCATGTTAGCGTCTGTAACGTCCCACTGTGAAAGCAGCCTCAAAGCAAACCAAGTAAGAGGAATATGGAGGCTGCCATATTTATTTTGAGTACTTATCCGTTAGCCGGGCGTATCCGGCAGGTGGCGCTAATTACTATTCCCCCTCCAGGCCGACATGGATAGTAGGGAAAGATGTAACTCTGGTGGAGTTTTGTCGCCACCTGCCGGATGCGCCCGACTAACGGATAAGTATCTTATTTTGTTTTAAACAATCAGGTATTTCTGACTGAATTTGCCACATGCTTGTTTCAGGTGTGGGAATCATCCAGGCACTACTGATGCATGAAGATCAGCAGGACAGCCAGGCAACTTTGAAAGGAAACACACATGGCAGCCTCCATATCCCCCTCACTTCAGGTGGCTGGTATGTGCTGGGCTGTATCTACCAGTGTGACAGATGTTTGCTGCAGGCTGGTATTACATATGCTGTGTTACCAAGTGTTCCATTCATAATTCCTCCCCTGTCACTTGTCACCTGTCAGCTGTACCATGTAACAGACTTTTATTTTGATGAATGCTGGATGAAACTGATGAATGATTCTGTCTGATTCTATTTATTTCTAGTGTATGAAAATGTTGCATCCTCATGTATTTCAGATTTTTTTTTCTAATTTATATTTTCTTGAAACCTAAGACTTCTGGGATTCAGTTTTATTGTAGCTGTTATTTGCTGCAATGCAATGACATCATTAAAAAAATGCTGTTTTCAGAGATCATGTGACCACAGCTCTCCTCTGCAACCAATAGTGATGGGTCGTTCACGAACGAGCCGGCTCTAAGAGCCGGCTCTTTGCTGTGAACGACAAGAGCCGGCTCTCAGTTTTGAAAGAGCCGATGCCTCAGCCGCCCCACACAGCTCTTATTTGCTGTGTAATTAAGGGCGCTGAGGCATGCTGGGAGATGTAGTCCTCCTCTTGCAGCTTGTAGGAGTGTATGGGGCGGAGCAGAGCAGTAGCAGGAGGGATTGCCCCAGTCAGCGAAGCAGTCTGGAGTTGTCATCGAGACGGCGGCTGGGCTTTTCCTCCGATTCTGAGTGGTGTCCAGTGATATTTAATGAAGAGCCAATTGAGAGCCGTAAGAGCCGGCTCTTTAATGGGAGCCGATTCAGAAGAGCCGATTCTCCAAAAAGAGCCGGAATTCCCATCACTAGCAACCAAACATTGTCAGGCAGGCTGCAATGCAATGACATTATTAAAAAAATGCTGTTTTCAGAGATCATGTGACCACAGCTCTCCTCTGCAACCAAACATTGTCAGGCAGGCTGCGTGGTGAGCTAGCACAGACCAGTCAGAGGCATGGAATGTGGTGCCCCGCCTCCTGTCCTAAGATCCTGTCCTAGGAGGGTGCTTGTTTCAGAGGAGGACGGCAACAGGGGCGTGGCAATAGCCCTGGTAGCCATAGCAGCTGCTAGCTGGCCCCTCATGTAGTGAAGTTCAAGTGTATTCTATATTCTTTGACTTTACATCTTTGTCCATGTGCTGTGTGGATGGTACTTTGCATGTGAGTTTAAATTACCATGTCTGCTCAACCATGGTGTAGGGGAAGATGTCATTGCTTTAGGGCTCCTTGATTCCTAGTTATGTCTCTGGACAGTAGTCATATGTATGCCTCCCAACAGATATATCGCTCATTCAGCACTTATATCAGTCGTGCAGCAGAGCTTTGCAATATCCCGCATCCACAAACATGAGAGCAACTCGCTGTCCAGGAAGGACCCGGCTGACATCAGCAGGCTGACTAGAAGGCGTCTGTTTGGCTTTGGTCACATCTAAAATCGAAATCGCTGACGGCCTCGTTTTGCGATTTTGAGAGTGATTTTTTTTCCCCTCCTGGCACTTACCTGCGCGCTACGATTTTGTGTAAAGCACTTTTCAAAGAGCTTTTGCAGAGCGATTTCTTTTATCACTTCCTGACGCAAGTCAGAAAGTGAACTCTTTCGCCCAGAAAAGAATAAATACAATATATTTATTCTTAAAAACGCAATTGCCGCAAAAGCTATTTTGTGAGCGTTTTATGTTTTTCCTATACTTTCCATTGTAGCAAAATCGCCCAAGAAATGGTGCAGGCAGCGCTTTGGTCAGCGGAATGCTGACGAAACGCACAGATATGAACAGTCCCATAAGGATTCATTGCACAAGCGCTTTTAAGGCGATTTTCAAAATTGCCGGCAGTTAACAAATAGCGAAAACGCCCTAGGTGTGAACAAGCCCTTTCCCAGTGTTTAAAAACCTCTGTACTTTGAGTAAGGGCTAGTCCACACTAAAGATAGAACTGCGATCACGACTCGGCAGCCAAAATCATGTGATTTACTGGGATTTGCGCTTGTGATTCCCGTTCAATAGAATGAGCATCACAGTGCAATCATTAAAGCGCTGCATGCAGCACGTTTGCGATTAATCGCAATTGCAAAGGCTGCAGTGAGAATATATCTGTAGGGATACATTAGCAGCAGCACTTTGCTGATCACTGCCGATCAGCAAAGCGCTGTAAAAGTGCCAAATATGAACCAGCCCACAGGGCACATTCACACTTAAAATCGCTAAACGGTAGCAAGTGATTTTACCATGATTAGCGCAGTTAAAATCACTGTACACTTCCACGATTCAGAGTGATCGCGATCAGCGCTTTATTAAGCACTGTACCGCGATCGCTCCAGAATTGCAGCAAAATGCTGCAGGTAACACGTTTTTCGATTGGTGCTAATCGCCCGTGATCAGGCCAATCGTGGCAGTGAGAACACTGCCATAGGGTTAGAATGGCACTAGCGCTTTAAAAAGCGATTCGGCGATTAACGGGAATCTAGTAGTGAGAATTGGCCCAGGAGTTTAGTAGTCAGCCTGCTGAGGACAGCCAGGTCCTTCCTGGGCCCTGTGTTGCTCTTGTGTGTGTGGATGTGATGGGATATTGCAGAGTACTGCTGCAGGGTGCAGATAAGTGCTGAATGGGCTTTGATTTATAACACAAAAGTCATGAGCCCCACAGGTGAATGAATTTATTAACGGGGCAGTGTGGTCGAGCACGTCCATTTGAGCGCAGGAGATTTTGGTGCAGCTGACACCACCATAGACTGTAATAGGAATTACGGCTATAGCGGCGCACAGTGAGTAACTTCGGCGACGTTAGAACACAGAGCTGAAGTTACTTTTAAAACGCTGTAATTCGGCCGCCAGCAATTACACCATTCCCCACCATTCATGTGCGTGGACCTGGAGGGGGAATAGTAGTCAAAGAGGAACTTCAGCCTAAGCAAACATACTGTCATTAAGTTACATTAGTTATGTTAATTAGAATAGATTGGTAATATAATCTCACCCTGTTTTAAAAGAACAGGCAAATGTTTGTGATTCATGGGGGCTGCCATCTTTTTGGTTGAAAGGAGGTGACAGGGAGCATGATACACAGTTCTAACTATCCTGTGTCCTGACCATCCCTCCCAGCTGCACACACTAGGCTTCAAATGTCAAATTCAAAATGTAAGAAAAAGAAATTTGCACCAAAACAGCAGAACGAGAGCAACAACATCAGAAATCCCATCATGCTTTGCACAGCATCAGGGGAAAAATGCCCGGGCAGTTTTCTTCTGTGCATCTAAAAATGAGGCTTGTATAAGAGAAACAAAGTTCTGATGCTGTGAAACTATTAAAGAAACACCAGGGGCTTGATTTACTAACGGTGCTAACCTACTTAGCACGTCTAAAGTCTTTAGGCGTGCTAACCAGGGTGCTAAGTAGGTTAGCACCGGTTTTCTCAATCAGATCTCACATTTCAACTGAGTTTAGACGTGCTAAGGGCCAGTGCTAAAGTTAGCACCGTTTTGTAAATCGAGCCCCAGGTCTTTTCAGTGCCGCTGAGTCGATTTTTAGTCTGGAGGTTCACTTCAATGCTGCCGGGACTTGTACAGGAGCAGGGTAAGCCGTATATCGACTGTATCCTGCGCTCAAGTCTCCCGGCGGTTATTTCTCTCGTACCCAGTGTGGTACAGTGATTACCCCCCCTTATATTTTAGTTCCCTTCCCTTGCTAAGCATAGCTGGCCACCTTTATTCATGTTTGGCCCAGAGAGATTGTACAGCAGAGAGCTGTTTTCTGCATATCTCCCAACCGGCTGTTACTTTCCGTACAACCGTGGTATTTAAAGGAGCACTATCTTGAAAAATTGTACAATTTAAAACACATATTTTTAAGAAGTCCATTTCTCCTGGAGTAAAATGCACTATAAATTACTTTTCTTCCATGTTGCTATTGCTTACAATAGGTTTTTGACTAGTCCATCTCCTCACGGAGGATTCTCAGTATTTCCTTTATTATTTACAAAAGCACTCCATGGAAAGGATCTATATATACATGCCAGCCTCCCTGCTCGCTTGCACGTTATTTTGGCATTTCGAATAAGCAATTAATTCAGCAAATGCGTTTGAAAATAAAGAATCCCTCATGAGAAGATGGACTAGTCCAAAACCTGTCAGATTTTCACTGTAAGTGGCAGGAACATAGGAGAAAAGTAATGTATGACTTATACATATGCATACACATGCATTTTAAATTTTAAACTTTTTTGCGATAGTGGTTCTGTAAATGCTTTCACCTACGATCCAGAAGTGATCTGTAATGTTCATGCTTTTTGGAAACATGAAACGTACAAACTGCCATTTTTTTCCATTTTAAAAAGGAACTGTAGTGAAAATAACATAATGAATAAAATTGATTATTTTTGGCCCATTGTAAAATATTTCCTCTCCCTGATTTACATTCTGAAATGTAATTTTCTTACAGGTGAAGACATGCCAGGTGATCTGTACGGAATGTTCGTTACTGAGCGTTCTATGCACAGAGGGAGATACTGCTAGCTTGGCAGTTCGAAACAGCCGTTATTTCCCACAATGCAAAGAGGTTCACCAACAGCAAACTGTCTGGACCATGGTCGCGTCATCACACTATGGGAGGGGTTTCATCACGTCAGCCATACAGAACCCCCTGATGATCTATTCGGTAAAAGGTAAAGATTTCTCATGGGAAACAGAGTATCAGCTACTGATTGGAATGAAGTTCAATCCTTGGTTAAAGTTCCTCTTTAAAGGGAACCTGAGACAAGAAGCGTCTCAGATACCATACTTACCTGGGGCTTCCAGGGCTGCTCCTCCCTCGCCGTCTCCCCAGGTGGCTCTGATCCCCGGCAATTCAGCCCAAAAGCCTGGCTAATGGTGCCCATACATGGTACAATTTATTTTATCCAATCTTACCATTCTTATGTAGTATAAGGGTAAATTAAATGAATATACTGAAAGGATAATTTAGGCAGTTCCCTTATATTACATAGAGATGGTAAGATTGGAAGAAAAAAATGGTACCATGTATGGGCACAATTAGTCGTGCTTCATTGAGCAGACGCAGCTCGGCCTGGCATGCTTCCCCGTCATGTTCTGCGCAGTACTGCTTCCAGGGATGGGAGCGCGACGGGGGAGCGTGCCAGGCTGAACCACGTATGCGTGAATTGCGACTTAGCCAGGTTTTTGGGCTGAATTGCCAGGTATCAGAGCCACCCTGGGAAACGGCGAGGGATGAGCGGCCTTAACTTCCTAACGACCACGACATGCCGATGGGTGTGAACACGGCGGCAGCTCCAGGACCGCCTAACGCCAATTGGCGTCAAGTCCTGGGGCGGAGTTTTGCAGGAGATCCACTTCTCCACTTGAATGATAGAGCTCCGCTCGGTCATCAGTCTCCCAGCGGCGCCGTCTATTTACACTGTACAGCGCTGCAATCTACGGTAGCGCTGTACTGGGGACAGCCGTGTGATATGGCTGTCCCCCTGGGAGGCCGAAAAGCTGATCGCTAGGATTGGCTGGCGGGGGGAGGGAGGGCAGGGTTTAAAATAAATAAATAGAAAAATGTATTTAAAAAAAGGAAATAAATATTTATAAAACAAACAAACAAACAATGGGGGAGCAGTCAGAGCCCACTAACAGAAAGCTCTGTTGGTGAGCAGAAAAGGATGGGAGGGATCACTTGTGTGCTGAGTTGTATGGCCTTGCTGCGAGCTGTTAAAGCTGCAGTGGCCCAAATAGCAAAAAATAGCCTGGTTACTAGGGGGTGTAAGCCTACGGTCCTCAAGTGGTTAAGGAAGCCCCAGGTAAGTATGTTACGAGAAACATCTCAGGTACACTTTAGGAATGCAGCAGCATACTTATTATTACTGGGGGAAAAGAAATGATTAAAAACAATATATTTCCTGTAAAACACACACCTGTGTCTCCGGCTCATTGGTGACTTTAAATGTATCTATTTATCCTGAAAGTGATGTGCGGAGAGCGCTGCGGGCCCTCTCTCCCGCCGCTCAATTTTATTCCTTTATTATGTCTGCGGGCGGCTGCAGATGGCGCGTTCCCCGAGCTGATTAAACGGAACAGCAGGTTTGTGTTCTCCATCACTTTCAATATTAAACATCGTACCTCCTTGTGTGCCGCGCGGCCCCCACTTACAGCGGCTGGCCGGAAATCCCCGATGAAGCTTGACAGTCACATCTGTGCAGACGCCACGCACCTCTGCTTCTCAGGGCTCCAGAAACTAAAAACAAGGCTAAGGCGAGTTTACAGTTTCAGCCAATGCGTTCCTAAATCAATCAGCGCAGCTAAAATGGAAGCTCTGGAGCAGCTAAATAGGTTATCCGGGGAGCTGCAGGAGCCGTGGATACGGGATAGATAATTGTGATCTCAACAAGAAATGGCATATGAGTCTATTTAGGGAAAAGCCCATCGTTGCTATAATTCGTTGAGCACACCAAATGTTTCTGTGTTGTTCAGAGGGCCCCGGGGAGTTCTTGCGGCATGACGGCTGTCTGCTAGGCCTGCCAGAGATGTTAACCTTTTTTTGCACCTGACTAGTCAGTGATATTTCACCGCGGCGCACTTCTCCGCGACCTCTTTTCAACACTAAAATTGAACTTTGATTACAAAGACACTCGCTTAACCTTGAATAAGCTCCGGGATGGAACGCTAAAGGCAGGCTAGAGAAAATAGATCTCTTACGCCGGAGGGTATCCATACGTGGTGTAAATAATATCACAGCATTAAAGGGGAACTTCTACTGAACGTAGCTTAAGGAGACACTGAAGCGAAAAAAAAATTATGATATAATGAATTTGTTGTGTAGTACGGATAATTACTATAAGATTAGGAGCAAAGAAAATATTCTCATATTTTTATTTTCAGTTATATAGTGTTTTTTATAACATAGCATCATTCTCTAATATTTGCAGTTTACACACTACTCAGCATTCTAAATGATTTTACAGAGCAGTCTTATGAACTATTGACCTGTCCTCTGGAGAGAAAAAGAAGTTACAATGACTGACAGTTGAGATAGCAGGCTTCAGAAGACAGAGCTCTCTGCGACTTTGAAAGTCGTGGAGCTCAATGGCTCTTCTGCATAGATAACTGGAGTTTCTTAACTCTTCCTGTACTGGAAACAATATTAGACTTATGTCTCTGCTCCTAATGTTTTATTTCTTAGCTGTACTGCACATACAAATGCACATACAAATCATTATATCATAAATATATATTTTTTGAACCAGTCCATCCCTTCATGGGGGATTCTCAGCCTGGCCTTTATTCTTTAGAAAGACACTCCCTGAAAAGGATCTATGCAAAGATGCTGGTCAGCCTCCCTGCTTGCTGTACACTGTTTTTGGCAGTTGGACGGAGCAAATGACAATCACTTAGTGCTTTAGAAAAGTAAAGAAAACCTGAGACTCCCCCATGAGGAGATAGGTTAGTTCATCAAAACCTGTCAGTTCTGTCAGATTTTTACAACTGACTGTGACAGCAACATAGAAGAAAAGTCATTTATGGCTTATTTTAATCTGGAAAAAATGTACTTTTTATTTTTATGTGTTTACATGTATTTTAAATTTTACTTTTTTTTCCCCGCAATATTGGTCCTTTAAAGGAAACCTGAGATTACATTTACTAAAACATTTATACTTACCTGGGGCTTCCTTCAGCTTCCTTTAGGCTACTGGCACCCTTGCCATCCTCCCAGGCCGCTCTGATCGACCGCTGGTCGGCCCGCCTCTTCCTCAAGTCATCTCCAGTCTTGCAATACTGCGCATGCACGGGCTCAATGCGTGCACGCTCCCCATCACACTCCTGCTGCCGGGAGTGTTCTGCACCTGCGTACTACTGCATAGGCGCAGAACGCTGCAGATGATGTGAGCGTGAAGGGGCGCGCGTGGCTGGGCACAGCTGAGCCGATTCGAGGGAGACAGGGCCTGCCAGCGGCTGACCAGAGAGGTGCGGGAGGATGCCGAGGGAGCCAATGACCTAAAGGGAGCAGGTTGAAGATCCATGTAAGTATAAATCCTTTAGTAAATTTGATCTCAGGTACACTTAAATGATCAAAATTGCTTATATCTTACTATATTCTTTTATAAATGATTTTGTCAGTGTTTGCCCATTGTAAAATCTTTACTCACCCTGATTTACATTCTTAAATTTGTTGCAGGTGGTGACATTTTTAGTCCTGCCAGGTGATCTCTGAGGAATGTTTGTTGTGAGTTCTGAAACACATGGTGGCAAATACCAGTATAATCTATTTGAAAAGATTAGTAGTATGGATTGACAAGATTGCTTATGGTTTTTTTTTTTGCTTTTTACAGTCTTGAATAAGTTACTGACTTTATGCAACAAGACATGAAACATTCAATTAAAATATGAAACGTATTGCAGCTCACATTAGCCAATCAGATTTCAGCTGTCATTAGCTTTGATCATTTGGGATTGGACTTTAAAGAGACACTGAAGCGAAAAATAAATTATGATATAATTAATTGGTTGTGTGGTATGGATAATTACTAGAACATTAGTAGCAAAGAAAATATTCTCATATTTTTATTTTGAGTTATATAGTGTTTTTTTTATAACATTGCATCATTCTCTAATATTTGCAGTTTACACACTACTCGGCTTTCTAAATGATTTTACAGAGCAGCCCAGTGAACTATTGCACTGTCCTCTGGAGAGAAAAAGAAGATACAGTGCTAGACAGTTGAGATAACAAGCTCCAGAAGACAGAGCTCTCTGCGAGATTTGGAAGTCGTGGAGCTCAATGGCTCTTTTGCATAAATAACAACTGGAGTTTCTTAACGCTTCCTGTACTGGAAACAATATTAGACTTATGTCTCTTCTCCTAATGTTTTATTTCTTAGCTGTACTACACATACAAATCATTATATCATATTTTTTTTTCGCTTCTGTTTCTCTTTAAAGGGTACCTGAAGTGACGTGTGCAGGATGAGATAAACATGTGTACAGTATGTGCAGTCCCAATCCTACTTAGAACTACCCTGTGTTCCATTTTTCCCTTTTTTGCACATTAAGGCAAGAATCCAAAATCTATATGACAAATTATCAGCAAACAGACTGCAGTCAAAGTGTAACTTAACTCTCACTGATAACCTATTAGGGTTGTAAAACTCTGTGTGGCTAAAATAAATACATATTATTGCAGGAAAACTCTGTGTCACCACCCCCTCCCTCTAGATTGTAAACCTTTAGCAAGGCCGTCTCTCTGTGTGTATCATTACTTGATTGTGCACCAGGGGCATTGGTAGGATCCTAAGAGATCTGGGGAGCTTTAAAGCACTCCAGCCATGGGTGTGGCCATGCACCAGAATGTGGGTGTGGTCATAGGTGGAGCCACATTTACATTAACTTAACCACGGTCTAAGTAGGCCTTCCCAGCAAAATGTTGGATGAAGCCCCCTCTCCATTACTACAAAAAAAAAATGCAGCCTATCACATAACTAGGCAGAGTTACCTGGCTTCTGTGCTGGCTGGTCTGGCTTTCTACTGGGTGGGCTGACTGGCCTGCTGCCAGGTTATCTGGCAGTTCCCCCATAGCATTCCCTGACTTTCTAGTGGACCCCCTCCCATGCACCTCCCATTGAGGCACCAAAAATCCCAGCATGCCCCCATAGAAGAACAACAGCTTACTGCATGCCCCCATAAAGGCGTCAGTGCCCAGCATTGCACCACAGCACCCAGTATGCCCACATAGAAGCACCACAGCCCCCAGCATACCCCCGATTGATACACCACAGCTCCCAGCATGCCCGCCATTGAGGCACCACTCTGCCTGGGGGACATCCGGGGCACCCCAGAATAGATCCGGGGCACGTGCCACTGATCTTTGGGGCTAGCAACGCCCCTGTTGTGCACTCTACCCAGAATAATGTGAACTTGTATAATTGGGACTACCACTCCAGTGTATGATCTGCCATTGTATTACTATCTGTATTGTGTTGTGTATCTTATTGCCTATTACCTGTACTGTGTTGTTGGTCACTCCTGTTATCATTGTCTGTAATCTTATGTATTGTACCGTGCTGCAGAAATGTTGGCACTATATAAATACAATACCTAATAATAATAATAATAATAATAATAAAATAGTTCAATATTTGTCTGTATGGGAGCTAAACAATAGAGAATACACAGGTTGTGACTACACCCGGGCACTTGGCTCAGAGTTGCCCACCAGTCTGCTTTTAATCACTATATTAGCTCATCGCTGTTTATATGGTGGTGATCAAACACAGAACAAACAAACACAGAACATTTATATCGCGCTTTTCTCCTGATGGTCTCAAAGCGCCAGAGCTGCAGCCACTAGGGCGTGCTCTATAGGCAGTAGCAGTGTTAGGGAGACTTGCCCAAGGTCTCCTACTGAATAGGTGCTGCCTTACTGAACAGGCTAGTATAGTGCCCAGCATGGCTAGTATAGTGCCCCAGTATGGCTAGTATAGTGCCCAGCATGGCTAGTATAGTGCCCAGCATGGCTAGTATAGTGCCCAGTATGGCTAGTATAGTGCCCCAGTATGGCTAGTATAGTGCCCCAGTATGGCTAGTATAGTGCCCAGCATGGCTAGTATAGTGCCCCAGCATGGCTAGTATAGTGCCCAGTATAGCTAGTATAGTGCCCAGTATGGCTAGTATAGTGCCCCAGTATGGCTAGTATAGTGCCCCAGCATGGCTAGTATAGTGCCCAGCATGGTTAGTATAGTGCCCAGCATGGCTAGTATAGTGCCCAGCTATAGCTAGTATAGTGCCCAGTACGCGTAGGTGGTGCCCCTGCGGCCACCGCTTCTATTACCTTATGAGCAGGCGGCCGCTTCCGGATTCCCCCAGGCGCCGCTCTCCTTCATGCAGTACTATCTCCTCCTATAACAGTAGCGCGTCTTGCGTCTGCTGTAAGGAGGGAAGGAGGCGGGGCAGCGGCTTCCTGTAGCAGCGATATGCATGACAGACCCGCCGCGGCCCAGCTGGAAACTGCCAACGGACCGGCATTGGGCCGTGGCCCGGTGGTTGGGGACCCCTGATCTATCGGGTGTACGGGCGATTGTGGTGCATTTTGCATTTGTGATTTGAGCGGGGAAAGAAAAGGAGCGGGACATTGCCAAATCACAGGAATAATCGTATAGCTGTGCGATTTTCCTGTGTTCCTATACATAGTATAGAAGCTGAATCAGCCAGAAAACATGTCAGGATGACGATTGCGCTTGGGAGAAAATTGCACTACAAATCACATTAATGGAAATGGCCGCCGCGGTTTCTATTAGTCCTAACTGTACCTAGCGTTTTGAGATTGGCTAAAATGTGGTGTAGTGGGAAAGCGCCTTTAGAGATGAAGATGTCAGACTCCATAGCCCTTTAATGATATGAGAACTTTAAGCTGTACAATAGGAGCACCAAAATAAAAAGCAGAGTCAATTCTTAGTTTTGTTGTATTTTCTTCATAAGAAAAGGTTTTACGTTTGCTCTGATTTTATTTTCAATCCATAGAAAGTATAGTTGATTAAAGAGAACCTTAAAGTGGACCCATATTAAAAATACAAGATTTCAGAAATAAAATCTATTTTCTAAATTATAATAATAATAGCAGCCTTTTTTCAGCTGCATGATGACAAATATACAATATTTTACATTTATTGGAGGAACCCCTCCCTTCCTTTCATATTGCCGGGACAGAATCCGGCAAACTGGTGGAGTAGGTGGTGTCCGGCAAAGGAGGAATTGCTAATGGCTGCCCCCCGTATAATCCTAGTTATGAAAAGAGAAGCGTGAAAAGCATGCACTGAAATGCTCATAGGCTTAAAGGAGTGTTTATTTATCTTTGTATGTGTCAGAGTGGTGCAACTAAATATTTTTAATTAAAAAAGTTTGGTTTGGGTCCGCTTTTAACTGAGTTTAAAAAAAAAAACATCCTGTGCCCACATCACTCACCAATCATCCGGTCCCCCACCATGGCTCAGTTTAGTTTTCGGAGACTGATCAGTTGCTGAGCAGTGCGCCTGCGTGGCCTCTCTCGCGCTCCTGTCTCTGTTGCCTTCTTGCGCCTGGGCAGTACGCGTAGGTATGTAATACTACGCATACGTACGTAGTACACTTACTGCACAGGCACGGAAGCAGGATCGAGGCAGTGCAGGTGCACTGCTATCACAAAACTGAGCCACGCCGGGAGACCGGATGATTGGAGAGTAGCAGTGTGGGCACAGGTCGTCTGCAGGGGGCCTGGGGAAGCCCAGGTCAGTGAAACTTATTTTTTTCTGAACTCAGTTAAGATTCCCCTTAACTAACACACCTACAGCAAACAATGATAAAGTATTGGTGCACTGTCTTTTCGTACAACAAGCAACCATACTGGGCCTCCTCCATATCTTCATGGGATACACATTTGGAGATTACTCCGTCACATTTATCTGAAAAAGCTCAGATTTGCTTTTAAAGAACCGTATAGGACCAGGGAACATGGTTTATGCATGATTTATGGGATTATGTTTTCAGAGTTCACCACATTCCAAAACACGAGTTTAATCTGATTTGGTTTTGCTTGAACTTCAAGATGTTTGGTCCGAATGCTGAGGATGACTCATAGAGCAGATGTCCACTACAGTTAGTTTGTTGAGAAATGTTCCTTCCAAACACGTTGATTGACTGGCTGCCTCATTCTTCTAAACAGCCACATTTTATTTACTTTCATTATCGAATTAGGTCTGCATTACATAAAACAGGAAGAAAGACAGATTTCTACCACCACAAGCAAGGTCTGATCACACCACCAGGTTTGCAGTCAGTAGGGTTGCCAGGTCGGCTGATGGAGAAAACCGGACAGGGGGTGGAGTTAGGGGCGGAGTTAGGGGCGGAGTCAGAAGCACACTTTTATGTAGAGTGGGGCTAAGCAATGGGCTTTTTTAAAAAAAAAATTATAGTATTTATATCGCACTGACATCTTCTGCAGCACATTACAGAGTACATAGCCATGTCACTAACTGTCCTCACCAGTAGTACTGGTCCAGTGCACATAAGAGACAGTTTTTCACCAGTAACTGCACATAAGAGACAGCTTTTCACCAGTAAATGCACATTATAAGAGACACCTTTTCGCCAGTAAATGCACATAATAAGAGACAGCTTTTCCCCAGTAAATGCACAAGAGACAGCTTTTCACCAGTAAATGCACATAATAAGACACAGCTTTTCACCAGTAAATGCACATAATAAGAGACAGCTTTTCCCCAGTAAATGCACAAGAGACAGCTTTTCACCAGTAAATGCACATAATAAGACACAGCTTTTCACCAGTAAATGCACATAATAAGAGACAGCTTTTCACCAGTAAATGCACAAAAGAGACAGCTTTTCACCACTAAATGCACATAATGACAAACAGCCAGTGTTCCCAGTATATGTAGCCAGGGATATATGTGCCCAGTAAATGTAGCCAGGGGGTATATATGTCCCAGTATATGTAGGCAGGGGTGTAAATGTCCCAGTATACGTAGGCAGGGGTATATATGTCCCAGTATATGTAGCCAGGGGGTATATGTGCCCAGAATAGGTAGCCAGGGGGTATATGTGCCCAGAATAGGTAGCCAGGAGCTATATGTGCCCGGAATAGGTAGCCAGGGGCTATATGTGCCCAGAATAGGTAGCCAGGGGCTATATGTGCCCAGAATAGGTAGTCAGGAGCTATATGTGCCCGGAATAGGTAGCCAGGGGGTATATGTGCCCAGAATAGGTAGCCAGGGGCTATATGTGCCCAGAATAGGTAGCCAGGGGGTATATGTGCCCGGAATAGGTAGCCAGGGGCTATATGTGCCCAGAATAGGTAGCCAGGTGCCCCCCCCCCCCCGCAGGAGGAGAACAGTGCAGCAGAGAGAGAGCTGGGAGCAGCGGTGGAGAAGGGGGGCAATCTCCCCCCCCCCTTCCCTCACCTTAGGGTGCTCTCTCTCCTCCGCTGTCTCCTCCAATATGATGTGCAGGCTGGCGGGTGGCTGCGGGCGGAACTTACCTCTGTGTCGCAGGCGCCGGAAGTTCGGGTCCCGCAGCCGCTGAGATTCGACTCAAAAAAGATCCGGATCAAAGATTCGAATCATTCATGAGCCGGACAACACTATTCAGACTGATTAGTGTTGTCCGGCTCATGAATGATTCGGATCTTTGATCCGGATCTTTTTTGAGTCGAATCTCAGCGGCTGCGGGACCCGAACTTCCGGCGCTGGAGCGACACAGAGATAAGTTCCGCCCGCAGCCACCCGCCAGCCTGCACATCATCCTGGAGGAGACAGCGGGGGAGAGAGAGCACCCTAAGGTGAGGGAAGGGGGGGGGAGATTGCCCCCCTTCTCCACCGCTGCTCCCAGCTCTCTCTCTGCTGCGCTGTTCTCCTCCTGCGCTGCGGGGGGGGGGGGGGGGGGCTCTAAACCGGACAACTTAATTGTCCGGTTTAGCATGCCTTTTTGCACCGGACACAGCGCACAAGAACCGGACTGTCCGGTGTAAAACCGGACACCTGGCAACCCTAGCAGTCAGACATATTATCAGTGAAAGAAAGCTGCGTCCTTGTTTATAATCATTTTATTGCTGCTTTAACCGTCTTGGGACTGAAGTACCAGAGCTATCCTTTCCCTGTTTGAGCCTGTAATTACCGTGATTGGCTTATAGTAATCACGAGGGGCGTACATTTGAAACCACCACATGCTAATTTAGGCACAGCCGAAACTGGAAAAAAAATCAGTTAAAGAGAAACTCCAACCTAGAATTGAACTTTATCCCAATCAGTAGCTGATACCCACTTTTACATGAGAAATATAATGATTTTCACAAACAGACCATCAGGGGGCGCTGTATGACTGATTTTGTGCTGAAACCCCTCCCACAAGAAGCTCTGAGGACCGCAGGTACTCTGGGCAAACTGCCACAATGTAAGAATGTTCACAGACAGGAAATGGCTGTTTACAGCTGTCTCTAACAGCCAAAACAGCTAGGAGCAGCTACATAACCTGCCCACAGTAAAAATGTCACCATGTAATAAATGTCAGAATGCAAATCGGAGAGAGGAAAGATTTTACAATGAGCAAACACTGACTAAATCATTTATACATAATTATGGTAAAAAATGAAGCACTTTTTTTACTACATTATTTTCACTGGAGTTCTTCTTTAAGGGTGCATAAAATAGCGGTAGTAGAATAACAGTAACTTTACCAATATTCTACTACTGAATTCAGGCCCGGATTTACATCACAGGAGCCTATAAGCACAGATGTTCTAGAACCCTAGACTTCGCTCTCGATAAACCTGACATCTTATCAGTTGTGGGAACAATAGAAAGCAACTTTTTTTTTGGTGTACAACTTGTTTTTTTGGTTGTTCAACTTATCAAACAAAAGTTGTTTGATAATTGTGCTGCATAAAAGACCGCTGTTGAGCGTGTGTATGGGTCTTTAGTATTAGATAACCAGAGGTACCCTCAGTATCAAGTAGCTAATGGTGCCCCCAACTGAAGGGAGAGCTCAGTGAGTAACCTCTAATGTATGCTCTGCTTGGATCTCTGCTTCGGGAAGGAGGGAGGGGAGGCACAAGTGGAAAGTGAGCCGCCTTTCCATCATCCGGCGCCTGTAGGCACATGCCTACAATGCCTTATGGTAAATCCGGCCCTGACTGAATTGATATAGTACTGTATATTAGTCCACAGAGGCAGGCATCACCAATAGAAAATAAGCTCTTTATTTGGAAATCGTTAGAATTACACTCAGAAGTCAGTTAAGTCAGTCAGCCCACTATTTCAAGCTCATATGCTCATTTTTAAGACGTTCAGCCATATACCTGCCATTTGCCTAAAGTAAAGTCATCTTTGTGAAAATCACAAAATTCCCATCCCAGTCACAGTAGCTAGTACTGGATGAAGTTGTCTTGCATTATAATGTTATGTCTTTTTCAATCTATAGGCACCGTGGTGTAATTACCTGAATGACCTCTCAATCAGTGTAGATTGCATAGAGAAGCCTCCTGCTGTAAAGCATGCATAATCTATCATACTCTGAGATGAAAGAACAATCTCTAGACACCCTAAAGAGCTCAGTGTGTAACTTAAGTCACTAAAATGTTCCCAGGGGAAAATGAAAGTAAACTAATTCATCCCTTTTCAGTCACCTTTAATGAAAAAAAAAAGGATTGTTCTTGTAAGATATAATTGTGTGGTTATTTTCTTGGAACAGAGGGCAAATTCTGACTTCCACTTAAACCACTTGACCACTGAGGGGTTTTTACCCCTTTAGGAACAGAGCAATTTTCACCTGTCAGCGCTCCTCCCATTCTTTTGCCAATGACGTAATAACTACTAATCACAACAAAATGATCTACTGTATATCTATAAGTGATCTGTCTGTACCTGGTGATATTTCCGCCGAGACCCGGGCGGAATCCGTTACTTCCGGGTCTCGGCGCTTGCTCCCCACTGATGATGCTGATGCTGGCGCGCAGGCCGCATATTCTGATAGGCGGAAGGCGTGTTCCCAGTACGCCCTCCGCAGAGGTAAACAGTAGTCAGCTGACTCTGGTCAGCGACAGTGCGGTGTCAGCTGACGCTACAGCTGACACCTAGGTAGGGATTCCTGCTGTGTGATTGGTTGTGCGGAGTGTGGCCGGCCACTGATTGGATGAGAAACTGTATTTAAACTTGCAGAGTGCTCCCAGTCATCGCCCGTGATAAGCATAGCTTTGGCTAGTTGCTGGGTGCGCACTTACTGGTTAAGATTATTGGATATTGGCCCTTGGCTTGTACTTGACTATCCTTGTCTGTTGTTACTAACCTCTGCTTGATTCCTAGATACTCTTGCCTGCTGCCTGGACTGACCTTGCCTGTTCCTGGATACCCTTGCCTGCTGCCTGGACCAACCTTTGCCTGTTATTGGATACCCTTGCTTACTGCCTGGACCAACCTTTGCCTGTTACTGGATACCCTTGTCTGCTGCCTGGACTGACCTCTGCTAGTTACTGGATACTCTTGTCTGCCGTTTGTTTACTGGATATTGCCAGTTTACTGGATATTCTTGCATGCTATCTGGACAATATGTATACTGGAACTAAATCCTTGTCAGTTATTATATACCTTTGCATGCAGACTCATATGAACTCATTCACATACTGCCTGGAACATCTCTTGCTTGTTGAATAACCTTGCATGCAGAATCATATGAACTCTCTCTCATACTGCCTGGAGCATCTCTTGCTTATTGAATAACCTTGCATGCAGATTCATATGAACTCTCTCTCATATTGTTTGGAACATCCATTGCTTGTTGAATAACCATTGCATGCAGACTTGTATGAACTATCTCATAACCTGATACCTCTGCATATGGACTTGGCTTGAAACCTCTTCTGATAATTGGAAGTCTGCACTGCTTGTTCCTGATACATTTGTCATTGCTGACAATCAACGCTGATAGCCTCATCCTCCTGAATCAAGGTAATACTCTATGTGATAGTGATGAACTATTGAACTGTGTTACTAGCCTCATTAGGGTTCTAACAGGTTATTCCTCTATATTTCAGTCTGTATGCCCTGCACGTTAAGTCCTGGGGGATAACCATAGTCAGGAGACAAATAACATGTCCTGTTCACGCGGGGGCTTGTCTGTAGGTGAAGACATGGGTCGGGCTCAGAGCCTCAGCAATAGATTGGGGCATAGAGACTGATTAGGGACATAACCTGTCAACCCTTACAATATCTTGTTTTTTTCACCATCATTTAGGCTTTTTTGGGCGTTATATTTTGCCAATAATTATTTTATTATAAATGCATTTTAAGGGGAATAATAAGAAAACATCTTTAAAAATTCCTTATTTCTAAGATTTCAGCCATTATAGTGTTAAAATAAAACATTCTATTGTGGATAAAACCCACACATTTTATTTGCCAATTTGTCTCGGTCAGGGGTGCCGCGAGCACACAAGCTAGCCAAGCCCCCGCTTGGGGCCTCACACTGCGGAGGGCCTCGCTCTGCTGCTGGCGGTGGGCGGGCACCGGGCGGCAGGCGTGAGGGCACCAGGCGGAGCGGCAGGGAGAAAAAAGTTTCAACTTACCTTCCTCGATCCTGACAGCTTCTATCTACTTCCTGTCCCGGCGTCTGTCGCTATGGTAACAGTGCCCCCTGTGATGACGTACCGCATGTCATCACAGGGGAGCTCTTACCGATGCGATGTGCGTCGGGAGAGGCTGAAGATAGAAGCTGCATGCAGGATGAAGGCAGGTAAGTGGAAACTTCTCTCTCCCCCTCCTGGCTAAGTGGGGGGGGGGGGGGGGCATATACCTATCTAACCTATACTGGGGGCATATACCTATCTAACCTATACTGGGGGACATATACCTATCTAACTTATACTGGGGGACATATACCTATCTAACCTATACTGGGGGACATATACCTATCTAACCTATACTGGGGGCATATATCAATCTAATCTATACTGGGGCATATATCAATCTAATATATACTGGGGGCATATACCTATCTAACTTATACTGAGGGCATATACCTATCTAACCTATACTGGGGGACATATACCTATCTAACCTATACTGGGGGCATATATCAATCTAATCTAAACTGGGGGCATATATCAATCTAATCTATACTGGGGGCATATATCAATCTAATCTATACTGGGGGCATATACCTATCTAACCTATACTGAGGGCATATACAGTGGTGTGAAAAACTATTTGCCCCCTTCCTGATTTCTTATTCTTTTGCATGTTTGTCACACTTAAATGTTTCTGCTCATCAAAATCCGTTAACTATTAGTCAAAGATAACATAATTGAACACCAAATGCAGTTTTAAATTATGGTTTTTATTATTTAGTGAAAAAAAAACTCCAAATCTACATGGCCCTGTGTGAAAAAGTGATTGCCCCCCTTGTTAAAAAATAACTTAACTGTGGTTTATCACACCTGAGTTCAATTTCTGTAGTCACCCCCAGGCCTGATTACTGCCACACCTGTTTCAATCAAGAAATCACTTAAATAGGAGCTATCTGACACAGAGAAGTAGACCAAAAGCACCTCAAAAGCTAGACATCATGCCAAGATCCAAAGAAATTCAGGAACAAATGAGAACAAAGTACTGTAATTGAGATCTATCAGTCTGGTAAAGGTTATAAAGCCATTTCTAAAGCTTTGGGACTCCAGCGAACCACAGTGAGAGCCATTATCCACAAATGGCAAAAACGTGGAACAGTGATGAACCTTCCCAGGAGTGGCTGGCCGACCAAAATTACCCCAGGACAACATCTAAAGAACTGCAGGCCTCACTTGCCTCAATTAAGGTCATTGTTCATGACTCCACCATAAGAAAGAGACTGGGCAAAAACGGTCTGCATGGCAGATATCCAAGGCGCAAACCACTTTTAAGCAAAAAGAACATTAAGGCTCGTCTCAATTTTGCTAAAAAAAACATCTCAATGATTGGCAAGACTTTTGGGAAAATACCTTGTGGACCGACGAGACAAAAGTTGAACTTTTTGGAAGGTGCGTGTCCCGTTACATCTGGCGTAGAAGTAACACAGCATTTCAGCAAAAGAACATCATACCAACAGTCAAATATGGTGGTGGTAGTGTGATGGTCTGGGGTTGTTTTGCTGCTTCAGGACCTGGAAGGCTTGCTGTGATAGATGGAACCATGAATTCTACTGTCTACCAAAAAATCCTGAAGGAGAATGTCCGGCCATCTGTTTGTCAACTCAAGCAGAAGCGATCTTGGGTGCTGCAGCAGGACAATGACCCAAAACACACCAGCAAATCCACCTCTGAATGGCTGAAGAAAAACAAAATGAAGACTTTGGAGTGGCCTAGTCAAAGTCCTGACCTGAATCCTATTGAGATGTTGTGGCATGACCTTAAAAATGTGGTTCATGCTAGAAAACCCTCAAATAAAGCTGAATTACAACAATTCTGCAAAGATGAGTGGGCCAAAATTCCTCCAGAGCGCTGGAAAAGACTCGTTGCAAGTTATCGCAAACGCTTGATTGCAGTTATTGCTGCTAAGGGTGGCCCAACCATTTATTAGGTTCAGGGGGCAATTTCTTTTTCACACAGGGCCATGTAGGTTTTGAGTTATTTTTCTCACTAAATAATAAAAACCATCATTTAAAACTGCATTTTGTGTTCAATTATGTTATCTTTGACTAATAGTTAATGGTTTTTAATGAGCAGAAACATTTAAGTGTGACTTAACATGCAAAAGAATAAGAAATCAGGAAGGGGGCAAATAGTTTTTCACACCACTGTACCTATCTAATCTATACTGAGGGCATATACCTATCTAACCTATACTGGGGGACATATACCTTTCTAACTTATACTTTGGGACATATACCTATCTAACCTATACTGGGGGCATATAGCAATCTAACCTATACTGGGGGCATATACCTTTCTAACCTATACTGAGGGCATATACCTATCTAACCTATACTGGGGGACATATACCTATCTAACTTATACTGGGGGACATATACCTATCTAACCTATACTGGGGGCATATATCAATCTAATCTATACTGGGGGCATATATCAATCTAATCTATACTGGGGGCATATACCTGTCTAACCTATACTGGAGGCACCTACCTATCTAACCTATACGGGGGCACCCACCTATCTATCCTATATGGGGCACCTACCTATATAACCTATACTGGGGGCAACTATATGGGCTACCTATACTGGGGGGGAGGGAAGCCTCTGGATCCTAATGAAGCTTCCCTCATCCTCCTAAAGCACACCCTTTCCTCTTCAGAGTCCCACCTGATGCTTCATTCTTCCAGGTGGCGCTGTGCACACCGGACTCTGGTCTCTGATTGTTCCCTTTCAAGGAAATGAGCTGCAGCTGTAGAGTCGTTTGAAGCCTGGGCACCAGCACTGCCTTCCTTTACAGAGTGGTCTTCCTGTTTCAGGATTTGAAGTGAGGGAGGGGAATCCAGAGGGTGCGGGTGGTTGGAGGCCTTCTTGGGATTCTGTCTCTTAGCCAGTGATCAGGGGCGTAGGAATAGGCCCTGCAGCGCCTGCGCCCGTGGGGGGGAACGCCCCCCCCCCCTCCTGGAGCCCACTCCGGAAGCGGAAGTGACGTCAGCCGCTAGAGCGAGAAGGCGGCGATGGAACGCAAGGAAGAAGGTATGTATCCCGCCGCCGCTGCTGCTGCCCGCTGCCCACACACATTCACTAGCTGGAGGGGGGCGCAGAGGGGAGAGCCCCGAGGTGAGGGAGAGGGGGGAACTTCCCCTCTCCCCGCCGACTGTGGGCAAGGCTTTCCCCTCATGCTGCCACCCCTCCAGCCCCCAAAAACCGGCCACGAGCGGGCCCCGGGGGAGGGGGGGCCCGCTCTGAAATTCTGCAGGGGGATTTTCAGGTGTCTGCTGCCCACATTACGATTTTCAGGTGTCTGCTGCCCATATTATGATTTTCTGGTGACTGATGCCCACATTACGATATTCTGGTGAATGCTGCCCACATTACGATTTTCTGGTCACTGCTGCCCACATTGCGATTTTCTGGTGACTGCTGCCCACATTAGGATTTTCTGGTGTCTGCTGCCCACATTACGATTTTCTGGTCACTGCTGCCCACATTGCGATTTTCTGGTGTCTGCTGCCCACATTACGATTTTCAGGTGTCTGCTGCCCACATTACGATTTTCAGGTGTCTGCTGCCCACATTACGATTTTCAGGTGCCTGCTGCCCATATTACGATTTTCAGGTGTCTGCTGCCCACATTACTATTTTCAGGTGTCTGCTGCCCACATTACGATTTTCAGGTGTCTGCTGCCCATATTATGATTTTCTGGTGTCTGCTGCCCACATTACGATTTTCTGGTGTATGCTGCCCACATTAGGATTTTCTGGTGACTGCTTCCCACATTGCGATTTTCTGGTGACTGTTGCCCACATTGCGATTTTCTGGTGACTGCTGCCCACATTGCGATTTTCTGGTGACTGCTGCCCACATAAGGATTTTCTGGTGACTGCTGCCCACATAACGATTTTCTGGTGACTGCTGCCCACATAACGATTTTCTGGTGACTGCTGCCCACATAACGATTTTCTGGTGACTGCTGCCCACATTAGGATTTTCTGGTGTGTGCTGCCCACATTATGATATTCTGGTGACTGACTGCTGCCCACATTAGGATTTTCTGGTGACTGCTGCCCACATTACGATATTCTGGTGACTGCTGCCCACATTAGGATTTTCTGGTGACTGATGCCCACATTGCGATTTTCTGGTGACTGCTGCCCACATGGCGATTTTCTGGTGACTGCTGCCCACATGGCGATTTTCTGGTGACTGCTGCCCACATTGCGATTTTCTGGTGAACTCTGCCCACATTATGATTTTCTAAAGGCCCACATTACGATTTTCTGGTGAACTCTGCCCACATTACGATTTTCTGGCCCACATTACGATTGTCTGGTAAAATGCTGCCCACTTTACAATTAATTTACAGTGAAACGCTGCCCCATTACGATTATTTGGCACCTATGGGGGGGGGGGGGGGGGCCCATCCAAATATTCGCAGGGGGGCCCAGTGATTTCTAGTTATGCCACTGCCAGTGTTCAATAAAATTAAATCTTCCGGTAAAGTGATCAGTAATTAATGCAAAGTTGAGCCAACGTGGGGCATCAGCGCCTGGCCAAGTGGCTCTTCGCTGCCTTCTTGCCGGTACTTGCACTGCTATAAAATACATTGGGAAAGGGTCAATAACTGCCATTTGCTGAGGCTGCTGCTGGAGTGTGAGGCCTAGCCCATCCTGGAGAGTAGCAATCAGGAACGTCAGCATAGCAATCAATTTGAAAGTAAATAGCATGGGAAAGATATGTTGCCGGTGCCAATTCCCAGATGTGTTGTCTGTATTCATGGCCGCTTCCATGCTCTCCATTTCACTCTTCAGGAGAATCTCCCTCTGGAGCATCTTCTGCACAGTGATGACATTCGAGGGTTCTTTTGTGAGTACATTTGAAATCGGCGCCGGTAGACTTGGGCGCAGGATACAGCGGTGTATAGCTGATCCTGCTTCTGCACAAGTCCGGGCAGATTTAATTACTATTCCCCCTCCAGGCCGACATGGATAGTGGGGGAATGAAATAATTCGGCTTCCATCGAGTGCTGGCGGCCGAATTATTAGGTTTTAAAAGCAACTTCAGCCCCGTCTGCTGACGGAGCCGACGTTACTCAGTGAGCGCTGCAATAGGAATGATTCCTATTGTAGTCTATGGAGGCGCCGGCTGCGCCCAAATCTAGCAGCGCTGAAAAGCACTGCTCCGTTCTTTTGTTTGCTGTGCCACCAACAGCCACGTCAGTAATGCATATACGGGATAGTAGAACATTGTTAATCTGAAAGTAAAGAAAATTGACGTTTCATTATCATTTTTATTTTACATTGTAACAATTGTGACAATTATTTTGTAGTGTGACAATTTTTTTGTAGTGGTTTAAAAAGTACATTGAACAAATCGCATCACACTTACTTAGCAGAGCTCACACTCTAATGTCTGCCAGAGAAGGGCCAGTTGTGGTGGTATTCCCTTTACAAATAGGGGCATTGCGGTTTTCTGAATTCTGCAAAAGCAGGATCGCCATGCAACGGAGGTGCGATGCATGCAGTTAATACAAAGTATGCTTCATTGGACCTGCTAATGCACACATTATACAGTAATGGACTGCAGGCAACACATTTTCAGTAAACCTGTAATACATAAAACCCATGTGGTGTACTTACCTTGGTAGGGGGAAGCCTCTGGATCCTAATGAGGCTTCCCCATCTTCCTAAGCCAAACCCTCTCCTCTGCAGAGTCCCATCTGCTGCTTCAGTCCTCCAGGTGGCGCTGTACACACCTGACTTTGCTTTTTCCCTTTCAAGGACAGACATGAGCTGCAGCTGTAGAGTTGTTTGACCACTGGGCAATTCCTTCCTTTACAGAGTGGCCTTCCTGTTCCAGGCTTCGAAGTGGGGGAGAGGGATCCAGAGGGTGCAGGTGGTTGGAGGCCTGCTTGGGATTCTTTCTCTTGGCCAGTGATCAATAAAATTAAATCTTCAGGTAAAGCGATCAGTAATTGATGCAAAGTTGCTCCAAGGTGGGGCATCAGCGCCTGGCCAGGTGGCTCTTCGCTGCCTTCTTGCGGGCTGTTGCATTGTTATAAAATCCATTGGGATTAGGTCAATAATAGCCCTTTGCTGAGGCTGCTGCTGGAGTGTGAGGGCTAGCCCATCCTGGAGTGTAGCAATCAGGAAAGTCAGCATAATGATCAATATGAAAGTAAATAAGATGTGTAAGATGTATTGCCGGTGCCAATTCCCAGATGTGTTGTCTGTATTCATGGCCGCTTCCATGCGCTCCTTGTCACTCTTCAGGAGAATCTCCCTCGGGAGCATCTTCTGCACAGTGATGTCATCTGAGGGTTCTTTTCTTTGCTGTGCCACCAGCAGCCACGGCAGTAATGCATATACGGGATAGTAGAACTTTGCGGATCTAAAAGTGCAGAAAATTCAAATTTCATTATAAATTTTTATCTTACATTTTAACAGAAGTGACAATTTTTTTGCAGTGGTTTAAAGAGTACATTGAACAAATCGCATCACTGTCACTCAGCAGAGCTCACACTCTAATGTCTCTGCCAGAGAAGGGCCAGTTATGGTGGTATTCCATTATGCCACCACTAAAGAAGGAAAGTCATGAAGCAGAATATTCAACTATAAATAATATCAACTTAAAGTGCCTAGCATCGATATTAATGTTTAAAGTATGCACCATGCCAACAAAATAGAACAATTATATAAACAAAGAAAAGAGCCAATGCACCCAAGAGCCAATTTTTTCTTTGTTTATATAATTATGGTGGTATTCCCTTTACAAACAGGGGCATTGCGTTGTGATTTCTGTAAAAGCACAAAAACAGGATCGCAATGCAACAGAAGTGCGACGCATACAGTACATGCAAAGTATGCTTCATTGGACCTGTTAATGCACACATTGTACAGTACTGGACTGTAGGCAACATGTTTTAAGTAAACCTATAATACAAAATAATTACCCTGGGGGGATATTCACCTCGGCATGGGGAAGCCTCTGGATCCTAATGAGGTTCCCTCCATCCTCCTAAACCACACCCTCCCTTCTTCAGAGTCCTATCTGCTGCTTCAGTCCTCCAGGTGGCGCTGTACACACATGATTCTGGTCTTTGTTTGTTCCCTTTCAAGGAAATGAGCTGCAGCTGTAAGGTTGCTTGAAGCCTGAGCACTTCCTTCCTTTACAGAGTGGTCTTCCTGTTTCAGGCTTCGAAATGAGGGAGGGGGTTCAGAGGGTGCGGGTGGTTGGAGGCCTTCATAGGATTCTCTCTCTTGGCCTGTGATCAATAAAATTAAATCTTCCGGTAAAGAGATCAGTAATTGATGCAAAGTTGCCCCAAGGTGGGGCATCAGCGCCTAGCCAAGTGGCTCTTCGCTGCCTTCTTGTAGGCACTTCCATTGTTATAAAATACATTGGGAAAGGGTCAACAATAGCCCTTTGCTGAGGCTGCTGCTGGAGCGTGAGGGCTAGCCCATCCTGGTGGAGAGTAGCAATCAGGAAAGTCAGCAGAACAATACATTTGAAAGTAAATAAGATGCATTGCTGGTCCCAATTCCTGGATGTGTTGTCTGTATTCATGGCCGCTTCCATGCGCTCTATTCACTCTTCAGAAGAAACTCCCTCTGGAGCTTCTGTAATAACATCTGAGTGTTCTTTTGTTTGCTGTACCACCAACAGCCACGTCAGTAATGCATATGCGGAATAGTAGAACATTGTGAACCTAAAAGTACAGAAAATTCACCTTTCATTATCATTTTTATTTTACATTTTAACAGAAGTGACAATTTTTTTGCCGTGGTTTAAAGAGTACATTGAACAAATTGCATCACTGTCACTCAGCAGAGCTCACACTCTAATGTCTCTGCCAGAGAAGGGCCAGTTGTGGTGGTATTCCTTTTACAAACGGGCATTGCGTTGTGATTTCTGCAAAAGCACAAAAGCAGGATCGCAATGCAACAGAAGTGCGACGCATACAGTACATGCAAAGTATGCTTCATTGGACCTAACCATTTCAGCCCGCAGGGATTTTTCACTTTATGCATCAGAGCAAATTTCACCTCCCATTCATTCGCTAATAACTTTATCACTACTTATCACTATTTATTGATCTATATCTTGTTTTTTCTGCCACTAATTAGGCTTTCTTTGGGTAGTACATTTTGCTAAGAATTATTTTTTTATAAATGTATTTTAACAGGATTAATACGAAAAGAATGGAAAACATTCATTATTTCTCAGTTTTCGGCCATTATAGCTTTAAAATAATCCACGCTACCATAATTAAAACCTATGTATTTTATTTGCCCGTTTGTCTCGGTTATGAAACCATTTAAATTTTGTCCCTATCACAATGTATGGCACCAATATTTTATTTGGAAATAAAGGTGCATTTTTTCCGTTTTGCGTTCATCACTATTTACAAGCTTATAATTTAAAAAATGTTTGTAGTATACCCCCTTCAAATGCATATTTAAAAAGTTCAGACCCTTAGGTAACTATTTATGTGTTTTTTTTTTAATTGTAATTTTTTTTTCCCATTAAAAAATTTATTTGGGTACTATTCTGGTGTGGGAAATAAACAGTTAATTTTTAATGTTATTATATGTGTAAATTGTAATGTAAAACATATGTAGATGTAGTTTTACTATTTGGCCACAAGATGGCCACCTTGAGTTTTTTTTTTCCTCCTTGTGCTTCTCGCTAAGCGGAAGCACAAAGGGGACGCGGAAAATTTTACGTGCAGAAAGACTGAAGCCTCTAGTAAGAGCGCTTCGTTTTTTCTGCTGGGGACATGGATTGGTGATCGGGAACCAGGTTCCTATTCACTTATCCCAAGGCTACCGGGGGACAGCACAGGGGCACGGGGGCACGCCTGCAATCGCACACGGGAGCATGCCGAAGCGCGGCACCGCAGCAGAGCAGCCGCCCGGACGTGAGCTTCACGTCCGGGCGGCAGAAATGGTTAATGCACACATGGGGATTGATTCACTTAATCATGATAACTCATATCACGGCTTCGGTAGCGTTTTCGCATGCGTATTTGTGTTTTTGCACGCAATTGCAAAAATTTGCGCGCAAGCGTGAATTTTCGTGAAAACATTCAGGATTGCACGCAAATACGCGCGCAAAACGCGAAAACACTAGCGTGCCCGTGATATGAGTTATCACAGTTAAGTGAATCAAGCCCATTGTACGGTACTCAAACAGCTTGCACGTGTCCTATTGGACGAGTTGCAAATCTCACTACGCGCATTTCCTCCTTCAAGCCAGCTTGCAAGCTGTTTGGAGTGCAGGGAGGACAATCGATTTATGGGTAACTAACTTCTTCTCATCCAGCCGCACACCGGAGGCAATTAAGCCTCATTTACATCCCAAATTCAAGTCTTTAGGGACTCGTAACTACTCGTGAGCCCATGGCAATGCTTTTTAGGTAAACCTGTAATACAGAAAACTTCAGCTGGGGGGGGGGGGGTACTTACCTCGGGAGGGGGAAGCCTCTGGATCCTAAAGAGGCTTCCCCATCCGCCTAAGCCACACCCTACCCTCCTCAGAGTCCCATCTGCTGCTTCAGTCCTCCAGGTGGTGCTGTACACACCTGACTCTGGTTTTTGCTTTTTCCCTTTCAAGGAAATGTTCTGCAGCTTTAGAGTTGCTTGAAGCTTGGGCACCAGAACTTCCTTTCTTTACAGAGTGGTCTTCCTGTTTCAGGTTTTGAAGTGAGGGAGGGAGACCCAGAGAGTGTGGTTGGTTGGAGGCCTTCTTGGGATTCTTTCTCATGGCCAGTGATCAATACAATTAAACTTCCGGTGAAGCGATCAGTAATTGATGCAAAGTTACCCCAAGGGGGGGCATCAGAGCCTGGCCAAGTGGCTCTTCGCTGCCTTCTTGCAGGTACTTGCATTGCTATAATATACATTGGGAAAGGGTCAAGGGCTAGCCCATCTAAAACCTCATCTACACGGGTAGATGAGGCTGCGATCCGGGGGCTCGATTAGCCGCCAGATCGCCTCTTCCGCGTGCCCGCCGTGTCCCTGCTCGCCGCGCGTGCGCCACATTCGATTCCCCGCTCGTGCCCGCTTGCCCCCGCCGGCGCCGCTTATCTTCCGCTCGATTCCCTGCCATTGTCCCCTCGTGGGGAGCGAGCAGGGAATCGGCGGTGCGGAGATCCTTCCTGTCGGATCTTATCAATCGAGCCGCATCAGTAGCTCGATTGATAAGGAGCATCGCGGCCGCATCTACTCGTGTAGATGCGGCTTTAGAGAGTAGCAATCAGGAAAGTCAACATAACAATCAATTTGAAAGTAAATAAGATTGGTAAGAGATAATGCCGGTGCCAATTCCCAGATGTGTTGTCTGTATTCTTGTCCGCTTCCCTTCTGACCACTCCCCCTTAGCAGCTTCTGTGCAGCAGCCCCTCCACTCTGCAACACACACTGGCCTTCTGACCACTCCCTCCCAGCAGCTTCTGTGCAGCAGCCTCTCCACTCTGCAACACACACTGGCCTTCTGACCACTCCCTCCCAGCAGCTTCTGTGCAGCAGCCTCTCCACTCTGCAACACACACTGGCCTTCTGACCGCTCCCTCCCAGCAGCCTCTTCACTCTGCAACACACACCAGCCTTCTGACTACTCCCTCCCAACAGCTTCTGTGCAGCAGCCTCTCCACTCTGCAACACACACTGACCTTCTGACCACTCCCTCCCAGCAGCTTCTGTGCATCAGCCTCTCCACTCTGCAACACACACTGGCCTTCTGACCACTACCTCCCAGCAGCTTCTGTGCAGCAGCCTCTCCACTCTGCAACACACACCAGCCTTCTGACTACTCCCTCCCAGCAGCTTCTGTGCAGCAGCCTCTCCACTCTGCAACACACACTGGCCTTCTGACCACTCCCTCCCAGCAGCTTCTGTGCAGCAGCCTCTCCACTCTGCAGCACACACCAGCCTTCTGACTACTCCCTCCCAGCAGCTTCTGTGCAGCAGCCTCTCCACTCTGCCACACACACACTGGCCTTCTGACTACTTCCTCTCAGCAGCCTCTCCACTCTGCAACACACACCTGCCTTCTGACCACTCCCTCCCAGCAGCTTCTGTGCCGCAGCCTCTCCACTCTGCAATACACACTGGCCTTCTGACCACTCCCTCCCAGCAGCTTTTGTGCAGCAGCCTTTCCACTCTGCAACACACACCAGCCTGCTGACCACTACCTCCCAGCAGCTTCTGTGCAGCAGCCTCTCCACTCTGCAACACACACCAGCCTTCTGACAACTCCCTCCCAGCAGCTTTTGTGCAGCAGCCTTTCCACTCTGCATCACACACTGACCTTTTGACCACTCCCTCCGAGCAGCTTCTGTGCAGCAGCCTTTCCACTCTTCAACACACACTGACCTTCTGACCACTCCCTCCCAGCAGCTTCTGTGCAGCAGCCTTTCCACTCTGCAACACACACTGGCCTTCTGACCACTCCCTCCGAACAGCATCTGTGCAGCAGCCTCTCCATTCTGCAACACACACCAGCCTTCTGACTACTCCCTCCCAGCAGCTTCTGTGCAGCAGCCTCTCCACTCTGCAACACACACACTGGCCTTCTGACCACACCCTCCGAGCAGATTATGTGCAGCAGCCTCTCCACTCTGCATCACACACTGGCCTTCTGACCGCTCCCTCCCAGCAGCTTCTGTGCAGCAGCCTCTCCATTCTGCAACACACTCACTGGCCTTCTGACCACTCCCTCCGAGCAGCTTCTGTGCAGCAGTCTCTCCACTCTGCATCACACACTGGCCTTCTGACCGCTCCCTCCCAGCAGCTTCTGTGCAGCAGCCTCTCCATTCTGCAACACACACACTGGCCTTCTGACCGCTCCCTCCGAGCAGCTTCTGTGCAGCAGTCTCTCCACTCTGCATCACACACATTGGCCTTCCGACCACTCACTCCCAGCAGATTCTGTGCAGCAGTCTCTCCACTCTGCATCACACACATTGGCCTTCTGACCGCTCCCTCCCAGCAGCTCTCAGTGCAGCAGCCTCTCCACTCTGCATCACACACTGGCCTTCTGACCGCTCCCTCCCAGCAGCTTCTGTGCAGCAGTCTCTCCACTCTGCAACACACACATTGGCCTTCCGACCACTCACTCCCAGCACATTCTGTGCAGCAGCCTCTCCACTTATTTTGCAGGGTGTTGGTGTGCGGGAGGATGGCCCTCAACATGGTTTGAGTTGGGGTTGGTAAAGAATCTGACGCTCTTAGAATACTTTCCAATAATGGTGGCGGTGGAACTATGGGGGGAACACTTGCTTAAAGGGGCACTATAGTGAAAAATTGTAAAATTTAAAATGTGTGCATAGACAAGTACGTTTTTCCAGAGTAAAATGAGCCATAAATTACTTTTCTCCTATGTTGCTGTCACATACAGTAGGTAGTAGAAATCTGACAGAAGCGACAGGTTTTGGACTAGTCCATCTCTTCATAGGGGATTCTCAGCAAGGCTTTTTTCCTTTATGAAGATATTCCATAAAAAGGATTTAAACAATGATGCTGGCCAGCTTCCCTGCTCGCTGCACAGTTTTTTTTGGCAGTTGGACAGAGCAACTGCCATTCACTAAGTGCATTTGAAAATAAATAAATCCCTGAGAATCCCCTATGATGAGATGGACTAGTCCAAAACCTGTCACTTCTGTCAGGTTTCTACTACCTACTGTAAGTGACAGCAGCATAGGAGAAAAAGTAATTATGGCTCATTTTACTCTGGGAACAAATGTACTTCTTATTTGTATATGTTTGCACATATATTACATTTTTAAATTTTTCGCCATAGTGCCCCTTTAACAAAACTGTGCAACTCTGGTGTGATAACATGGCTGTTGTGTTACTTATTAACTCTGTCACAGCTTCCTCTCCTCCTGTTATGGCATTACTGTGGCAATTTGTGTTACGGTGTCTGGAGAAAAACATTACTTTTAAAGAAGTTCATTTGCCCTGCAAAGCAAATTAAATAACTGATTCCCTTTCTTGCTTTCAGTGGGATTGGTTTTAGTTCCTGGCTCCGGATGCAGCGGTACAAGGCAAACATTGCCCAGCGCATCTATGGACAGTGGTAGAACAGGTATGTGGGTCTCTGATACAGAGACTATTGGCCACAGCAACCTTGGTGGCATACTCTAGGGTTTGGGAGCAATGGTTTGAGTGGGAGCGGTTGTTTGGTCCCATAGTGACGGAGCTTAATTGGAAAGATTTATATTTGATGGTGGTTGGGATGGTGTTTAAGAAAGGGGATTCTCTGTCAGTTATTCAGAAAGTGACAGCTGCCCTGACCTTTTTGTTCAAACTTCAAGGGTGGGGGGATTTACGCAGCAATTTTTTGTGCAGCAGGCCCTCAAGGGTTGGAAGAAGCATAGGCGTCGGGAAGATAGAAGGCGGCCTATCACCTGGGAACTCCTCAGAGGGTTATTGGGGCTGTTGGGGGCTGTGTGTTCCTCACAGTTTTATTTGCGCCAGCTTTTTTCTGGCTTCTATGGGGCCATTCGGATTAGTGAGTTAGTCGCAATTTGCACTCGTCAGGTGGTATTCAGCTCACTGATGTAGTGGGGCATGGGGACTCAGTGGACATAATTTTGCGTAGATCGAAAATGGACCAGACAGGCGCAGGGTCAATTATTACCAGTGGTGTAGCTAAAGGTGCACTGTTACTGTGAGCTGGAATGCAGGAGAGGAAGAAGTTTTGTAGTACGTGCGTCGCTGGTTCCCGGCAAAGCTAGTATTTGATAACTCCTCAGCCACTGCTGATGCGCATGTTGCTGCACCCCATGCAGCACATGGGGAGGATGAGGGGGCCCTGGTAGTGATGGGCGAACACCTGGATGTTCGGGAAAGTTCGCCGAACATGGCCGAGATGTTCGGCATGTTCGGGCCGAACCCCGAACTTCCCGAACATCCCGCTTTTGGGGGCCCTATGGGGTCGCAGGCATAAGGGGGGAGCATGCCCCGATCGCGGGGGGGGTCGGAAATTCCCCCCACCCCCTCCGCTAGCGCTCCCCCCTCTGCCCGCTTCCCCATACAAAAGTTTCAGGAAAGTACCTGTGGTAGTGGATGGCCTGGCAGTGGCACTGTGGAGTGAGGAGGAGGAGTCCGGAGAGTGACGTGTTGAGGGAGGCCGGGCAGCGGGCGGTTCAGCGGTAGTACCCTTGTGGTACTTCCGCCCTTTCTATGACCTCACGCCCGCTGCCCGGCCTCCCTCAACGCGTCACTCTCCGGACTCCTCCTCCTCACTCCACAGTGCCACTGCCAGGCCATCCACTACCGCAGGTACTTTCCTTAAACTTTTGTATGGGGAAGCGGGCAGAGGGGGGAGCGCTAGCGGAGGGGGTGGGGGGAATTTCCGACCCCCCCCGCGATCGGGGCATGCTCCCCCCTTATGCCTGCGACCCCATAGGGGGGCCGTATTGCGGCATGTTCGGGCGAACAGGGCCCTGTTCGGCCGAACAGGGGCCCTGTTCGGCCCTGTCGGCGGCCATTCAATAGTTCGGGCCGAACCCGAACTTAAAAGGCCGAACACCATCAGGTGTTCGGCCGAACTCGAACATCACCTGAACAGGGTGATGTTCTGCAGAACCCGAACAGTGGCGAACACTGTTCGCCCAACACTAGGCCCTGGCTCAGTCGCACAGGTGACTTCTGCGAACGTGGCCCCTACGCCCCGGTTATTACGCTACATGCTCTATAAAGCATGTCTTGTTAAAAATTTGCAGCGATACATGTATATTAGGCCTGAGGGCGGTCAATCTTTACTGGTACATGAAAATGGATCTTTCCCTCTGGTATTTTCAGTTCACTGTTGTGCTTAAGTGCTGTTTTCAGGCTTTGGGGATGAATGAGGCAGACTACACATCCTATTCATGTCGTATTGGAGTGGGGACTGAGGTGCCGCATTTTGGCTGACATGGTCAAGAGGGTGGGGCATTGGCAGTCAAATCGGTTTGCCCTTTATATTAGGTCACATGGCGTGCAAAGTGTAGGGCGGGAGGACGCTAGTGTGAGGAGTTAGTTGTAGCCATTCAAAAGTCTTTTTTTTTTTTTTTTTGCATCACAGGCGAGGGTAGAGGATGGTTTGTTAATTACTATAACTTTAATTCAAATTATACAAGAGAAATCTGCAGGTTAAGCTATTTTTTTTCTTTGTTTTGTTCTTTTTATTTTAGAGCGGAGGCAGTTCATTGCTTGATTCATGGGCCATTCGTTTTTTTACTGGTGGCCCGGCAAGCAAGCACCCGGCAGAGCGGCCTGTGGCTGGGGTTGCCGGCAGAGAAAGTGCAGGTGTCATGATTGGGGGATAGAGGTCTCTACTGGGACAAACTGCCAGGTCAATTTTTTTATAGGGCCAGGAGATGGGGTTTTCATGATGTGCAGGTCATTCATGCCGGGGGCAACGATCAAGGGAATGTTCCAATGAGGGTTCTGAACAGGACCATGAGGAGAAATTTGATGCATTTTACAGAGGCGGGACAAGGTCCTCCAGCACCCAAGGCTGAGACACCAAAGTGCGCCCCTCCATCCCTCCCACCCCAGCCATCACACACTGATTGCTATTAGACTAAGAGGCGCCACAGGGCCCACAACCTCCCCAACACCTTAATATCTAGTTATCTGGCTTGCAGTCACTGCCATGTATCCCCTTTTCTTATTTCTTTCTGCTTCAAACACAATTAGGAATGACAGCTGAATTAATTCTGCGCCCCCTCCTACACTGCGCCCTGAGGCTGGAGCCTCTCCAGCCTATGCCTCGGCCCGGCCCTGGCATTTTAGGGCTGTAGCCTCAGGCATGATGGTTATCGGGTCAGGGATTATCCCCAGGGTTTATAGGCGGGATGTGCATGATTTGAAGGTGATAGATCATGCGCAAATTAAGGTCAACCGGTCCATCTTGTGTTTGGTATCTGAGCAAAGAGGGCTGGTTGTGCGGCACATGGCTCTGGAATGCAGTGGGGGTGTCTCGGCACCTTGCAGAGAAAAAATATAGGAGACAAAAACGGGAGCCCAATGGTGTAGTATGTCTGTATACAATAAAGAATGGAATTAAAAGGAATACTACTCACAAAGGGGGTTGCAACCGACCGTAAGAAGGGCAACCGACCGTAAGAAGCAGGTGGAGACCATGAACCCGACTCCACTCGGGGTTGTCCCAGCTGGGACCTGGATGTGGTCGCTCTCCTTGGAAAAACAGGGACAGGTATCCACTGTGGTGGACCCACAGGTGATCTGTCACCACCCCTCAAACACTGAGTGTGTGGGGGTGAACTAAGCACAATTGGGGTAAAGAGGCGCCCTGGTTGAAATAAAAGCATCTAAAGACAGCTTAAAAACAAAAAGATAATATGAAGTGGCTTACCTCAATAACGAAATCTTTGTCTGTAACAAAAGATTTTTATTTAGCACGGCCAACGCGTTTCGCAGGTCTGAGCCCGCTTCATCAGGCCAATAAAAGTGCCAAATGACTGGGTAGATACAGCACATGGCTCTGGAAGAGATGTGCTGCTATTTCCGTGATGACGGGGTCCATCTCACAAACGTGTGTTTGGACATGTTTAAACGTCATTTCCAGGCGAAGCTGGAATTTGCTTTCGAACATTGGTGGGCAGGGCTGAGTTAAGGTGTAAAATGTTCCCTGCTGGTGGCGGTGTCCCATTGCTCCTTGGAGGTGACAGTTTGGAGGATGGTCTTCGGTGTGGCAAAGTTCAGGTTAAGCAAACGGCATGTTTAGCCCGGTGGGGTTCCAGGGTCTGTGATGCAATCTGGGAATATATGGCTACATGCAAAGTATCCTGGAGGTCTTATGCAAATCAGACATCACTCAGCGAGAGCAAAGGGATTGGTCTGTGAGATTGACATGTTATGTTATGGTTAATGTGTTATAAGGGTTGATTTGTATTTTTGAAAGCTGAGGCCAATATTTTTTTATTAAATTATGATTCCAAATTTATTCAAAATGATGTGTTCATTATTATAGCATAATGAATGGGATGTTGTGAACATCGGTCAGATTTAAATATTGGGTTTTATTGTGGGGGTGGACGACTGGACGTGCGTTTTAAAGAGAAAGTGTGGCATATGTATGATGGTTGAAGCTGCACCAGTCATGTAATAGCCCATGATACCTAGAGAAAAGTTCTTACCTGTTTCTTTGAAAAAGGCAGGGGCCAACTCTGAATGGCTTCAGTATTGGTGATTTGGGGTTTATCATCCCCTTCCCAATTGTGTAACCTAGATACTTAACTTTTTCTAAGCCTACCACACACTTTTTTGGATTAGCTGTTAACCCAGCATTCCAAATGGCATTAAGCCTGTACCCAGGGTTAAAGAAACACTGAAGTGAGTCTAAATTCCCTTTTTCTAACTTGTAGTTATGTTCATAACCCCTGCTAAACCGCCGCTATCCCGCGGCAAAACGAGGGGTTAATACCCCCAAAACTCCCCCCCCCCCCTGCAAAATCCACGACTGTCTTGGTCGTGGATTTTGCTGCTCATGAAGGCAGAGCTATGAGCCACAGCTCTGCCTCCATGCGCTTCAATCTGCCGACGGATCTCCGCCTCTCCCTGCCCTTCTCTGTGAAGGCAGATTGAGAGGGGCGGGGAGAGGTGGCGATCAGCCGGGATTGGCACGCTGAGAGGCAGAGCTATAGCCCTAAGCTCTGCCTCAAGCAGGAAACGCTCCCCGGACACTGGAGAGGGGATTTGGGGGGTATTAACCCCTTGTTTTGCCACGGGATAGTGGCATTTTAGCAAGGTTTATACTGATGACGTAACTACAAGTTAAAAAAGGGAATTTAGACTCACTTCAGAGTCCCTTTAATGACTTTCCCTATCTGAGCGCTAACAATGTCATCTAAGTAAACTGTTGTATAACTTTTATAGGGTTTTAGTATGCAGTCCATCATTCTATGGAAGGCTGCCGGGGCCCTATGTAAGCCAAATGGTAAACTTGTGTACTGTACTGAAAATGCCCTTCTGGGGTAGAAAAGGCAGTTTTCTCTTTTGCCTGATCTCTGAGTGGCACCAGTATCTCTTAGTAAGGCCGAGCATGGTTATGCAACGGGCTGGCCACAGCCTCTCAATCAGCTCATCTATGCTAGGCATAGGGTTCGCATCAAATTTTGAGTCTTCATTAAAGGACATCTGAAGTGAAAATTAGCTAATAAGATAAATAATTGCATCTATCCTCCTCCTTATGAAAATGACTTTTTTAGTTATCCCACAGTTTTATTTTATATTTAAATATACTTTTTAAGTTTGTACTGTTTATTTATCAGAATTTTTATCAGAATTTATCAGAATTTATTTTGCCAAGTACAACGTGAGTTGTACCCGGAATTGATTTTGGCACATACAGGGTCGGTGATGGTACAGATACATTTAGCATACAGTAGGTACAATAGATATACAATAGATACATACGGTTTCTGCCTATACATACAGTAGATCCCACAGTAGGTACAAAACTTATATAGGCATAAATAAAGAGTGGAAGCATAGAGGAGCTTGTAGAAAGGTGGACCCAGGAGAAAGGACCAGGGGGGAATCCGCTGCCATCCAGGCACTCAAAACGCTTCTGCAGCGATACTTTGAATCAGATGTCCCCCCAGTCTATCCCGGGAAGAGAGAGAGAGGAGAAGAAAGGGAGAGAAGTAAGCTAGAGACGGAGAAGGTGAGGGAGCAGTGAGAGTGAGATCCCTTGGGATTGCAGTCTAAAGAATGGCTGGCCAGTTAGTGTCCCAGATGACTAGCCCGTGACTGTGATGGGTCCACGGCTGTGAGGTCCGGCGTCGACCCCAGTGTGAAAGGACCTTGCGATGCCAGCGCAAGGTGCTGGAGCGTGGTGACCAGGGTGGCTGGCCCACAATGAAGCAGTGGCAGAGGGCCGGGTTTTACTAGGGGACAAGATGGTGGTCTGGCTCCCCCAGCTCACTGGGGCAGCAGCAGCAGCGGGATTAGCGGCAGATAGGGGCATGAGGCCCAGAGGCACAAATGTTCATATAGGCGTGCAATGCTGGATCCATCAGGACAACAGGAGGGATCCTGAAAATAGCCTCACCCCTAGCTGCAGCCTGCATGGATGGCCGAGATGGCTGAGTGTGCCCAGAGTGGCATTAACTCTCTGACAGAGACAGCGGCGGTGTCCCGACGCGGACGTCCGGACTACAAGGGTAGCGGCATCCGCTGATGCCAGGGCAGCTAAATGTTGTGCATCTCTGGTGGCGGCTGTGCCCTTCCCTAGCAGTGGCGGCCAGGCTTATGGTGAGCAGGCACAGCGGGCAGCTCCATCTGGAATGTATGGTCTCTCCTCTACTGCAACCACTGTAGAGTAGTTCACTGTGGGACGGCAGCATAAGTTTCTCGGATGGCTGTTGAGCGGCGACGGTCCGGCCTCATCTGCACGTGGAGTGTTCCACGTGCTCCGTCCTGGCGTCCCGGACTCCTTGACAACAGCGTGCAGCAGCCCACGTGGTGGAGGGGATCCGGCTGCCTGGATGCTTGGATCGAGCAGCCATCGCGATCCCGGGCTGCGAGGGACGGGTATCTCCCATGCAGCGCAGCAGAGGAGTGACCAAACCGCACATAGCGGCCGGTGGGTCCGTGGCATCAAGCCCCCAGTGGATGCAGCAATGGAGCCGGGTGTCGGGCCTCCCACAGCTGATCAGGGTCCGCCGTGCAACATCCCGCCTCCTCTGTGACTGCAGAGAGCAGCATCCGTTTTTCCGACATCAGCGCAAGCAGCGAGGGCTGGCCACAAGCAGACTGGCAGTCGAGGTCTGCAACCAAGGAGGAAAACCGAGCAGAGAAGGTAAAAAGATGAAAAAGGCCGGAGCCCTGTGTGCCGTGGCTACCTAGTCCGGCGCCATCACCTCTTCTCAATGACACATTCATTGAAGTATGCCAGAGCTAAAATCTGTGAACTATTGACTATTTTTATCTCCTTTCTACTCTCAAAAGCCATTTACTGTCTGTAAAGTGGTTTATAACTGCAATTCCTTATCAGGGAGGGTTACATTACAGTCTGACCCAGTCCCGACCCAGACAGAAACTGTCACTTGCATACCTGATTTTTAACTTTCAGGCAGAGAAAGAAAAAAAAGAGCACAGCACAGTTACTTATATGCTTGGCACTGTACATACACTTCTATCTCATTATGTCACATGTCACCTCGGATGTCCTTTAAGCTTTCTAAAATTATTTCAGAATCTGATGTTACCATCTGGTTTGGGTATGAGGACAATAGGGCTGGACCACTCAGTTTGTGACTTTTCTATAACCCCCAAGGTCTAGCATCTTCCTTATCTCTTCTGAGATGGCTTAGATTTTATATTAACTTTCACTCCTGGCTCAGTTGCAATGGGCTTGATGTGCTTTAGTGCGCGCTATGCACGCCTTACATAGGAGCACTCGCTGCCATGAATGGAGGGCACCTTTCTTAGTTACGCGCATTACTTCCTTAGTGCACGTAACATTAACTGTGGGGGGGTCCTGCTCCTGTGAAGTATCACTACAGCGATACTTCACTCGCGGCCGCAACTGTGTTGCAATTGTTATTTTCTTACAAAAATATATGTTTATGGCGCTGCCATCTAAAGCAGTGCTGCACAGTGTATTGCCTTGTCACTTAACTGTCCCACCAGGGGCGTAGCAATAGGGGTTGCAGAGGTTCCGACTGCATCAGTGCCCTTGGGCCAGAGGGGCCCTGAAGGGCCCTCCCTCAACTACAGTATTAGCTCTCTATTGGTCCTGTGCTCATAATAATCACTTCTATAGATACTTTGAATAGTGGTAATCATTAACAAACTGTTCCCCATCCCTTTCTTGCACCTCTGACACTGTAGTTGCTATTGACAGGTTTTGGTATGTTTATAGAGTGTTATGTATAGAGTGCTTGGGGGACCCCATTGTAAAACTTGCATCGGGGCCCACAGCTCCTTAGCTACGCCACTGTGTCCCATGGAGGGACTCACAATCTAATCGCTATCATAGGCATATGCCTATGCCCATGTATGTAATGTGTAGTATATAGATTGTAGTGTAAGGCCAATTTAAGGGGGGAAGGGGGGATTTAATAAAAAAACAAAAAACTAAGAATTGCAGCAATCAAATACCACCAAAAGAAAGCACTATTTGTGGGAAGAAAAGGAGGTAAAATTTATTTAGGTGCTAAGTTGTATGACCGAGCAATAAACTGTTAAAGTTGCGAAGTGCTGAATTGCTAAAAATGGCCTGGTCACTAGTGGAGTATAAACCTCCAGTCCCCACTTGGTTATTTAGCTAATTAAATAAATAAACAGGCTGCTAAATAGTTACTTACTCAACAAAAAGCAGCCCTGTAGTGTGTATCAGCCAGCCTTGTTATATCAGCTGTTGAGTGTCCACTAGGTATACATTAGCAGTACAGCCCGATGCTTAGAGCATAGTAATGATGGCAGCTTAGCTCTGTAGGAGGGCAGAATTATTGTTAGGAGCTACTTTTAAAACACAAACTCTGGTGAAATTTATGCTGTCCATATTAGATAACTGATGTGGGGATAATGGGACAGCATCATTTTCTCCATGGTACCCCTTTAAGCTAAATGCCTTTAGAATCCACGGAACCACGTATTTTCCATCAATCACTTTTCCTGAAAAATCACATGGTTTATCAGCCACTCTGTTACAGCACGAAGTGAAGCCTAAAACATATAAACAATATATAAACAATAAAGTATTGTTTTAAAACAGATGGGAAATGAAAATTAAAAGATATTTACTTTAAAAGCCGTGTATTATTCAAAAATACAGCTTAACTTAACTCTACTCTCACACCGAACCCTCCCCTGGTGCTGCCAAACTGTAGGGGCTAGAGAATAGAGATGGCCCGAAAAGTTTGCTCGACGAACTGCGAACATATGGCATGTTCGAGCCACCCCCTATACATCATCATGGAGCCAAACTTTGACCCCTTACCTCACAGTCAGCAGACAGATGGCAGCCAATCACTTAGCACCCCCTCCTGGACCGCCACCCCCCTATTAAAAAGCAGTTGAGGTGGCTATATTGGATCTATTCTCTGCTGGCTGCTGACTGTTAGTGAGAGCAGGGTCATACTTGCTGCAAATAGGTAGGGAAAGCATTAGCTAGGCCTGTGTTCTTGTTCCTCACTTGCTGTGAAAGCACCCCAAACAGCTCTTTTGAGGGCTAGTACATCGGTCTCCTGTGTTTTTTTTTTTTTTTTGTGTGACATTCCACAGCCCACTGACACCCAGAGCTGTATGCACATTACTGCTGTTGCTACATTAAGTTGCAGGCACAGTACCACTCCAGTGCATTATTATTTCACTGTATTCTGATAGTACTATTGCATTTCTCTGTGTGTGACACTCCACAGCCCACTGACACCCAGAGCTGTGCACACTACTGCTATTGTTGCTACATTAAGCTGCACACACAGTACCACTCCAGTGCATTATTTGTAGGAATGTCATGTGAATTCTGCCCTTTGGGGATTAAAACCAGACTTTGCATCAACTCCATACATTTTGGTGGGATTTTTGGCATGGACCCCCCTCCAGCATGCCACAGTCCAGGTGTTAGACCCCTTGAAACAACTTTTCCATCACTTTTGTGGCCGGGAACAGTCTTTGTAGGTTTTCAAATTTGCCTTCCTATTGAAGTCTATGGTGGTTTGCATGTTCACAAACATTTGTGGAAAATTCTATGTTTGCAACCTCTCTACAAAGGGCCCTCTCGTAGTGCCTAACTCTAAAACCCAAAATAATATGACAAAAACTATAACGTTGCAAGTTTCAAAACCATAACATATTGCAAAAACTTTAATGTTCTAATGTTGAAAGTGATATTTATCGTTGTGCTCAAATTTCTGCTTTGATGTTAACGATATTTGCATTGCACCTATGGGAAACCCAAATCATCCATTAGACCCATGCACCCAAATTTCCTTCTTCCATGGTGGTGCCTAACCCTAAGACCCCCCTTCCAGACCCCAGCCTTAAAATCACCTTCATGATGCCTAACCCTAAAACCCTCTTTCTTTGCTGCAAATAATGTTAATACAAAAAGCGATACATTTCAAAGATAATCAAGTTCAAAGTGATATTATAATTCTAAAAACAAATTTCAAAACAATATTTATCGAACCCCCAATTCTGAAAATTATAACATTTCAGTTGAACGGGCCTGGCGCCCACATTTTTTTGGTGCCATATAGCAATATTTTATATAAGCGCCTATGGGGTTCCCAAATTGCCCATTAGCCCTGGGTACCCACATTCCCGGGTTCCACCAGGAGTCCCCATTTTTTTTGTCATGACCCAGGCATGAATTGCAAGCTTTTGCAATCTAATAGCAGAATGAGGGTACAGAAGCGCCCAGGGCATGGGCGTCCGCACATATGGCAAAACCGGGCATCTGCCCGAGCCTGGCCGCCCGCTGCCCCCCCCTGGCCGCGTGCCCGTGCAGCCAGCAGGAGGGGAACACGCAGAGAAGAGAGAGAGCGCTATGGGCACAGTGGGGAAGGGCGGACGTCTCCCCCCCCTTCCCTCACCTTAGGGGTCTCTCTCTCCCTCGCTGTCCCCTCCGGAATGAAGTGTGCAGCGGCTGGCAGCGGTGGGCGGAACTTACCTCCTCTCGCTCCTGCGCCGGAAGTTCTGGTGCCGCACTCTGGTCTGGATCAGGCCAGAGTAGCGGCTAATCCATCCGGCGCGTGCGACGAGAGGAGGTAAGTTCCGCCCACCGCTGCCAGCCGCTGCACACTTCATTCCGGACTCCGGAGGGGAGAGCGAGAGAGGGAGGGAGAGCCCCCTAAGGTGAGTGCCCATAGCTCTCCCTCTTCTCTCCGCTGCTCCCCTCCTCCTGCACACATGGCCACTTTTTCTGGGGACATATCCCCCTGGCTACATATACCGGGACATATACCCCTGCCTACATATACTGGGACATATACCCCTGCCTACATATACTGTCTGGGACATATACCCCTGCCTACATATACTGTCTGGGACATATACCCCTGCCTACATATACTGTCTGGGACATATACCCCTGCCTACATATACTGGGACATATACCCCTGCCTACATATACCCCTGCCTACATATACTGTCTGGGACATATACCCCTGCCTACATATACTGTCTGGGACATATACCCCTGCCTACATATACTGGGACATATACCCCTGCCTACATATACTGTCTGGGACATATACCCCTGCCTACATATACTGTCTGGGACATATACCCCTGCCTACATATACTGTCTGGGACATATACCCCTGCCTACATATACTGTCTGGGACATATACCCCTGCCTACATATACTGTCTGGGACATATACCCCTGCCTACATATACCCCTGCCTACATATACTGTCTGGGACATATACCCCTGCCTACATATACTGGGACATATACCCCCTGCCTACATATACTGGGACATATACCCGTGCCTACATATACTGGGCACATATACCCCTGGCTACCTGTTCTGGGGACATCTCTACCCCTGGCTACCAGTTCTGGGGACATCTATACCGCTGGCCACCTATTCTGGGGACACCTATAGACCTGGGGCTACCTATTTTTGGGGAACCACTGCTGTCAGATTGAGTGTATTTTGGGGAACTGCTGCCAGGTGAGAGGTGTCTACATATTAAGGGGGCATTCTGCCTATTTATGTGAAAAGCTGTCTATTTATGTGCCTCATGACTGCTGAATTTGTCTTGTTGCGGGCCTCATGGTTACTGACTTTGTCTTGTTGGGGGCCTCATGATTTGTTGGGGGCCTCAAGATTGCTGAATTTGTCTTGTTGGGGGCCTCATGATTGCTGAATTTGTCTTGTTGGGGGCCTCATGATTGCTGAATTTGTCTTGTTGGGGGCCTCATGATTGCTGAGTTGGTCATGTTGGGGGCCTCATGATTGCTGAATTTGTCTTGATGGGGGGGGCCTCATGATTGCTGAATTTGTCTTGTTGGGGGTCACATGATTGCTAACTGCGAGACTATGGAAAAAGCTGAATCATCATCATATGAGACAATAGCATTAAACCTACTTTTTCTGCTTTTTAAAACAGAAAATGAAACTGGGAGGTTCTAAAAAAAATGAATAATTTTTTTCAGGAGTACGATGGATGAAATTGTTTATCTTCACAGTTTATTTTCAACTTAATTTTCCATAATGTTCATGTATGAGTTAAAACGTTTGTATTTAGTTTAAATTGCTGTTGGCACTTTGTGATAGTAAAGTGACTTTGCAGTTTGGACACTCGACCTCCAAAAGGTTCGCCACCATTGTCCTAATCTAATGTCCCACCATTGCTTAGTTCATGTAAACTTGTCTCCACCCACGACCACACCCACATTCTGGTTCATGACCACACCCATTTTTCGGCGCGGCGCGCTACGCGCGCCGCATGACGTAGCTCCATTTTTTGGCGCGCTACGCGCGCCACACAACACCAGCCCAAATTTTTAACTCCCCACTTTTTGCCCCCCCCCGGAAAATTTTCTGCGGACGCCCATGGCCCAGGGGGTTAAAAACAACAGTAAAAACGATAAATGAGGTGGCTTACCTCAATAAAGACATTCTCATAAGAAAAAAGAGATTTTTATTTTTGCACTTTTCCTATGAGAATGTCCTTATTGAGGTAAGCCACCTCATTTATCGTTTTTACTGTTGTTTTGAACTCAGTTTTATGAACCCTTGGGCGCTTCTTTACCCTCATTGTGCTTAGTCACCCCCAGGGGCGTTGCTAGCCCCAAAGATCAGTGGCACATGCCCCGGATTTATTCTGGGGTGCCCCAGATGTCCCCCAGGCAGAGTCAGCTGTGGTCCCTTAATGGTGAGCATGCTGGAAGCTGTGGTGCATCAATTGGGGGTATGCTGGGTGCTGTGGTGCCTCTATGTGGGCATACTAGGTGCTGTGGTGACATGCCGGGCACTGTGATGCCTGTATGGGGGCATGCAGTTAGCTGTGGCAGTTCTATGGGGGCATTTTGCTGTGCAGGCCTACTTAGACTGCTGTGAAGTTCATGTAAATATGGGGCTTCGCCCATGACCACACCCAAATTCTGGTGCATGGCCACACCCATTTTCTGGCTGGAGTGCCCAAATGTGCCCCGGATCTCTTCAGACCCTAGCAACACCCCTGGTCACCCCCGACACCTGTTGTGGGTGGGGTTCAAAAACCGACCATGTTTGGAGCCGTTATTGTCTTTTAAAGAAGAAGCGACCACCACCAGTCCCAGTCTGGGACACCCTGAGTGGAGACAAGTTCATTATCTCTACCTGCTTCCTGGGGTCAGTTGTCCCCAGCAACCCACCTTTTTGAGTAGCCCTTTTATCATTATATTGTTTTCAGTGTTACTGACATACTACACCATTTGGGCTCCTAATTTTTGTTTTGTCTCTTCTTTCTATTTTTAACAAATCTATACAGGTTTGCTGGATCACTTAAGTTCTGCGGGGCTCTCCAGCCATGTCTGGGTTCCTGCACTTACACAAATTAAAATGATAGAATACAAAGGAGAAGACAACAGTCATATGGAATACAGACAACAAAACATTTATTTTACACATGCCGCACCGCCTTCTTCAGAGTTCCATCTGCTGCTTCAAAGTTCATCAGCACTTCCTTCCTCTACCAAGTGGTCTTCCTGTTTCAGGGTTCGAAGTGAGGGAGGGGGAAATAGAAGGTGCGGTTGGTTAGAGGTATTCTTGGGCCTCTTCCGCTTGGCTGGGGAAGTCTATAATTAACTCTTCCGGTGAAGCGATCAGTAACTGATGCAAAGTTCCGCCAAGGTGGGGCATCAGCGCCTGGCCAACTGGCTCTCCGCTGTCTTCTTGCAGGCACTTGCACTGCTATTAAGTACATCGGGAAAGGGTCATTAATTGCCCTTTGCTGAGGCTCAGGCTGAGGCTCTGGCTGAGGCTCCGGCTCCGGCTGCTGCTGGAGTGTGAGGGCTAGCCCATCCCGAAGAACAGCAATCAGTAAAGCCATCAGAACAATATATTTGAAATTAAATAAGATCGGCACAAGATATTGCCGGGTCCAAATTTTTGATGTGTTGTCTGTATTCATGGCCGCTTCCATGCGCGCCATTTCATTCTTCAGGAGAATCTCCCTCTGGAGCATCTTCTGCACAGTGATGTCATCCAAGGGTCCTATTGATTGCTGTGCCACCAACAGCCACGTCAGTAAAGCACATGCACAATAGTAGAACATTGTCGATCTGAAAGTAAAGAAAATTCACGTTTCATTATCATATTTATTTTACATTTTAACAGAGGTGACATTTTTATTTGCAGTGGTTTAAAGAATACATTGAATACATTGAACAAATCGCATTGCCGTCACTCAGCAGAGCTCACACTCTAATGTCTCTGCCAGAGAAGGGCCAGTAGTGGTGGTTTTCCCTTTACAAACGGGCATTGCGTTGTGAATACTGCAAAAGCAAAAAAGCAGGATCACAATGAAACAGAGGTGTGACGCATGCAGTAGATGCAAAGTATACTTCAATGGACCTGTTGATGCACATATTGTACGCAGGGCCGGCCCTAGACTTTCTGCCGCCTGAGGAAACAATGATTGCTGGACCACCGCCGCCGAGCTGGAGGGGTATCGGGCAGGACGGGGGTATTGGGCCTAGCGGCGGGGTGGGGGTCGGAACCCCCCCCTCCCTCGCCTGGGTCCCCCGTCCTCTGCTCCCCTCCAGCCTTAAATAGATAAGAAGCGCAACTCGTAAGAGGCAGTGGGTGGGGAGGACTCACCTCTTCCTCGCTCGATCCAGCGTGCGCTCCACTGACGTCCCTTCCTGCAGCGCCGTCCACTTACAATACAGTGGGCGGTGTTGCAGGAAGTGACGTCAGTGGAGCGCACGCTGGATCGAGCGAGGAAGAGGTGAGTCCTCCCCGCCCACTGCCTCTTACGAGTTGCGCTTCTTATCTATTTAAGGCTGGAGGGGAGTGGAGGACGGGGCACCCAGGCGAGGGAGGGGGGGGTCCGACCCCCCTCCCCGCCGCTAGGCCCAATACCCCCGTCCTGCCCGCTACCCCTTCAGCTGGGCGGCCGGCTCCCCACAACCACCAATGGGCGGATGCCGCCCCTAGAAATTTGCCGCCTGAGGCAAAAGTTTCACCCCGCCTCATGAGCGGGCCGGCCCTGATTGTACGGTACTGGACTGCAGGCAACACATTAAAAGTAAACCTGCAATACAGAAAACTTCCCCTAGGGGATACTTACCTCGGGAGGGGGAAGCCTCTTGATGCTAATTATGCTTCCCCCATCCTCCTAAGCCTCAGCGATCCAGCGCTAGCAGCCCCCAAACAGCACACGTCGATATTTACCATCTGCGCTCCTGCGCAGGCGTAGTGTAGTAGTGATTTTTCGATGGGCTCTGGTGGAAATAACCGAACCTGATCATGTCCGCTCTACTGCGCAGGCAACTGGCGTCTGCACAGTACAGCGGACCTGATCGAGCTCGGCTATTTCTGCTGGAGCCAATCGAAAAGACTACTATGCCTGCGCAGAAGTGCAGATGTGCAGTAAGCCGCGTACAACGTGGGCTTGATTGACAGCTGCGGTTCGTGCAGGCGCAAGACCTCAGGGTCGGCTTCAACGCTGAGCACGGAGACCGGGATGGCGGCGCAGAGCAGAGAGGGCAGTGTAGGACAGTCGGCTGCTAAGGGCTTGAGAAAGCCCCAGATGAGTAAAGCTTTTTTTGAGGATTTGCTTGATAACTCCTTTAATTAAAGCCAGTTTTGTAGTGAATAGGTGAATGTCTTTAACCCATTCAAATGCTGAAAAATCAGCAGTAGGTACAAAAGTAAGGCCTTTCTGTAAGACTGAAATCTGTGTGTTAGTGAGTGTTACATCTGGTTGCGTGTGGTCCGGTATTAGTCATGGAGAGAATCCGAAGACATAACAACAAAAGTTGTTTAGGTGATACCTTTAATGACTAACTGTACAAGATTCCTTTGCAAGCTTTCGAAACTTTAAGTTTCTTCTTCAGGCATGTTTTAGAACTGGATCAGAGCCATGCCTGAAGAAGAAACTTGGTTTGAAAGTTCTTGTGCCCCAGCATAATTTACCATTGGTGGTATATGCTCCCTCTCTGTTTCCCTGTATACCCCCATTCTGCTCGATTCCTCAGGTGTGGTTTCTGAGGTATTGGGCTCTCTTGTGGGCCTATAGGCTGTGTCTGGGGGGTTTGTACTAAAAATCCCCCCTCTTTTTTCAGGTCCACCAGGTCCGCAGGGTTTTTGAGGGTTTTTCTTTGGTCTACAGGGTTTACTGGGTTTTCTGGGTGCACATGAAGACGAATCTGATTTGGATTCAGACTGTACTTCACTCTCAGAGGGCGAATTGTTGGTATTGGGTTTCAGAGTCTGTTTTTCTTTTACCCAGGTATCTACTCTGTTACACTTGAAGTCCTAGCTGTCTCTTAAATATTTCCTAGACTTCCTGGACTTCGAGTCTTCCCTATCGGTATCGACTTTTGTTTCCAATTTAGCCTCAAGTCGTGCGAAGTCAGGGTGCCCTGAGGCTTCAAGCAATACCTTTTGTTGTGCACTCAGTTTAGTTTTCACCTTCTCTGCCAACTTGAAAATAAATAAATCCCTGAGAATCCCCTATGAAGAGATAGACTAGTCCAAAACCTGTCGGTTCTGTCAGATTTCTACTACCTACTGTAAGTGACAGCAACATAGGAGAAAAGTAATTTATGGCTCATTTTACTTTGGAAAAAACGTACTTCTTATTTGTCTGTGTTTGCACATATTTAAAATGTTACAATTTTTCCGCCATAGTGCCCCTTTAAGGTGAATACTGGGAATAGGATAATTTTTTTTTTCAAAAACACCTTGTAGTTTTTGAGAAAACCTTTTTTTTAAAAATGTTTCTGCTGTGCAAAATGTTATTTTATCAGGTTTAAAAAACAATTTTTCCTTTGAATTTTTAAAATCGTGTTTTGACTTGTTCCTACTACTCCCTTTAAGGCCCCAGTGTGAAAGAGGCCTCAGGTGTAGGGATGCTCAAATTCGGATTCGGAAGATACCCGGATAGTTGCAATCCGGATATCTCCCAGTAATGCTGTGCGGGCTGGGCGGGGAGGTCAAGCTTACCTCTCTGACGTCTTCTTCGCTTGTCCCTCAGCGCCTCCCACGATGCGGTCCACGCGCATCACGTGACTACAAACGCTTCCTCCTTCAACCCGGAAGGAGGAAGTGTTTGTAGTCACGTGACCGCCGCGTGGACCGCATCATGGGAGGCGCCGAGGGACGAGCGAAGAAGACGTCAGAGAGGTAAGCTTGACCCCCCCGCCCAGCCCGCACAGCATTACTGGGAGATATCCGGAGTGCAACTATCCGGGTATCTTCCAAAGCCGAATTTGAGCATCCCTGCTCAGGTGTGCTTTAACACATGTTTAACTAACAAAGAGGCCAATATGTTATATATATATATATATATATATATATATATATATATATATATATATAAATATATGTATGTATGTATGTATGTATGTATATATATATATATATATATATATATATATATATATATATATATATATGTATATACAGGTAATCCCTGGTTAACGAACGAGATGGGGACTGAAGGTTTGTTCTTAACCTGAATCTGTTCTTAGGTCAGAACAATGTGCTATCTCTGTCCCCTGTACCTCCTCTGTGCCCCCCTGTGCCTCCAGTGTCCCCCTCTGTGTCACCTCTGCCCTCTGTACCTGCTTATACAAGTTTAAAAGCCAGTTTAAAAGCCATTTTTTCTTTTATTTTTTTCAAATCGATTTTCTCAACTCAAGTCCAATTTGAAAAATGTTGTTTGGCTTGTTCCCATGGAAACGCTGAATCCTGTGTCATATCGTGCAGCCAGCCATTATGACATCATCATCCTGCTGACATCACAATCCACTATTGTAAGGACCAGTGCAAGGTATTTATGCCAACCCCTAAAAGACACATAGGAGAAAAGTAATTTATGACTCATTTTACTCTGGAAAAACGTACTTCTTATTTGTCTATGTTTGCACATATTAAAAATTTTACAATTTTTCCGCCATAGTGCCCCTTTAAGGTGAATACTGGGAATAGGACAATTTTTTTTTCAAAAACACCTAGTAGTTTTTGAGAAAACCTTTTTTTAAAAATGTTTCTGCTGTGCAAAATGTAATTTTATCAAGTTTAAAAAACAATTTTTCCTTTGAATTTTTAAAATCGTGCTTTGACTTGTTCCTACTACTTCCTTTAAGGCCCCAGTGTGAAAGAGGCCTCAGGTGTGCTTCAACGCAACTTTGACTAACAAAGAGGCCAATATATTTTGAAAAATGTTGTTTGGCTTGTTCCCATGGAAACGCTGAATCCTGTGTCATAGAGTGCAGCCAGCCATTATGACATCATCATCCTGCTGACATCACAATCCACTATTGTAAGGACCAATCCAGGGTATTTATGCCAACCCCTAAAAGACACTTGAAGTGAGAGGCATATTTATCTTGTAATATTTTGTTATTTGTAATCTTTAGATTGTAAGCTCACAAGGGCAGGGCCCTCTCACCCTGTTGTGTCTTGGAATTATGTTATTCATTTTGTGTCTTGCAGTTTGTTATACAGTTTATTTATCATGTTACATTTGTCACTGTAATTACCAATCCTGTATTCTGTATCAGTGTTTATATTTGGTGTACACCATAGCCGGTAATATTATGTTTGTTTGTTACTTTGTACAGCACCACAGTATATGGTGGTGCTTTATAAATCAATAATAATTAATTTCTTCTTAAACAAAACCAATTATCTGGCAGTTCTGCTGATCTCTTTGGCACAAAAATTGTGCATAATTACACAAAATTACAAATGAATTATGCAAAATCAATAACATTTCTAGTTTGCCATAATTGCAAAATTGTACACTAAATTTTGTGTGATCATAATTAGCAGATTACGCTCATCACTGATTATAAATCCCTCCAGTAAACATCTATAGGAAGAAGCCGACATCTTCATCACAGTGTAGCAATGGGCAGAGACCATCCAGCCCTGGCTGCTCCTATATCAGCTAGAATACACTGTACACAAAACAAATCACGAGAAGCCTTACCTCTGTACAGTCCAGCAATAGAAGAAAAGGTTCTGTAGAGGCGGCTCCACAGAACCCGACAAACAGCTGCAGGTCCTACAAGTAGAACCGAAGTTCTGCAGATCCCTCTAGATGAGAGATCTGCAGATACAGGTCTCAACAAAGCAAGAAACGCAATCAATATCTCTCTAGTAAGAGCAGAAAAGAAAGCAATGCACTGTCACCAGTAGCAATCACTAACTGACTGCTGAGAGTGAAGGGTCTGTGTTATATAGTGCAGCCAGCCATTATGACATCATCATCCTGCTGACATCACAATCCACTGTTGTAAGGAACAATCCAGGGTATTTATGCCAACCCTTAAAAGACACCTGACTTGAGAGGCATATTTATTTTGTAATCTCTAGCTTGTAATTTTGTAATCTTGTGAGTTTACAATCTCTAGATTGTAAGCTCACAAGGGCAGGGCTCGCTCACTCTGCTGTGTCTTGGAATTTTGTTATTCATTTTGTGTTTTGCAATTTGTTATATACTTTATTCACCATGTTACATTTGTCACTGTAATTACCAATCCTGTATTTTGTACCAGTGTCTATATTTGGTGGTCACCATGGTCTGTTTTATTATTATTATTTATTGTATACTATTTATAAAGCGCCAACATATTACGCAGCGCTGCACAATAGATAAATGGGTAACATACAAGGCAGGACATACAAGGAGCTCACAACAAAACAAGATCATGCAAATGATTTGATATTATGATATTATGTACCCCATGTTTCTTTGTTACTTTGTACAGCACCACAGAATATGTTGGTGCTTTATAAATCAATAATAATAATAATGTATAGTGTCTGAAATGTCCCACAGACTTTCATTGCTGTAGCGTCACCTTGCATTAAAAATGGGTAACGCAATGCAATGATAACGCACCAGTGTGAAAGGGGCCTAAGGACAATATTGGGAATAGGACAATTTTAATAAACCCAAAAAACCACCTTGTAGATTTTGAGAAAAACAACTTTAAAAATGGGGCTTTTTGCTGTGCAAAATGTCATTTTCCCAAGTATAAAAAACATTTTTCCTTTGAATTTTTAAAATCAATTTTCTCAAAAACAACATGGTCTTTAAAAAAAAATAATAAAAATGTATATATATATATATTTTTTTTTTAACTTGTCTTCAGGCTTTGTTCACGTGTAAAATCGAAATAGCTGACAGCAGCAATTTTTGAATTTTTGCGTGTTTTTTCTCCTCCCGGCGCTTAGCGGCGAGCTGTGATTTTGCATAAAGCGCTTTTCAAATCGCTTTTGCAGAGTGATTTGTTTTTTTCACTTCCTGACGCAAGTCAGGAAGTGATCTCTTTGACCTGGAAAATAATAAATACAATGTATTTATTCTTAAAAGCACTGGGGAAATCGCTATACAAAGCACTTTATCAAGCACTTTGCGATTTCCATATACCCTCCATTGAGCAAAAACACTCAGAAAATGGTACAGGCAGCGCTTTGCTGAGCAGATTGGAAATTAACTGCTCAGATGTGAACTTTCTCATAGAGAATCATTGCACAAGCGCTTCAGGGCGATTTTCAAAATCGCCGGGGCTTGAAAAAAGGGCAAAACCGCCCCAGGTGTGAACGAGCCCTCACTTGTCATCACAGTGTAGCAATGGGCAGAGACCATCCAGCCCTGGCTGCTCCTATATCAGCTAGAATACACTGTACACAAAAGAAATCATGAGAAGCCTTACCTCTGTACAGTCCAGCAATAGAAGAAAAGGTTCTGTAGAGGCGGCTCCACAGAACCCGACAAACAGAAGTAGAGCAGAAGTAAATTCTGCAGGTTCTACAAGTAGAACCGAAGTTCTGCAGATCCCTCTAGATGAGAGATCTGCAGATAGATGTCTCAACAAAGCACGAAACACAATCAATATCTCTCTAGTAAGAGCAGAAAAGAAAGCAATGCACTGTCACCAGTAGCAATCACTAACTGACTGCTGAGAGTGAAGGGTCTGTGTTATATAGGGCAGCCAGCCATTATGACATCATCATCCTGCTGACATCACAATACACTGTTGTAAGGACCAGTTCAGGGTATTTATGCCAACCCTTAAAAGACACCTGACTTGAGAGGCATATTTATTTTGTAATCTTTAGCTTGTAATTTTGTAATCTTGTGAGTTTACAATCTCTAGATTGTAAGCTCACAAGGGCAGGGCTCGCTCACCCTGCTGTGTCTTGGAATTTTGTTATTCATTTTGTGTTTTGCAATTTGTTATATACTTTATTCACCATGTTACATTTGTAATTACCAATCCTGTATTTTGTACCAGTGTCTATATTTGGTGGTCACCATGGTCTGTTTTATTATTATTATTTATTGTATACTATTTATAAAGCGCCCACATATTACGCAGCGCTGCACAATAGATAAATGGGTAACATACAAGGCAGGACATACAAGGAGCTCACAACAAAACAAGATCATGCAAATGATTTGATATTATGATATTATGTACCCCATGTTTCTTTGTTACTTTGTACAGCACCACAGAATATGTTGGTGCTTTATAAATCAATAATAATAATAATTTATAGCGTCTGAAATGTCCCACAGACTTTCATTGCTGCAGCGTCACCTCGCATTAAAAATGGGTAACGCAATGCAATGATAACGCACCAGTGTGAAAGGGGCCTAAGGACAATATTGGGAATAGGACAATTTTAAAAACCCCAAAAAAACACCTTGTAGATTTTGAGAAAAACAATTTTAAAGATGGGGCTTTTTGCTGTGCAAAATGTCATTTTTCCAAGTATAAAAAAAAAATTTCCTTTTGAATTTTTAAAATCAACTTTCTCAAAAACAACATGGTCTTTAAAAAAAAATAATACAAATATATATATATATATGTATATATATATATATATACCTTTTTTTTTTTTCTTTAACTTGTCTTCAGGCTTTGTTCACGTGTAAAATCGAAATAGCTGACAGCAGCAATTTTTGATCTTTTGCGTGTTTTTTTTCTCCTCCCGGCGCTTAGCGGCGAGCTGTGATTTTGTATAAAGCGCTTTTCAAATCGCTTTTGCAGAGTGATTTGTTTTTTTCACTTCCTGACGCAAGTCAGGAAGTGATCTCTTTGACCTGGAAAATAATAAATACAATGTATTTATTCTTAAAAGCACTGGGGAAATCGCTATACAAAGCACTTTATCAAGCACTTTGCGATTTTAGTGATGATAGCATGTATGGGGCTTATCTTATTAACCGCTATTGTCGGCACAAAATTATGCATCATTTGACAAAATTACAAATAGATTACACAAAATCAATTAATCTCCAAATCATAATTTAGTATGGCCGTAATTACAAAATTGTACACTCAATTTTGTGTAATCATATTTAGCAGATTACGATTATCACTGATTCTGAATCCCTCCAGTAAACATCTATAGGAAGAAGCCGACATCTTCATCACAGTGTAGCAATGGGCAGAGACCATCCAGTCCTGGCAGCTCCTATAACAGCTAGAATACACTGTACACAAAAGAAATCATGAGAAGCCTTACCTCTGTACAGTCCAGCAATAGAAGAAAAAGGTTCTGTAGAGGCGGCTCCACAGAACCTGAACAGAAGTAGAGCAGAAGTAAATTCTGCAGATTCTACAAGTAGAACCGAAGTTCTGCAGATCCCTCTAGATGAGAGATCTGCAGATAGATGTCTCAACAAAGCACGAAACACAATCAATATCTCTCTAGTAAGAGCAGAAAAGAAAGCAATGCACTGTCACCAGTAGCAATCACTATCTGACTGCTGAGAGTGAAGGGTCTGTGTTATATAGGGCAGCCAGCCATTATGACATCATATCCTGCTGACATCACAATCCACTGTTGTAAGGACCAATCCAGGGTATTTATACCAACCCCTAAAAGACACCTGAAGTGAGAGGCATATTTATCTTGTAATATTATGTTATTTGTAATCTTTAGATTGTAAGCTCACAAGGGCAGGGCCCTCTCACCCTGTTGTGTCTTGGAATTATGTTATTCATTTTGTGTCTTGCAGTTTGTTATACAGTTTATTTATCATGTTACATTTGTCACTGTAATTACCAATCCTGTATTCTGTATCAGTGTTTATATTTGGTGTACACCATAGCCGGTAATATTATGTTTGTTTGTTACTTTGTACGGCACCACAGTATATGGTGGTGTTTTATAAATCAATAATTATTATTTTTTTCTTAAACAAAACCAATTATCTGGCAGTTCTGCTGATCTCTTTGGCTGCGGTAGTATCTTTATCACACACCTGAAACAAGCATGCAGCTATTTCAGATAAGGTGGCCACACACGATAAAATAAAATGATCCGAATTTGAAAAAATGATCTGATTTTCCGAAAAATCTGAAGCTTTTTTTTTTTATTCGAGCAAGAAATCCAATCGGATTTCCCCTTTTAAATCGATAAAAGTCTATTGAAAGTGCTGAATTTTTCTGATCAATTTTTATGAAAACTGAATGGTATGTGGTAGATTGTCAGTTTTCTTAGAGCAATTTTCTCAGAGTTTTTAATTATCTATTTTTATGATTGGGTAAAAATTGATCACACGTGCGTGGTACATTGGTCAGATATTTTAAAAGTTACAATCAGTCAGTAAAATTGATTGCAATTCTTGAATTGAAAAGATATTTTAAAAATTGTATGGTGTGTGGCCATCGTTAGACTTCAGTCAGAAACATCTAATCTACATGCTAGTTCAGGGTTTATGCTGGGCATACACGGCTCGATTTTGCCATTCTCCCACTCAATCGTTTCACCGCTCGATTCCGCAGTCAAATCTCTTATCTTCCGCTCGTTTTTATTGTTTCCATTCACTACAATCATCTTAATGGCTCAAAATTGAGCCGTGTATTCCAAGCATTATGGCTAACAGTATAAAGCTACAAACCTACAAGAAGATGGATTGGGGAATCTGCAGCGAAGGCGTTTCACAATCTATATTGCACAATCTTGTAACGTGGAAACGAATGACGGGCAGGAACGAGCGTTTAACGATTGCGGTAATTTGAACATTGTGAAGGATGCCTGGGAGGAAGAAGATTGAAGAAGCATGGATCACAGAAGGTGAATTGTTAAGAGCTATGCCCGCTTTCCCCCACCGCTGGCTAGCTACCTATACTGGGAGCACCTATACTTGGCTACCTATACTGTGGCCAGCTATGCCTTGCTGCCTATACTGGGAGCACCTATTCCTCCCTACCTATATTGGCTGCACCTTTTTCTTGCTACCTATACTGGGAACAGCTATGCCTAGCTACCTATACTGGGAACACCTATACCAAGCTACCTATACTGGGTGCACCTATTCCTGGCTACCTATACTGGGAGTGCCTATTCCTCACTACCTATCCTGAGTGCACTTATGTCTAGCTACCCATACTGGGAGCACTTATACCTAGCTACCCATACTTGGTGCACCTATTCCTGGCTACCTATTCTTGGTGCACCTATTCCTGGCTACCTATACTGGGTGCACCTATTCCTGGCTACCTATACTGAGGGCACCAACACCTGGCTACCTATACTGGGAGTGCCTATTCCTCACTACCTATCCTGGGTGCACTTATGTCTAGCTACCTATACTGGGAGCACTTATACCTAGCTACCTATACTTGGTGCACCTATTCCTGGCTACCTATACTTGGTGCACCTATTCCTGGCTGCCTATACTGGTGGCCGACACAGAGGCTCGGGGCGGAGATCACTGCAGTGTGGGAGGGGCGCCAGGAGCAGGGCTGTGTTGTGCTTGGCTGGCCGTCCACCACCCCTGCTGTGTTGCTGTGTTTACCCTGCGCAGTCCTGGCAGGCTTCTGGTGAGAGGGCAGGAGAGCTGGGGCGGATGTCGCACACTGGCAGCAGAACAGCTATTGTCCCTGTAATCAATCAGCTGGCTGCTGTGTGCTGCTGTCCCCAGTCTCTCCTGCGTGCATTGCACAGAGCAGAGCGCCCCTCCCCTTCTCTCTTGTGTGTGACACTGAGGGGCGGGGCTGAGCACTATAATGACAACGGACCTGGACCCGGGAAGTTTAAAGAGGAACTGTAACGACAAAACGGCCCCTGGGGGGTACTCACCTCGGGTGGGGGAAGCCTCAGGATCCTAATGAGGCTTCCCACGCCGTCCTGCGTCCCTCGGGGGTCTCGCTGTAGCCCTCCGTACAGCCGTGACGCAATATTTACCTTCCTGGCTCCTGCGCAGGCGCTCTGATGGCTGTCGGCCCCGAAGTAGGCGGAAATACCCGATCGCCGTCGGGTCTGCTCTACTGCGCAGGCGCAAGTTTCCGGCGCCTGCGCAGTAGAGCGGACCCGACGGAGATCGGGTATTTCCGTCTATTTCCATGCCGAAAGTCGCCACAGCGCCCCCGCTGGAGCCAGCAAAGGTAAATATTGAACTGACAGTCGGCACAGTCGCCGGCTGTTCGGAGGGCTGCGGCGAGACCCCCGTGGGACAGAGGACGGTGTGGGAAGCCTCATTAGGATCCGGAGGCTTCCCCCACCCGAGGTGAGTACCCCCCAGGGGATCTTTTTGTTGTTACAGAGTCTCTTTAAGAAGGAGGCAGACGGACTCCACAGGACAGGTAGCTGTGCAGAGAAAGGGGGGTGAGGAAGGGAGAGAAGTCAGAGCAGAACATGCAGAGATTCTGGTCAGTTCAGCACACACACTGCATCTGGATCACTTTCCCCAATGCTGCTGCTACATGTGCTACAGACACACTCGCCCCCTCTGGAGTCAGTGTCCAGCTGGGATCCCCCTCTCTTTCTCCCCCCCCCCCCCTCTCTCTCTCTCTCTCTCTTTCTCTCTCGCTGCTGCATGATTGTGTGGGGATTGTTAGGTAGATAACAGGAGCAACTGCAGCGTTTTAATACACCAGAGCACTGCTTCCTGGGTGAAAGAAGAGCACAGGGGGGAGTAACTGAGCTGTGTGTCAGTCAGGTCTGTGATTGATGCTGGCTTCTGTTACCAATACCCCTGCCTCTCTCCCGTTCCCTATCACTCTCCATTCCACTCCTCCCTTCTCATGCTATATCTCCCCTCAACCCCCCCCCCCCCCCCCCCTATTTCTTAACCACCCTGGCGTTCTATTGAGATCGCCAGGGCGGCTGCGGGAGGGTTTTTTTTACATAAAAAAAAAACTATTTCATGCAGCCAACTGAAAGTTGGCTGCATGAAAGCCCACTAGAGGGCGCTCTGGAGGCGTTCTTCCGATCGCCTCCGGCAAGCATAAGTAACAAGGAAGGCTGCAATGAGCAGCCTTCCTTGTTTGGCTTTCCTCGTCGCCATGGCGACGAGCGGAGTGACGTCATGGACGTCAGCCGACGTCCTGACGTCAGCCGCCTCCGATCCAGCCCTTAGCGCTGGCCGGAACTATTTGTTCCGGCTGCGCAGGGCTCAGGCGGCTGGGGGGACCCTCTTTCGCCGCTGCTCGCGGCGGATCGCCGCAGAGCGGCGGCGATCAGGCAGCACACGCGGCTGGCAAAGTGCCGGCTGCGTGTGCTGCTTTTTATTTGAACAAAATCGGCCCAGCAGGGCCTGAGCGGCACCCTCTGGCGGTAATGGACGAGCTGAGCTCGTCCATACCGCTAAGGTGGTTAAGGTGCGTACACATGCACTACCAGCGGCAACGAACCCTCCCGCTGGGTGGTCTTTAGCCAACAGTAGTGCGTGTGCACGCGCTGTCGGCGGACTGATAAGGCTGTTTCTGAACGATCCGCTCAGCGGCTAAAAGACCACCCAGCGGGAGGGTCTGACGGACCCGTTGTTGCCTCTGGTAGTGCGAGTGTACGTACCTGAAATGTTCTACCCCTCTCTGCCTCTCTCTATCTTTCCTTCCCTCAATTATCTCCCTCTCCAAAAGCATCCCATCAATGTTTCTCTTTTAAAGTGGACCTGAACTCTTACACAGGACAAAAGGAAAACATAGAAAAATGCACCCTGTATGTTTTTAGAGAGCTTAGCCTGTCTACTTTCACATCATCTGTGTCTAATCGCAAGTTGTATTTTGATCTCCCCCCTGTACCACCCGATTGCCACCACAGATAAGGCATATAAGCTCATTTGAAAACCACAGGATGTTAGCAATATGGCTTCTTCCATGAAAGCAGGAAGTAGAAACAGTGCAGCTTTATTGCAGGATATTTTTTTCTTTAAATGTTCTTATGATGTTGCCTATCCTTTAGAGCAGAGAGGACAGTCCAGGTCCGCTTTAAGGTGACCATTACCGATACAATTCTCCGGGCAATCAATCGTCCTGGACCATTAACGAAAGCTTACCGGTATATCCAATTCGATCAAATTGATGGAATCAATCTGAAAAACGTATTAATTCCATTAATCTGAGCAAATTGAATACCAGTTTTCCTTCCATTAGTGGGCCAAAAAGATCATTTCTAAACAATGTTATTATCAAATCAGATTTTCAATCGTCTGGAGAATTGTATATTTAATGACCACTTTTATATATTGCTTATGCCCTCCATAGCATGTTACAGAGTACAGAGCAATATTGCTGATTATCCTCAAAGATTAAAATGTAATCCTACCATAGTCCTAGTGTAATTTCTCTACCATATTATTATTATAATTATGTATTTATATAGCACTGCCATGTTCTGCAGCACTGTCCTCACAGGAGCTCACAATCTAATCCCTACCGTAGTCATAATTTAATATCTGACCATATTATTATTATGTATTTATGTAGTACTATGGACATCTTCTGCAGCATGTTACAGAGTACATAGTCATGTCATTGTCCTTAGAGGAGCTCACAATCTAATTCTGCCATAATCATAGTCTAATGCCCTACCATATTAATATTATTATGTATTTATATAGCATTGATATGTTCTGCAGCACTTTTCAGAGTACATAGTCATGTCACTGACTGTCCTCAGAGGAGCTCACTATCTAATCCTACCATAGTCATAGAGCATAATGTCCTACCATATTATTATGTATTTATATAGCACTGACATCTTCTGCAGCACTTTACAGAGTACATAGTAATGTCACTGACTGTCCTCAGGGGAGCTCACAGTCTAATCCTACCACAGTCATAGTCTAATGTCCTGCCATAATATTATGTAGTTATATAGCACTGACATCTCCTGCAGCACATTACAGAGTACATAGTCATGTCACTGACTGCCCTCAGAGCAGCTCACAATCTAATCTCTACCATAGTCATAGTCTAATGTCCCTTACCATATTATTATTATGTATTATATAGCACTGACCTCTCCTGCAGCACATTACAGAGTACATAGTCATGTCACTGACTGTCCTCAGAGGAGCTCACAATCTAATCTCTACCATAGTCATAGTCTAGTGTCCCTTACCATATTATTACTGTGCATTTATATAGCACTGACATCTCCTGCAGCACATTACAGAGTACATAGTCATGTCACTGACAGTCCTCAGAGGAGCTCACAATCTAATCCTACCATAGTCATAGACTAATGTCCTACCATATTATTATTATGTATTATATAGCACTGACATCTTCTGCAGCACATTACAGAGTACATAGTCATGCCACTAACTGTCCTTAGAGAAGCTCACACTCTAATGTTGCCATAGTCAGTCTAATGTCCTATCATATTATTATTGTGTATTTATATAGCACTGACATCTTCTACAGCACATTACAGAGTACATAGTCATGTCACTGACTGCCCTCAGGAGCTCACAATCTAATCCTACCATAGTCATAGTCTAATTTCGTACCATCTAACTATTATCTATTTATATAGCACTGACATCTTCTGCAGCACTTTACAAAGTACATAGACATGCCACTGACTGTCCTTAGAGGAGCTCACAATCTAATCCTACCATAGTCATAGTCTAATGTCCTACCATATTATTATTATGTATTTATATAGCATTGACATTTTTCTGCAGCACTTTACAGAGTACATAGTCATGTCACTGACTGTCCTCAGAGGAGCTCATAATCTAATCCTACCATAGTCATAGTCTAATGCCCTACTATATTATTATTATTCCCTGTAGCCATCCCTTTCCCACAGCAACAGCATTCATCACTTTAGCTGTAGCCAAGAGATTTGTCTGTATGAGCTTGTCCCTACGTACGACAGTTACGAGTGACTAGTTCCTACATACGACAATTATGAGCGACTGGTCCCTATAAGCGACAGTTATGGTTTGTGTGTATACTTTTAGACTCAGAGGGGGCAGTTCATAAAAGTGGGCCTAGGACACTAATAAGTAGAAATCTGGCCCTGTGCCATGGTCACCATGTGATGTCGCCCCCAGTGCTCTGTTATGCAGAGAGCCAGCCAGCATGCATCTGACGTCTGAAATCCTGTAACTTTGCTTGAAGTTGTGGCCCATCTGCGCTCCCGGCAAGATGGCGCACGCCGTCTCTGTAAGCTTACTGCACACATGTGGTTCAGTCATCAGAGAACAGTAAGCTTACAGAGACGGCCTGTTGGGGGGGGCGCACTTGGGCAGCTCAGCCTCTGTTGATGGTGGACCTTGTCCTGGCCCTGCTGGTGGCACCTATGCCCTGGATAACTATACTAGGGGGACCTATACCTGGCTAACTGATACTGCAGGCACCTTTACCTGGCTAACCTATACTGCAAGCACCTATCACTGGCTCCATGGGGATGGGGGTATTTTTACTCCCTCATCCTGGGTGCAGTTTAGCCTAGAAACTGCCCTGTCTTTTATTTATTTAAGTATTTATACAGCGCCAACATATTACACAGTGCTGTACAGAGTATATTGTCTTGTCACTAACTGTCCCTCAGGGGCTCACAATCTAGTACCTTCCATAGTTATATGTCTATGTATGTATCATAGTCTACTGCCAATTTAGGGGGAAGCCAATTAACTTACCTGTAAGTTTTTTTTGGCTGTGGGAGGAAACCGGAGTGCCCGGAGGACACCCACACAGACACAGGCAGGACATACAAACTCCTTGCAGATATTGACCCTGTTGGGATTTGAACCTGGGACCTGCAAGGCGAGAGCGCTAACCACTATGCCACCATGCTGCTGGCTTTAACAAAGCTTTTAATGAAAAAGTGGCCAAAAATTCTGAACACTCATAATTCTCCATGGACGCATTCAGGCATGTGTAATATATACAGTATACATTGGGTGGCCAAAAAAATGAGAGACACCATCTTATAATGACTTGGTCCACCTTTAGCTCTGATCACAGTCGATATTCTTCTTGGCATGGACTCAACAAGCTGCTGATACTTTTGCTGAGGAATGTTTGCCCATGCTGACATAATGGGAGCTCTAAGGCCCGGTTCACACTACCGGGTCCGGGGGGTCCAAGTCCCGTACTGGGGCCGTACGGATCCCTCAGGATCCAGTCAGGTTGCGGACAAAAAAGTATCAGTTCGGCATCCGGAAAAGTAACACTTCCGGATTGCCGAAACTGTACTTTAAACAGGCGCGGCAGCACAGACAGGCATGGGGGGAGTCGGGGGGGGGGGGGGGGGGGGGGGGGCACAGCGCACACAGTACAGGACAACAGCCCACAATACAATCATAAACATACCTGGGCTGTTGTCCTGTCAGCGCTGCCATCTCCCCCCCCCCCATCTGCCCATGCCTGGACCCCCCATGTGGCAAAGGACGGGTGCCGTACGCACCCGTTCCTATTGCCAGTGTGATGAGAAACTTCTGTTTCTCATCACTTCTTATGGTGCGGGGAAAATGGTCAGGTTCCGGGTCAGGTGCGGCGGCCAGAGCTGCGTTCCGTAAAAATGCTGCATGTTGGAAAAATCCTGAACGCAGCCCGGATTGCAGACCGGATCCAGGTCCTGACAGACGGACGGGTGTGAATGGATACATTGAATAACAATGTATCCATTCAAATCCGGGTCCATTTCTACAGTATACGGTGCGTTCCAGGTCCGGGGAAACCGGACTTGGAACGCAAGCGTGAACCGGGCCTAAGTTGGGTCAGATTGTATGGAGGCATTTCCAAGCTTGGAAGTGATTTTTCGACTTCGTCCCACAAATGTTTGATAGGATTGAGGTCAGGGGACTGAGCTGGCCATGGAAGCAGGTTAAGCTCTGATGGATGTTCCTCAAACCACTTTGAGACCCATTGAGCACTAATGGCCACTGCAATGTGGGAGTGGCAAATGAGCGGTGACAGAGAGCAACGCAATTGGCTAGTGTGAAAAGGGCCTCATGGAACCAGCAGTTACAGTATGTACAAGAGTCCCATTAAGCCCTGCACTAAGAATAGCTCTGTGCTGTCCCTTTTTTTTGCTGTCAGCTTAGGCATCTGCCTATGCCTAAAAACGGCCCTGCTTTCACTCCTTTACGCCCCTATTACTTCAGTCCAAATACTGAATTGATACTCAATCCTTGAAGAAGGAAATTTTCCATCCTCTTCAATTGAGCATTTTTTTCATTGTGGTTTGCATTGATGTACCCTGGAATTGTCAGCTCACAAGGGCAGGTCTCTCTCACCCTTTTGTGTCTTGTAATTTAAGGTAGCCACATACCATTCAATCGAATCTGTTTAATTTAAGAATAGCAATCAATTTTTCTGACTCATTGTAACATTTCAAAAATATGACCAATGTACAACACACATATATTCAATTTTTCCCCAATCATGATAAAAATGTTTGGAAACTGTAAGAAAATTGCTAGGGTGTGTATATTAACCACTTTACCCCCCGCGGTACGGATTTCTCCGTCCCTCCCCCCCCCCCCCCCCCCTAAAAAACCAAGGGACGGAGAAATCCGTACCTTCCTCGCTGCCGCCGCTGTCCGCGCTCCCGCCGCTCGTGCATGCCGCCGCCCGCTCGCCCGGAGATCAATGAATTGGAAAATCCTGGGGGCACTGCAGTTTTCAGGGGCCCTGGGGCGATTGCCCTCTTTGCCTCTATGGAAGCGCCGGCCCTGGACACGCTTATATACAGTACTCTCAAAACTCAAACTAGCAATTGGGGGAGATACTGTACAGTATAAAGACTCTGTGCGAAACCTTGGGGTGATCCTGGATGGAAATCTAAAACTCAGACAGCAGGTATCAGCTGTCGTCAAGTCTTCCTTCTTCCATCTAAGAAATATAGCGAAAATAAAACACCTTATCCCAGCTGAAGACCTACCTGCCCTGGTTCACGCATTTGAATCCTCCCGCCTAGACTACTGCAACGCCCTGTTAATCGGATCTACAGATAAGGTTCTGCGCCCCTTACAGCTAGTACAGAATGCTGCAGCCAGACTCCTAGCCAATGCCCCCCGCAGCTCACACATCACCCCAGTACTGCAAACTTTTCACTGGTTGCCAGTAAAATGGAGAATCAATTTTAAGATCTGCCTGCTGACATTCAAGGCTCTACACCACATGGGACCCAAATACATAGCGGATCTATTGGAACTTTATGCCCCTCCACGCACCCTCCGCTCTGCCAACAAGATGAAGCTGGTTATTCCCAGGATACACTTAACATTTGGTGCTCAGGCCTTTTCCTATGCAGCCCCTACTCTATGGAACTCACTTCCACAATCAGTACGAGAGGCTCCTTCTCTGGACAGCTTTAAAAAAAGGCTAAAAACTCACCTCTTTTCCCTAGCCTTTGAGACTGCATAATGCAGGGTCACAGCGCTTTGAGTCCCCAGGGAGAAAAGCGCTATATAAATATTATTGTTATTGTTATTACTCTGTAAAGCACTGCTGAAGCTGTCTATATAAATACTACATAATACTAAAAAGCAGCGCACAGCCACACATGGAACCACACACGGCTCTGTGTATCCACGCCCTCATTTCTGGAACTGCTTCTGCACGGCTGCTGCTATGCGGGAATAACCAAGAGAATCTGTTCACCAGAGAATGCTAATATCAGAAGGAGGAATGAGTAAATAAATATATTTTCTATGCTGGAAAAATAAACAAGATTTAGGAAAACTTTGTAGAGCTTGATATGATTTCAGCCTAATTGCTCACAAATGAGAGAAAGGAGCCAAATGAGAAAAGAAACAAATTGGATTAGTTGGTCATTATGAGGCCAAAACTTCTAAAGTAAACTCCGGTGAGGAATTATTGGGCTTATGGAGTGTGATTGCTTCCAGGGCTGAGTTGGCTTTTTTTGTTTCTGTTTGCCTGTTCAGCTCCTGATCAGCAAAGGACGTGAGAAGGTTTCAAGAGAGGCAGAAACAGCCCAGATCTGTGGCCCATGATGGACCTGATTTAAGCTTGGTTTCCACTTGTTGCAAAAACACAACCGTTTGGTACATTTTTGCAAGCTCCGCTCAGCGTAGGAAGCAGATCCTGTAGTTAAAAGGGGGCCAAAATCCCTCTCAGGGGGAAGGGATTTTGGCCCACTCCTCTTTGCAGTTCTCTCTAAGCTAGTAAGGATTTGAGGCTGATTTTTGGCAATGTGATCCTTCAGCTCCCTCCACAGATTTTCTTTTGGATTAAGGTCTGGAGAATGGCCTAGGCTACTTTAAGACATTCATGTGATTTTTCTGGAGCCACGCCTTTGTTGCCTGAGCTGTGTGTTTTGGGTCATTGTCATGCTGGGTCCCAGTCCCATCTTCCATGTTCTGCCTGAAGGATGAAGGTTCTCATCCAAAACTTTAAAGAGAAACTCCAACCTAGAATTGAACTTTATCCCAATCAGTAGCTGATACCCCCTTTTACATGTGAAATATAATCCTTTTCACAAACAGACCATCAGGGGGCGCTGTATGATTGATTTTGTGCTGAAACCCCTCCCACAAGAAGCTCCGAGTACCGCGGTACTCTGGGCAAACTGCCACAATGTAACAATGTTCACAGAGAGGAATTAGCTGTTTACAGCTGTCTGTACCAGCCAAAACAGCTAGAAACCGCTACATAACCAGCCCACAGTAACAATGTCACCATGTAATACATGTCAGAATGTGAATCTGGGAGAGGAAAGATTTTACAATGAGCAAACACTGACTAAATCATTTATACATAAATATGGTAAACAATGAAGCACTTTTTTACTACATTATTTTCAATGGAGTTCCTCTTTAAGGTTTATTGGCTCTTCAGTGCAGTGACTGGCTGGGTCATAGTCTGACATTTTGATCTAAAGGGGCTGAGGCTGCAGCGCCCCTAGCTGCAGCCATGTTTTCCTATGTTGGACTATGCCATACATTGGGCCTATTCTAGAAATTGTCAATGTAGGACATAGTCCAATGTAGCAATGGAATTTGGATAGGGTTAAAACACACATGAACAGAATCAAAATGTACGAGGTGGCCAAAACTGGTTCTTCTTTAGTGTCTCCATGTACTGTGTGGCCCAACAGCTTCACCGGTCTTCTCTCTGTGTTATAGTTATGCCCCCACCATTCACCACTGAAGGAGGCATGCTCTGTCCATTCCACACACCTTCTTCATGCAGGCTTCCCCATGGTTGTGTGCAGGAGCCTAGATGGGGAACGTCCTGGGCATGCCCTGTTACAAATGTTTCCCACCTGCACATGCCCAGAATTCTGTGCACAGCCATTCAGGAGTGCGAACGAAGAAGGAGCCCAGATTATGCAAAGGATGTGCCCTTGCTCCAACTGGCGTCAGTCAGAGCTTTGATTCCGGGGAATAGCTCCAACACAGAGGGGGTTCCTGAAAAAAATTACAATATTTAATGATGTTGCAATGAAAGACAGAAAGTGTTATAGGTAACAAGCAGGAAAATGTCGTAAGCTGGCCAAACACATATAGATTGGCAACCAATGTTCCAAAACAAACGATTTCTTTCTGAAAAAAAAATAGATTCAGAAGGAATTAATTCCTACCACACACAGCACATCAATTTCTAGCAGCTTCCAGCGGGAAATATTTTGAAAATCAATTGAACCGCAATGCTGTACTGTTCAATGCAGTGCAACGCTGTGTGTCATCGATTTTTCAATGCATTCGCCCGCCCCAATCGACCTGGTTGGTTTGGTCAAAATTGAACAAAAATTATTGGATCTGACATTTTTGGGGAATCGATTCCCTGCAGATAAATCCAATCTGCAGAGAATCGAATGGGAAAATCAACGAGCGTATGGGCACCTTTACCAATGTCAAGCTCTCTCAGCATTTTATGGTAGCAGCATATCTCATGCATGGGTGTACACAGGTGTTATAAGCTAAATGTCCATTGTTCAAACAGTCCAAGGTAGATAGAAACAATAGAAAGCTGTATATAAACTGTAGTGTCTTCTTTATAATGACGTTCGCCATCTTTATCATCTTATTACACCATATTGTTCAAACAATACTGCACCATTGGGCTCCTGATCTCTCTCACTTAGATACTTGGAGGCATCAACAACCACCTGGAACCACACCAGCTCCATCTTTACCTGCAGGCTTTGTTGTTTTCTCATCAAGTACAGGGCCATCCTGGAGGGGGCAATAAGATGCATCTCAAGGCATTGTCTTGTAAGTCCACGAACAGCATTGGATGGGATTTTGCCACAGCTGCTGTTTGAACACAAGGTCACTGAAAATTACATAAAAACAGAATCAGTTCTTCTGTTCCAAACTGATAATTAAATGATAGCTGTACTAACAAGACCACTATAATAATCCCTCATTCTCCCTCCTCTTTGCTTTTCTCAGGGCCACACCTAACTTCCCCTCTTGCCATGTGATGAGACAACTTCCCAGTGCTATGCCACCCTGGACGGGACAACCACATACATGTGAAGCAGACTCCTGGAAAAAAGGGATTGCTGCTAGTAGAATATTGGTAAAATTATCAATATTGTATTACTTACCGTATATTCAGGCGTATAAGACGACCCCCCAACTTTTCCAGTTAAAATACAGAGTTTGGGATATACTCACACCATAAGACTACCCCTATTCCAACACACACCAAATGAAAATTAAAAAAACATAATATACTGGTGCTACGTATGAACAGATACTGGTGCTGTACTGTATGTGGTACCCAGTATATAACAGTCTATAGGCGACTAACTGGTTGGATTGGTCAAATCTCCCTCTCCCTAAGTGGATTGGTCAGCTCTCCCTGTTTATCAGAGCGGTATGGAAGAATAGATCGTGCTGTGCCCATAAAACACGCCTCTTTCACCCTTCTGGCCCGCCCTTGTATCCTTTTTACCTCCTTCTCTGCCTCTCAAATCTCGCACGTGTGCGCCTGCGCCGCTTTACTACAGTCCTCAGCAGCGAGATCTTAGAGGCAGTAACAGGATAGGGTGTAGCACCCGGCATCAATGACACCCGGCGTATAAGACGACCCCTGACTTTTCAGAAGATTTTTCAAGGGTTAAAAAGTAGTCTTATATGCCAGAATATACAGTAATTCCAATATTAAAATATAGGTAACCTTTACCGATATTTTACTATGTCCTTACCTAACCCTACTCTCACACAGAACCCTCCTTCTAGCGATACCCAACCCTAATGGTGGCCAATATGATCCAATCTTTTTCACACAATCTTACCAAGTAATATAAGGGACTGCCTAAATTATCCATTCAATGTATTCACTCAATTTACCCTTTACTACTACATAGATATAGTAAAATTGGATGAAAAATATTGGATCATTAGTGGCCACCATAAGAACTCCCTCTACTGGATGCCTAACTCTAAGTCAGACCTCCCTCTACCTATGCCTAACACTTTACTCCCCCCCCCCCCCAGCACTTAACCACTTAACATGTGGATATGCAAATTGGGCATTGCATAGCGGACGTTGACGTATGCCCAAGTTTCTCTTGTATTCTATGTAATAGCATTGCAGAAAATGTCAGCGCTGTATTAATACTAAAAAATAGTGATATTATAAGGAAGTAAATAAAAGAAAGGGAGTAAATATGTCAGCCTCCTTATTCCTCTAACTTCAGGTGTACTTTAAAGTGTTTAAACAGACACAAAACCTAGAAATCATAGGGCTCTGCACCCAATCTGTAGGGAGATAGTTCCAGACTCGAATGCTGTACAGACACACCATTCAGTTACAGCTAAACAAAGCTTTACTGGTATACTGTTGCTATGGATGGGGGAGGAGGGTCAATAGAATGGTGAACTAGGGAACAGCTTATGGTGATTGGGGTAAGGAGGGTTACAATGCACTCACTCATAGGTATGATTAAAAGACATAGTTATCAACCTTTTCAGCGTATGCACCCCTTTGCCGTGCCAATGTACCCCCTATGTTTTTTCATAAGCCGAAAGCGTATTTTGCACTATAAATGTTCTAAAATGGAAGTTGTGACATAATACACATAGATACCTTTTCCCCAAAATACAAATAAAGTGGTTGCGGATTCAACAAAATACGCATAATGTGATGGCATTTCCCCAAAAATACACATTATCAGGCAGTGTTTCCCCAGAAATATACATAATTGGCAGCATTTCACCCCCAAAATATTCATAACTAGGCAGTGGTTACCACCAAAAATACACATAATTTGGCAGCATTGCTCCCCTAAAAATACACATACAGTAATGTGACAGCTTTCCCCCCAAAAATACACATAATGTTTCCCCACAAAATACACATAATGTGGCTGTATTCCCACCCACTAAAAAAAAGAGTGTTTCCCCACATAATATACATAAGGTGGTAATGTTTCCCCCAAAATACACATATTGTGGAAACCCCCCCCCCCCCCAACAAAAAAAATATGCATAATATGTTTTCCCCAAAATATGCATAGTGTAGCAGTATTTCCCCTGAAATACACATAATTAGGCATTGTGCCCCCCCCCCCCCCCCAAAAAAAAAGAATACACATAAATAGGCAACACTTTCCCCTTATAAAAACACATAAGGCAGCATTTCCCCCATAAAACATAAACATTAAACGTATTTCTCTTTCCCCTCAGTTAGTGCTCCCTAATATCCCAATGGTACCTGAAAATAAAAACTATTTACTCAACTAACAGGTGACTCCTCTCCTGTCCTCCAGCGTCACTCCCCGGCTATCATTACAGCAGCTCCGGCTGCAAGTCTCCCTCGCTGACAGGCAGAGCAGGGCTACGGGAAAATTGCGCCTAAAGCCCGGCACTAGAGGCACAAATAGAGACAAGCACTGCTGGGCTTTGGAGACTATTTTCTCATGGCCTTTCTGCTGAAACGTCGCCGAGACTCCTGTAGCCGTACCTTACACCTCACCTACAAACTTGGGTTCGAGATCCGCCATTTTGTCTGCAGCACATGGGAGACCCCCTTATAGGTGCCAATGTACCCCCAGGAGTCTGCAAACCCCAGGTTGAGAACCACTGATTTAAAGGACTACTATTGTGAAAAATTATTAAATTTAAAATAAATATGTAAGTAAAACTTTTACATACACATATACTTATTACATATTACAGTTTTTCGAGATAGTGGTCTCTAAACGACCTCGTGAAACACCTTTGCATACAGTAGATTTGGTTTAGTGTGTGTACAACGAGGCAACCACGTGGTGTACGAACCCGTAAGAAAAGTCTGGACCCAGCGGTGGGCGGCAGAGAGGGGCACCGGAGGTATATGTACACTAGGGGGGACAGTGGCCAGTGTTTTCTGTTGTGTTTGTCTTTCAATTATTGCTTGCCATTACCGCAATGCACCCAATTGAGCTTGTCGGTCCGACATCTTGCAACATGAACGACCGTTACATTTGACCAATTTCAGGCTGAAATTGGTTGAATCGTCGATCAGGCATGCCTTTGGCGGAAACATTTTGCATCTGATTCAATAATAAATATCGAATCAGATGGTCAATCGCCCTCCAAATCGCCTTCTATATAGCCACCCTTCAGAGTTACTAGACAACTTAGACAAGACTATCTAAACCCATCAGCTTCCATGTTCTAAGAGTGGGACATCAGTAGCATGTATGCACCATAGCAGCTATTACAAGTCCCCCTGGAAAAGCAATGGTGGGCGTGGGACTCGGGTGAAAATACAGTCTGGCCTCCCCTTAAAGGACCTTTCAACTGGAAAACAAGTCTAAAGTTTATGTCAGGCTTAATGATTTGGAACATGAATTATGAAAAGCAAAGTAAAGTGTTCAGGCAGAAGACAGATCCCAGGCTGCAGCCGTGGGTAATCCAGCACCTTTGAAGAATTACCGATGATTTCAGCGGACAATAATGCACAACAGATTACATGGATTTTTTTCGTTTCTCTCCGTCAGAGCGCTGTTTGGCGAGGCCTTCACGCCTGAGCCCCAGCTGGAATCAATTTCTAATATTTAAGAGGAAAAAGAAAGCAGAATGTGAAACACACACATAGATATGTCTGTTTCACATTTTGATTTTCCCAAACATTACAGTTTGGAAATAAACTCGGGAGACATTTCTTCTGCGTCCAACTGGCATCCAGTAATGGCACGTATTGCACTGATGTATCTCTGCACATCTGTCAGACTACGAACCATGTAACAAGATAAATTGCAACCTTTCTCCGAGCATTCACATCAGAGAGTTTTACCTATCTCAGCAGCATTGCAGGATGACCTGTAGAACGTTGTTATCCACCCGGGTCTGATCACTATACCGTGTGCACTGGACCAATCCATACCTGTAATACTATAGAGAGAAGATGAAAGAGAGAGAGAGAGAGAGAGAGAGAGATCAGCCAAACTATCAAAGTGTAATGCTGGGTACACACGATGCGTTTTTCGGTCGATTTTCCGTCCAATCGATTTTTGATTAGTTTTTCCGCTCGATTTCCCGCTCGATTCTCTGATCTTTTCTTATCGATTTTCATTCACTTCTATGAGAAATCGAGTGGTAAAACGAAAGTAAGATCGGACGTGTCGTAAATTATCTATCGAACCATCCATCTGCCGAAAAAACGCATGGTGTATTCTCAGCATAACTGTCAGGCATAAAATAAAAAATAAATTCTTTATTTTTATCTGGTAAACAAGTAATAAGGATGATAACCATGCAATCCAAATTTTAAAATCACTATTACTTTTCTTGTTGATAAATGATCATTCCCCAGTTTACCTGACTCTTATTTGGTACACACAGAATTTGGTACACAAAAAGGAAGTTGCAGGGCATGCTGAGTTGTCCTTTTTTGCTTTTCTATTTCCCCTCAGACTTAACTAATGCAGCCTGATTGGCTGAAGCCTCTTTCCTTCCTGTTTTTCTCTCCCACACCTCTGTTCCTCTCTGATTGGCCAGTATTTCTCATGCTGAGACAATGCACTTTCTATAGTGGAGGGCAGGCAATGCATACACAATCAGGCAGAGGAGAGTAAGGGAGATAATTACATCAGGATTGGCTTCAAAATAGCCACAGTTAAAATATGAAATGCTAAGAAGGATTTTCTCTTTTTTTACTGTAGCAAAATCACTAAAATCAAAACATGGACAGTGCAATACATATGTTATGTAAGTAGAGCAAGTATTTATCTACTGTTTTGTTTTCTGAGATAGTATGGCTGACAGCTCCTCTTTAAAGAGACACTGAAGCGAAAAAAAAAATATGATACAGTGAATTGGTTGTGTACTATGAATAATTACTAGAAGATTAGCAGCAAAGAAAATATTCTCATACTTTTATTTTCAGGTATATAGTGTTTTTTTTCTAACATTGCATCATTCTATAATATGTGCAGATTACACAACACTCAGCATTCAAAATGAGTCTTTCAGAGCAGTCTGTGAACTAATGACCTCCCCTCTAGCAGAGGAAAAGTAAATAGTCCAGGAACAGTTGAGATAATAAAAGTCAGATAACAGCCCTCCCCGACTAACTTAGTTGGAGAGCTTAATGGCTTGTTTGCATAGAGATAACAACTGGAGTTTCTCAACTCTTCCTGTACTGGAAACAATTACACTGATGTATCTGATCTTAAAGAGAATCTGTATTGTTAAAATCACACAAAAGTAAACATACCAGTGTGTTAGGGGACATCTCCTATTACCCTCTGTCACAATTTCACCGCTCCTCGCCGCATTAAAAGTGGTTAAAAACAGTTTTAAAAAGTTTGTTTATAAACAAACAAAATGGCCACCAAAACAGGAAGTAGGTTGATGTACAGTATGTCCACACATAGAAAATACATCCATACACAAGCAGGCTGTATACATCCTTCCTTTTGTATCTCAAGAAATCATTATACACAGGCAGTGTGCATAGAAGGACCAGGAGGGGGGAGATGCATCACAGAACCACAACACTGAAGAACTTGGCAGCCTTCCAGACACAGGCTGACAAGTCTGACAAGAGAGAGATAAGTTGATTTATTACAGAGATGGTGATAGTAGAACGTGCTGCAGTAAGCCAGAACACATTAGAATAGCTTTTGGAACTTGTAGGATGATAAAAAACAGGATGCAATTTTTGTTACGGAGTCTCTTTAATGTTTTATTTCTTAGCTGTGCTACACATACAAATCATAATATCATCATTTTTTTTGCTTCAGTGTCTCTTTAAGTTTACCTGCTTGAAGGACAACTTAACCTCCCTGGCGTTCTGGACGAGCTGAGCTCGTCCAGAGACGCCGGAGGGTGCCGCTCAGGCCCTGGTGGGCCGATTTGAATAATTTTTTTTTTAAAACACGCATCAAGCACTTTGCTTGCTGCGTGTTGGGGTCGATCGCCGCCACTCACCGCCGTTGCGCCGCTATCCGCCGCATAACGAGCGCCCCCCCCCCCAAGACCCCGTGCGCTGCCTGGCCATCAGTGCCAGGCAACGCTGAGGGGTGGATCGGGACTTCCTATGACATCACAACGTCGATGACGTCATTCCGTTTGTCGCCATGGCGACGGGGTAGCCCTGACGGAGATCCCGTTCAGAAAGGGATCTCCTGACGGCCATCATCGCCGGCGGCGTTCAGAAGGGTGGGTGGGATTTGGCTGGGAGGGGGGTATCGTGTAGCTAGCGCTAGGCTAGCTACATGATTTAAAGAAAAAGTTTAAAAAGCCATGCGCAGCCGTGCGGCTGCGCATAATCAGAACGCCTGGGAGGTTAAAGAGGAACTTCAACCTAAACAAACATGCTGTCATTAAGTTACATTAGTTATGTTAATTCAAATAAATAGGTAATATAAACTCTTACCCACCCTGTTTTAAAAGAACAGGCAAATGTTTGATTTCATGAGGGCAGCCATCTTTTTGGTTGAAAGGAGGTGACTGACAGGGAGCATGAGACACAGTTCCAACTGTCCTGTGTGCTGATCACCCCTCCCAGTTGCTAGGCAACGTGAATAACAACATAGGGAATCCCATCATGCTTTGCACAGCATCAGGGAAAAAAGCCCGGGCAGTTTTCTTTGATGGGTGGAGCTTAGCTAAAAATGCAGCTAAAAATGATGCTTTGGTAAGAAAAACAAAGTTTGGATGCTGTGAAACTGTTAAAGAAACACCAAGCCTTTTCAATTTGGATAACAGAGGCGCCAAACAGGATAAGATAAAATACTTTAAAATTTTTAAAATGGGGGGCAATGGATGACTTACCTCCCCAATAAGGACACAATGGTATCATCAAAAATAAAAACAAGTTTTATTCTTACTCCAACAATTTTTGCAACGCGTTTCACAGGTCTACGCCCGCTTCCTCAGGCAATATAAAACAAGGAGCACTAAATGTGTCAGCAAATGTACTTGACGCCTCTGTCAAGTACGTTTGCTGACACATTTAGTGCTCCTTGTTTTATATTGCCTGAGGAAGCGGGCGTAGACCCGTGAAACGCGTTGCAAAAATTGTTGGAGTAAGAATAAAACTTGTTTTTATTTTTGATGATACCATTGTGTCCTTATTGGGGAGGTAAGTCATCCATTGCCCCCCATTTTAAAAATTTTAAAGTATTTTATCCTGTTTGGCGCCTCTGTTATCCAAATTGATTCCATGTCCACTTGATGGATGGGTGTGACCACCTTTTTCTGCCTACGGAGAGCGACATCTTAGCCTGATTGGGGACAGGCCTAATATCCCCTCAAGCGTTACTAGTGGTTGCCTGCATTCGGCAACCCGTGTTTGTGAGTATAATTTTATACAATTCACAACACGCAATTGCCAACTAACAATAATACACTATTGGGGCTCTCGATTTCTTTTTCTCTTTCTTTCATCCATACGCACCAAGCCTTTTCAGTTCTGCTGAGCAGATTTTTAGTCCGTAGGTTCACTTTAAGCAGAAAAAAATTACGATATAATAAATTGTATGTTTACTACAGATAATTAATAGAACATAAGTAGCAAAGGAAATAGTCTCATATTGTTATTTTCATATATATATAGCTTTTTTCTTACATTGCATAATTCTGTCATATTTGCAATTTACAAACCACACTCTGCATTTTAAACTATGAAACAGAGCAGGGCTAATGACCCTTTGAATTTCACTACAGTAAAATCTTATCTGAAGCTGTTTTTCACTGTTTATTTGATGTAGAAGTGCTTCAGAAAATAGCACTGTAGCTGACTCAAGTTGGGTCAGAGAGCTCAGAGAAGCTCATTTGCATAGATAACAAGTGACATTTTGTTAGCTCTTCCTGTACTGGAAACAGTATGAGACATATCTTTGCTACTAATGTTCTATTTCTTAGCTCTACTACACATACAATTCATTATATCATACGTTTTTTTTTTTTGCTTCAGTCTCACTTTAAAGGACACCTTAAAGCGGATCCGAGATGAAAAACTGACTATAACAAGTAACTTATCTAAATATCTTATCTAAAGTTTAGTTTACACAGCAAATCTAGCTGCAAAAAGCTTTAACCGTAGATGATTATTTCTTCCTGTGATACAATGACAGTAGCTATGTTCTGCTTGTGATCATTACACAGGCAAACTGCTCTGCATCTCCACCCCTCAGCATGTGAAAATTTCACTCCTCTCTCCTCCCCTCTGCCTCTGAAATCTCTGGCTAGTGATCTCCTCCTCCTCCTGCCCAGACTGAGCTCCCATAAGCCCTTGCTACATGGGTCTGAGAGTGCCTAGGTGCTGGAGGAGATGTGGGCAAGGCTTGTTTAGTTTATAGGGAATTAGGGTATTAAAACCATAAAAACGTATTTGGCTTGAGGAACGCCCTCTAAACTATATGAAAGGAACACAATTATGCAATGATTAAAAGTTTATTTCGGATCCACTTTAAGTGAGAGGGATATGAAGGCTGCTATATTTATAATAGGACAAGATTAGCTGCATGCTTGTTACATGTGTGTGATTCAGACACTACTTTTGACAGAATAATCAGCAGGACAGCCAGACAACTGGTATTGTTTAAAAGAAAAAATAAATATGGCAGCCTCAATACACCTCTCTTTTCAGGTTCCAGTGCAGGGAAGCACGCAGTAGCATGGACCTACTCAGGCTTAGCAGGGCTGGATTTCTGGAAAGGACACAGAGGCCCGGGCCTTGGGTGGTTGCTGCCCAAGGGGGTGGCTAAACATGGAAGAGGGGTTTCAACATATAGAAAGGGGAGGCTTCAAACAGGGAGCAAGACATGGAAAAGGTGTTTCAGTCCAAGGGAGCTATATGAGGTAGAAAGGTAGAGTGGCTGCTGTACAAGGATATTACTTGTAGAAGAGGAAGTTGCACATGGAATAGGATAGCGATGCTGCACAAGGAAGGGGAGCCAAAAGAAAGTTGGCCTTTGGGCTTAGCCAGAAAAAGCCAAGCCTGATCGAGTCCGTGCTGGACCCAGTGGAGGACTGCAAGGAGGAGCAGGTCTGGGGAAGCCTCTGGATTATCCAGAGAATTCTCTATACCTAGGTAAGTACCAAAATTGGGCCCTTTTTTTCACTATAGGTTTGCTTTAATCAGAATCAGAATCAGAATCATTTATTTCGCTAAGTACAACGGGAGTTGTACCCGGAATTATATTTGGCACATACAGGGTCGGTGATGGTACAGTACAGTATCAGACATGCAGTAGATATCCACTTGATAGACATACACATGCATGATAGTATACAAGAGAAGTCATATACAAAGCAACAAAAACTGGAGGGGTCCTAGTGCTGTGTTAGCGGAGCTACAATACTAATTAATACTACATAGATCAACTTTGTGTCGCCATAACATTTCTGATTCCTAATGGCATGAGTCCTGTATTATCTGACGCCAAGACAACCGGGCATTGGGAAGGAGAAGAGAACAGTTAAAGGGTAACTGAACTCTGTGAAAATGTGGCTATACCTGGGGCTTCACATCAAGAAGAGCAGCCAAACTACATCACCAGGCACATGGCCTGTCCTCTCCCATTCCACTTATGCAGAGAGGTGCACAGTAGAGCATCACCAGGTACGCCGTCCTCTCCTTACAGCCATCTTCTGTGCTGCAGCATACTTGGTACAGCTCCTGATGCAGAGGATGAAACAGTACTGCAGACAGACAGCTATGAGGAGAGGGTGGCGCCACCTGGTGGTGCTCTGCTGTGCAGGGCCGGAGCTGCCATAGGAAAAAATGGGCAATTGCCCCACAGCCTGTAGGGGGCCCCCCAAGGTGTCCCTCCCCGATCTTCACTGTTGCTCCCCAGGGTCTCTGCAGAGTCTGTTAAGTTGGGAGGTGATTGGGGGAGGGTCAGCAGCCAGCTCTTGGGCCCAGGAGGAACATTTGGCTGCAACAAAGGGCCTCTAATGATGCTTTTTAGTCAGGGGGTGTCTGTTGGGGGCCCTCAGGCTAATTTTGCCCTAGGGTCCAATTGTTACTTGAACCGGCCCTGCTGCTGTGCCCTTTCTGCATGGCTGAAAAGAGAGAGAGCAGCCAGGCCCACGGTCCGCTGCAAAACAGCGCACGGACTGGCACCAGGCTACCGACCAGGGGTTGGGGACCACTAGTGTACCTCATCCCTCCGGCCCCCTCTGTAAACTGGTAAACTGTAAGCTCCACATATGATTCGGTGGCATACATCATCCCTGTGTCCTCTACATTCTGGCTGACTCCATATGCCGTTATGTGGTGTACATCACCCCCCTCCCGCTTCCTCTACATCTCTCTGTGCAGAATGTGGTTTCCCTTTGTTCTGCTCCTATTTCGACAGTATAATTTGCACACATCAAGACAGCGTTGCGTGGAATGCCCCCGGGAAGAGAAGTGTTCATATTTAAAGCATCATCCAAATCTTAAGTGAATCTAAATAGATTAATTTTGTTAGTTACTCTGCCGGTAATATAATTAGGTTGACTTTGGGATCATTTGAGTGTTTCTGATGGTGCATTAAATGTGTAATGTTCTATGTGCATCCAGATCTGAATTAGCTGTTCCACTGAGGTAATTACAAGAACAAAAGGATTTAAAACATTAAGGTTTTTTTTAGTTTTTTTGTATAGATGTACATGAATATATAAGAGAGGGGAAGGGGAATGGGAGCCCATCCTGGGGTGATACTTCCACAAGATATAATAAGAGTAGAGATATATGGAACAACTCACATGTTTTTGGTTGCTAAAATATAGGGAAACTCTGTATGGTCTTGGGGGAATACTTTTCAAGGGCCATCCTTTAAGTTGGCCACTTGCTTCAAAATATATAAAGGTGCTCAGGATTTTCTATCTTTTTTACTAAGTGTGTCAATCATGGCACTTGCCATTCGTCGCTGAAGCACTTTCCATTTAAATGAATGGACAGTGCTTTAAAACATTGGAACCAGCTTTTCCCACCATTCCGGTAGTCCCCGTGCTTGAACCTGTTGTCTAATTTCGACTAAGCGTGGTACTTCAGTGTTTCCCTGAGGTGTTCAAATGCATTTTATTTACCAAACGACGGGAACCAATGCTAAATGATTTTCTGCTCGTTTGCATCAGCTGAGCGCAGCATCCCCGAGCACTCACAGGAACCGCCCTTAAAGAGGAACTCCAGCCTACACAAACATACTGTCATTAAGTTACATTAGTTATGGTAATTAAAATAGATAGGTAATATAATCTCTTACCCACACTGTTTTAAAAGAACAGGCAAATGTTTGATTTCATGATGGCAGCCATCTTTTTGGTTGAAAGGAGGTGACAGGGAGCATGAGACACAGTTCCAACTGTCCTGTGTCCTGAGCACCTCTCCCAGTTGCTAGGCAACGTGAATAACAACATAGGAAATCCCATCGTGCTCTGCACAGCATCAGGGAAAAAAAGGCGGGCTTTTTTTCTTTGATGGGTGGAGCTTAGCTAAAAATGCAGCTAAAAATGATGCTTTGGTAAGAAAAACAAAGTTCTGATGCTGTGAAACTGTTAAAGAAACACCAAGCCTTTTCAGTTCTGCTGAGTAGATTTTTAGTCCGGAGGTTCACTTTAAGTGTATTGAGCTTAGCGACATACCTGATGTGGAGGAGGGGCATAACTAGAGGGGAGCAGCCCCTATGATTGCAGGGGGGGGCCCAGAGCTGTGGGAGCCCCAACTACTAACTTTCACTTCCTCCTATACAGGGGACTATACTTTAGATCAGGTGTATCTGTAGGTACACTTGTTGTGGGTGTGAAGATCATGATGGCCACACTTGTTTTATGACCCTTGTGAGATGGACCCCACAGGCTGTGAAGGGTAGGCAAGGGAAGGGGTGTAAACATTGGGGAGCCCTATCAAAGTTGTGCTAGGGAGCCCTGTGAATTATAGTTATGCCACTGGAGGAGACCATATTGTTCTAGACAGCTTCCCTTGCAGTTCACCATCCAGGAGCCCTTGGGGTGGTTACAGGAATTCCTGGACGACAAGGGGCAGGAGAGCCTGCATGACTCTGATTCTTTCTTGCTTAAATTGACCTTCAGGCATAAAAATGTGTTTGCCCTTTTGCACCCTCTATTCTACTCATGCGCCTACATCTTCCAATGCAGAGGCCACTTACATTTGTGCAAATAAATGTCCACACTCCGCAACACACCTTCACCCCTTAAAGCACATCGCGACATGTTAATACACACACCGTAAATACCAGCCGCCGAGTCCGAGCTGGTGAATGAGTGTGACACTAAGCACTCAATTCTTGACCTGAGGAAGCAGGCTTTGACCCAAGAAATGCATAGTTATCTTATGAGTTCTAATTACATGTACCTTACCATTATCACTCTTTTCTGTTTCACCTACCCTTATTAGTATCGTCATTGAAGGTTCACAACTTTCTTCCTAATTGTAATTAGTTTATAGTTTTTTTGTGCTCTCTATTAGATCAGTGCTGTCCAACTGGCGGCCCGCGGGCCACATCCGGCCCGCCAGGCCTCCTGCTGCGGCCCGCCTGCCGCCAACTCCATGTCAGTGTTGAGTATTTCCTTCCTTTAGGTCCCATAAGGCAGAGTGGCATCTCCAGAGTGACTCTAACCGCATCACCCGGGAACTCCTTATTGGCCAGCTCAGCATGGGGTGGGAGATTTGTAGCTGGCATCGGCGATGCACCACTGAAGCAAGGAGATCAGCGCTGGAGAAGTCACCTTGCAGGTGAGTTAATTATTTTTTGTTTTCAGGTGCCACCTTGCCAAGACTGCCACCTTGCCAAGACTGACAAGACTTATTAAAGGGGAACATTTTATTAAAGGGGAACTCTGCCTTATGTGTTTTGTTGAGTGGAAAACTCTGCCTGGTGTTCTTGTGGGGGAGGTTAATGCTGCCAGATCGTGTGGTGGGGGGGGGGGGGGGGGAGGGGAGGGTAATGCTTTCAGATGTATTTTAAGGAAAACACTGCCAGATTATGTGTATGTTTCCGGAACAATGTCAGACTATGTGTATTTTGTGGGAAACACTGTAAGCTCATGTGTATTTTATGGGCAAAACTGCTGCCAGATCATATGAATTTTGTGGGGAGACTGCTGCCATATCATGTGTATTTTGTGGGGAGACTGCTGCCATATCATGTGTATTTTGTGGGGAGACTGCTGCCATATCATGTGTATTTTGTGGGGAGACTGCTGCCATATCATGTGTATTTTGTGGGGAAACTGGTGCCAGACCATGTGTATTTTGTGGGAAAAGTTGGACAGCACTGTATTTTATTATTCATTTTCTGAAGAAGCTTGTTATTGCAGGATAAGATACCAGGTATCTGAATAAATGAAAAGTAAGAAAACATTAGAATAAGGTAACTTACTTAGAAATTAGAACAAACTATAAAAATCACTTTCTGCGCATACTCAGTCCAATCTTCAGCAAAGATATGACACCCTATAAAAAACAGAAGAGAGCGCACATAGTGCTCAACACTGTCTGTATATTATGTGATTAACACCGCGTGCTGCACTCCAGAGGGATGTGCCTTCACCACTGGGATAACACAGCGCTTTCCCCCTTTGTGAATCAACTCACGGACAGCTTCTTGATTCTAAGCATATAATGTATACTGCACACAGAACCACCTCGGGTAGAGGTAATCCACTCAGGAACAGACTTCAACTCCCTGGCACCCCCAGGTGTTAATCACATAATATACAGACAGTGTTGTTGAGTACTATGAGCTCTCTTCTGTTTTTTTATAGGGTATATCTTCGCTGAAGATTGGACTGAGTATGCGCAGCAAGTGATTTTTATAGTTTGTTGTTTATTGGAGTGGGTGACTCTGAACTAGCTGCGATCCCCTATTTCTGTTTTGGTTTATCTGTGGAGCGCAATAATTTTCCTACAATATTAGAAATTAGAACAACAATGTTATATTAGCAAAATATAACTTTATCCTGGTGCATTTGTGAGATCAAAACTTTTTTTTTTTCATTTAGATTTAATATAGCACTGAACTCTTCATCTGCACTTGTCACTAGCTGTCCCTCAGAGGGGCTCACAATTTTAGTCTTATGACTCTATCATAGTCCAAGGCCAATTTTGGGAGAAGCCATTTAAGTATGTTTTTGAAATCTGGGAGGAAATGGGAGTGCCTAGAGGAAACCCATGCAAACACGGGGAAAACATATAAACTCCATGCAGGTTGTGTCCTGGCCCAGATTTTAACTACGTTTTGCAAGGTGAGATTGCTATCCACTACATCACCATATACCCCTCTGTTAAAGACTGCATTGGCTTAGTGCCCCTCTATTGTGATTTACATAATTGCAGGTACCCCTTGACAAATATTTTTTGTTAGGAATACAGGTAGTTCCCGGTTAATTAGCAAATGAGATAGGGAATGTAGGTTTGTCATAACCTGAAACTGTCCATAAGTCGGGACACTGTTCTATCTCTGTCCCCTGAACCTCTTGCCCATGTGTTTCCAGTGTCTTATCTGTCACTTCTGTTCCCCCGTGTCTTCAGTGTCCCCTTATGTCCTCCCACTGTGTCACCTCTGCCCCCCCCCCCCCCCCCCCCCGCCCTCATTGTAGTGCAGCAAAATGTAATTTTTACCGGTTTAAAAATCATCTTTTCTTTGAATTTTAAAAACTGATTTTCTCAAAAACTTCTTGGGAAAAAAAAAATAAAAGGTATTAACTTGTTCCCACAGAATCAAATTTCACAATTTCATCAGGTTGTTCGTTTTGTCAGGTCCTTTGCTAGTCAGGTATTCATAAGACTACCTAGTACAGCATATTTGATACATCCTAACATACCTCCCAACTTTTTGAGATGAGAAAGAGGAACACTTAAGCCACCCCTGATCACGCTCCTGTCACACCCCTAGTCACGCATACCATAAAGATTTAATTAGAAAAAATATGTTGTTTTATAATTCAAACCACTCTGATCCTTCCTTTCTATCCTGGTTCATTTCCCTCATATTAACATTTTAAAATTAGTAATATATCAATTTAAAGGGTGGGAATAAAGTTTAGAGTCAAACAAACATTTTTTACGAGAGAAATATATATATTTACAAAGAAAGAGGGACAAAGTCCTGAAAGAGGGACAAATGAGGAGGAAAGAGGGACAGGCAGTGGCGTAGCTAAGGAGCAGTGGGCCCCGATGCAAAGTTTTCAATGGGGCCCCCCCCAAGCACTCTATACGTAACAATTGATACGGCACACCAAAACCTGCCAAGGGCAACTACAGTGTCAGAGGTGCAAGAAAAGGATGGGAAACAGTTTGTTAAGGATTACCAGTATTCAAAGTATCTATTGAAGTTATTATTATGAGCACAGGACCAATAGAGAGCTAATACTGTGGTTGAGGGAGGGCCCTTTGGGGCCCCTCTAGCCCAAGGGCCCCGATGCGGTCGCTACCTCTGCAACCCCTATTGCTACGCCCCTGGGGACAGGGCTCCCAAAGAGGGACTGTCCCTCCAAAAAAGGGACAGTTGGGAGCTATGGATTAGTAGTTTAAAGTGGAACTGAACTCTTGCACAGAACAGAAAGATCTCTCCATAAGTCGAGACACTTACCCTGTAAGTATTTAGAGAGTTTAGCCTGTGTAATTCCCCCTCATCTGTGACTAATCACAACTGTAATTTTATCCCTCAGCTGTGTCAGCTGGCTGCCTTGGCAGAGCAGCTAATTGGTAGACACAGCATGTTAACCCTTTGTCTGCTTCCATTAAAGCAGGAAATAGACACACTGTATATTTATTGCAGGATTTGTATCAGCTGTAACAAAGAAATGTTTTTCTTTAGCCATTTAACGGCATTCTGACTTATTAAAACATCCTGTTTGAGCCTGTTAACGGCAACAGGACGTTTTAACAAGCCGCATGTTTCTGCTGCCGCTTCACACGTGTGCGCGCCGTTTCCGCCGCCGTTTTTATCGGGATTCCCTGTTCAGCGATTGGTGAAGAGGACCGAGCGGTCCTCTACCCAATCGCAATGCCTGGAATGAATGGACGTGGAATGGGCGTGACCGCAAACAGCGGCCACGTCCATTCGCAAAAACAGGAAACAGTCACATATAGTAAAATGTAAAAGAAAAAAAAAAGTGAACAATTCCTATAACGCGAACGTGTTCTCTAGCGCCATCTTGTGGCCAAAAAGTGAATTTACACATACAGGCACATACAAGCATACACAATATGAATACAATTAATAACTGACACTTCCAAAGCCCTCCCCCCCCCCCCCAAAAAAAAAACACTTGTAAAAAAAATCAGTTTAAGAAAATTCATAAATAGTTGCCTTAGGGACTAAGCTTTTTTTTAATATATACTTTATGAGGGAAAATTGCTTTTACTTTACTACATAGGAGCCGGTAATTATGGACCAGACAAAAAAAAAAACAGAAAAATAACACCTATACTTGCAAATAATATATTGTCGCCATACATTGTGATCGGGACATAATTTAACCATTTCAGCCCGCAGGGATTTTTCACCTTATACATCAGAGCAATTTTCACCTCCCATTCATTCGCTAATAACTTTATCACTTCTTATCACAATTTATTGATCTATATCTTGTTTTTTCCACCGCTAATTAGGCTTTCTTCGGGTGGTACATTTTGCTAAGAATAATTTGTTTATAAATGCATTTTAACAGGATTAATAAGAAAAAAATGGAAAAAAATCATTATTTCTCAGTTTTCGGCCATTATAGCTTTAAAATAATCCATGCTACCATGATTAAAACTTATGTATTTTATTTGCCCTTTTGTCTCAGTTATGACACAATTTAAATTTTGTCCCTATCACAATGTATGGCGCCAAAATTTTATTTTGAAATAAAGGTGCATTTTTCCCATTTTGCGTCCATCACTATTTAGAAGCTTATAATTTAAAAAATGTTCGTAGTATACCCCCTTCAAATGTATATTTAAAAAGTTCCCACCCTTAGGTAACTATTTATGTCTTTTTTTTTTATTGTAATTTTTTTTTTCCATTAAAAATTTTATTTGGGTAATATTTTGGTGTGGGAAATAAACAGTTAATTTTTAATGTTGTTATATGTGTAAATTGTAATGTAAAAAATATGTAGATGTAGTTTTACTATTTGGCCACAAGATGGCCACCTTGAGTTTTTTCCCTCCTTGTGCTTCTTGCTAAGCGGAAGCACAAGGGGGATGCGGAAATTTTTACGTGAAGAAAGACTGAAGCCTCTTGTAAGAGCGCTTCAGCTTTTCTGCTGGGGACATGGATCGGTGATCGGGAACCATGTTCCCATTCACTGATCCCAGGGCTACCGGGGGACACCACGTGGCACGGGGGCGCGCCAGCGATCGCGCGCGGAGTGTGCCGAAGCACGGCACCGCAGCAGAGCAGCCGCCTGGACGTGAGCTTCACGTCCTGGAGGCAGAAATGGTTAAACAGTTTAATAATCGGGACAACTGGGCAAATAAAATGTGTTGGTTTTATCCACAGGAGAACATATAATGGCCGAAAACTGATTTTATTTTTCCCATTAAAACGCATTTAGTATAAAAAAAATTCTTAGCAATATGTACTACCCACAGAAAGCCTAATTGGTGGCGAAAAAAACAAGATAAGCAAGAAAACAAGAACAAAAAAAGAACAACATTTTGTTGTGATAAGTAGTAATAAAGTTATTAGGGAATAAAAGGAAAGAACACTGACAGGTGAAAATTGCTCTGGTCCGTTAGGGTAAAAACCCTTGGGGGTGAACTGGTTAAAGGTTATTATGTTTATCATTTAGAGCAGAGTGGAAGTTCTGAGTTCAGGTCTGCTTTAACTAACACTTTAAACATGGCAGATGATGTTTATTCCTATGTACAGAGAGAGGATAACAGAAGACAGAACAACACAACGTGGGTGACCACATTTCAGCTTCTCCTTCTCAGAATGAGATGCTTGTTGAATTATAAAACTTTATCAACAAACTTTCCTCTGTATGTTTCAGTGCTGCCCCACAGAGTCAGAGCTATAAACAGAACATGGAAGTAGCTGTTGCATAAAACAAATCCGACAGCGATGTTACTGGTTCTTCCAGATTACACAGGTCATCTTCAATAACGGGAGAACAAAGCGCTGCATGAGGCTGATCTGTCTGGATCAGAAGAATTTAGCATGAAATGATATTAGATGGTAACTCGTTGTATTGTGAGTGGCGGAGATGTGCTTTATTCTTGCCTCTGTACACCGTGTCTGTAGAGGGACTTCAGAAGGATGAAGAGATCACTTTCCATTCAGTCTCTTTGAAGATTTCAATAAAAAGAGGACGTGCGCTATTAGATATGCAGATGACCACTGAAGTAGAGCTAAAAGAAATATTACTTTTCTCTGAAAGAAAGGAATATATTAACCACTTCGCCGCCCGGGTAAAGTATAACTACGCTCCTTTGAACTTCAGTTCCCCGCCCGGAGTGTAGATATACGCACCCACTGACGCTGCCGCTCCTGTCCTCGCTCCCACTCGCACGTGCACGCACTCCCGTGCTCATGCACACCGCCGGCCGCTCGCCCGGAGATCAATGAACGGGAAAAACCATTCCCGTTCGTTGATCTCTGCCCCCCGCCAATGATCGGCTGCTTCTATGAGAAGCAGCGCGATCATTGTGAAAAAAAGTTTCCCAGCCTCCCTGAACTTCCTGCAAGCGTACTTCCTATGCTTGCAGGACGCATTCACAAAAATGTACTGTGGCCATCTTGTGGCCAAAAAGTAAAACTACACCCAAAAACATTTTTCCTATACAAATACATTATTTTACAATATAAATTAACTCCCACACTCCCCAATTGTTACCAATTTTTTTTTTTGTAATAAAAATATAAATAAAAAAAATTACAAAAAAACATAAATAGTTACCTTAGGGACTGAAATATTTAAATATTTATATCAAGAGGGTATAACACTGTTACTTTATAAATTATGGGCTTGTAATTAGGGATGGACGCAAAACTGAAAAAAATGCACCTTTATTTGCAAATAAAATATTGGCGCCAAACATTGTGATAGGGAAATACAGTGGGTTGCAAAAGTATTCGGCCCCCTTGAAGTTTTCCACATTTTGTCACATTACTGCCACAAACATGCATCAATTTTATTGGAATTCCACGTGAAAGACCAATACAAAGTGGTGTACATGTGAGAAGTGGATCGAAAATCATACATCATTCCAAACATTTTTTACAAATAAATAACTGGAAAGTGGGGTGTGCGTAATTATTCAGCACCCTGAGTTAATACTTTGTAGAACCACCTTTTTCTGCAGTTACAGCTGCCAGTCTTTTAGGGTATGTCTCTACCAGCTTTGCACATCTAGAGACTGAAATCCTTGCCCATTCTTCTTTGCAAAACAGCTCCAGCTCAGTCAGATTAGATGGACAGCGTTTGTGAACCGCAGTTTTCAGATCTTGCCACAGATTTTTGATTGGATTTAGATCTGGACTTTGACTGGTCCATTCTAACACTTAGATATGTTTTGTTTTAAACCATTCCATTGTTGCCCTGGCTTTATGTTTAGGGTCATTGTCCTGCTGGAAGGTGAACCTCCGCCCCAGTCTCAAGTCTTTTGCAGTCTCCAAGAGGTTTTCTTCCAAGTTTGCCCTGTATTTGGCTCCATCCATCTTCCCATCAACTCTGACCAGCTTTTCTGTCCCTGCTGAAGAGATGCACCCCTGAGCATGATGCTGCCACCACCATATTTGACAGTGGGGATGGTGTGTTCAGAGTGATGTGCAGTGTTAGTTTTCTGCCACACGTTTTGCACTTTGGCCAAAAAGTTCCATTTTGGTCTCATCTGACCAGAGCACCTTCTTCCACATGGTTGCTGTGTCCCCCACATGGCTTGTGGCAAACTGCAAACGGGACTTCTTATGCTTTCTGTTAACAATGCCTTTCTTCTTGCCACTCTTCCATAAAGGCCAACTTTGTACAGTGCATGACTAATAGTTGTCCTATGGACAGAGTCTCCCACCTGAGCTGTAGATCTCTGCAGCTCGTCCAGAGTTACCATGAGCCTCTTGACTGCATTTCTGATCAGCGCTCTCCTTGTTCGGCCTGTGAGTTTAGGTGGATGGCCTTGTCTTGGTAGATTTACAGTTGTGCCATACTCACTTGAACAGTGCTCCTTGGGATGTTCAAGGCTTTGGAAATCTTTTTGTAGCCTAAGCCTGCTTTAAATTTCTCAATAACTTGATCCCTGACCTGTCTTGGACCTGTCTTGTGTGTTCTTTGGACTTCACGGTGTTGTTGCTCCCAATATTCTCTTAGAAAACCTCTGAGGCCCTCACAGAGCAGCTGTATTTGTACTGACATTAGATTACACACAGGTGCACTCTATGTAATCATTAGCACTCATCAGGCAATGTCTATAGGCAACTGACTGCACTCAGATCAAAGGGGGGCAAATAATTATGCACACACCACTTTGCAGTTATTTATTTGTAAAAAATGTTTGGACTCATGTATGATTTTCGTTTCACTTCTCATGTGTACACCACTTTGTGTTGGTCTTTCACGTGGAATTCCAATAAAATTGATGCATGTTTGTGGCAGTAATGTGACAAAATGTGGAAAACTTCAAGGGGGCCGAATACTTTTGCAACCCACTGTAATTTTTAGTTTTTTTTGTTTAAGCCACTGTAATTTAAATGGTGTAATAACCAGGACAAATGGGCAAATAAGTTACATGGATTTTAATTACAGTGGCATGCATTATTTAAAAACTATAATGGCCGAAAACTGAAAAATAATGATTTATTTCCCAAATGTTTTCCTATTTTCCCAGTAAAACACATTTAGAATAAAATAATTCTTGGCATAATGTCCCACCTAAAGAACGCCTAATTGGTGGCAAAAAAAACAAGATATAGTTAATTTCATTGCGATAAGTAATGATAAAGTTATAGGCGAATGAATGGAAGGAGCACTGAAAAGTGAAAATTGCTCAGATGCTTAAGGGGTAAAACCCCTCAGTGAAGCGGTTAATATTAAAGTGGACCTGAACTCAGAACTTCCTCTCTGCTCAAAAACACAAGCAACAGCATGATAACCTTTAGGCAACTTTCTCACTGGGCTGTTTTAATTGCGTTGCGTTACCCTTTTTGTTACGGCAGGGTAAAGCTATAGCATTGAAAATCTATAGGACCTTTCATACCTACCGCTGTGCTATTTGATGCGTCGGAAGTATCGAATTTGAGGCGACAACAACAGCACGTTAATGGCGAACACTCTCAGTGACATGCGGCACCCTGGAAGTCATGTAAGTCAACGGCAACGCATAGAGTTTAAAATGTTTGGTGTTTGCATTGCGGTGCGCATGTGTGGAAGCTAATTTTTTCAATACACTACCGCGCAATTCTAATTTCGGCCACAGGAAGTGAGCGCTAGAGAGCCTAATTTCTTGCTTGGCTTGCAGCCAGAAAGGAGATTACCGCAAGTATTGCCATGGTAAACTCTGAAATGGTAATCTCTGAAAGCTATTTAGAAGTGTGAAAAAAAAACATTTCTTTGTTACAGCTGACACAAATCAGTGTGTAGATTTATGGAAGCAGACATGGGGTTAACATCCTGTGCTTACAAATTAGCTGCTCTGCAGAGGCAGCCAGCTGACACAGCTGAGAGATTAAATTACAGTTGTGATTTGTCCCAGATGGATACATATAAAAACGGCGCCAACAAATTTGGGTGCAGAATGAAGCCGATAAATGGCTTACTGTAGTCCTGAATGTAGATGTAGGTCTTTTTATTAAAAAAAATTGTATGTAGGTGTAATTTTATTATTTGGCCACAAAATGTCCTCACACATTATTTTGCTGAGCGTACGATTAGTATGCTAACAGGAAGTAATGCGTGGAGGTGTTACTTTTGCAATTACAATGACTGCAGTCATCTCATCTCATTGATGCCGGCAATCATTGACACGGGGACTTAGATTAATAAATGGGAACTTTGTTCCCATTCATTCATCTCCCCTCTAACAATCAGCAACGAGAATGCATGCAGGAGCGAGCGGGAGTGCATGGCGGCAGCAAACGAGTATCTACTCCCCTGTGAGCTGTAGTGGTGTTTTGCAGGGACGTAGATACTCATCCTGGGGTAGGGCAAGTGGTTAATGTGACCGTGCAGTGGCGTAGCTAAGGAGCTGTGGACCCCGATGCAAGATTTTCATTGGGGCCCCCCAAGAACACTATACATAACAATTGATACGGCGCACCAAAACCTGCCAATGGCAACTAAAGTGTCAGAGGTGCATGAAGGGGATAGAGAACAGATTGTTAATGATTACCACTATTCAAAGTATCTATAGAAGTGATTATTATGAGCACAGGACCAATAGAGAGCTTATACTGTAGTTGAGGGAGGGCCCTCTGGGGCCCCTCTGGCCCAAGGTCCCCCAATGCGGTCGCAACCTCTGCAACCCCTATTGCTACACCTCTGTCTATGTGGTTGGGCTTGAAGGCAAATTTCTGTTTTGCATAGCATTTTATTAAGAGGGCTTTTGGTCCTATTTTAGCCCCCTACACACTCCTAGAAGTTCTGGTTCACCCAGAGCTTTCTGGGCAAGCTCTGGGTGAACCAAACTCTAAGGGCTCGTTCACACTAGGGGCATTTTCTGCCTTTTTTTCAAGCGCAGACGATTTTTAAAATCGCCCACAAAACTCTTGTGCAATGAATCTCTATGAGAATGTTCATATCAGTGCGGGGCAATTTTCTTATAATGGAAGGTATAGGAAGAGCGATAACTGCTCACAAAACCGCTTTATGCGGCGATTGCGTTCACGGTTTTTAGAATAAATACATTGTATTTATTCTTTTCCAGGTCAATGAGTTCACTTCCTGACTTTCGTCAGGGAGTAAATCTCAAAACCGCTCTGGCAAAGCGTTTAGAAAAACGCTTTCTCCAAAAACACAGCACGCAGTGGAGCGCCGGGATGGGAAAAAAACAGTGCACAAAAGCGCAAAACGCTTGCGTTTTCGTTTTTAGGTATGAATGAGGCCTTAATGTACAAATTGATTCTGATTTACTAAAGCCTCAGTAACCCCAGATGGAAGGCTGAACTGCCCGATTAGTGGACAGTTACATTTTCCCATGTGAAAGAGGCTTAAACCATATACAGTAGTAAGAAAAAAAGCAGCACAGGTTAGCACTAACTAGAATTGGGACTGTACATACGCATGTTTATCTCATCATTTCACACGTCACATCAGATTTCTTATTTATTTTGTTTTGCATTATTCTTTGTTTAGCAAAAAAAAAACCGGAATTCTTTTTTCTTTAATGAACATTACATTTTATTTGCAGTAAATAATTGTATTTCTTTAATCTTATCGTAATAGTCTTAACCACTGAAATGATTACAAGTTTTTACATTGAAAAGGAGAGGAGACTTTGCACCTTCGATCACACTGCCCATGATGTTCCCCAACATTCTGTTCACTGAAGTATTGGATCGAGGAACCGGTCCGTGTCTGCCTGCAGTTAGACATTAGACATTTTTGGACACTTGCGGACATCTGCAGAGTTACATGAAACCAGAGTCATAATAATAAAGTTTTATATTTTAATTTTATTTGTGCTGGCTTCAATTTCAGACATGTGCTCTGAAATAAATGATCTAATAAAATAACTGATATTAAAAATGGCACAGATTTTTTTTTTTTTATAAATAAATGATTTAATGTTGGTTAAACATCTTCACATGTAATTCTGCATTGCTGTTGAAAGCCAGATCTTCCCTATAACAAGTATGGGTACAAAGCAATACCACCTGCTTCCTGCAGATATAGCCTGGATCGTTAAATCAGAAAGGCACAGTGGCAGACATGGCAGATAAGGGATGTGTGTTGTTCGTTCCTGCAGGGCGGGTGCTGGCAGAAGCAATGTCGGCAGCGTTCCCGCTGTGCTTCACTGCTGCAACGAACAATTTTGGGTGCACGCGTGTCCCCATCTGACAGAAGTCAATTGGAGGTGGTCAGGGGGAGGTGCCAAAGCCACCAGGATTTGATTCATTTCGGGCATTGGTAGCAGTGGCACGGCCACTTCTAGTTTTGACCGGTCAGAACCTGAAGTGTCCAGACTTTGGGATTTGGCTGTAACGTACACATTCATGAGGAATCAGAAACCATCTTGGGGTAGCTGTTACCACACTGCCCAGGAATACCGTATTTTTTGGACTATAAGACGCACTTTTTCTCCCCCAAAAGTGGGGAGAAAAAGGGACTGCTTCTTACAGTCCAAATGTAACAAAATACCAGTGCTGGTCGTAATGGAAAAATCTACGGTTACGGATCATTACGCGTAATTCTAAGGAGGCGCGGAGGAGCAGCCACCTCTGATCAGCGCGAGGCGGTTGCTCCCACTGAATGCGGAGGAACCGCCGCGTCTGACGCGGCGGTTGGTGCACGTGACCCTGTCTCCACTGGGTCCCAGCGCGGGGAGGCCGCCGCCCGTACGGCTAGCGGTGCGGCTAACCCCGCGCATGGGGCACCCGAGGGCTTGCCGCACAGTGATGTGGCTTGGACTCGTAGTCCCTCTAGATTTAGAGTGACGCGCGCGCGCGCACTCAGGCAGGATTTATATTACAGTCAGAAGTGAGTCAGCTGACCAGGCTGGTCAGCTGACTTTGACTCCAATCCTCATTGGTCCAGCAATTAGGGAGGTGCTGGGAGTGCAGATATGTATATATACTGCTAGCTGGTCATTTCTCTGGTGTCTGGCGTTGCGATCACTTATGTGGAAGCACCCAGATCCATAGTCAGATCCACAAGTGTGTCGGGACCAGCTGGAGCTGTAATCCTACACTTAGCTAGATTCTGTTTGATAGCTAAAGTACTAGTTTGATTGTGATTATCTGTTTTGACTCTTTGCCTGCCTGACTATCCATCTGAACCCTGATCTTGTACCTCGATATTTCTGATACTCTGTTGCCGAACCCCGGCTCGTCCTTGACTCTGCTCCTGCCTCCTGATCTTGTACCTCGATATTTCTGATCCCCTGTTGCCGAACCCTGCTTGTACTTTAGACTCCGCCTCTGCCTACTGTATCTGTACTTTATCTGCCAGTGTGTTTACGACCTAGCTTGTCCGACCTCGAGAACCGACCTTATTGTTAGAGGCGGTTCCCCGTCTGGCTAGTGACACTTCCTCCAGAGTGTCACTTTCAGACAAACCTTCCTACTCCTGCAGCCTGACTCCTCCCGCCTTGGAGAGCTCAGGTCTTCGGAAGGAATCTGTGTAGTACTCCTTACTACATTGAGGCCTAGTCCTCTAAGTGTTACTGTTACACCAAACACTACACTCTACTCAGGTGAACAGAGGTTAGCTGGTATATCGGATTATCGGTGATACTGCAGATCACTTATAATCTGGTATACATCTGTATTCCCAGTGATACTGCAGATCACCGGTAATCAGATCCTCTCTGTGTTTCACCGATCGTTACAGAACGCCAGACCAAAATACAGATGGACGCACGCGCTGATCCTCTGAATGTGCTTGCCACTTCGGTGGATAACATCCATCAAGCACTGGGCCAGCACAAAGCCTTAATTGATGCCCTGTCGGGCTCTGTGCGAACCCTCCAGACGTCAGTCGATTCAGTGCGATCCCCTCCTAGTGATGACATACGTATGCCTGTACCTGATAAATTTTCCGGCCACAAGTCTGACTTCCGGAATTTTAAGAGTAGAGTGTTATCATATTTTGAGTTGAGACCCCGATCCTCGGGGACTGAGACCCAACGGGTCATTTTTATTAAAACTTTGCTAACTGGTGACTCCCAGTCCTGGGCATACAACTTGCCCCCCACAGATACAGCTCTGACCTCGGTAGAGGAATTTTTTAAAGCCATGGCCGTAATATACGACGACCCTGACCTTGCTGCGACCTCGGAGCGGAAGCTCAAACTTTTGCGGCAAGGCAGAGGTTCGGTCGAGGATTACGTGGCAGAATTCCGTAGGTGGTCAGTCACCGCCAGATTTGACACCTATGCCCTGATGGATTACTTCCTGTCTGGGTTGTCGGAGGAGGTCTCCGACCTAATGTTAACCTTACCCGAGCCCAAGACAGTCGATGAGGCCATCTCATCGGCCATTCGAGTCGACCGTAGGCTACGTTATCAGAGGCAGACTAGGGGCAGTCACCGTGTCAGGGTGACATCTTATACGGCACCTTCCGCTGCACCCTTAGTAACGACATCTCCGCCTGTCTCACCCTCTCCGGCCCTGCCACCACCCAAGCCAATGCAGATTGGTCGATCAAAACTGACCCAGGTGGAACGAGGCGGAGACTAACTGAACAATTGTGCCTGTACTGTGCAGAAGTGGGGCATAGAGTGCGAAACTGCCCTAACAAGCCGGGAAACGAGTCTGCCTAGGAGTAGTGGGGGGTGACACCCTAGGCACACCATTCTCACCCCAAAAAGAGAAAAAATTGCTTCTCCCCTGTACGATTACATTTATTTATTTATTGTATTTATAAAGCGCCAACATATTACGCAGCACTGAACATTAATTTAGGTTACAGACATTATTTAGGGGTGACATACAGCAATATGACAATACAGGAATACAAGAAAACCAGATCACACAGCACAGTATTAGTACAAGGTAATGCTTAGTCAGTCACTGGATGAAGCATGGAGATTAGGCAAGTTATGTTCACTCAGATGCATAGCATGGGTTCACAGTAATGGAGGTGCCAGATCAGGTAGGACACAAAAGGAGGAGGACCCTGCCCAAAGGCTTAAAATCTAGAGGGAGAGGTAAGGACACGAATGGTAGGGGACCAGAGTTCAGCTGTAGGTTTAGAGCACTTGTGAGGGGTAGTAGGCCAGAGTGAAAAGGTGAGTTTTGAGGGCTTTCTTGAAGATGTTGAAGGAGGGGGCTGCCCTAATGGGTGGAGGTAGTTCCATAGTGTTGGAGCAGCTCTTGAGAAGTCCTGGAGGCGTGCATGGGACTGGGTGATGCGGGGGGGGCGGTTAGGCGAAGTTCATTGGAAGAGCGGAGTGAGCGGCTAGGTGTGTACCTCTGAGTAAGATCGGAAATGTAGGTTGGACAGGTTTTGTGGACAGATTTGTAGGTCAGAGTGACACAGTATCTTGAATCTGATTCTGGACTGGATAGGAAGCCAGTGGAGGGATTCTAGGAGGGGATCTGCCGTGGTGGAGCGATGGGAACAGTGGATAATTCTGGCTGCCGCATTCATGATGGACTGCAGTGGGGCTGTTCGGGTCATAGGGAGACCAGACAGCAGGGCATTGCAGTAGTCAAGGCGGGAAATTATGAGGGCATGGATGAGGAGTTTGGTGGTGGCAGAGGTCAGAAAAGGGCGAATCTTACAGATGTTACGAAGGTGGAAGTTGCAGGACTTTGTGAGGTTTTGGATGTGGGAAGTGAAGGAAAGTGCGGAGTCCAGGGTGACACCCAGACAGCGGGCTTGAGAGGTAGGGCGAATGGTAGTGTGGTTAACAGTGACATGCACATCTGGGAGGTTCGTGGATGGCCGGGGTGGGAAGATCATAAATTCCGTTTTGTCTAGATTTAGTTTCAGGAACCTAGCAGACATCCAGGAGGAGATGGCGGATAGGCAGGAGGAGACCTTGTCCATGGTAGTGGTGGATATGTCAGGGGTGTGGAGGTAGATCTGGGTGTCATCTGCATACAGATGATAGTTAAAACCCATGGAGGAGATAACCTTGCCAATGGAGGATGTGTATAGGGTGAACAGTAGGGGGCAAGGACCGAACCTTGGGGGACTCCCACCGAGAGGTGGTTGGGGGTAGCCACTGAGGCTTTTATTGATTCTGGCTCAGCGGCTAATTTTCTGAACGTAGAATTTGCTCAGGAGTTGGGTATTCCTCTTACTCCAATGAGTCCCCCCATTCAGGTCACGGCAGTAGACGATTCCCCTCTGCAACGGAATCGCCCCCTGTCACAGACCCCGCAGATGAAGGTCACGATAGGGGTACTGCATGGGGAACAATTACAGTTTTTTGTACTGCATATGTCAACCTCCACTATCATCCTAGGCATGCTGTGGTTACAAGTCTATTCTCCACAAATAGACTGGGCTACGGGTCAGGTAACCAGATGGTCCGATCATTGTCACCAACAGTGTTTAGGGAAGGTGACATTGGGTCAGACCAAGATTTGCGTGGAGGGTGTTCCCGAGGAATATTCTGAGTTTTCTGATGTATTTTGTCCCAAGGCTGCTGATCAATTACCTCCTCATCGCCCGTTCGATTGCCCCATTGATCTCCGTGCTGGTTGTATGCCCCCTAGGGGTCACCTGTATAACTTGTCCGGTCCAGAGAAGGTGGCCATGCAGGAATACATTCGTGACAACTTGGCCAAGGGGTTCATCCGGCCCTCCCGGTCGCCTGCTGGGGCCAGTTTCTTTTTCGTTAAGAAGAAAGACGGAGGTCGTCGACCCTGTATCGATTACCGGGGTCTTAATAAAATCACGGTGAAAAATCGCTATCCGTTACCTTTGATAGACGATTTATTCACGCAAGTCACAACCGCTAAGATCTTCTCTAAGTTGGATCTGAGGGGGGCATACAACCTAATCCGCATTAGAAAGGGCGATGAATGGAAGACGGCCTTCAACACACCCGCCGGGCATTACGAGTACTTAGTGATGCCCTTCGGGTTGTGCAATGCGCCAGCCGTCTTCCAAGAATTAATCAATGAGGTATTCCGGGAGGTATTGGGTAGATTCGTCCTGGTATACCTTGATGATATACTAATCTATTCCAATAACCTCTCCGAGCACAGGGTCCACGTGAAGTTTGTTTTGAACAAATTAAGACAAAATATGCTCTATGCTAAAGTGGAAAAGTGTATTTTCGAGGTGACCACTGTCACGTTCCTAGGGTACGTAATTTCCACCTCGGGCCTCTCAATGGATCCTGCCAAAGTCACAGCTGTGTTGGAGTGGCCACAGCCAGTGGGGTTGAAAGCCCTACAGAGATTTCTAGGTTTTGCAAACTATTACAGGAGGTTCATTAAGGGGTACTCCACGTTAGTTGCCCCCCTTACCAGTCTCACGAAAAAAGGGGCAGATACCAACCACTGGTCCCCTGAAGCCGTGGCAGCATTTTCTCTTTTGAAGAAATTATTTTGCTCAGCACCAATTTTGAGGCATGTGGACACGTCCTTTCCCTTTATCGTGGAGGTTGATGCCTCAGAAGTTGGGGTGGGGGCGGTGCTGTCTCAGCGGTCTGGGTTGCAGGGCAGATTACACCCGTGCGCTTACTTCTCTCGTAGGTTTTCACCTGCAGAAAAAAATTACGATATAGGCAACCGGGAACTTCTGGCCATTAAATTGGCGTTTGAGGAATGGCGCCACTGGTTAGAGGGGGCAGAACACACGATCACAGTTTACACCGACCACAAGAACTTGGAATACATCGAGGGGGCTAAGAGGCTAAGTCCCCGTCAGGCCCGGTGGTCTTTATTTTTACGAGGTTCAGGTTTATAATCACGTACACTCCAGGCAGCAAAAACGTCAAGGCAGATGCCCTCTCCAGGTGTTTTGAACCAGAGACGGCACAGCCTCCCGCTCCTGAGTCCATCATCCCGCAGAAACTAGTGTTAGCCGCCACGGAGACTTGGGAGGATTGGACGGAGGTTTTGGGTCCCTTTCAGCAGGATGTTCCTGAGGGAAAACCCGAAGGGGTCATGTTTATCCCTCTGCCATTTCGCTTACAAGTCCTGCAACTCTTTCACGCCCATAAGAATGCTGGTCATCCTGGAGCTGCCAGAACGCAGGATCTGATTGCCAGGTGTGCTTGGTGGCCTTCTTTGGCAACAGATTGCAAGGAGTATGTCAGGGAGTGTGCGGTATGTGCCAAGAGTAAACCCTCCCGGCTGGCATCTGTAGGAAGGTTGCAGCCTTTGCCCACCCCGAGTGAGCCATGGACCCACTTGTCCATGGATTTTGTGGGGGAATTGCCCAGGTCTGAAGGCATGTCGGTCATTTGGGTGGTAGTCGACCATTTTAGCAAAATGGCCCCATTTTGTGCCCCTGAAAGGACTCCCCTCGGCTCAAGAACTGGCCGAATTGTTTATCATTCACGTCTTCCGGCTGCATGGCATTCCGGAAGACATTGTGTCAGATAGGGGAGTCCAATTTGTGTCTGGATTCTGGAGGGCATTTTGCCATCTAATGGGCATGAAATTGTCTTTCTCGTCAGGCTACCACCCACAGACAAATGGGCAGACTGAACAAATTAACCAGTCTTTGGAGCAATTCCTAAGATGTTACGTTGCGGAGGCACAGAGTGACTGGGTAAAATTTTTGCCTTTCGCGGAATTCGCACAAAATAATTTGAAGAATTCTTCATCCGGGTTCTCGCCATTCCAGATTGTGTCAGGGAGGTCACCCAAATTCTCCCCTTTTCCAGTTGTCTCTTCTCCATTTCCAGCACTGGAGGATTGGCAGAGATCACTCAGGGACAATTGGGGAATCGTTAAGGGGAACTTGCAGAAGGCGTTTCAGAGTCAGAAGGGTCAAGCGGACAAGAGACGGTCCGTGGAATGGAAGTTTCAGCCAGGGGATTTAGTCTGGGTGTCCACACGTCACTTGACCCTGAAGCAGCCATCTGCCAAACTGGGTCCCAGGTTTGTGGGTCCATTTTCCGTGACTAAAAGAATCAATAACGTCACTTACGCCATCGATCTTCCTGCCAGCATGCGGGGCGTAAGGTCGTTTCACGTGTCTCTACTCAAACCTGCAGTTCATGTGGGTCCTACTCCTCCTCCTCCTGTGATGGTGGAGGACCAACCTGAGTACGAGGTGGAAAAGATAGTGGACTCACGCTTGGTACAGAACTCGGTACAGTATTTAGTGCACTGGAAAGGGTACGGCATTAAGGAGAGACAATGGGTACCAGGGACTCGCATGCATGCTGATGAGTTAAAGAGGGAGTTTCACACTTTGCACCCAGAAAAGCCTGGTAGGAGTTGTCCGGAGTCCACTCCTCGGGGGGGGGTACTGTAAGGAGGCGCGGAGGAGCAGCCGCCTCTGATCAGCGCGAGGCGGCTGCTCCCACTGAATGCGGAGGAACCGCCGCGTCTGACGCGGCTGTTGGTGCACGTGATCCTGTCTCTACTGGGTCCCAGCGCGGGGAGGCCGCCGCCCGTACGGCTAGCGGTGCGGCTAGCCCCGTGCATGGGGCACCCGAGGGCTTGCCGCACAGTGATGTGGCTGGGACTCGTAGTCCCTCTAGATTTAGAGTGAAGCGCGCGTGCGCACTCAGGCAGGAGTGAGTCAGAAGTGAGTCAGCTGACCAGGCTGGTCAGCTGACTCTGACTCCACTCCTCATTGGTCCAGCAATTAGGGAGGTGCTGGGAGTGCAGATATGTATATATACTGCTAGCTGGTCATTTCTCCGGTGTCTGGCGTTGCGATCACTTATGTGGAAGCACCCAGATCCGTAGTCAGATCCACAAGTGTGCCGGGACCAGCTGGAGCTGTAATCCTACACTTAGCTAGATTCTGTTTGATAGCTAAAGTACTAGTTTGATTGTGATGATCTGTTTTGACTCTTTGCCTGCCTGACTATCCATCTGAACCCTGATCTTGTACCTTGATATTTCTGATACTCTGTTGGCGAACCCTGCTTGTACTTTAGACTCCGCCTCTGCCTACTGTATCTGTACTTTATCTGCCAGTGTGTTTACGACCTAGCTTGTCCGACCTCGAGAACCGACCTTATTGTTAGAGGCGGTTCCCTGTCTGGCTAGTGACACTTCCTCCAGAGTGTCACTTTCAGACAAACCTTCCTACTCCTGCAGCCTGACTCCTCCCGCCTTGGAGAGCTCAGGTCTTCAGAAGGAATCTGTGTAGTACTCCTTACTACATTGAGGCCTGGTCCTCTAAGTGTTACTGTTACACCAAACACTACACTCTACTCAGGTGAACAGAGGTTAGCTGGTATATCGGATTATCGGTGATACTGCAGATCACTTATAATCTGGTATACATCTGTATTCCCTGTGATACTGCAGATCACCGGTAATCAGATCCTCTCTGTGTTTCACCGATCGTTACAGTAATTTTACTCTATTACGCATTACACAATTACGGTTACGGCGTAGGAAATTATCTATGGTTCATCACTGTAATTACGCGTTAACTTACGCAGTTACGCGTAAGGATACCGTAATGTAGGCGCTTACGCTACGATGTTACGCGTAGTGCCGTAATACCTATTAATGCATACGTTTTGACGCATACGGACGATGTGTACGCAATAGCCATCAATGTGATAGCTATTGCGTACACATCATTCGTATGCGTCAAAATGTACGCTTATATACTGAAGGGCGGGAGAAGATACTATTGGATGCTTAGGATGTTGACTGATTGGCTACTCTTAGAAAAGGGGAGTTTTTACGTTAGTAATTACGCGTAAAATTACGCGTAAGTCTTCGTAAAATTACACATACCTAGCAATTATGGTAGACAGCGTAATTACGATACCACTTTACTGCTTACGCGTAAATACTTACGCGTAAGACCGTAAGTTACGCGTAAATTTGCATTGAATTACGATGCGTAATTACGCTCATGCGGAATTTCGGCCCAGCACTGCAAAATACCTGTACAGGACTTGTGTCAGCAATCCAGTGATCCAGCGGTGTTCCTGTCAGAATTCTAGCGGTTTTATTTATGCAGGAAAAGCTGTCATATGTGTATGTTTTAAGTTTTAATGTTCTATGCAAAATGTAATTGTAAACTGTAAAGTTAGAGTACTTTTTTAAAATATTGCTCTGTGACATCTCAGCATATTCCAAGCACTGAAACTCATAATTGGATTATTCTAGTTACAGTGTGTGGCCTTGACATTTGAAAGATGCTTCTGTGTAAAGACTGGGAACAGGTTAAAACTCACATTACTGCAGTAATTATATATGTACATTTTCTTAATTATTACACATAGAAATTATTAATCTAAATATTAATAATTAATACAGTCCTTCTAAAGAAAGAAATAGTTATTGTTAAACCCTATATAATATAATTTAATACTTTGAAATACATTTAAAAGCTGGATTCTACCAGTGATGCTTTGAGACAGTAAAACATTCTCGTGAGATTGTTATGATTCTGGAGGATTGTTGACGTGTTCTAGTCTCAGCTAGCTGATAACACATGATGTTTTGGGAACAGGCTTTATAAAATATAAAACAAAGAAGGTGTTTTCCCAATTAGTTAAAGATGATTCAATGATGCCACCTGGCGGTTTCATAGTCTATAAGATTAATATTATTAATACAGATTGTTATTACATGATGAAATGCTGACCTCTGCTGGTTGAAGTTATTATATTTATTCATAATAAAGGCAAATATATAGAACATAATTTTATATTATTAAGATTTTATATGCAATTATTTCTTATATGATTAATTGTTTTAAGAAGAATTATATAATAAGCTTTATATTTAAATAAGTATATTAGAAGCCCTGTATGTTTCAATAAGCCCTAAATTGCTGAAGACTCTCACAGGTCTGTGTTAGTGTCAGTTTGACCAAGCTTATGTCTGGGAAAGTGCCGAGACATTCCAACCTAATTAGCAGAGAACACTTTATCAGAAATGCGTCATGAATGACATTGTTTAGTCTCAATGTCTGGGGCAAAGGTGTAGCAGGAGTTCTATAATGTCTGTGTCAATCTTCCAGTTGGTCCCCCGAGCGGCAGCAGCACAATCTGTGTTAACTCCCCGGGCGCATAGCAGCAGCCGCTGCATCGATCGGTAATGTCCATCTTCCAGCTTGTCCTCCCGATTGGCTGCACCGCGATCAGTGTTAACTCCCCGGGGAGGGCTGCATAGCAGCAGCCGCTGTAAGATCAGTAATGCGGTTCCGCTCTTCTCACTGGCTTTTTGTCCCTGCATCAGCCCCGTGTCAGCTAATCTGGGCAGAGCGGGACATCTCCAGCCACGATGCTTGCAGTGTCCATCAGAGGCTACCATACTGCCTTGCTACCATACCGCCCTCATATGACCTCATATTATCATATGGCAGTATGGTGGCCGCTGATGGACACTGCAAGCATCGTGGCTGGAGATGTCCCGCTCTGCCCGGATTAGCTGACACGGGACTGATGCAGGGACAAAAAGCCTGTAAGAAGAGCAGACCCGCATTACTGATCTTACAGCGGCTGCTCCCCAGGGAGTTAGCAGTGATCGCGCTGCAGCCGCTCGGGGGGACAAGCTGGAAAATGGACATTACGGATCGTTGCAGCGGCTGCTGCTATGCATCTGGGGAGTTAACACTGATCGTGCTGCTGCAGCTCCGGGCACAAGCTGGAAGATGGACACAGACATTATAGATCATTGCAACTGCAGCAGCCTCACCAGGAACCTCGTCATGATGGGTGAGACATTAATTTAATTGCCATGGTTAGTTAATGTAGCTAGGTTGGGGGGAGGGAAGCAGGGGTTTATGTAGTGTAATGAACCTGGGGGAGGGGGGGCATTAGTGAAGTGTAGTGTAGCTGGGGGTGGGGGCATTAGGGGTTAGTGTAATTGGTGGGGGCAACAGAGGTAAGCGTAGTTGGGTAGTGTAACTTGGATAGAGACATCTTGGGGGGAGTTTAAAGGTCTATTGGACACTCCTGGACCATGGATGCACCTACATTTAGTCTTTTGTTTTTTTTTCTGGTTTTTGCCCTCGTAAAGTAGGTGCGTCTTATAATCCGGAGCGTCTTATAGTCCGAAAAATATTGAGAAGTACTAGCAGACCGATCTGACGTCTGGGGGAGCTGATGAGTCATCTAATCATGAGTAGGGTGCTTTGTGGAGGAAACTTCATCCAGAATACAACATTGCCATCTTATGTGATATAGTCTCAGGAAGCACTACACTAAGAATAAATACCTTTTTTTTGCTTGTCTTTGTTATGTTTTCTTTTGCTTGTCTTTGTTGTGTTGAAGTTTTTGTAGCTTTGAATTTAAGCACATGTGTTTTGTTGATTTATGTCAAACACATCAGATTAGGGAAAGCTAGCTTTTTAATGATTATCTCTATCACTCATCTTTAAAGTTGACCTTAACTCTTGCACAGGACAAAAGGAAAACCTAGAGAAATGCACCCTGCATGTATTTAGAGAGTTTAGCCTATTTCCCCCCTCATCTGTGACTAATCACAAGTTGTAATTTGATCTCTCAGCAGGGTCAACTGGCTGCCTCGAAAAGGCAGCTAATTTGTAAACACAGGATGTTAACCCTATGGCTGCTTCCAGGAAAGCAGGAAGTAGAAACACTGCATTTATTACAGGATTTGAATCAGCTGTAACAAATAAATGTTTTTCTTTAAAGGTTATATTATTATGCTGTTGTTTATCTTTTAGAGTAGAGAGGAAGTTTTGAGTTCAGGTCCATTTTATATGTATGAAGCATGTATCATAGGTGATTTTTAAAAGCCACACTGGTGGCAAAATTGTTAACTGCTATAAGACTTATAAAATACAAATTTAAAAAAAATTATGAAACATCAATTGAGGGCAGAGGCGTAGCTAGGGTTTTCAGCACCCGGGGACAAAGTCAATTTTTGCCCCCCCTTGTGACAAGTTGTGAACCATAAGGGGGTCCTTTCCCAGAGATGTTTGAGTTTTACAATAATCTCCTGCATGTCCGATCTGCACCAGATTAAGAACAGGATCGATTTTCAAATCAGCACTGAACAAAATCGATCCTGTTCTCCATCAGTAGCAGATCGGACATGTTGGAAATGATCGACTTGACCCATCCTCCTGGCAGGAAATTGCATCGTGTGTACCAGACATTCGAAAGTTGGGAGATACGCAGAAATACACATGATCTACTTTGCTTATGCAAACATGGCAAGTGCTGATTACAGCAGGGAGATCAAATAAAACATAACTCCGGGGCAGAGAGCTGGAGGAAGCAGGGAGAAGAGTGGGTCCTTCCACCACCTTTTATAGACTCTTCGGGGATTTATCAGGGAAAGTAAAACCTGTAACTGCGCCCCCCAGATGATGCGCCCGGGGACAGATGTACCCCTTGCCCCCCCATAGCTACTCCTCTGATTGAGGGGGCCTTCCCTTTCAAGTATATTTATTTTAGATAGATTGTTTTTTATTATAATGTGTAATCTCATAAAGGGAATCTGAAGTGAAAAAAAAGTATGAGATAATTATTTGTATGTGTAGAACAGCTAAGAAATAGAACATTAGTAGCACAGCTATAAGTCTCCTCTTGTTTCCAGTACAGGAAGAGTTAAGAAACTCCACTTCTATGCAAAAGAGCTTCTCTGAGCTTTTTGACTAATTTAGTTAGAGAGCAATGCTATTTTCTGAAGCACTTATCTCAACCTGTCTCTCACTGTTTCTTGTTTGTTACGGGTTTTATGCCAAGAAGTTCAAAGGGGCATTAACTCTGCTCTGTTTCCATTATTTAAAATACAAAGTGCAGTTTGCAAACTGCAAATATTAGAGAATAATGTAATGCTATAGAAAAACAGCTATATACTGTAACTGAACATAAAACTATGAGACTATTTTCTTTGCTACTAATGTTCTATTAATTATCCTTACTACACATACAATTCATTATACATTTTTTTTCGCTTCAGTGTCACTTTAAAGATATTGGGGGAGATTTATCAACGCATTACCTACAGTTTTTTCTTCTTAATCTGTTCTAACCAGCAGGGATAGATAGACTAGGTAATAGTGGCAGTTTAGCATGAATTTCTAGAGCTGCACTACAGTTAAGAGAAGTGCAAATCCATCCCTAAACTGGCACAGATTAAGAAGTGCTTGATTTCAGCTCTACAGATGTAGAACTGCAGGCTAGACATGATTGCAGAGTGCAGGCTAGACATGATTTGTGATGTGCTCCTCCCACCTGCTGAATTCCTCCTGGTTACCTCAGCAACAGCAATTCCCCTCACACACTGCACTGTCTGAGAGACCTTCCTAGCTCTTCCTATTATACAACAGTTTTTAGAAGGAATCTGCACTATCTAATGATTTCTTAATTAAGATGTCTGAGACAATTCTGCACAGATTTCTAAAAACCTACCAATATTTTGTCTCAGACACTCTTGATAAATCTGTCCCATTGAGTAGTGTATTCTCAGTGATTGCGTAATCTAGCTCATCCTATGTGTATTGTAGGGGCCACTACCCAGTCCTTGACCCCGATCTACCCAACCGCTTACCTCACTTCACTGGCAGATTGCATGAAGAGGGACAGTCTTTGGAGCATAACAAGGGCATGTATGCTCGCCAATGGATTTGAAAGGTCTAAATTAACAGTGAGTGGCAGTTCAGACATATCTATCTGAAAATTCGAATTTATTTTAACTAGGGTGACCTCAGCTGTATTCTCTGTATAAACTCATGTACTGAGATGTTCTTTTTCCAGTTATAATTTAGGCTTTTACACACCTTTATGTGTGAAATTCAGCATTGATTCACTAGATAGTTATTGTTGGAAAAGGCTTTGTTTTTCTATGTGAAGATATTATGAGAATGCAGAACAGAATATGTTTTGGTGTTCTTACGTCTGGGTCAATCTAAATTAGGTTATATTGTATAAATATCTTTGTTTCAGTTCAACATGAATATTCTAGCCTGAGGTACAAATGATTTGTTATTAGTATATAATAAATGTGAACACTAAACACGAGGGCCAACAGTCCGAAACAGGCTGTCTGCATGTTGGGTTGATGTGGCTCTGTAAATATTACAAGCTACAGGCAGGGCCGGATTTACCATAAGGCACTTTAGGCACGTGCCTACAGGTGCCTGATGTTGGAAAGGCGGCTCACCCCCCTAGTACCTCCCTCCCTCCTTCCCTAAATAGAGTCCTGAGAAGAGGGTAAATGAGAGGGTACTCACCCAGCTCTCGGCATTTCACTGAGAGATCTCCCATCAATCAGGGGGCACCTTTAGCTACTTAGCATGAGGTAGCCAGAGTTACCCTCAGTATTAAAGGGCACCTGTAGCTACCTATGATGGGCAAGGGAAGTAAGTGAGAAGTGACAGTTGGGCAAGCCAGCTCACTTGCAGTGCAGTTTGGGGGATTTGTAGTTTTATGGAGGGCGAAGTCCAAGGTGCCAGGGCATCTGTGCCTAAAGGCTCCTGTGAGGTAAATCCGGGACTGGCTACAGGCTTGCTATACAACAGGGGCTCTAGATGTAAGCCTGGCTTCAGGGGCATAAAGAGATCATTTGCATATTCAGCAGTGTGCATTGTGGGAGACCACAGTCACACACTTAAATCTGAATCATCGCAAATACCTTCTGTTTTAAGAAGGCAAACCACACTAAGCGTTGCTTTTTCAGTAAGAGGGCCAGGGCCGGCCCGCCCATGAGGCGGGGTGAGGCGGGTTCCTCAGGCGGCACGAAGTGGAGGGGCGGCACCAGATGAAGTGGCTGTGACTGAGCGGGGGGAGCCAGAGCCGCGGTGAGGGCAGCCTGACCTCTCCCTCCCTCTCCCCGGGCCGCTCTCCATGCTCCCCCCTCGGACTTTAGGCAGCAGAGTTAGCGCGCAGGGAAGCGCTGCTGTACACAGCCTGTTACTTACCTCCCTGGATCCGATCGCCGCTCCTGCCCTGCTGGTCTCCTCTCTGCAATGTAGCCGCTGATACATTACACACGCTGCTTCCTGTTTACACAGGAAGCAGCCGCATGTGTATCAGCCGGCTAGGCAGAGAGGAGACCAGCAGGGCGGGAGCGGCGATCGGATCCAGGGAGGTGAGTAACAGGCTGTGTACAGCAGCGCTTCCCTGCGCGCTAACTCTGCTGCCTAAAGTCCGAGGGGGGAGCATGGAGGGCGGCCCGGGGAGAGGGAGGGAGAGGTTGGGCTGCCCTCACCGCGGCTCCGGCTCCCCCCTCCGCCATTATGAGGGGGCACCTACCTGGGCAAGCTACCTATCTATCCTATACTGGGGGGCACCTACCTAATCTAACCTGTTTTGGGGGCAGCTACCTATCTATCCTATACTGGGGGGCACCTACCTAATCTAACCTGTTTTGGGGGCAGCTACCTATCTATCCTATACTGGGGGGCACCTACCTAATCTAACCTGTTTTGGGGGCAGCTACCTATCTATCCTATACTGGGGGGGCACCTACCTAATCTAACCTATACTGGGGGCCAGCTACCTATCTATCCTATACTGGGGGGCAGCTACCTATCTAACCTATACTGGGGGGCAACTACCTATCTAACCTATACTGGGGGGCAGCTACCTATCTAACCTATACTGAGGGGCAGCTACCTATCTAACCTATACTGGGGGGCAGCTACCTATCTAACCTACACTGGGGGGCAGCTACCTATCTAACCTATACTGGGGGCCGCTACCTATCTAACCTATACTGGGGGCCGCTACCTATCTATCCTATACTGGGGGGCACCTACCTAATCTAACCTGTACTGGGGGCAGCTACCTATCTATCCTATACTGGGGGGCACCTACCTAATCTAACCTGTACTGGGGGGCAGCTACCCATCTAACCTATACTGGGGGGCAGCTACCTATCTAACCTATACTGGGGGCAGCTACCTGTCTATCCTATACTGGGGGGCACCTACCTAATCTAACCTGTACTGGGGGCAGCTACCTATCTATCCTATACTGGGGGGCAGCTACCTATCTAACCTATGCTGGGGGGCAGCTACCTGTCTAACCTATGCTGGGGGCAGCTACCTATCTAATCTATACTGGGGGCACCTACCTAATCTAACCTGTACTGGGGGCAGCTACCTATCTATCCTATACTGGGGGGCACCTACCTAATCTAACCTGTACTGGGGGGCAGCTACCTATCTAACCTATACTGGGGGGCAGCTACCTATCTAACCTATGCTGGGGGGCAGCTACCTGTCTAACCTATGCTGGGGGCAGCTACCTATCTAATCTATACTGGGGGCACCTACCTAATCTAACCTGTACTGGGGGCACCTACCTAATCTAACCTATACTGAAGGGCAGCGACCTAATCTAACCTATACTGGGGGGAAGCTACCTATCTAACCTATACTGGGGGCACTTATCTAACCTGTATTGGGGGCACCTACCTACCTAGCTAGCCTATACAGGTGGCAACTATACTGGCTACCTATACTGGGGGCACCTACCTAACTTATACTGGGGGTACCTACCTATCTAACCTATGCTGGGGGCAACTATATTGGCTACCTATATTGGAGGCACATACCTAGCTAACCTGTACTGGGGGCACCTACTTATCTAACTTATACCGGGGGGGGGGGCTGCCTATCTAACATACTGGGGGCAACTATACTGGCTACCTATACTGGAGGCAACTACCTGGCTAACCTATACTGGGGGCAACTTTACTGGCTCACCCATGCCTGGCCACCTATACTCGGGGGGGGGACCTATAGCTGGTTACCTATACCGGGGGGGGGGGGGGGCGCAATTTTTACACCCTCGCCCTGGTTGCATTTTAGCCTAGAAACTGCACTGTTGCCGCCGGCCTCCGAGTCCGATGACTCTGAGCTCTGCGGCCTCTCCTGTCTCCTCCAAGGCTGCATGCTGGTGACGCTGCCTAGTGCCCAAGCCTGCTGATTTGATGGTGGCGGCTGTCGCCCGCTCTGCTGCCCTGGCTGCGGCTAATTGTCACGGTCAGTCACTGAGCAGCGAGCGCCGCCGACGTGACGATGATGATGATAAGGCTGGCTGGCTGCCGCCGGCCGCCGCTCATGTTATGTAGAAATATTGGGGGGGGGGGGCGCCTTTACGATCTTTGCCTCAGGCAGCAGAAAGTCCAGGACCGGCCCTGAAGAGGGCTTTTCAATCTCTTTTAGTCCCCTGTACTTTCCTAGTGGTTTTGGGTCACCCCGAGCTGCTTGGTTACTCTGTTGACTATATAGCTGATGGACGCATATAAGTCTCAATAACGATTATATCAACCAAATCATCTCTAATGGTGCCCATACATGGTACAATTTTTTTCTTCCAATCTTACCATTTCTATGTAGTATAAGGGTAAATTAAGTGAATGTACTTAAAGGATAATTTAGGCAGTTCCCTTATATTACATAGAAATGGTAAGATTGGATGAAAAAAATGTACCATGTATAAGCACCATAAGGGAGCTTATCAATAATACAATCTTACCACTTTTATAATGTATGAGGGATAATCATAACAAGATAAAAAAAAGTTGTAACTTTAGAATATATTAAAACAGAATTACTTATTCCAAAAATATCAAAACAAGGTGCACCCCTACCAAGTATGGAGACTGTGTCACCATCTGTCAATAAGGGGCAACAAGCAGGGAGGTTCCGGTCAATCCCCCACCGCCCCTGCTATAACTTTTTTATCTTGTACTATAGGGCTTGTCCAAACTGATCCATTTTGCATATTTATATTCCCCTGTACACACTTACGGATTGTTTGCACAACTACATAGTTTTGGTAAGTTTGTACAACCAACATTGTATCATTAAGAGGTATGTTTAAAATGGCCATACATGATTCAACCAAATCAACCAAATTTCCCTTTTCTTTTATAAAAATGATCAGTTCTATAGCTTGAGCAATTTTGTTTTTAATCGAGAAAAATAATCTTTTCAGAATTTGACAATAAATATCTAATCAGACAGAAAAATTTTATAAACTGATAGAATGTTTTATTTGATAATTGTTTTTAAAATTTTTGGTAAATTCGTGCATACGTGATCAAGCAGAAAAATCAGAAATCAGATTTCTCTGGCCAAACCCCCTCTCCCAAATTTGATGTGTGTATGACCACCTCCACGGTGACTCTTGATCTTTAACCTCCTGAGCGATAATCCCGAGCTGAGCTCGGGGTATGTCGCGCAGGAGGAGTTCTCAGGCCCTGGTGGGCCGATTTGCATAATTTTTTTTTGTTACACGCAGCTAGCACTTTGCTAGCTGCGTGTAACTTCCGATCGCCGCCGCTCGCCGCTGATCCGCCGCTCGCCGCCGTGCCGCGCAGCCCGCCCCTCCCCGACCCCTTGCGCAGCCTGGCCAATCAGTGCCAGGCAGCTCTGAGGGGTGGATCAGGACTCCCTCTGACGTCACGACGTCCATGACGTCGGTGACGTCATCCCGCCCGGTTGCCATGGCGACCGGGGAAGCCCAGCAGGAAATCCCGTTCTGAACGGGATTTCCTGCTTACTCTGATCGCCGAAGGCGATCGGAGTGGATGGGAGGATGCCGCTGGGCAGCGGCTATCATGTAGCGAGCCCAGGGCTCGCTACATGATTTAAAAAATAAAAAAAAATAAAAAAAGTGCTGCGCCCCCTCCTGGGCGATCTTATTGTATCGCCCAGAGGGTTAAGACATTTATAAACATATTTTCTCTATATTATTTCAAGTTAATGTATAGCGTTCTTTTTTTTTTGGTTTTTTTATTTATCACTGTTTGCAACTACCATGTTTTTGGATTATTAGACGCTCCGGACTATAAGATGCACCTAGGTTTAGAGGACAAATACCAAGGAAAAAAAATATACTAAACCTGGTGCGTCCATAGTGCAGGGGCATCTTATGGACCTTCTCCACCCAATTATTATGTCCTCCTTGTTCCTTACTTGTACATTTTCTGCCCTCCTCTGTCCCGCTGTGTCCTCTGTGCTCCTGTTTTCCATGTCCAATGTCCCCATGTGTTCAGTTTCCTCCTGTGTCCAGTGTCTCCCTGTGTCCAGTGTGCCCCTGTGTCCAGTGTGCCCCTGTGTCCAGTGTGTCCCTGTGTCCAGAGTGCCCCTGTGTCCAGTGTGCCCCTGTGTTCAGTGTTTCCCTCTGTCCAGTGTCTCCCTGTGTTCAGTGTGCCGATGTGTCCAGTGTCTCCCTGTGTCCAGTGTGCCCCTATGTACAGAGTCTCCCTGTGTCCAGTGTGCCCTTGAGTGTCTCCCTGTGTCTAGAGTCTCCCGGTGTCCAGTGTGCCCCTGTGTTCAGTGTGCCCCTGTGTTCAGTGTCTTCCCTGTGTTCAATGTGCATCTGTGTCCAGTGTGCACCTGTGTCCAATGTGCCCTGTGTGCCCCTGTGTCCAGTGTCCCCCATGCCCAGTGTCCCCTATGTCCAGTGTGTCCCTGTGTCCAGTGTCTCCCTGTGTCCAGTGCCCCCCTGTGTCCAGTGTCCCCCTGGGCCCTGTGTCCAGTGTGCCCGTGTCACTTGTGTCCAGTATCTCCTTGTGTCCAATGTCCCCCTGTGTCTGTGTCCCTTGTATCCAGACGGTCTGCGAGGGTGCAAGTGGTAGCTGGATGGCGGCGTTGTCTCGGTACTTTGCTGTTATGACCTTTACTGTTATTGTTGTTTTGTCTTCACTCAGCTTATCTTAGCATTGCTATACTGCAATATATTTCAGATGTCCCTAAAAACTTGTAAAAAAAAAATTGTATTTACTGTAGTACAAATAAAAATGTTTCTTTTTACAATACTATCTTGATCTCACCCTGGCCCATATCCAATTCACTTTTACGCGTACATTTTCTCCTAGGTACCGTTTTGCCTTTTGTTACTTTTTTAATTGCAGAATGCTGAAAAGTTATTTTCAAAAACATAGGAGAAAAAGTGAATTGAATATGGACCCCTGACCCTAAAGTGAAAATAAAAACTGGGACATTGGTTATATATTTCCTTTTTCAATTTGATTATAATTTTGCTTCTTTGAATCAACATCACTTAACCAGTTAACTCAGTCTGGATGAACCAATAATTCCAGATTGAGCCTTAAATCCTCTCAATCCTCTCAATCCCCGGATATACACGTTGGGGATTGGTGAAGGGGAACGTGTGTTCCCTGAGCCAATCGAAGTGCCCGAATCAGGAGCCAAAGTACACGAGACAAGAAACATAACATAACATTCATCATAAGGCTTTTTTCCTGGCGGACTCATAACCAGGTAAAACCCACAAGGGGGCGCTCGGTAGGCAGTAGCCTTAAAGACGATCAAACCTTGGCTCTGAACACAGTGGGGCACTTGATTGGGCCTGAGCAAGTGGGCAGGGACTATGCGTTGCCAGTGCTATTAAAGGTAACTTTTTGGATGTGTTCACTAAAACTTGGCAGCCTTGGCTAGACTTCAGTGATAACCCTGGTCTTCGGTCTTTGGTATTGTCCCCTTGATCTTTTATTTTATAAGTTGTAATTTCATGATTTAATGATCTCCTCCTGCTATATTGGACTCTCGATTGCCTCCTGAATCATGCATTATATATGTGCCTTTTTACCCATGTGTGGAATGTTATGTATGTTCTTGTTGAAAATTTATGTTCTCTCCCCTTGTAGGGAAATATATTATTGGCTGTTATTTTCAAAATGAGCTAATTGTTCAATAAAACTTTTGAAACTAAAGTAAATGTTTATCTTCTTTTTTTTTATTCATTGAGGTAAGCCACCTTAAACTTTATTCATTTTATTGTTTTTAATTCATGTTATCATTTTCTGGGCACCTTTTCATCCTGTTGTGCATTGTATAACCCCCTTCCACCCCAGTTCAGGGTAGGGGATACCCTTGGACCTGTTTACGGGTTGGGCTCCCGGTGTTTCTGTGTTTTTTCGTTCCAGGGTGACTGTTCACTCTCGGAGGGCTGGTGCACGCCGAGCGGGTTTTCAGGCATTTTTGCAGCCGCTTGCGGCTGCGTATACGCTTGGTTAATGTATTTCAATGGGGTGGTGCACACCAGAGCGGGAGGCGTTTTGCAGAAACGCATACTCCCGAGGTGAGGCATTTTTTGGATTGCGGAGGCGTTTCTGCCTCCAATGTAAAGTATAGGAAAAACGCAAACCGCTCTGAAAAACGGCAGTTCAGAGCGGTTTTGCAGGCGTTTTTGTTACAGAATCTGTTCAGTAACAGCTTTACTGTAACAATATATGAAATCTACTACACCAAAAACGCTTCCCAAAACCGCAAAATGCTAGCTCAAACGCTACAGAAAAAGAAGAAAAAGCGTTTCAAAATCTGCTAGCATTTTGCGGATCTGCTAGCGGGTTTTGGTGTGCACTGGGCCTAAGTGTGGAGGCAAGCTTACATTTTTTTAAATATAATGTCTAAATGTCTAATTATTATTATTGATTTATAAAGTGCCAACATATTCCTATTTAACTGCTTCCTTACCGCGTTAGTTGAATTCTATGTCTTGCAGATGGCTGTGCAGCTTTGGCAGGACGTAGATTGCCACTAGCCCACCACTTGCTCCCACCACTACCATCTATATGATGCCCGAGCTCTGTGAGTCAGTCAGAAGCCGCTTTCATTGGCTCCTGACCGCATGATCACTGTGAGCCAATCACATTGGCTTACATTTATGGACAGGGTCAAGAACCAATGAAAGCGGCCCCTGACCGGCACACAGAGCTCTGCCAACATAGTGACGGCAGAGAGAGGGGCCTGCGGCGATGGGTGAACGGCTTTACTGGTGAGAGTGACGGGTATATGTGGCGATTCGTCGGTAATCACCGATTTGTGGTACCAGCAATCTCTGGATCTTAACCACTTCAGCCCGCAGGTGTTTTTACCTTTAAGGGAACCTAAACTGAGAGGGATATGGATTTTTCTTTTTTAACAATACCAGTTGCCTGGCAGCCCTACTGATCTCTTTAGCTGCAGTAGTGGCTGAATCACACACCTGAACCAAGCATGCAGCTAATCCAGTCTGACTGATCTGCATGCTTGTTCAGGGGCTGTGGCTGAAAGTATTAGAGACACAGGATCAGCAGGAGAGTCAGGCAACTGGTATTATTTTAAAAGGAAAAATCAATATCCTTCTCAGTTTAGGTTCCCTTTAAGGACTGAAGCATTTTCCCCTGTCAGCGCTCCTCCCATTCATTTGCCAATAATTTTATGCCTACTTATCACAACAAAATGATCTATATCTTGTTTTTTTCACCCTAAATTAGGCTTTCTTTGGGTGTTACATTTTGCTAAGAATGATTTTATTCTTAACGCATTTTAATGGGCATAATAAGTCAAAAATGAAAAAAAGTCATTATTTGTAAGATTTCGGCCATTATCGTTTTAAAATAAAACGTTCTACTGTGCATAACACATTTTATTTGCCCATTTGTCCTGGTTATTGCAACATTTAAAATATTTCCCTAGTACAATGTATGGTGACAATATTTTATTTGAAATATTTTATTTCTTTTTTTCAGTATTGCATCCATCACTAATAACAAGCCCATATAGGCAAAACATAACAGTGCTATACCCTCACAACATACATATTAAAAAAGTTCAGTCCCTAAAGTAACCATTTATGTATTTTTTTTAACTGTCTTTTTTTTTTTTTGCATGTGTTTGCGTTCTGCAGCTATGGGGTGGGGGTTCAACAGGGTTTTAATAAATATTAAATGTATTTGTTTTAATTTTTTTACCTTTAATATTACTTTTTGGCCACTAGATGGCACTGTACACCCTTCTGGAAGTTACCAGGAAGTGAACGATCATTTTATAACTTGCGGTTTTATGAATCAACATGCCTCCTGATTCCGAGGCATGTTGATTCATTCACAGGGTCTCGATTGGCTTGGGGGAGCACTCGTTCCCCTTTTCTCAATCGAGATAGCAGTGGGGAACAAGCGCGTACCTCCAGGAATGAGTGCGCACCTGCCGCAACATCGCTGGACGAATATATCCGTCTAGATTGCTGCTAAGCGGCTCCTGCTGGTCGAATATATTTGTCCACTTAGGCTTAAGTGGTTAAGGGGCCAGAGACAGCTGGTACGCATGATGTTAAACATTGTATTAATGCATGCGAAGCTTTCCCAAGGTTTGCTTTTAATAAAATGTTTGACACTGATGCCCCCTTTAGTAATGATGTTAGAAGGCTCTGCTTCATTCATGTTTAGGTAGCCCCTGCATCTGGTCACACTTTCCACCCCCAGCTCCTGGAAATCAGTCACTCTTTGCATAGCATACCACACATGAATTGCTTCTACATGTGTTTTAACTTAACCTTTTCAAGCCTGCTGCACAGTGTCCCTCTGTCACTTCCATATACTTAACTGCAATTATCATAACAAATTACCGGGAGAGTTAAGACAACAGAAAGGGTGAGAAATGATGAGAAAAGGGAGTGGAATGCAAACTGTAGAAATCCTGAAACAACAAACACAGAGGGAGGGCCAGAATGCATCTTTCCTCGACATCCAAACATTCGGCTCAGCAAGATATACAAACGTTTCAGCGAGGATTTTCTTCCAGGCCTGTTTACATTTTTCTCTCAATCGCTTCCATGAGCTTCATTTCTACAAACAACAGAGAGTCTGGGGCTTATTTAATAGAGCAAAAGTGGGCAGCAACTCGTGGAAACTAATCAGAAGTTACAGTGGCGTAGCTAGAGATCATGGGGCCCCATAGCAAAACTGGCCTATCTCGGCACCAGCCGCCGAAGTGTAATGCGGGAGGGAGGCCAACATTACTCCTCCCTCCCTCTCCATCAAGTGCCCCTCTCTTGAGTCCCCTTGCAGACAACACGCAGCAGGAATTTAGTTTACCGGTTTGCATGCTCCGCTGGCTTCATTCGATTTCCTGTTTCCCATGACGCCAAACAGGAAATAGTATGAAGAAGTTGGCTGGAGCACAGGGACAGGTAAACTAAACGCCCGCTGCGCATTCTCTGCAAGGGAACTCGGGAGGGGGCACTGTTGGAGAGGGAGGGAGGAGTGATGTCGCCCCCCTCCCTGCATTACACTTCGGCAGCTGGTGCCACGATCTTCTTGCTTTCTCCCAACTGGCACCCTTCAGTCCACCCCCACAGAGTGACACCCTCCTTCCTCCTCTCCCCCCAGAGTGGTACCCTTCACCCCACCCAATGTGGCACCCACCCACTCCTACCCACCCAGGTTGGCACCCTCCTCTCCCCCCAGAGTGGCACCCTTCTTCCACCCAAAGTGGCACCCTACCACCCACCCATGTTGACACCCTCCTCTCTCCCCAGAGTGGCACCCTTCTCCCACCCAAAGTGGCACCCTACCACCCACCCATGTTGGCACCCTCCTCTCCCCCCAGAGTGGCACCATCCTCCCACCCAAAGTGGCACCCTACCACCCACCCATGTTGGCACACTCCTCTGTCCTCTCCCCCACAATGGCACCCTCCTACCCACCAACTCCTACCCACCCAGAGTGGCACCCTCCTCCCTCCTCTCCACCCAGAGTGTCACCCTTCTCCCACCGAAAGTGGCACCATACCACCCACCCATGTTGACACCCTCCTCTGTCCTCTCCCCCCACAATGGCACTCTCCTGGGACTCCGTTTCCAATCCAACAACTCGAGGGAGGTATGGCAAGGCCTCAGAGCGGTCACCAACTTCAACCCCCCCCCCCCCCCCCTCAACTGATCACCCCAAGCACTCAGCTGGCCGAGGAACTGAACGAGTTCTACTGTAGGTTCGAGCAACAGCCCAAACAGACCGGGGCCCCGGGGCCGGTGACGACAGCGGCACCCTCCTCACTGAGAGACCAGGACATCACTGCATCGGTCGCAGTCCAAGAAGCAGAAGTCCTCATGCTGCTTCGCAAGCTCAACCCCAGGAAGGCTTCAGGCCCGGATGGAGTGTCATCAAACTGCCTAAGAACTTGTGCGGACCAATTGGCTCCGGTGCTCACCACTCTATTCAGAAAATCGCTAGCGGAAGATACAGTTCCCTCCTGTTTCAAGAGGTCCACAATCGTACCAGTCCCAAAAAAGCCAGGCAGCACAGACCTCAACAACTTTAGTCCCATGACTTTAACACCTACCATTATGAAGGTTCTAGAACAGCTAGTCCTCGCTCACCTGAAACGCACCTCTGATGCACTGCTTGACCCACTCCAATTCGCATACAGGGCCAAAAGGTCCATAAAGGACGCCATAAACATCAGCCTGGCACACATCATGGAGCACCTCGAACGGCCTGGCTCCTATGCCAGAATCCTGATCCTGGACTTCAGTTCAGCCTTCAACACGATCTGCCCAGACACCCTGGTCGACAACCTGGCGCAGCTTGGTGTTGACCCCACACTTCGCGCATGGGTCAAGAGCTCCTTTCAGACAGGACACAACAGGTGAAGCTGGGAAACTGCTCCTCCAGCATGAGAACTACCAATACAGGGGCACCTCAAGGGTGCGTACTGTCCCCGCTTCTATTCTCTATGTACACCAATAACTGCACCTCAGCCTCAGACTCCGTCAAGGTCATCAAATTCGCTGACGACACAACAATCATCGGTCTCATCGGCGAAAACGGAGAGCAGGAATACCGCAGGGAGATAGGGAGAATCTGCGAGTGGTGCAAGAACAGCAACCTGGTCCTCAACGCAACAAAGACTGTTGAGCTGATTGTTGACTTCAGGAGGAATCCTCCCACTCACCCACCAGTCTACATAGGCGAGACCGAAGTCTCCAGAGTATCATCGGTCCGGCTCCTTGGCACAACCTTATCCACTGATCTAAGGTGGGAACAGAACACCATCAAAATTCAGAAGAAAGCACAGCAGAGTCTTTTCTTCCTGCACCAGCTTAAAAAATTTGGTATGCCTCGGGAGCTGCTGACCAGTTTCTACACCGCTACCGCGGAGTCCATACTTTGCTCCTCAGTTATCGTCTGGTATGCCCGCGCAATGGCCAGTGACAGGCATAAACTGCAAAGAATCATTAGTGAGGCGGAAAGGATCATCTGATCGCCCCTGCCACCTCTCGATCTCCTCCACGCGGCTAGGATGAGGAAGAGGGCCACCAGGATTTCCTGCGACCCCGCCCACCCTGGCAGCCGCTTTTTTGAGCCCCTCCCATCCGGCCGCCGCTTCTGAACTATCCCAACCAAGACCACCAGGCACAGGAACTCTTTCTTCCCCCAGGCAGTTCTGCTGCTCAACAATTCTGACCCCTGACTCTTCCGTCCTAGTCTGCAACCAGCATACTTGCCTTAGTGGCTCTTCTGCCTTCTCTTCTGCATCTCTAACACACAATATCAAAATAGATGCTATCGTACTGTTATGCTGCTAGTATGTGGAACTGTAGCCGCTAATGTATTGTAAATGCTGTCAGTATGTGTAATTGTTGCCGTATATATGTAAAATGTAAAATGTACAACTGTCATTACGTATTTTGCCCTAGCCATGTGTACCACAAGCAATTCCGAGTACGGCACCACCGTACTTGGCGAATAAATACATCTTGTATCTTGTATCCTACCCACCAACTCCTACCCACCCAGAGTGGCACCCTCCTCCCTCCTCTCCACCTAGAGTGGCACCCTCCTCCCCACCCAAAGTGACACCCTCCCACCCACCCATGTTGGCACCCTCCTCTCCCCCCACAATGGCACCCTCTTACCCACCCACTCCTACCCACCCAGACTGGCATCCTCCTCTCTCCTCTCCCCCCAGAGTGGCACCCTCCTCCCCACCCAGAGAGAGTGGCACCTTCCTCCCCATCCAGAGTGGCACCTTCCTTATACCGCAATTGTGCTGCATTTATACTGCGATTGTGATGCCTTTATAGCACGATTGTTATGCGTTTATGCTGCGATTGTCCAACATTTATGCTGCAATTGTACTGCCTTTATACAGTGTTTCTGCTACCTTTATGCTGCAATTGTCCTGCCTTAATACAGTAATTGTCCATGCGTTTATACAGTGTTTGTGCTTCCATTATACCTTGATTGTGATGTCTTTATACCACGATTATGATGCCCTTATACCACAATTGTGATTCGTTTATGCTTCAATTATCCTGCCTCTATACTGTAATTGTCCATGTCCATGCCTTTATGCTGTAATTGTGATGCCTTTATACTGCCATTATTCCACCATTGTGATGCATTTTTACCACGATTGTCATACCTTTATACCACGATTGTCATACCTTTATACCGCGATTGTGATGCGTTTATTCTTCCTTTTCCTGCCTTTATACTGTTACTGTCCATGTCCATGCCTTTGTGCTGTGATTGTGCTGCCTTTATAACGCAATTATGATGACTTTGTACCACGATTGTGATTCCTTTATACCACAATTCTGATGCCTTTATACCACGATTGTGGTATTTTTATGCTGCTATTGTCCTGCTTTTATACAGTGTTTGTGCTTCCATTATACCGCGATTGTGATGCCTATATACCGCAATTGTGATGGCTTTATCCCTAGATTGTGTTACTTTATGCTTAAGTTATCCTGCCTTTATACTGTAATTGTCCATATCCATGCCTTTGTGCTGTGATTGTGCTGCCTTTGTACCGCAATTGTGATGCCTTTATACCACGATTGTGATGCCTTTATACTATGAGTGTGCTACTTTATGCTATAATTGTTCTGCCTTTACACTGTAATTGTCCATGTCCATGCCTTTATGCTGATATTCTGCTGCCTTTATACCGCAATTGTGCTGCATTTATACTGCGATTGTGATGCCTTTGCAACACGATTGTGATTCCTTTATACCACGATTGTGCTACGTTTATGCTGCGAATGTCCTGATTTTATACAGTGTTTGTGCTTCCATTATACCGCGATTGTGATGCCTTTATACTGCAATTGTGATGCCTTTATACCTCGATTGTTTTAATTTATGCTTCAATTGTCCTGCCTGTACACTGTAATTCTCTATGTCCATGCCTTTATGCTGTGATTGCGCTGCCTTTATATCACGATTGTGATTCCTTTATGCTGCAATTGTCCTACCTTTATTCTGTGATTGACCTGCCTTTATACGGTGTTTGTGCTGCCATTATACTGTAATTGTGCATGCATTTATAACGCAATTGTGATGCCTTTGTCTTAACTGTCCATGTCCATGCCTTTGTGCTGTGATTGTGCTGCCATTATACCTCGATTGTGATGCCTTTGTACCACGATTGTGATTCCTTTATACCACAATTCTGATGCCTTTATACGATTGTGGTATGTCTATGCTGCAATTGTCCTGCTTTTATACAGTGTTTGTGCTTCCATTATACCACAATTGTGATGCCTTTATACCGCGATTGTGCTACCTTTATGCTGCAATTGTCCTGCCTTAATACAGTAATTTTCCATGCGTTTATACAGTGTTTGTGCTTCCATTATACCTTGATTGTGATGCCTTTTTACCACAATGGGGATTCCTTTATGATTTAATTGTCCTGCCTTTATATAACTGTGATTGACCTGCCTCTATACGGTGTTTGTGCTTCCATTATACCGTGATTGTACTGCCATTATACCACGATTGTGATGCCTTTATGCCAGGGGTCTCAAACTCAATTTACCTGGGGGTCGCAGGAGGCAAAGTCAGGATGAGCCTGGGCCGCATAAGGAATTTCACAATCGCGGCGCATCGCCGCCTCTGCCCGCCCCTCTCACTCTTCCTTCACAGAGAGGGGTGAGGAGAGGTGGCGATCCGTGCGGCGATTGACGTCAGGAGGGGCAGAGCTGAAGCTGAAAGCTCTGCCCCTTCCAGGAAATGCCGGCGGATTGCCCCCCTGGCGATTTGGGGGCTCTGCAGCCCTCGTTTAGCGGCGGGGATGCGGCGGATTACTTGGGAGCAATGAAGCGAACTATAAGGAAGCTTTTGCTGGCGAGGGCCACAAAATATTGTATCGAGGGCCGCAAATGGCCCACGGGCTGCGAGTTTGAGACCCCTGCTTTATGCCATGATTGTGATGCCTTTATTCCGTGATTGTGCTACGTTTATGCTGCAATTGTCCTACCTTTATACTGTGATTGACATGCCTTTATATGGTGTTTGTGCTGCCATTATACTGTAATTGTGATGCATTTATACCACAATTGTGATGCCTTTATACCACGCTGGTGCTACCTTTATGATTCAGTTGTCCATGCCTTTATTCTGTAATTGTCTATGTCCATGCCTTTGTGTTGTGATTGTGCTGCCTTTATACGACGATTTTAAACCACGATTGTAATTCCTTTAGGCTTCAGTTGTCCTGCCTTTATATTGTGATTGACATGCCTTCATACGGTGTTTGTGCTGCCATTATTTATTTATTTTTTTATTGTATTTATAAAGCGCCAACATATTACGCAGCGCTGTTACTGTGATTCTGATGCCATTATACCACGATTGTGATGCCTTTATTCCCCGGTTGTGCTATGTTTATGCAGCTGTCCTGCCTTTATACAGTGTTTGTGCTTTCATTATACCGCGATTGACTTGTGATGCCTATATACCGCATTGTGATGGCTTTATACCTAGATTGTGTACTTTATGCTCAAGTGGTCCAACCTTAAGGCTAGTTACACACCGGGACGTTGCGTTATAGTGGACGTTATAGTCGCATAACGTCCCCTAACGCAACGCCTGCCGGTGTTGGTAGAGGACGTTGAGTGAGCCGCGTTAAGCGGCTCTTTCTGCATTAGGGCAGTGAGAGTGGATCTGATTGGCCGGCGGGACCACGTGATGCGGAGTGAAACACTCCGCATCACGTGGTACCGCCAGCCAATCAGCGGCCACCAGTGCAGTGCATATTGAGTAGCCATGTGCGCGGCTACGTAGCGGCCTCTCCCCGCCTCCTCTCCGCCCCAACACTGAGCATGTGCAAACAGTCTAACGTGGCGTAAGCCGCTGGAATGCTATAGTATGCTGCACGTTCTGAAGAACGTGCAGCGTTACATGTAATGCAACGTGGGCAGTGTGAACAGCCCCATTGACTTTGTATTGCTGTGAATTGGGAAGCGTTTCAGGCTGTACTAACGTGCGCCTGTAACGTCCCTGTGTGGAAGCAGCCTTAAACTGTAATTGTCCATATCCATGCCTTTGTTCTGTGATTGTGCTGCCTTTGTACCGCAATTGTGATGCCTTTATACCACGATTGTGCTACTTTATGCTTCAATTGTTTTCACTGTAATTGTCCATGTTAGTGTGGAGCCGAAATGTTTGAAATTTCGTGTTTCCTTCATTACGGACGCAAATTTTGCCGCTATGACACAAATTCGTAATTTCGTAATTGCCATACAAGCCATAATTTGGAATTCTGTAAGCGAAATTTCGGTTTCGTTATTTCGCGTTTCGTGTTTAACATGAAATTTAGTAATTTCATCTTTACTATAGAAACAAAGTTATTTTAGTTACGAAAATGAACGTAATTTCATTTGTAATAGTAATTATACACATTTAGGCAATGACTAAACTGAGGAAAGTCACTCATTGATTGCAATTACTGATTGCAATTACTGATAATGCAAAGGCCCCTGCACATGCTGTTGCTTTAAATGTATCAGGAGGCTCTATCTGCAGCCACTTCTAAGACAGGTGCTTTTTGCCATGGTGCACTTAGCTGTCATGTTGCGACACTTGGTTTTGGGCCTTGCAATATCTGATAATGCAAAGGTCCCTGCACTTGCTGTCCCTTTAAATGCATCAGGAGGCTCTACCTGTAGCGACTTTTAAGACAGGTGCTCTTTGTCAAGGTGCACTTAGCAGTGATGCTGAGACACTTGGTTTTGGGCCTTGCAATATCTGATAATGCAAAAGTCCCTGCACGTGCTGTTGCTTTAAATGTATCAGCCTGTTTTATTTGCAGCCACTTCTAAGACAGGTGCTCTTTTTCAAGATGCACCTTGCGGTCATGCATGCTGAGACACTTGGTTTTGGGCCTTGCAATATCTGATAATGCAAAGGTACCTGCAAGTGCTGTCGCTTTAAATGTATCAGGAGCCTCTGGACTGGAACACAATTTTGAGAAAGTTCGAATTTGCGTGTTAAACACGAAATTCTGATTTGTTTGTGTTACTTAAAGGATCGTAATTACGAAAAAGATCATAATTACAAGATTTCCCATAAACACAAAATTTTGCATAATTTTGTGAAATTCGCGAAATTTTGATTACGGACATAATTGTAATTTCGCGAATTGCGTAATTGGGTCATTACGTTCATCACTATTATCAGCCCTGATAAAATCCCAGATGGAGCATTCAATCTGTCTTTGCTCAGGAATTATTATAGTCTTCTCTGATGTCTTTTCAAGCCCAAGCCTGCACCCTTCCGGCTCTGCTGTAATGACTCAGCTATAATGATTCCTGAGCAAAGCCAGACTGAATGCTCAGTTGGGGCTGATAACAAGCAGGCTGAACAGTGAAGAAATAAACAAAGAGCAGGGTAGGTGTTTTCTGTAATGTTCCCACTGATATATATGGTAAAATACATGAAGGTCCTTCGTCTCTGGTTCACTTAAAGAGAACCTGTACTGAGTAAAAATATTTAAAATAAACACATGAGGTAACTTCAAATGAACATTACATAGTTACCTTGCCATCAGTTCCTTTCAGAAGCTCTCCATTTTCTTCTTACAGTGATCCCTTCCAGTTCTGACAGCATTTTGTCAGATCTGAAATATATCAGTTGTCAGTAAAATATCAGTTGCTGTCAGTTACAGCTGAGAGGAAAACTGATGTACCAGGTAATGTCCATGTTACCCTATGGCTCAAGTGGGCGATGTTACAGTGTAACTGTGTGCTGACCAGAAAGCTGTTATGGTTAATGGCCATTTTCAAAATGGAGGACGGAAAATTCCCTTGATCACAGTGAACAAACAGGACGCGGGACAGGAGAAAGACACTGAGGAGTAGACTACATGGAAGGTAAGTATGACTTGTGTATGCTTATTTTGACTTTTAATTTTCAGTTCAGGTTTTCTTTAAGGACCAGAGCAGTTTTAAGTTTTTAGGTGTTCCCATTATAGATAGCCAGGCAGAGGTATCCCCAGTATAGATAGGTGTCCCCAGTATAGGTAGCAGGCATTACTCACCTCCCCAGGTCCAGTGTGGAGCAGTTCTCCCCGCCTCCTCTCTACTGCTCACTGTGCTTCCACTAATCGATGACGCTTCGCGCCAGGGCCTGGAACGCAGGAAGCAGGTGAGTAATTCCTCACCCGATGCTCCTGTCTGCTGGCTGCTGCTACATATCTGGAGGGGGAAGCTTCCCCCATACCAGGGCCAAGCTTCCCCCATACAGGGGCCAACTATGCTACCTATACTGAGGGCAACTATACTAGCTATACCGAGGCAACTATATTACTTATACTGGGGCAACTATGTTAGTTATACAGAGGGCAACTATACTAGCTATATGTGAGAAAACGCGGAAGCACCGCCGCATGCACCTCTAGCAGGGCAGCGGGTTCCGCGTCCAGCGCGGCAGCTGATGCAACTGCTCACTCGTCTTTGTGTCTGCCTGAACACGGAGGAACCGCCGCATGCGCTGGTGGCATGGCGGCGGATTCCGCGTGCAGCGCAGCGGGCATTTCACAACAAAGTTCTGGTATGACTGGGAGCTGTAGTCCACATAGGTTTAGGTGGACGCGCGCGCTGGGAGGAAGAGCTTTATGTCAGTCAGTGGGGGATCAGCTGACCAGGCTGGTCAGCTGACGCCATAAACGGTTGCCATTGGTCCAGCACTTGGGGGAGGCGCTGGAGAGCGCTGAACTATATATACGGGTGGCTGGGCATTTGCTGGTTGTCTGCCATTGCGATCACTACTTGGTAGCACTCAGACCTTTTGTCAGTATCTGTGTTAATTGCTAGATCAGTTTCCAAGGTGTTGATGACCAAGGAGCTCACACCTTAGTCTAGGAATCCTGTTATTAACTGTGTTACTATCTAAGTTATTTGTTAGACCAGTTTCCAAGGTGTTGATGACCAAGGAGCTCACACCTTAGTCTAGGAATCCTGTTAACATCTGTGTTATATTCTAGACCAGTTCCAGGGTGTTGATGATCTAGGAGCTCACACCCAAGTCTAGGCATTGTCGATTATTTGTTATGACCTTCTGCTTTCCTGACCACTCTTCTGATCTCTGATTAGGTACTTCGCTATATCTGATACTCTGTTGCCAAACTCTGCTAGTCTTAGGATTCTGCATCAGTCTCCTGTTTCTGTACTTTATCTGTCTGTGTGTTAACGACCTGGCCTGTCCGACCTCGAGAACTATCTTCCCTGTTGGGGGATAGTTTCCAGTCCTGTCAGTGACACTTCACCTTTGGTGTCACTCACTCTCTGATCCTTCCCACTCTCAGCCTGGCTCCGCCCCTTGGGGAGCATCAGACCAGTGGAAGGAACCTGTTCTCTAAGCAGTATCTCGTACTGCCTAGCACCCTCTACTCGGGTGCTCTCTTCAAAGTATACGGTTGCACCAAACACTCATATTACTCAGGTGTCCAGAGGTTAGAGATATATCTGATTATCGGTGATACTGCAGATCATCAATAATCGGGTATATACAGTGGAGGAAATAATTATTTGACCCCTCACTGATTTTGTAAGTTTGTCCAATGACAAAGAAATGAAAAGTCTCAGAACAGTATCATTTCAATGGTAGGTTTATTTTAACAGTGGCAGATAGCACATCAAAAGGAAAATCGAAAAAATAACCTTAAATAAAAGATAGCAACTGATTTGCATTTCATTGAGTGAAATAAGTTTTTGAACCCTCTAAAAATAAAAGACTTAATACTTAGTGGAAAAACCCTTGTTTGCAAGCACAGAGGTCAAACGTTTCTTGTAATTGATGACCAAGTTTGCACACATTTTAGGAGGAATGTTGGTCCACTCTTTGCAGATCATCTCTAAATCCCTAATGTTTCGAGGCTGTCTCTGTGCAACTCTGAGCTTGAGCTCCCTCCATAGGTTTTCTATTGGATTAAGGTCCGGAGACTGACTAGGCCACTCCATGACCTTAAAGAGACTCCGTAACAAAAATTGCATCCTGTTTTTTATCATCCTACAAGTTCCAAAAGCTATTCTAATGTGTTCTAGCTTACTGCAGCACTTTTTACTATGACAGTCTCTGTAATAAATCAATGTATCTTTCCCCTGTCAGACTTGTCGGCCTGTGTCTGGAAGGCTGCCAAGTTCTTCAGTGTTGTGGTTCTGCTATGAACTCCCCCTTCCAGGCCCCTCTGTGCACACTGCCTGTGTGTTATTTAGGATTAGAGCAGCTTCTCTCTTCTCTCTTCTCTTTTACAAGCTGGATAAATCGTCCTCTGAGCTGGCTGGGCTTTCACATACTGAAGAATTACAGACAAGGGCAAAGCTGTTTGCAGGAAGAAAAGAGCAGCTTGAAACTTCAGTGCATGAGAACAGGGGGAAAGAAACACACAAATGATCTCTTGAGATTCAAAAGGAAGGGTGTATACAGCCTGCTTGTGTATGGATGTATTTTCTATGTGTGGACATACTGTACATCAACCTACTTCCTGTTTTGGTGGCCATTTTGTTTGTTTATAAACAAACTTTTTAAAACTGTTTTAACCACTTTTAATGCGGCGAGGAACGGCAAAATTGTGACAGAGGGTAATAGGAGATGTCCCCTAATGCACTGGTATGTTTACTTTTGTGCGATTTTAACAATACAGATTCTCTTTAATGTGCTTCTTCTTGAGCCACTCCTTTGTTGCCTTTGCTGTATGTTTTGGGTCATTGTCGTGCTGGAACACCCATCCACGACCCATTTTCAGTTTCCTGGCAGAGGGAAGGAGGTTGTCGTTCAGGATTTCACGATACATGGCTCCGTCCATTTTCCCGTTAATGCGATTAAGTTGTCCTGTGCCCTTAGCAGAAAAACACCCCCAAAGCAAAATGTTTCCACCCCCATGCTTGACGGTGGGGATGGTGTTTTGGGGGTCATAGGCAGCATTTTTCTTCCTCCAAACACAGCGAGTTGAGTTAATGCCAAAGAGCTCTATTTTGGTCTCATCAGACCACAGCACCTTCTCCCAGTCACTCACAGAATCATTCAGGTGTTTATTGGCAAACTTCAGACGGGCCTGCACATGTGCCTTCTTGAGCAGGGGGACCTTGCGAGCCCTGCAGGATTTTAATCCATTGCGGTGTAATGTGTTTCCAATGGTTTTCTTGGTGACTGTGGTCCCTGCTAATTTGAGGTCATTCACTAACTCCTCCCGTGTAGTTCTAGGATGCTTTTTCACCTTTCTCAGAACCATTGACACCCCACGAGGTGAGATCTTGCGTGGAGCCCCAGAGCGAGGTCGATTGATGGTCATTTTGTGCTCTTTCCATTTTCGAACAATCGCACCAACAGTTGTCACCTTCTCTCCCAGCTTCTTGCTAATGGTTTTGTAGCCCATTCCAGCCTTGTGCTGGTCTACAATTTTGTCTCCGACATCCTTGGACGGCTCTTTGGTCTTTCCCATGTTGGAGAGTTTGGAGTCTGCTTGATTGATTGATTCTGTGGACAGGTGTCTTTTATACAGGTGACTAGGAAAGACAGGTGTCCTTAATGAGGGTGACTAATTGAGTAGAAGTGTCTAACCACTCTGTGGGAGCCAGAACTCTTAATGGTTGGTAGGGGTTCAAAAACTTATTTCACTCAATGAAATGCAAATCAGTTGCTATCTTTTATTTAAGGTTATTTTTTCGATTATCCTTTTGATGTGCTCTCTGTCACTGTTAAAATAAACCTACCATTGAAATGATACTGTTCTGAGACTTTTCATTTCTTTGTCATTGGACAAACTTACAAAATCAGTGAGGAGTCAAATAATTATTTCCTCCACTGATCACTGGTAATCAGATCCTCTCTGTGTTACACCGATCGTTACACTATACTGGGGAAATTATACTATCTACACTGGGGGCAACTATGCTAGCAATACTGGGAGCAACTATACCACCTACAATGGGGGCAACTATACTAGCTATACTGGGGCAACTATACTACCTTCACTGGGGCAACTATACTACCTACACTGGGGGAAACTATATTAGCTATACTGGGGTCAACTATACTACCTAAACTGGGGGAATCTATACTGGGGGCCACTATACTAGCTATACTGAGGGCAACTATACTGGGGGCAACTATACTAGCGGTACTGGGGCAACTATACTACTTTCACTGGGGCAACTATACTACCTATGCTGGGGGCAACTATACTAGCTGTACTGGGGCAACTATACTACTTTCACTAGGGCAACTATACTACCTACACTGGGGGCAACTATATTAGCTATACTGGGGTCAACAATACTACCTAAACTAGGTTCATCTATACTGGGGGCCACTATACTAGCTATACAGGGGGCAACTATACTAGCTGTACTGGGGCAACTATACTACTTTCATTGGCGCAACTATACTACCTACACTGGGGCAACTTTACTAGCTATACTGGGGCAACTATACTACCTATACTGGGGGCAACTATACTAGCTACCTACAGTATACTGGGGGCAACTTTACTACCTATACTAGGCCAACTTTACGGGGGGCAACTATGCTACCTATACTGGGGGCAACTATATTACTTATACTGGGGGCATCTATACCTGGCATTACCCACCGTGGCGCGATTAGCATGTAACACTCGCTCCTTTCCTTTTTTTGGGGGGGGGGGGGTGTCTTTTAATACCCAGCACTGGGTATCATATGCCCTAAGTACGCCACTGCTGTGCACCGATTTAATCATTCAAACTTTTTCACTCGAAACCACCAGTTTACAGTCGTCACAAGTATTGAGTTCATGTATCGGTCTTTTGAGTGTGTTTCTTAGCCAAACAGGTAAGGGTACACTCATACTGAATTCGTATCTGTATTCTGTAAATCTGCATGCCACCCATCTCAGATTACAAAATTTGTGTCTTACAGCAACGCACGTGTCGCAATGCACAGTACAATGTTAAGTTTCATTTCCAATGTCGGTATAATGCACTTGGTGCCTAGTAGCAAACAGCTCTGCTTGCATTGCAATGGAACACAATGTATCGTGGATGTAACGTGTAGAACGCATTACATACGTCCACGAATGTAAACAGCAGTTTCTAGGCTAAATAGCACCCAGGGCGAGGGAGTAAAAATTGCGCCCCCTTCCCCCCACCTCTGTGGACTCGCAAACCCGTACTCTTTAAGGACAGTCATCACACAGCCACAGGTCACAAGTACATCTGCCTACTTACTAGTGACAAGCCGCTCATCCAGGAGGAAGCAGGGGCCAGGAGAACACACAGGCGAAGAGAGCCCAGAAAACGGACTCCTCCATGGGAGCCGCGTACTGACAGCCTGCAGTACCGCTACAGGACATCAGGTGTCATCACGCGGTGGTGACTTGACGTCTGACGCAGGCAGCCCAGGAGGAGTCAGGGAAGGTGATCACGCTGGTAATCTTTCTTCTTCCATTTGGCTGCACCGTACGTCACCAGCTTCCTAGTGCTTATGTCCTTCTGCCTGCGCCCCTCTTCCTCTACTTGCTGGTCTGCGACCAGAGCGGTAGCCCTGCCCGCACTGCCCAAGAAACAGCCCTGGTAACCACTACAGCTAATTGTAATGCACCTCAACACACAAGGGCCCATATGCAATTCACTTTTTCTCTTACATTTTCTCCTAGGTGATAATTTTTCATCTTCTCTTTAAAATAACTTTTCAGCATGTTACAACTACCGGGGCAGTGCGCTAATTTTTCCGCACCCCACTGCAGCCAAATTAAAGTCAATGGGGCCTTACATACTGACATGGTGCGGCACAATGCGAACAAGGTGACATTTTCGCCGCATCCCCAACGCAAGGACAGATCTACATTACCAAATGGTTCTGCGGCAACGTGCGGCAAGTCTATGCTGTTTGAAAAACCACTGCAGGTTTAACGCATCGCGCATGCGCAGAAGCATACTTTTGGCAATAGGCTCCTGCATACGTGGTACTATAGTAGAAAATGTATTATCAATATACGTTTGTGTATTTTCTTGCTTACCGAGGATTTAAAAGGAATTTTATTGACAAGGTGTGAAACATCAACTTGGAGACATCTAAGGAGAAAAAGTGAACTGCATATGGGCATACCTCAACCTCCTCATGCATTGTGGCTAGTCAATCGCCCCTCCCCCCTTCCTCCCCGTTTCTCCTCCAGTATTGCAGAGCAGTGCAGGGAGCGGTGTAATATTTACCTATTTTGCACTGCATTGGGTCTCTTCTTCCTCCTGGCAGCCACTTGCTCTATGCTGCCATACTGCTTTGTGGTCCTCAAACTAAGGTACGTGGGCCGTATGTGGCCCCCTGAAGCTTTTTTACCGGCCTTCCACACACAAAATGTATTACTTACAGATGCGGCAGCAGTGCTGGCACCACGTTTCCACAGCAAGAAGTAATTCGCTGGCTTCCAATCCAATTCCGCATTAGGTGGCACTGCTGTCCAATTGTATGGCAGGTTGTCACCTGGGTATGCTTCACTGTCTGAGCGCAAAAACCCTGTGGTAGCGGTGGTGGTGGGTTGGTTAGAGGAGGTAATATAAAAGCAGTGTGCGTGCGCGTGTGTAGGGGTGGAAAATTTGCAGTCCTTGCTATTACTGGGGAAAGGGGGTTGTTTTGGGGGGACTTTCGAAAATACAGTATGTATTTTGAACTTCTTGGCTTGTATTTTGAACACTGATTGCTTTGTGTGTGGGGGACTGTGTTTCAGGCACTGTTTACACTACCTTGGTTCAATGTAATATTTTTCTACATCATTTTATGTACACTCCGGCCCCCCAGCAGTAAAGTATGTTGACCCGGCCCTTGACTAAAAAAGTTTGGTGACCCCTGTTCCAGCTCCTGATCACATGACATACATCATGAGGCGGCAGATTGTAGCATACAGTGTGCAGCTCCCAGGAAGGGGAGGAGACAGAACACAGCGTGGAACAGGTAAACATTACACTGCCCCCTGCACTTCCTCTGCAAGGTGCCAGCTAGGGCAGAGGATCGTGTCCCCAGACCTCCCTACGCAGTTGCAGGGCGTCGTGGGGGCTATTGTTACGCCAGTCCGCACCAATGTCTATCTTGTTCTCTGTTCAGTTTATAATTTATTCTTAGTAGCCCTGCATAGTTTCTGGGCTTTGCACCAACTGTTATATCCAGGGATTCACCTTCACCACCTCGCACATGTAGGAGAGAATACTGGGTTGGTCCCCCTAACTTCCAGGACTCATTTGTTACTATGATGGTATGTTTTATAATGTCACAGATTTAAACGGTGTGTGTTCCAGATTATATTCATTGATCAAAGCAGCAGGGCAGACGTGTCTCTGTGACTGATTATAATGATGACGTACCGACACTGTTTATACCTGTTAATACCAGAGGACACTGAGGGCATTATAGGCTGCCTGGCTCTGAAACAATGAGGAAACTAACTGGTATAAACCACATTGACAGACTGTTATACAGTCATTCAGCATGAAGAGACACACAGAGACTATAACAGCTTCTATTCCTCTAAACTTTGTGCTGCAGTTGGGTAAACAATCATTTGGATCTATAATAATCCTAAACCGCGTTCCATCAGATGAGTAAAAAAAAACATTAGTTTTTATGATAGGAGCTGCTTGCAAAATTCTGCAAGTTGAAATTTTAACAGAGGCGCCAGTGTAGAGTAAAATGTTTAAAAGACGTTTAAACTTAAAGAGAAACCGTGACCAAGAATTGAACTTCATCCCAATCAGTAGCTGATACCCCCTTTCCCATGAGAAATCTATTCCTTTTCACAAACGGATCATCAGGGGGTTCTGTATGGCTGTTATTGTGGTGAAACCTCTCCCACAAGAAACTCTGAGGACCATGATCCTGGCAGTTTCCTGTCTGTGGACCTTGTTGTATTGTGGGAAATAGCGGTTTACAGCTGTTTCCACTGCCAAAAAAGCAAGCAGCAGCTACATCACCTGCAAGCAGTAAAAATGTCACCATGTGATAAATATCAGAATGTAAATCAGGGAGAAGAAAGATTTTACAATGGGCAAACACTGACTAAATAATTTATACATAGTTATGGTAAAAATTAAGCACTTTTTTATTACATTATTTTCACTGGAGTTCCTCTTTAAAGTGGTCTAACACCCAGCATTTCAACTTTGCTTTAAAAGATTGCTTACAGCTTATAAACTATTATGCCAGATTTTTTTTTTAGCAGAAATTCACTGAATGGATTAAACATGACATTTTAGTGCTGCATTTAGCTAGAAATCCTCCTCAGTGCTTGCTTGTTTAGTTACAAATGTATCTATCTACAATGTAACAAACAAACACTGCTCTGAGAGAACAAAGAGGGCTTCCCCGGCAGGCTTTTCAAAGGTCTATTTGTATTCCAAATAAAGATACATTTGTAACTAAAAGATAAGAACGGATGCGGATTCCTAGTTGAATCCAACACTAAAATGTCATGTTTAACCCATTCAGTGAATTTCTGCTTAAAAAAAAAATCTGGCATAATAGTTTGTAAGCTGTAAGCAATCTTTTAAAGTTGTAATGCTGGGTGTTAAACCGCTTTAAGGACCACAGGCTTACACTCCCTAGTGACCAGACAATTTTTTACAGTTCAGTGCTCTGAAGCTTTGACAGCTCGCTGCAGATAGCTTGCGCTATTCCATGCAATCTCCTCCCCCAGGACTTGACCCCAATTGGCGTTACGCGATACTGGGGGAGTCACCTTGCGGCTGCCATAAGTAGAGATGGGCCAAACAGTTCGCCGGCGAACGGTTCCAGGCGAACTTCGAGTGGTTCGCCTTCGCCGGCGAAGGCGAACTTTCCCGGAAGTTCGATTCGCCCCATAATGCTCTATGAGGGTCAACTTTGACCCTCTGCATCACAGTCAGCAGGCGCATTGTAGCCAATCCGGCTACACTAAGCCCTAGAGCTCCCCCCCCCCCCCCCTTATATAAGGCAGGCTCCAGCGGCCATTAGCCTCACTCGTGAGCCTGCTAGAGACAGAATAGGGACAGCTGCTGCAGACTTGTTCTCCTAGGGACAGATTAGTCAGGCTCTTGCCTTCTTAGCTTGCTTAGCTGAATCTTATTGCTATAATAGCGCCCCAGAAAAACTCTTTTCAGAGCTCATCCTGCTCGTGTGATCAATTTTTTTTTTCTGTATTTGAAACTGACACTTGTGTTGTTTAGACAGCATTGCTAATTCATACTGTGTGTCCCACTGCCAGCAGCAGCACATTCAGTGACTACCTGTGTGTGTGAGACACTTGTGTTGCTTAGACAGCATTGCTAATTCATACTGTGTGTGTCCCACTGCCAGCAGCCCACCAGCATTCAGCAGCACATTCAGTGACACCTGTGTGTGTGACAGGGAGCTGCACATTATACTACCTACCCAGTACTGCATTTACCTCCTACTAGTACCTGTTGTGTTTAGTTAACCCACCTCATCACTGCATACACCTACGTTTGTGTTGAGTGAACCCACCTCGCTGCACATAACTACCTTTTGTGTTGAGTGAACTTGCGTCACTGCATATAACTACCTTTTAAGTTGAGTGAACTCACTTCACTGCATATCTACCTTTTCTGTAGAGTGAACTCCCCTCACTGCATATAACTACGTTTGTGTTGAGTGAACTCAGCTGACTGCATCTAACTACCTTTTGCATTCAGTGAACTCACCTCACTGCATATCTACCTTTTCTGTTGAGTGAACTCACCTCACTGCATATAACTTGATGACACTATTAATGACCTAGTGGATACAGTAGTGAGCAATGTTGCTATTTTTGCAGATGATACAAAATTGTGCAGAATCATCAACTCTAAGGAAGATAGTGTTATATTGCAACAGGATCTGGATAGGATGGCTATATGGGCACATACATGGCAGATGAAATTCAATGTTGACAAATGTAAAGTCATGCATTTTGGTCGTACCAATGGTCTAACACCATACAAAATAAATGGGATACAGTTGGGGACATCAAACTTGGAGAAGGACTTAGGAGTACTCATCGACAACAAGTTAAATAATCGTACTCAATGCCAAGCCGCTGCAGCTAAAGCTCACAAAATTTTGGGATGCATTAAAAGGGAAATAAAAACTCGAGATGCTAGCATAATATTGCCCCTGTTTAACTCTCTAGTAAGGCCACATCTGGAATATGGAATTCAGTTCTGGGCACCACATTACAAAAAAGATATTGCAGTTTTAGAGCAGGTGCAGAGACGAGCAACAAAATTGATACGTGGGATGGAAGGTCTCACTTACCAAGAAAGGTTAGATAAACTGGGTTTATTTAGTCTAGAGAAAAGACGCCTTAGAGGAGATCTAATTAACATGTATAAATACATCAGAGGGCAATATAATAGCTTGGCGGATGAGCTTTTTGTCCCTAGGCCTTCTCAAAGGACTAGAGGACATGATCTGCGCATGGAGGAAAAACGTTTTAGCCATTTATTTAGGAAAGGGTTCTTTACAGTAAGAGTGATTAAGATGTGGAATGCATTGCCACAGGAAGTCGTTATGGCAAACTCTATACCTGCATTTAAAGGGGGCTTAGATGCTTTCCTTGCGTTGAATGACATCCATGGCTACAATTACTAGGTAATGCCAATGATGTTAATCCAGGGATTCTATGATCAACAGGGATATGTGAGGGAGCAGGCTGGAGTTGTACTTTGTACTGGTTGAACTCGATGGACGTATGTCTTTTTTCAACCAAAGTAACTATGTAACTATGTAACTACGTTTGTGTTAAGTGAACTCAACTGACTGCATCTAACTACCTGTTGTGTTCAGTGAACTCACCTCACTGCATATATAACTACCTTTGGGTTAAGTGAACTCACCTCACTGCATATCTACCTTTTCTGTTGAGTGAACTCACCTCACTGCATATAACTACGTTTGTGTTGAGTGAACTCAGCTGACTGCATCTAACTACCTGTTGTGTTCAGTGAACTCACCTCACTGCATATCTACCTTTTCACCTCACTGCATATAACTACATTTGTGTTGAGTGAAATCAGCTGGCTGCATCTAACTACCTGTTGTGTTCAGTGAACTCACCTCACTGCATATAGCTACCTTTTGCATTCAGTGAACTCACCTCACTGCATATCTACCTTTTCTGTTGAGTGAACTCACCTCACTGCATATAACTACATTTGTGTTGAGTGAACTCAGCTGGCTGCATCTAACTACCTGTTGTGTTCAGTGAACTCACCTCACTGCATATAGCTACCAACACACCAAACACACCAAACTCACCGTGTAACGCACCGCAAACAGCTGTTTGTGTAGTGACGGCCGTGCTGGACTGGTGCGCACCATGGCGAGAGTGCAGGTTTTGGTGGCTTTACAGCCCATATGGTCGCCTGGCTGATGTAGCTGAATGACAGAACAGTGACTGTCCAGCTGATCAAATTTGGTCTGACCACAATGAGGCAACGACCTTATTATCGTGGGTGTGCCCCCCCGAGACACTCATCTAGGCGCCGGTCATTGCTTCATTGTGATACGCAAGCCCCTTCACCACGGCAAGGTAATGATCACGAAGGGGAATGGGCGCATGTACATGCCTTTTCTTTTGTTGTTGCAGCTGCCCGCAGTGCAGCCAGAAAAATTAGGCAGTCATGTACACGCACCAGAAAAATTATTACAGCAGCCGCTGCTAGCAGCGGCCTAAAAAATTCAGCAATCCGCCTGGAGTCCCGGACCCTGTTGGTGGTGGCGGAGAAGGTAGTCAAGCGGCCTGCAGGCAGGCATGCTGTGTGGAGGGACTGCTGTGTGGAGGGACTGGGAGCGACTTAGTCTTCTTGGGACAGGCCAGGCAGCCAGTCACACGGCGTGCAGGCAGAGATGCTGTGTGTGCGGGGACTGACTTAGTCTTGGGGCGGGCAGCAGCCCTCCGGGATCCATGCCTCATTCATTTTGATAAAGGTGAGGTACTTAACAGTTTTGTGACTTAGGCGACTTCTCTTCTCAGTGACAATGCCTCCAGCTGCGCTGAAGGTCCTTTCTGACAGGACGCTTGCGGCAGGGCAGGAGAGAAGTTGGATGGCAAATTGGGACAGCTCTGGCCACAGGTCAAGCCTGCGCACCCAGTAGTTCAAGGGTTCCTCATCGCTGTTCACAGCAGTGTCTACATCCACACTTAAGGCCAGGTAGTCGGCTACCTGCCGTTCCAGGCGTTGGTGGAGGGTGGATCCGGAAGGGCTACGGCGAGGCGTTGGACTAAAGAACGTCCGCATGTCCGACATCACCATGAGATCGCTGGAGCGTCCTGTCTTTGACTGCGTGGACACGGGAGGAGGATTAGTGGCAGTGGTACCTTGCTGGCGTTGTGCTGTCACATCACCCTTAAAGGCATTGTAAAGCATAGTTGACAGCTTGTTCTGCATGTGCTGCATCCTTTCCACCTTCAGGTGAGTTGGTAACAGGTCCGCCACTTTGTGCCTGTACCGAGGGTTTAGTAGTGTGGCCACCCAGTACAGCTCATTCCCCTTGAGGTTTTTTATACGGGGGGTCCCTCAACAGGCAGGACAGCATAAAAGACGACATCTGCACAAAGTCGGATCCAGATGTACCATCCATCTCCTCTTGTTCTTCCTCAGTGACTTCACGTAAGTCAACCTCCTCCCCCCAGCCGCGAACAATACCACGGGAAGGTTGAGCAGCACAAGCCCCCTGCGACGCCTGCTGCGGTTGTTCTCCTGCCGCCGTCCCCTCCTCCTCCCCCAAAGAAACACCTTGCTCATCATCCTCTGAGTCTGACTCGTCTTCTGCACACGACTTCTCTTCTTCCTCCTCCTCCCCCCTCTGTGCTACCGCAGGTGTTGAGGAAACAGTTGGGTCTGCTGAAAATTGGTCCCATGCCTGTTCCTGCCATAACTGTTCCTGGTCACGCTCATTCACAGCTTCCTCCGCCACTCTACGCACAGCACGCTCCAAGAAGTAAGCGTAGGGAATCAAGTCGCTGATGGTGCCTTCACTGCGGCTCACCAGATTGGTCACCTCCTCAAATGGCCGCATGAGCCTGCATGCATTTCTCATCAGTGTCCAGTTGTCAGGCCAGAACATCCCCATCTTCCCAGACTGTTTCGTTCTACTGTAGTTGTAGAGGTAATGGGTGACGGCTTTCTCCTGTTCTAGTAGGCGGGAGAACATGAGCAGGGTCGAATTCCAGCGAGTCGGGCTATCACAAATCAGGCGTCTCACCGGCAAGTTGTTTTTCCGCTGAATTTCCGCAAAGCGTGCCATGGCTGTGTAAGACCGCCTCAAATGCCCACAGAACTTCCTGGCCTGCTTCAGGACATCCGCTAAGCCAGGGTACTTTGACACAAATCTTTGAACAACTAGATTCATGACATATGCCATGCAGGGTATGTGTGTCAGCTTCCCCATATGCAAAGCGGCAAGGAGATTGCTGCCGTTGTCGCACACGACGTTGCCTATCTCCAGGTGGTGCGGGGTCAGCCACTCATCCACCTGTTTCTTAAGAGCAGCCAGGAAAGCTGCTCCAGTGTGACTCTCCGCTTTGAGGCAAGACATGTCTAAGATGGCGTGACACCGTCGTACCTGGCATGCAGCATAGGCCCTGCGGAGCTGGGGCTGTGTAGCTGGAGAGGAGAACTGCCACTCAGCCAAGGAGGAGGAGGACAGCGAAGAGCATGTAGCAGGAGGAGAGGAGGTGGCAGGAGGCCTGCCTGCAAGCCGTGGAGGTGTCACAGTTTGGTCCGCTGCGCCCTGCTTGCCATCGTTCACCAGGTTGACCCAATGGGCTGTGTACGTAATGTAGCGGCCCTGCCCGTGCTTGGCAGACCAGGCATCTGTGGTCAGGTGTACCCTTGACCCAACGCTCTTCGCAAGAGATGACACCACTTGCCTCTCAACTTCGCGGTGCAGTTGGGGTATGGCCTTTCTAGAAAAATAAGTGCGGCCTGGCATCTTCCACTGCGATGTCCCGATGGCCACAAATTTACAGAAGGCCTCAGAGTCCACCAGCCGGTATGGTAACAGCTGGCGAGCTAACAGTTCCGCCACGCAAGCTGTCAGACGCCGGGCAAGGGGGTGACTGGCCGAAATTGGCTTCTTCCGCTCAAACATTTCCTTCACGGACACCTGACTGCTGCTGTGGGCAGAGGAGCAGGAACCGCTCAAGGGCAGAGGCGGAGTGGAGGAGGGTGCCTGTGAAGGTGCAAGGGAGAAAGCGGCAGAAGCAGATGATGCACCTGAAGGAGGAAGAGGAGAAGGAGGGTGACTTTTCTTTTGTGTGCTGCTGCTGCTTTTGCTCAGGTGGCCATCCCATTGCTGTTTGTGCCTTTTCTCCAGGTGCCTTCGTAAGGCACTTGTCCCTACGTGAGTGTTGGCCTTTCCACGGCTCAATTTTTGTTGGCAGAGCGAACAGATGGCTTTGCTCCGATCTGAGGCACACACATTAAAAAATTTCCACACCGCTGAGCCACCCTGGGATGTGGGCACTATGGGGACCTCAGCAGCTGATGCTGAAGGGCAAGTTGGCTGGCTGTACATAGGTGGCGATACATGGTGCCGGACACTGCCACCAGCTGTTTCTGACGAAGAGCTGCCCCAGCTTCTTTCAGCAACTTCTCTCCTCCTACTACTCTCTGACTCCCCCTCTGAACTGTCCCCCTCTTCATCTCCTCTATTGGGAACATACAGAGGATCCGTATCATCGTTATCATCGTAATCATCCTGCCCAGCTTCGCTTGCCTCAGAAAAATCCAAACATGCACCATCAGTAGGTCCTTCATCCTCCTCACACGTTACATCCATAGTGTTGTCGCGTAACTCAGACATATGAGCTGGTGAAAATTCATCTGGCTGTAACAACAATGGCTGTGCATCATTGATTTCACCACTAAATAATTCTTGTGAAGTGTCAAATGCAGCAGAAGTGGTGCTAGTAGTAGCGGTGGTGGCTGAGCAAGATGAGGTGTTCTGTGTCGCTAAATACTCAACCACGTCCTGACAATCTTGGGAGGTGATGGGACGTGCCTTCTTCCGAGCACTGTACTGTGGGCCAGGTCCACACGAAATTACATTTACACGACCTCGCACAGACCAGCCGGGTGGCCTTCCTCTGGCTCTGGCACTACCTCTTCCTCTACCTGTTTTGTCTATATCGGGTATGCACGGAGTGGTATATCACACTGCGTGCACTCACGTAGGTAGGTGGGTTCACTTAACTGCACAGGTATGCGCACTGATGCGGTGGGTTCACTGAACAGAACAGGTATGCAGTGGCGGGTTCACTGAACAGAACAGGTATACAGTGGTGGGTTCACAGAACAGGTATGCAGTGGCAGGTTCACTGAACAGGTATACAGTGGCGGGTTCACTGAACACAACAGGTATGCAGTGGCGGGTTCACAGAACAGGTATGCAGTGGCGGGTTCACTGAACAGTACAGGTATGCAGTGGCAGGTTCACTGAACAGAACAGGTATACAGTGGCAGGTTCACTGAACAGAACAGGTATGCAGTGTCGGGTTCACTGAACAGTACAGGTATGCAGTGGCGGGTTCACTGAACAGTACAGGTATGCAGTGGCAGGTTCACTGAACAGAACAGGTATACAGTGGCAGGTTCACTGAACAGAACAGGTATGCAGTGGCGGGTTCACTGAACAGTACAGGTATGCAGTGGCAGGTTCACTGAACAGAACAGGTATACAGTGGCAGGTTCACTGAACAGAACAGGTATGCAGTGGCGGGTTCACTGAATAGTACAGGTATGCAGTGGCAGGTTCACTGAACAGAACAGGTATACAGTGGCAGGTTCACTGAACAGAACAGGTATACAGTGGCGGGTTCACTGAACACAACAGGTATGCAGTGGCGGGTTCACTGAACAGAACAGGTATGCGGTGGCGGGTTCACTGAACAGGAATACAGTGGCGGGTTCACTGAACAGAACAGGTATGCAGTGGCGGGTTCACTAAACAGAACGGGTATGCAGTGGTGGGTTCACAGAACAGCTATGCAGTGGCAGGTTCACTGAACAGGTATACAGTGGCGGGTTCACTGAACAGAACAGGTATACAGTGGCGGGTTCACTGAACAGAGCAGGTATGCAGTGGTGGGTTCACAGAACAGGTATGCAGTGGCAGGTTCACTGAACAGGTATACAGTGGCGGGTTCACTGAACAGAACAGGTATACAGTGGCGGGTTCACTGAACAGAACAGGTATGCAGTGGTGGGTTCACTGAACAGGTATGCAGTGGTGGGTTCACAGAACAGGTATGCAGTGGTGGGTTCACAGAACAAGTATGCAGTGGCAGGTTAACTGAACAGGTATGCAGTGGTTGGTTCACTGAACAGGTATGCAGTGGTGGGTTCACTGAACAGGTATGCAGTGGTGGGTTCACAGTACAGGTATGCAGTGGTGGGTTCACAGAACAGGTATGCAGTGGCAGGTTCACTGAACAGGTATGCAGGTATCCAGTGGGCTCACTGAACAGAATAGGTATGGTGGGCTCACTGAACAGAACAGGTATTCAGCCAGGAACAAGCTAAGCCTAACTAATCTTTCCCTATGAGAGACAGTCTGCAGCAGCTCGCCCTACTCTCACTAACGCAGGCACACGAGTGAGCGTAATGGCCGCCGCTGCCTGCCTTTTATTAGGGGGGGGTGGCTTCAGGGGCTAGTGTAGCCTAATTGGCTACACTGGGCCTGCTGACTGTGATGTAGAGGGTCAAAGTTGACCCTCATGGTGCATTATGGGGCGAACCGAACTTCCGCAAAAGTTCGCCTGCGGGACGCGAACGCGAACCACTGAAGTTCGCATGGAACCGTTCACAGGTGAACCGTTCGGCCTAACTCTACTCACTGCACATAGCTACCTTTTGTGTTCAGTGAACTCACCTCACTGCATATATAACTACCTTTGGGTTGAGTGAACTCACCTCACTGCATATATAGCTACCTTTGGGTTGAGCGAACTCACCTCACTGCATATCTACCTTTTCTGTTGAGTGAACTCACCTCACTGCATATACCTAGCTTCCCCCCGAGATGGACAAAATGGACAAACCAGGTAGAGGAAGAGGTAGAGGTAGACCCAGAGGAAGGCCACCTGGCACTGGCAGGTCTGTGCGAGGTGGTGTTGCTGTGATTTCGTGTGGACCTGGACCAAAGTACAGTGCTCAGAAGAAGGCACGTGCCATCACTTCCCAAAATTGTGAGGACGTGCTTGAGTATTTAACACAGAACACCTCATCTCCCGCAGCCACCAGCGCTACGACAAGCACCACATCAGCTGCATTTGACACTTTGCAGGAGTTATTTGGTGGTGGTGGTGGTGAAATCACTGATTCACAGCCACTACTGCAACAACAAGAAGAAGGTGCAGGTACACCACCTCATACATCTGAGTTAGGTGGCGATAGTATGGATGTAATGTGTGAGGAGGGGCATGATGAACCACCTGAAGTTGGTGCAGTTGTGGAGTTGTCTGAGGAAAGCGAAGCTGGGCAGGAGGATTATGATGACGATTATACTTATGTCACGTATGTTCCCAATAGAGGAGATGACCAGGGGGACAGTTCAGAGGGGGAGCCAGAGAAGAGTAGGAGGAGACGACTACATGATAGAAGCAGAGGGAGCTCGTCCTCAGAAACAGCTGGGGGCAGTGTCCGGCGCCATGTATCGCCAGCTATGGCCAGCCAGCCAACATGCCCTTCAAGGTCAGCCGTAGTGCCATCACCCCAGGGGCGCTCAGCGGTTTGGAAATATTTTACGGTGTGTGCCTCAGATAGGAGCAAAGCCATCTGTTCTCTCTGCCTCCAAAAAAAGGCCAACACTCATGTAGGGACAAGTGCCTTACGAAGGCACCTGGAGAAAAGGCACAAACAGCTATGGGAAGAACACCTGAGGAAAAGCAGCACCCCTCAAAAGACAAGCCACCCTCCTACTCCTCTTCCTCCTTCAGGTGCATCGTCTTCATCCACTTTCTCCCTTGAACCTTCACAGCCACCCTCCTTCACACCGCCTCTGCCCTTGAGCGGTTCCTGCTCCTCTGCCCACAGCAGTAGCGAGATGTCCGTGAAGGAAGTCTTTGAGCGGAAGAAGCCAATTTCGGCCAGTCACCCTCTTGCCCGGCGTCTGACAGCTGGTGTGGCGGAACTATTAGCTCGCCAGCTATTACCATACAAGCTGGTGGAGTCAGAGGCTTTCCGTAAATTTGTGGCCATTGGGACACCGCAGTGGAAGATACCAGGCCGCACTTATTTTTCACAAAAGGCCATACCCAAACTGTACCGTGCAGTTCAGAGGCAAGTGGTGTCATCTATTGCGAAGATCGTTGGCTCAAGCGTCCACCTGACCACGGATGCCTGGTCTGCCAAGCACGGGCAGGGCCGCTACATTACGTACACAGCCCATTGGGTCAACCTGGTGACCGATGGCAGCAAGCAGGGAGTACGTGGCTGTTCAGCGGATCGACTTGTCACACCTCCACGGCTTGCAGGCAGGCCTCCTGCCACCTCCTCTCCTTCTCCTCCAGCTACATCCTCTTCGCTGTCAACCTCCTCCTCCTCAGCTGAGTGTCAGTTGAACTCTAGCGGTGCTGCCATCTCCTCTTCCTCTCCAGCTACACAGCCCCATCTCCCCAGAGACTATGCTGCATGCCAGGTACGACGGTGTCACGCAATTTTAGACATGTCTTGCCTCAAAGCGGAGAGTCACACTGGAGCAGCTCTCCTGGCTGCTCTTAACAAACAGGTGGAGCAGTGGCTGACCCCGCACCAGCTGAAGATCGGCAACGTGGTGTGTGACAACGGTAGCAATCTCCTTTCCGCTTTGAATTTGGGAAAGCTGACACATGTACCCTGCATGGCACATGTGCTGAATCTGGTCGTGCAAAGATTTATCTCAAAGTACCCAGGCTTAGAGGACGTCCTGAAGCAGACCAGGAAGTTGTGTGGGCATTTCAGGCGGTCTTATACGACCATGGCACGCTTTGCGGACATTCAGCGGAAAAACAACTTGCCGGTGAGACGCTTGATATGCGATAGCCCGACTCGCTGGAATTCCACCCTGCTCATGTTCTCTCGCCTGCTAGACCAGAAGAAAGCCGTCACCCAGTACCTGTACAACTACAGTAAAAGGTCACAATCTGGGAAGATGGAGATGTTGTGGCCCAAGAGCTGGACACTGATGCGAAATGCATGCAGGACCATGCGGCCGTTTGAGGAGGTGACCAACCTGGTGAGTCGCGCTGAAGGCACCATCAGCGACTTGATCCCCTACGCTTACTTCCTGGAGCGTGCCGTGCATAGAGTGGTGGATGAAGCTGTGGAGGAGCGGGAACAGGAACAGCTAAGGCAGGAGGAGTCGTGGGACCAATTTTCAGCCGAACCACAGGTTTCCTCAACACCTGCTGCACCACAGAGGGGGGAGGAGGAGGAAGAAGAGGAGTCGTGTGGGGAAGGAGAGGACTCAGACTCGGATGATTATGAGGAAGGTGTTTCTGTGGAGGAGGAAGAGGCGGCAGCGGCAGAAGAACCACCGCAGCAGCCGTCACAGGTGGCTTCTGCTGCTCCACGTTCCCGTGGTATTGTTCGTGACTGGGGGGAGGAAGAGGAGTTGCGTGACGTCACTGTGGAAGAGCAAGAGGAGATGGAGAGTACGTCTGGATCCGACTTTGTGCAGATGGCCTCTTTCATGTTGTCCAGCCTGTTGAGGGACCCCCATATCAAAAAAACTCAAGGGGAATGTCCTGTACTGGGTGGCCACGCTACTAGACCCTCGGTACAGGCACAAAGTGGCAGACCTGTTACCAACTCAACACAAGGCGGAAAGGATGCAGCACTTGCAAAACAAGCTGTCAATGATGCTTTACAATGCATTTAAGGGTGATATGACAGTACAATGCAATAAAGGTACCACTGGCAGTATTCCTCCTCCTCCTCACCAGTCCACGCAGGCAAGGACAGGACGCTCCAGCGATCTCGGGGTGATGTCGGACATGCGGACATTCTTTAGTCCAACGCCTCGGGATCCACCCTCCACCAACGCCTGGACCGGCAGGTAGCCAACTACCTGGCCTTAAGTGTGGATGTACACACTGCGACTGCGAGCAGCGACGATGAACCCTTGCTCTACTGGTTGCGCATGCTTGACCTGTGGCCAGAGCTGTCCCAATTTGCCATACAACTTCTCTCTTGCCCTGCCACAAGCGTCTTGTCAGAAAGGACCTTCAGTGCAGCTGGAGGCATTGTCACTGAGAAGAGAAGTCGCCTAAGTCATGACAGTGTTCAGTACCTGACCTTTATCAAAATGAACGAGGCATGGATCCCTGAGGGCTATTGCACGACCGAAGACTAAGTCAGTCCCCACACACAGCATCTCTGCCTGCAGGCCGCTTGACTGCCATCTCCGCCGCCACCACCAGGGTCCAGGACTCTAGGCGGATTCCAGAATTTTTAAGGCCGCTGCTAGCAGCAGCCGCTATACTAATTTTTCTGGGGCGTGCACATGCCTGCCTAATTTTTCTGGCTGAACTGCAGGCGGCTGCAACAGAAAAACAAAAGGCATGTACATGTGCCCATCCCCCTTCATGATCATTACCTTGCCGCGGTGAAGGGGCTTGCGTATCACAATGAATCAATGACCGCCGGCTATATGAGTGTCTAGGGTGGGGGTGGAACACCAAAGATAATGAGGTCGTTGTTTCATTGTGGTCAGACCAAATTTGATCAGCTGGACAGTCACTGTTCTGTCATTCAGCTACATCAGCCGGGCGACCGTATGGGCTGAAAAACCACAATCACCTGCACTCTCATCATGGTGCGCACCAGTCCAGCACGCCCGTCACTAAACAAACGTCTGTTTGCAGTCACTGCATACCTTTCACTGCATCTGTGACTGCACATTATACCTGGCAGTCAGTGCATAACTTGCACTTGAATGGATACAGTTTTAAACAATTGAAAAATACAACCATCTACAGTTTCAAACAATTTAAAAATACAACCATCTACATTTTCAAACAATTTAAAAATACAACCATCTACATTTTAAAACAATTTAAAAATACAACCATCTACATTTTCAAACAATTTAAAAATACAACCATCTACAGTTTCAAACAATTGAAAAAAAAGGCAAAAAACGTGCCCTCCGTAAAACATTCTTGGCAAATGCTTTCGACTTGGTTTGTCTTCCGCTGGGTCAAGGGTCCATCTGATCACAGATGCCTGGTCTGCAAAGCACGGTCAGGGCAGCTACAGCATGGGTCTCAGCAGGCTCCCACTTCGGGCCAGAATCCAACCTTCATTCCCCGCCCATTACCCGTGGTGACAAACAATGGCAGACTTGCCGTCCATAACGGATTCCCGTTAAAGGATTTAAAGTTGATTCATTACAATTAGGGCCCCAAAAGTCCTCCTGAGTCCTGTATTGTTATTTTTGGTCACTACCTCGGGGTGGGCGTGCATGCCTGCCTGCTGCCCTCTTTGCCTGTGTAGTGGTAGCCGTTGGTCAGGCTCCACACCGGTTTCCATCCCTCATTCCCCGGCCATTACCCGGGGTCACAAATGGCAGACTTGCCCGCCTCCATATGATTCTCGTGAAAGGAATGTGGTGTCATCTTTGCCCGCCATAACTGGTTATCGTTAAAGGATTTAAAGTACATTCATTTTAAATACAGCGAGCCCTCGATAGTCCTCCTGTATTGTTATTTTTGGTCACTACCTCGGGGCGGGCGTGCATGCCTGCCTGCTGCCCTCCTTGCCTGTGTAGTGGTAGCCATTGCTCAGGCTCCACACCGGATTCCATCCCTCATTCCCCGGCCATTACCCGGGGTCACAAATGGCAGACTTGCCCGCCTCCATAGGATTCTCGTGAAAGGAATGTGGTGTCATCTTTGCCCGCCATAACTGGTTCTCGTTAAAGGATTTAAAGTACATTCATTTCAAATAGAGCAAGCCCTCGATAGTCCTCCTGTATTGTTATTTTTGGTCACTACCTCGGGGCGGGCGTGCATGCCTGACTGCTGCCCTCGATGGATGTGTAGTGGTAGCCGTTGCTCAGGCTCCACACCGGATTCCATCCCTCATTCCCCGGCCATTACCCGGGGTCACAACAATGCCAGACTTGCCCGCCTCCATAGGATTCTCATTGTAGCGGTACTGAACAAGTACACAGCAAGTAGAAAATGTAATTTAAAAACAAAACGTAAGCTTTTTAACAATGCCATGGAAAGTTGAGAAGGCAGTCACACATTACCTGACATCACTGAGTGAGGAAGAGCAATCTCGCCATGGTGCGCAGTAGTCCAGCATGGCCGTCACTACACAAACAGCTGGTAACTTGCGGTGCATTACACAGTTAGTTTGGTGCGTCAGTGTGAAGCAGTACTAATTACACTACCTGATTGATGTATACACATGCAAGATGTTTTAAAGCACGTTAGGCCTGCAATTTAGCATTCAATGTGATTTCTGCCCTTAAAACGCTGTTTTGCGTCACATCCAGATTTTTCCCCTGGACTTTTGGCATGTATCCCACTCCGCCATGCCCCCTTCCAGGTGTTAGACCCCTTGAAACATCTTTTCCATCACTTTTGGGGCCAGCATAATTTTTTCTATTTTTCAAAGTTCGCCTCCCCATTGAAGTCTATTGTGGTTCGCGAACTTTTCCGCGAACCGAACCTTCCGCGGAAGTTTGCGAACCCGGTTCGCGAACCTAAAATCGGAGGTTCGGCCCATCACTAGCCGTAAGGTGGTTAAATGTTTCCATGTTTTTATTGAACACACCATGTAAACATTCACCGAGCAGGTAGAAAAATTATATGAATGTGGTTTGGGATCACTGGCAGTTTGGGATCTCCTGAGGTCAATTTACGCTGTCTTCTGGCACATAGCCCTGCCCCCTACTAGCACAATAGGTCATCTGTGCTACTCTATTTGGAGATCTAGATGCGCCTGTGACCTCTTTTACTAGGGAGAGGCTGGTGGATATTGACCTTGAGAGACATGGCAAGTAGTTTAAACTTTATTTATACAGAATACAAAAGTAATAAAAAAAAAACGCCCAAATGGAAGTACTGTACAATCACCAGCAGTAGATTGTACAATGCTTCCAATCACCGTACTAATTGTGATTTTACTGTAGAAAGCGCTAGCAAAAATAACGATCATTTGCTACAGCGATTGGTGAACTGTACTGAGCTCCAGGTCTCAAAGAAATTCTCACTGCCATTTACAGTGAAAAGAAAAATAAACCAAATAAATATATGATTAAATATCACTAATTCTTAAAGGACATATCCAAGCTTAATAAAAATAAAAAAATCCACTTACCTGGGGCTTCATGCTGCCCCTGCCTGCCGATCGGTGCCCATGCCACAGCTTCACTCCACGCTGGTGGTCCTGGGTCCCCTCTGCGCAGGATTCCTACTGCGCCTGAGTGAGTGGCTCTCAGAGTCGAGCTGACGTCATTTGGACTGTAAAGTGCAGGTGCAGAACAGCTGCGCCTGCTCTGTACAGTCCAGATGATGTCAGCGTGCCAATGAACCACACGCTAGGGCGCAGAGAGAGCAAACGCGGAAGCCGACCTGGCGAGGTCGGCTTTGCCACCGGAGGGGACCAGGATCCACCGGAGCTGCAGCGAGGGTACAGGACGGATGCCAGGGGCTGGAAGGAGCCCCAGGTAAGTGTATTTTTTTTTTTATTTTGCTTGGACCACTCCTTTAAAGGACCACTGTCGCGAAAATCCTAAAATCTAAAATATATGTAAAACTATACAGATAAGAAGTTCATTTCTCCCAGAGTAAAATGAGCCATAAATCTGACAGAACCAACAGGTTTTAGACTAGTCCATGTCATCATGGGGGATTCTCAGGGATTTCTTTATTTTCAAAAGCACTTAGTGAATGGCAGTTGCTCCATCCAGCTGCCAAAAAGTGTACGGTGAGCAGGGAGGCTGGCTGGCTTCTTTGTATAAATCTTTTTCAGGGAATGTCTTTTCTAAAAAAATAATGCCCATGCAGAGAATCCCCTATGGAGAGATGGACTAGCCCAAATCCTGTCGGTAATGTCAGATTTCTACTACTTACTGTAAGTGACAGCAACATAGGAGAAAAGTAATTTATGTCGCACTTACTCTGGAGGAAACATTTTTCTTATTTGTATGTGTATTTATATATTTTAAATTTTAAGATTTTCGCAAGAGTGGTCCTTTAAATGTCATATTTCCGGCGGGCTGTGGGCTGTGCAGTATCTGTGCTGTGATAAGAAACCAGTGACAACATAAACTGCCTTTGTAAAGTCATCCTGGGAGATGTATACAGTGCTGAACGCTGACCTCTGTGCACATCAATAGTTGGAGGCTATTTGGAGTCTCTGCCTTGCTGGCTGTAGCATTGGTTTACATAATGCACAATGTTGATTACACAGAATGTATTTATCTCTGCTGTAGAAAACCAGCGAGCGGAGCGCTGAGCAAATGGAAAGCATAAGTGAAAGATGACACGAAAGACAGATAAAGTGTTTACCAAAATGAGGAGAAGCAAAACACGGGCAGAGGACAGATAATACATTATTGTTCCGCTATGCTGGCTGGCTGTGTGATGACAAGTTTAGACACGGAGAGGAAATGATGGAGAAGATATGAGCAATCCTGGAATACATGGAAGGACGCTCTCATTTTCACGGGAGGAAAAAAAAAACGAAAAACGAAATAGTAAAATGTAAATTTTTTTCCACACTGGAATAAATCCAAACAAAAGAACAAAAGAACCTTGTCTCTTCTGCTGTATTTGGAACTGATTATTAGATAGTCATCCTTTGCCTATTCCGTGTGTCTATGACATGACAGTTACCGTATATGCAGGGAAGGTTGGGTGACATGAGAGAGTAAAGGGAACCTGTACCAAGTAAAATTTTTGAAAACAAACACATGATGTACCTGCAAATTAATATATCATACTTACCTCACTGTTAGTTCATCTCAGAAGCTCAGCATTTTCTTCTAACAATGATTCCTTCCAGTCCTGGCAAGATTTTGTCAGAACTGAAAGCCTTATGGCCCTTTCCCACCAACTATCAGTTTGATTGATGAGCAGACTATGCGGGAGGTAAGTATGACATGTATGTTTGTTCTAAATTTTATTTTTTTACTTCATGTTTGCTTTAAAGGACCACTACAGCCAAAAAATTAAGCTGTTAAAACCTGACAGAACCGACAGGTTTTGGACTAGTCCATCTCCTCATGGGGGATTTCGTTGTTTTCAAAAGTATTTCCTGAACGGCACTTGCTAAGTCCAACTGCCAAAATAGTGTGCAAATGAGTAGGGAGTCTCGCTGGCATCTTACTATTTTGGCAGGGTGATCTTCAGTGGTGGGAAACGTCTTTTTGCCCTCTTCCTCTTTATACATGAGGCTAAAAAAGCCAAAAGAGCAAACAGGTGACCTGGGCAATGAAGAACATTAAAGATTAAAATGAACAAGGGGTCTGGAAATAACCCTTTTCTCCTTAGCCAGGGAAGAAGAAAACACTTAACTGCTCTCCATGGGGTGGTATAGTATTATTATTTATTTTATTTATAAAGCGCCAACATATTACGCAGCGCTGCACAATAGATAAATGGCAGGGGCGTAGCAATAGCCATAGCAGCCATAGCAGGTGCTATGGGGCCCTGGAGGATGAGGGGCCCAATTGGTACTTAATGTATTTATCATTAACTTCCTTGTGTTTCTCCAACCTCTGACTTTGTCTCAGTGCCCATGAACTACCATATGTGCAGTGATTGCATGATAATGTCAATTGCATGATAATGTCAATTGCATGATAATGTCAATTGCCCTATTAACTCATATCCATAGGGTAAGGGCAGGTGGAATTGCTTAAAGAGGAACTGTAACGTGAAAACGTCCCCTGGGGGGTACTCACCTCGGGTGGGGGTGACGTCATTATTTACCTTCCCGGCTCCAGCGCAGGCGCTCTGACGGCTGTCGACTCCGAAGTAGGTGGAAATACCCGATTGCCGTCGGGTCCGCTCTACTGCGCAGGTGCAAGTTTCCGGCGCCTGCGCAGTAGAGCGGACCCGACTGAGATCGGGTATTTCCGTCTACTTCAGAGCCGACAGCAGCCACAGCGCCCCCGCTGGAGCCAGCAAAGGTAAATATTGAAGTCACAGTCGGGTCTGTCGCCGGCTGTTCGGAGGGCTGCAGCGAGACCCCCATGGGACAGAGGACGGCGTGGGAAGCCTCATTAGGATTCCGAGGCTTCCCCCACCCGAGGTGAGTACCCCCCAGGGGCGTTTTTTAATGTTACAGAGTCTCTTTAAGAGTGCCTACATCTGAGGGCCCCATGAAAGTTTTGCTATGGGGCCCCATGATGTCTAGCTCCGCCACTGATAAATGGGTTAACATACACGGTAGAACAAACAAGGAGCTCACAACAAAACAAGATTTGATAACAGTAGTTCAGTATCTTTAGTCAAAATAGAGACTGTTTAAGTCCACAAGAGGGGTGACAGACAGTAAGATTGCACAATCAAGCTGGAAACTCAAGGGAGGAGTGCTCTGCCAGAGGCTTACAATCTAAAGGGTGGGTATAGAGACAATGGGTGCATCTGTTGAGAGGGTGTCTACCAGATCGTATCCCATAGAGCGATAGCAATCCCTGCCATGCACTGAGGAGGTCTAAAAGTCTGAAACAGGCTGTCTACATGTGGGATTGATGTGACTCTTCAACATTTAAAGCTATAGGCTTGCTATGTACCTGCGGTTCTGGATGTAAGCCTGGCTTTAGGGGTATAAAGAGATAATTTGCATATTCAGTAGCGGTGCATTGTGGATAATCACAGATGTTCACTTAAAGAGGAACTTCAGCCTAAACAAACATACTGTCATTAAGTTACATTAAAAGCAAGACGTTTTAAATCAGTTTTTTTATTACATCAATAGCTCAAATGTATTTGGGAGAGGGATGGTCAGGACAATAAATGATATAAAGACAAACCACAATGAATAGTAATATCAAATCTCATGCCTCCTGCCAACGAAGTGAAAATACTAAATAAAAATTGAAGAGAGTTGGCTCTTGGGTGCATGAAAAATTACAAAAACTTTATTAATGAAATCACACAACACTATCATATAGAACACTATCATGTAGAAAAATCTAGAAAAAAATCTAAAATAGATAAAAAATCCCTCCGGTGAAACACTTCCTAGTGAGAATTAATGAGGCTGCAGTCCTCAATATAAACCCCCACAGGAAAAGGAGTCCAACTTTCAGATAGACAGGCCAAATACAGTGCAGCAATGATCAGAACGGTGTATGTAACAAGTTCCAGATCCATAGATATGAATGATATCATCCAATTATTGTATGGCTTTATATTTGGAAATTTCAGCTCTGTGATATTAGTAGGCCAAGCATTGATGATCCTGAAATCCTGGTTAATAGAGTGTAAACACAAGCATTTGTATGTTCCAAAGTTCCCCCAATCGCAGGGAGCACATCAACAGGTATGAATTTGCTGTGCAGTCAGCCATGCAAGTCCTGGATGTGAAGCATGGCAAAGGAATAACATCACAGTTGAATCACAGACATGTATCAAAGGCAGTTCATGCATGTATCAGCAAGCCATGACAGGTGCAGTGTAGACATAACATATTAAAGTCCAGGATATCCCCCAATCGCAGGGAAGCAAAAAGCAGATGATGTGATATGCAATAAGCCAGGCAGATGTTAATGCAGAGCATGAAAAATGGATGAATGCTTAGTGGATCAATGTCCATTCAAACATGGGTCAGCAGTCCATAGTTACCATCTTAGTATCCGAATGATGATACTGCACTGAGGCCCGGTGGCTCCTGTAGGTGTACTCCAGAAGGATTGAAGATGGATAAGAGGCTGTCAGGAAGGCCTGACATGTTTCGCCGCCTCTCGCGGCTTTTTCAAAGGCGGACAGCCGTACATACCAAAATGCACGCCATAATGGCGTCTATATCTGCCGCCGCGTGTGTCAAAGACCCGCCCACCCCCGCCCACGCACCCGCCCACGTCCACCAATGAGCCAAGGGACGCGCCGAGCGACGACACGTCGCAAGGCACGCCCCCCAGCACAGAGCGAGGACGCGCAGGACCCACCCGCTGACACGCAAATGCGTATCAAACGCCGACCAGGAAGCGCACAGCGCGACCCGGGAGGCATACAGAGGGTGGGGCCCAGAGCGGGGCGAGGGCGGGGAGAGGCGGGACAGAGACCTCAAACGCAGCCAAATACACATAAACAAAAATCACTATATTAACAGGTTGACCAATGGTCACACAAAACCATATATCATGTGTTAGAACTACTCAACTAAATGGATCCGACCTGTAAAAATAAGCACATATCTAGCTGTATAACACAGGAGCCTCGAACAGCCCCTGTATAGAATACAGCAGTGCCAACAACAAAAAATCATAATATGTAAAGTCAGGGCGAGAGGAGCAACGGTCCACAGGAACAATATTAGTGATATAGCACACTAGGGCCAATCACTGGGGGGCCCAAAGTGTGCCTTTAAGCCCTTCATGCTGCAGTGGGGGAAGAACTCAAAGAGTGCCGACAAACTGGAGCGGACAGAGACTGCCCAAATAAAGACAGGGGGAAGCAACACCTCAGAGCTGAAAATAAACCAGCCTAGTCTGTTAAAAACACCCGATAATTAATACTATCATTCAAACCCTTAGGTTCAGTTGCCTTTAGATTGAAAATCCATCTGGATTCAAGTTGTAACAGTTTTTTATCTATATCACCCCCCCTTGGGTGGGCGTGTACACGATCCAGACCCACAAAGGTGATAAAGCTAGGATTGCCCCTATGCTCAAGATGTACATGTCTGGCAATAGGAGACTTAAAGTTGCAGGTAGTGACGTCACCAACATGGTCCTTTATTCTTTCTTTAAAAGCTCTTGCTGTCTTGCCAATGTAGAAGCTTCCACATCTGCAATACAGAAGATAAATCACACCTACTGTGTTGCAGTTCACAACTGTGAACTGCAACACAGTAGGTGTGATTTATCTTCTGTATTGCAGATGTGGAAGCTTCTACATTGGCAAGACAGCAAGAGCTTTTAAAGAAAGAATAAAGGACCATGTTGGTGACGTCACTACCTGCAACTTTAAGTCTCCTATTGCCAGACATGTACATCTTGAGCATAGGGGCAATCCTAGCTTTATCACCTTTGTGGGTCTGGATCGTGTACACGCCCACCCAAGGGGGGGTGATATAGATAAAAAACTGTTACAACTTGAATCCAGATGGATTTTCAATCTAAAGGCAACTGAACCTAAGGGTTTGAATGATAGTATTAATTATCGGGTGTTTTTAACAGACTAGGCTGGTTTATTTTCAGCTCTGAGGTGTTGCTTCCCCCTGTCTTTATTTGGGCAGTCTCTGTCCGCTCCAGTTTGTCGGCACTCTTTGAGTTCTTCCCCCACTGCAGCATGAAGGGCTTAAAGGCACACTTTGGGCCCCCCAGTGATTGGCCCTAGTGTGCTATATCACTAATATTGTTCCTGTGGACCGTTGCTCCTCCCGCCCTGACTTTACACATTATGATTTTTTGTTGTTGGCACTGCTGTAGTTCATACAGGGGCTGTTCGAGGCTCCTGTGTTATACAGCTAGATATGTGCTTATTTTTACAGGTCGGATCCATTTAGTTGAGTAGTTCTAACACATGATATATGGTTTTGTGTGACCATTGGTCAACCTGTTAATATAGTGATTTTTGTTTATGTGTATTTGGCTGCGTTTGAGGTCTCTGTCCCGCCTCTCCCCGCCCTCGCCCCGCTCTGGGCCCCACCCTCTGTATGCCTCCCGGGTCGCGCTGTGCGCTTCCTGGTCGGCGTTTGATACGCATTTGCGTGTCAGCGGGTGGGTCCTGCGCGTCCTCGCTCTGTGCTGGGGGGCGTGCCTTGCGACGTGTCGTCGCTCGGCGCGTCCCTTGGCTCATTGGTGGACGTGGGCGGGTGCGTGGGCGGGGGTGGGCGGGTCTTTGACACACGCGGCGGCAGATATAGACGCCATTATGGCGTGCATTTTGGTATGTACGGCTGTCCGCCTTTGAAAAAGCCGCGAGAGGCGGCGAAACATGTCAGGCCTTCCTGACAGCCTCTTATCCATCTTCAATCCTTCTGGAGTACACCTACAGGAGCCACCGGGCCTCAGTGCAGTATCATCATTCGGATACTAAGATGGTAACTATGGACTGCTGACCCATGTTTGAATGGACATTGATCCACTAAGCATTCATCCATTTTTCATGCTCTGCATTAACATCTGCCTGGCTTATTGCATATCACATCATCTGCTTTTTGCTTCCCTGCGATTGGGGGATATCCTGGACTTTAATATGTTATGTCTACACTGCACCTGTCATGGCTTGCTGATACATGCATGAACTGCCTTTGATACATGTCTGTGATTCAACTGTGATGTTATTCCTTTGCCATGCTTCACATCCAGGACTTGCATGGCTGACTGCACAGCAAATTCATACCTGTTGATGTGCTCCCTGCGATTGGGGGAACTTTGGAACATACAAATGCTTGTGTTTACACTCTATTAACCAGGATTTCAGGATCATCAATGCTTGGCCTACTAATATCACAGAGCTGAAATTTCCAAATATAAAGCCATACAATAATTGGATGATATCATTCATATCTATGGATCTGGAACTTGTTACATACACCGTTCTGATCATTGCTGCACTGTATTTGGCCTGTCTATCTGAAAGTTGGACTCCTTTTCCTGTGGGGGTTTATATTGAGGACTGCAGCCTCATTAATTCTCACTAGGAAGTGTTTCACCGGAGGGATTTTTTATCTATTTTAGATTTTTTTCTAGATTTTTCTACATGATAGTGTTCTATATGATAGTGTTGTGTGATTTCATTAATAAAGTTTTTGTAATTTTTCATGCACCCAAGAGCCAACTCTCTTCAATTTTTATTTAGTATTTAGACGTTTTAAATCAGGATGATACCATTTATTGGCTAACTAAAAATGAATACAAATAAGCAAGCTTTCGGCCTTGCAGCCTTCGTCGGGCTTATATCCTGTTCAGGGCCGGTTTAAGCAACAATGGGGCCCCAGGGCAAAATAAACCTGGTGGGGCCCCCAAAATATATCCCAGAACAAAAATCGGCATTAGGGGACCTTTTTTGCAGCTGGTATAGTCAGGGTGTGAAGTCCCAATCGGTCAGAGCTCCACATTCTGGCTATCCCAGCCTGCATGGGGGACAAGGGGTTAAAAAGTTTCAGGAGGGGGGACCCCACATAATTAAAAAAAAAAAAAAATTCCCACACTCTAAACATTAAAAAAAAATTGGGAAAATAGGAAAAAATGCCAGGGATCTTCATACAGCCATATTGCGGCTGTATAGCGATCCATGGCCAAAGCGCTGCAGCTGCGTATAGACCCCCTGGAAACCCCGTCAGGAAATCTATTGCGCTTTCGTTTGATGCATGTAAAATTACACTACCGTTAGGTTTGCTACTAAAAGTGACATTTACCACATTTAAAAGTATACTTTTTTCCTTCGAAACTTTAAAATCTATTTTCTCAAAAACTATAAGGTCTTTTTGAAAAGTTGTTTTTTCCTCTTATTCCTAATGATCTCCTTAACATAGCCTGCAAATTTAGGGTTTCTAGCATTTAAGGTGGATTTGCTATTAACCATTAAAGTCGGCAGGTTTTTAAATGTGTATTTTTTTTCCTTTGAAACTTCAAAATGGTTTTTCTCAAAAACTATAAGGCCGATTTGAATTTTTTTTCCTCTTGTAGCCACTGGGGGCCCCTATAGGCTCTGAGGCCCTGGGGCAGCTGCCTCCTTTGCCTCTATGGTAGCGCCGGCCCTGATCCTGTTAGTTTGCAGGCTGGTGGTACAGACAGCTATATACATGCAACATCAAAAGGGAAAACAGATATTTTTTTCAAGCATAAATACATGTCATTAAGATGCTTTAATGCAAACAGACCATCGAAATGGGGTTAGAGGTTGTTAGCTAAGATAAGGATCCTTATTTACTCCATGCTCACAGACCTGGGATAAGGATTGACCTAGAGGTATCATCAGCCTCATACCAATATAAAAAGTTGTTGTCCTTATTCAAACCCTTCTCCACAGCTTTGAACCAATTTATAACTTTTGTTTCTGCTATTAATTAATCATTTGACATTTTGAAGCCACCCTTCAGGGCAGTGGCACGAAGATCATCCATGCTGTGTCCGTTGGACCGAAAGTGTGTAGCAACTGGGAGTCCAGATTTGGTATCATTAATAGTGTGTCTGTGTCCATTCATACGTTTGCGCAAAGTTTGTCCAGTTTCCCCCACGTACATAACATTGGGGCAATAGATAGGTAATATAATCTCTTACCCACCCTGTTTTAAAAGAACAGGCAGATGTTTGATTTCATGAGAGCAGCCATCTTTTTGGTTGAAAGGTGGTGACAGGGAGCATGAGAAACAGTTCCAACTGTCCTGTGTGCTGATCACCCCTCTCAGTTGCCAGGCAACGTGAACAACAACATAGGAAATCCCATCATGCTTTGCACAGCATCAGGGAAAAAAAGCCCAGGCAGTTTTCTTTGATGGGTGGAGTTTAGCTAAAAATGCAGCTAAAAATTATGCTTTGGTAAGAAAAACAAAGTTCTGATGCTGTGAAACTGTTAAAGAAACACCAAGCCTTTTCAGTTCTGCTGAGTAGATTTTTAGACCGGAGGTTTACTTTAAAGCTGAATTATTGTAAATTCCTTCTGTTTAAAGAAGGCAAAACCAACCTAAGCATTGCTTTTTAGTAGGAGGGATTTTCGGTCTCTTTTCGTCCCCTATACTTTCCTAGTGGGTTTAGGTCACCCCGAGCTGCTTGGTTACTCTATGTGAATCAGGCAACTGTGTTCAGTGCAGATTTTGTGCCTCCAGGGAAGACACAGATTCAGCACTATGGAGAGCGCTCCTACATTTTTCACTCAAAAGAAACGGGCCTCTTCTTGTAGCTCTGGTTCTGCTGCTTTTTGCTATTTTTTTGTCTATGTATTATTTTTTTCTTTTGCATTTTTGCCACATTTTTCTCCAGCTCTTGAATTTGTCACTATGAAAGAATTAACGTTTAAAGGGACTCTGAGCAGAGCTTGTGGGCATGCGCATACCCATGAATTTATAATATCCTCTCACTTACCGGCCACTTATGTAATCTTATTACCCTCCCCCCCCCCCCCTCTGGTCTGGCCAGTGCAGATTTTATTGGGCTGCCGACTCTGTGCTAAGGTGCAAAGTCGCGCTGTGACCCAGGAGATGGAAGTCGGGTCATGCGGTCTACGGATCCGGCTTCCTCCTCCTCTCTCATCCTCCTCCTCTCTGACGTGCTTTAGGATACAGTGCAGGAGCGCGCATGTCATTGTGCCCAATGCATGAGTGGTGAAGTAGTTCTGAAGAGAGCGGTGACCTGGAAGTTGTAACACAGTTGCTGACGAATTTAAAATGGCAGCCGCGGTTTTGAAAGGGGAAACAAACGGATATAAGTAGGTGTAAGATGGCAGTTTTGGCAGCAACTACCAGAGGAAACCGCAAGCTATACATACTGTAGGTATGCGTAATTGCTTAGTTTACCGTTCTGCTCAGGGTTCCTGCTCAGGGTCTAATTATACACATAAAAAAATTTGTGTGCGATTTGTGCTCATCTAACACAAGTCAATGGTGGTCTTGGGTAAACTTGCCAGTGATCTGCAAACTTGGCTCTCAAGCTTTTAAGGAACTACAAGTCCCACAATGCATTGCAGGAGTCTGACAGCCACAGTCATGATTGATAAAGGCAAATGCATTGTGGGACTTGTAGTTCCTTAACAGCTGGCCAAGTTTGCAGATCACTGGTCTAGGGCTTCCATCTTACCTAACCAATACAGCTTCCCTTGTATCTAATGTTTCCAGTGGCGTAACTAGACTTAATAGGGCCCCCCTGCAAAAATGATAGCATGGGGCTCCCTTGGTCCTCAAAACCCATGAGGGTCACGTGATCGGGAGTCAAAGAATGTCAGCAGAGAGTGTTCTGTTATCTGGAAGCAGGAAAAAAGTACAGACACTTCTGCTACTTGCTACTCTGCATGGAGGAGGTGCAAGGACGGTTTTTGTGATCAAACGGAGAGGTTTTTTGCTAATTGGCTGCACTTGCAGTTGAGGAGAGGGAGGAGCCCCCAAAGCCTCTGAGCCCCCCTGCGATGGCAGGGGTTGCAGGGGTGATTGCTACGCCCATGAATGGTTCCCTCCTCCCTTCATTCACCATACAGCTTCCCTAGGGGTGCCCCCTCAGCTCATTATGGTAGCTCCCAAGTGTCCCTTTTTCAGAGGGGCAGTACCTCTTTCTTCCTCATTTGCCCCTCTCTCAGGACTGATGTACAAATCTATGTAAATATATCTATTTCTCTCCTGAGATATGTGTTTAATTGACTCTAAATTTTTTCCCCAGCCTTTAGATTTTTATATTTCTTTTTTTCAAATGTTACTATGAAGGAAAATTAACCAGGATAGAAAGGACCAGTGTGGTTTGAATTATAAAAGAACATATTTTACTTATGAAATCTTATGGTATGCATGACTAGAGGTGTGTGTCGGGTAGAGGTGTGGCAGGGGTGTGATTAGGGGTGTGGCTTAAGTGTCCCTCTTTCTTATCTCAAAGAGTTGGGAGGTATGCATTCTATGCAGAATATCAGGGCTTGTCTCACCTCCTCTGCCTGAGTATAGCGATGTTTGTCCTCCTCTCACCACTCACTTCTAGTGCCCGGCATCTCACTCTCCTCACATAATACAGGAGGAAAAACAGGCACTAGAGTTAGATGTGAGCTATAGAGCAGGATGCACATCACTGGACTCTGGCAGAGGAGGTGAGAGCAGCACTTCCTGTCGCTGCACCCGATAATCTACATAGACTGAGCTAAGGGAAGCACAAGACAAGCAGAGCACACGACAGGAAGCACATCCAGACACAAAGGGTGGTGCCACAGGACACAGAAACATACCTCCAGCCCGGGACAGTCCCAAGCAGATCAAGACGGTTGGGAGGTATGTAGTTGGAAATGAGCTTTAAAGAGAACCTGAGGCAGATATTTTAAATCTTAAGAGAACACAGAGGCATGTTCTGTGCATAATCACATGCCTCTGTGTCTCTCTCTTGCCACCTCTAAACACCCCCCCCCCCCCCCGTCGGGTCTGCTGTGCCCCCCGTAAAAAAGCGCCAGGCTAGCAACAATCTCCTTGTTTTTACCTGCAGGCTGTCAGTCTATCAGCACTCCCCCTCCTCTGTCCCAAAGCTAAGCCGCGACCTGGGAGGTACTTCCTGGGTAGCGGCTTAGCTTCGGATTGGAGGAAGCTCACGGAGGCGGGGCAGAAGCGGGGGAGCGCTGAGAGACTGACAGCCTACAGGTAAATACAAGGCTAGCGACAAGGAGATTGTCACTAGCCTGGCACTTTTTACAGGGGGGCACAGCAGACCCCGAGGGGGACTAGAGGCGGCAATACAGAGACACAGAGGCAAGTGATTATGCACAGGATATGCCTCTGTGTTCTCTTAAAGGAATACTATCGATACTCAAGTGTTCTAAAATGACAGTGTGCAAATAATGTCTAAGTAGCTGTGTAAACATTTTCCTACTTTTCATGTTAAATATCAGAGGCAAAAGCTGTCATTTATTGAGGTTAGGATTTAGCTATATAGGGACAAATCAATTGCAGAAGAGGTGTCTGCTTCAATGCACAGCCAGAGTTGCATATCAGACTACAGAAAGCAAATATCAAACATATCAAACTCTGAAAGCAAAAACAGTACGAAAAAAAAAGCTGTGACAATTAGTTACATTTCCTCTGCTCTCTTCAGACACTTCAGTCAGAAACACAGGACACAGGAGCTGCAGCTGTTGGGAGCTCTCTCTCTCTGTCACACACAGAGTTACACATAGAGTTAACTGATCAAGTGTGAGGGGAATTTCCCCTCTCCTCATGGCTCAGTCAGCAGTCAGTTTTGGCGTCAGTAAACTTTGAATGTATTTTGCTAACAGTAAACAAAAGAAGTTGCTACTAAAATGTATACACCAGTACTTAGCAGCACTTCCCAAACAATTCCTGTGTCAATTGAAAAAAATATGTGAATCGATAGTATTCCTTTAAGAATTAAAATACCCACCTCGAGTTATCTTTAAAGTCACAATTCTTTAGCGGTGCCACAGAAAGGAGATGAGGAAGAATCTTTCCCACAGGGACACAGACAATGAAAAAAAACCTCCCAAAAAGCTTCTAACCCCCCTCCACACCATTCAAAACAAAAATTAAAAACCGATCCTGGAGAAGGGCTGTAGAGTAGATGTACACAACACTGCACAGCTGCAAGTTTATCTTTAATTGTGGTGTGTGAAAGAAGACACGGCATCTCCCTTTGTTAGAGCTGGCGGGAGCGCATTCATTACTTTCCCCCCTTATTACTCTATGAAGTGATGTGGGGGTGTCGCCCGCCCGCTCGCTCCATAAGCCACCATTGAGCTCCTTTCTTCTTGCTTTGCATTGATGGATTGCTGCATGAGCTGCTGTTTAATGCTGAGCAAGCCATTACAGGGAGATTAGGAATGTTTATTTCCACTTGTTGGCTTATGAAGTGCAGGAGCTCACTAAGAGACATCAGAGCTGCAATCACTGAGCACTGTTTATCTCTGCGAGGCGCAAAGGAACTTGTTTATGAAAGATTGTTTCTTTTCTTCTAATGGAGAGTTTAGAATATTCTTCTAATGAGAAACGTATGAAGATACGTCCAGTTTTCAGTACTTCGTTCAAGCAGATTGTTCTTCCTGAAAGTGCTTAGGCACAGATACTTTCGCTAATGAAGATTAGTCACCACCTCCACTTTTTGGCAATGTTCATTCTTCTTTTGTTACCTGGCTGGTTGGATGTACATTCAGGGCCGGATTTACCATAAGGCACTGTAGGCACATGCCTACACGCGCTTGATGCTGTGAAGGCGGCTCACTCCCCCCCCCCCCCCCCCCTTAGTGTCTCCAACCCTTCTTCCCTATGCAGAGTCCTGAGCAGAAAGTAAATGAGAGGTTACTTAACTAGCTCTCGGCATTCCACTGACAAGATTTTAGTTCAGTTGGGGGCACCACTAGCTACTGACGGTACCTCTGGCTACCTAATGCTACTGCGCTTGCGCCTGTGCTCATTAACCCACCTCCCACTAACTACACTAATGAGGGATCCACTCCCAGGGGTCCGATCCCCCCCACCTGCTCCCATCTGATTAACCCCTCCAGTGTTCTCCCCATAATTTTTTTCCAGGCGGGTGGCATGAAATAGTAGCCGGGTGGCAGTAAAAAGCAGCCAGTGGGGCGAGATGAAAATGCAGGGCAACTCTGCTTACAGCTTAGGAGGTGGTGAGGAGGTGAGCCGATGACAGCCGGGTGGTCACCAAATCTAGCCGGGTGGAGCACCCGGCTAAAAGTGCCTGGCGAGAACACTGCCCTCCCCCCATTGCTGCCATCAGGCAGGATGCATATTTAGCAATACTGGGGCACATCTGGCTATACATATGGGGTGGAGGGGATAATACTACATTAAATGTACACACTGTAGCTAAAATCCACGTTTCTTTGAGAATGAAATATCATCTCCATAAATTGTGACAGGAACAAAATTTAAGTTTTGTGATAACCAGGAGAAAAATTGTGGTTTTATCTATGGTAGCACTACTAATTTTTAGACTGTATTGGGTAAAAACTGCAGATTAATGTATTTTTTTTATATTTTCTTCTCCCACTACAATCCATAGAAAAATATGTTGTTGGGAAAAAACACTACCCAATGAAAGTCTAGTTTGTCTTCCAAAAAATGAAATCTGTATTATTAAGGTGTCATAGATAGGGATAAAGTTATTGCTGATTAAACAGGGACATAGTCAAAACTGCTCTGTCTATAGGGGGAAATTAGGTCTAGATATGAAGTGGTTTAACGGTGTACTGTCCGCACAGAGACCAATAAAGTCAGACATATGGGGTACCGTTTTAACCATGACAAGGGATAGAATAGATTTTGGGGTGTTTTTAAGCTTAGGCTGCTACCATCTAAAAAAATGGGGGAAATTGATTATAGAACTAAAAAAAACAAAAACATTGTAAAACAAAAGCAGAAACTGAGAGCCCAATATATTGTAGTAATTTTGAAATTCACAGTATAATTTCATGAGTAGTTATAGATATACTCACAAACATGGGTTACCGCACAGGTAACCACTCAAACAACAGGTGGGGAGAATTATGACCTGACCCCACTCAGGTATAAGAAGTTGCTCTCTGTAGACAGGAAAAATGGGGATAATACCCCTCCACCAAGAGTGGACTAGACTAAGTGCAAACGTATGAACAGAGAAACTAAAATAGGATAAAACCATCTAAAAACAGTTTAAAAAGGAGGAAATTGGTGGACTTACCTCCCTCGATGGAAAAACAGACATATGTTCGTTACTTTTAGCACACCAAAATAAAATTTATTTGTAGCTTTTTGTGTGCTAAAAATAACGAATTTATGCCTGTTTTTCCTCAAGATAGGTTAGTCCACCAACTTCCCCTTTTTTTAATTGTTTTTAGACGATTTTATCCTGTTTTGGCGCCTTTGCTCATACCTTTACACTAAAAAAAAAAAAAAAAAAAGGTAGTTTTCAAAATTATGTTTAAATTTGAGAAAATTTTTGCCACACTGCACTAGTCTGTATATTACCAATTACCCATGATTAAATAGCCCTACATGTCTACTTTAAAAAATGGTGACAGTTGTGGCATTTTTCCTGATGGTTAGACAATTATGGACTTCTCATTATGAATACAGTATAAGGAGAAAAAAGTATGTGTTAAAGAAAAACATACCTTTATTTCAAAATAAATTATCTTCGTCATACATTGTACCAGCAACATCATTTAAGTGTTAAAATAAAGGGCATAAACAGATTAATAAAATATGAAGTCTTTTTCTACAGTGGCACTGTTTATTTTCAAACTGTAATGAGTTAAAGCAAAGAAATAGTTATTTGTTTCAATTTTTTTCTTAATGTTCCCCTTTAAAATGCACACAAAATAAAATAATTCTTAGCAAAACATACAACCTAAAGAAAGCCTAACTGGTGGCAAAAAAAAAACAAGTTATAGATCATATAGGTGTGATAAGTAGTGATAAAGTTATTGGCAAATGAATGGGAGGAGTGTGAAATGCAAAAAATTGTTCTGGTTTTTAAGGGGAAAACACTAGGGCAGGGAAGTGGTTAAAAGGCATTTTCTTGAGAAGATGTGAAAATATCGCCTAGGAGAAACTTTAGGAAATGGGTCTGATGCAATTGTCAGACTAGTCAGCGTTAAACCCTGGTGAGTCTGATAATCAGGTGACGATAACGTCACCTGATTCAATTGCACTTAGCCTTAGGCAAGGTGTTAAAAAAACTTGCTTGGGCAATCTTACCTCCCAGCCAGTTCTTAAGCCCAATCTACACGATACGATTCTTTATACGATTCGATTACGATTCTATTTATGATCCAATTAAATCCGTCATGTCCGATCAGGATTAGATTAGATTCAATTCGATTTGCTATTGTTTTGCAATGGCAAATCGAATTGAATCGAATCGAATCCTGATCGGACATGTTGGATTTAATCGGATCGTAAATATAATCGTAATCGAATCGTATAAAGAATCGTACTGTGTAGATTGGGCTTTAAAGAGACTCTGTAACAAAATTTTGAGCCTTATTTTTTCTATTCTATAAGTTCCTATACCTGTTCTGATGTGGTCTGTCTTACTGCAACCTTTTCTAGTTGCACTGTCTCTGTAATAAATCTTATCTTCTTTCCTCTGCCGTGTCTGTCGGCAAGAGGCTGGAATGTGTGGAATGTGCAGCACTGCTTGTCATTGACAGAAGCTTTACACACCCCCTCCAAGCTCTGCATGAATCACACAGTAAGCTGTTCTCAACCTATGATACTCTGGTTAGAAGCCAGTCATTTGTTTGTAAACACTGCCTAAAACTGTTAATTACAAGCCAGGATTGCAACAGGGAGTGACAGAAACAGCACAGAGGGGCACAGGGGGACATAAGGAATAGAATGGTATGCTTTTTATTGTAAGAATATTAGAGTACAGATTCTCTTTAACACCCTATCCTCTTGCACTATTCACGCTGCCAGGAAGGAATGCACGTCTTCCACCGCTGCATCTGGGAGTCTGCTTTAATAAGGTGACCCCCTGAGTTCTCTTTCAGTCCGTGTGAGCAGAACCAAAACCCCCGCAGTTGAGCCTGGCACTCCCAACCCCAAGCAATTTACCCTCAAAACATCCGCTGCTCCTCGCCGCGACTCCTTCGCTGTAATTGACCTTGAGCCCTGGCAAAGCATCTTTAAAGCCCCCGCCCCCATTGATCCACGATCTGAACAAATGAGGATTTTAATTGGTCCAGACAGTAGACCAATGGGTAGCCCCAGTGGGAGCTTCAAAGATGCTTTCCCAGGGCTCAAAGTTAATTACAGCAACGGGAGTCACGGCAAGGGGCGTCGGTAAGGGCAGGCTCCTGCGATGGAGCGCAGGCGTCTCCTGGGGGATCGAAGCAGCAGAGTCATGGTGCTGAAGGACAGCACGTCAGCGCAAGACCTCCCTCCCCATCACCCAGGATATGGGAGCATCGCTCAGGATTGCTCCCTAAAGATTGGCCATCGCTCAAGTGAAACCAACAATAGGATTAGTCGATAATCCTCGTGCTGTGGTCATGTAATAAGTAAATCACACATGCAAGCTACTCATCACCTTGAAGTGCATCAGGCCCAATCTGTTCTTTGATCGAGTCTTCTGTTAGCATGATCATCTTTATAATTACTCCTCGGAGCTCCCACCAATCGTTTTCTCCTAGTGGTTCTTTAGTGCAGGGTTTAGAGATGTTTCAATTTGTTCAATTAGTGTATTCATATAGACCTACATGAGCAAAATAATCACTGAACCTGTGTTATTCAATGTTTGGATGGGTATAATTGCACAGCATTGGAGCTCTATGAATAAATAATATTAACAATACATGAATAAAATATACCCACATATATGTCTGTCCCAGAAATTCACTCCCTCTGTACATGAAAGTGATTACAGACTAATGAAGAGATTAAGAGTCAGTAATGAGCACAAAGTGATCCCGTCCTTCCAGGATGAGACAGGAAGTCATTTACATGGATAGAGATGTAACAGAGAAGAGAGGAACACATTCTGCATGTGAGGGAGCAGCACACACTCCTGCATGACAGAGATAAGCAGCTGTGTTCTTAATCCAGTTACATGTGGAAGTCAGTGTAATGAGGAATGCCTAGGATGTCGTACTAAGGCAAAACTCCAAGGCAAAAACCATTCACTAAGGCAGGGAACACACTTACAGCATTGCCCATGTTTTCCCTGCATCCAAAATCGCACAGCAATGAAAGTCAATAGGATGACTCGCTATAATTGATCTTAAAGATAGAGTCTCATATCCTGATGATAAAATCTCAGTCATCACCAATGAATTTGATAAGATGGTAGATGCAGTATATGATAACTCAAATGAATCAATTTGGCTGGAAAGGAAAGTTACTGATGACTTACTTGAAGACAGAAATTGGAGGAACAACCTCAGATTTAGGGGGAATCCTGAGGAGATTTTGCTGATGGAAATAAAGCCTTTCCTTTATAAAATTCTTTGCTTAGTTATACCTAAGTGCTCTGATCTCGAAATATAGAGATCCATGGTACAGAGGCACCAATCAGAGCAAAAACATCTAAAATCCACTTAAAGTGTAACTGTCGGACATAAAATCAAAAATCAATTCTTTATTTTTATCTGGCAAACAAGTAAATAAGGATGCTAACCAGGCAAACCAAAAGTTAAAAATCACTATTACGGGGCAGCACGGTGGCGTAGTGGTTAGCTCTCTCGCCTTGCAGCGCTGGGTCCCTGGTTCGAATCCCAGCCAGGGCACTATCTGCAAAGAGTTTGTATGTTCTCTCCGTGTCTGTGTGGGTTTCCTCCGGGCACTCCAGTTTCCTCCCACATTCCAAAAACATATGGATAAGTTAATTGGCTCCCCCTAAAAATTGGCCCTAGACTACAGTACTTACACTACATAATATAGACATATGGCAATGGTAGGGATTAGATTGTGAGCTCCTTTGAGGGACAGTTAGTGACAAGATATATATATACTCTGTACAGCGCTGCGTAATATGTCGGCGCTATATAAATACTAAATAATAATAAAAATAATAATAATTACTTTTCTTGTTGATAAATGATCATTCCCCAGTCTCCCTGGCTCTTATTTGGTACATCTGCCACACAAAGGAAGTTGCAGGGCATGCTGGGTTGTCTTTTTTTGCTTCTTTACTTTCCTCTCAGACTTAACTAATGCGGCCTGATTGGCTGAAGCCTCTTTCCCTCCTGTTTTCCCCTCCCACACCTCTGTTCCCCTCTGATTGGCCAATTTTTCTCATGCTGAGACAATGCACTTTCTATTTCAGAGCTGGGTGGGAGTTCTTGAAGACTGGGAAGAGGGTGGGCAATGCATACACAATCAGGCAGAGGAGAGTAAAGGAGGTAATGACATCAGGATTGGCTTCAAGATAGACACAAATAAAATGGAAGTATTTATCTACTTATATATGTGTTTTTTTCTGAGATAGTATGGCTGACAGCTCCACTTTAAAAAGGAGAAAATGGTGGACTTACCTCCAACATTTCAGACACAAAATATGTGTTTTCAAAACAGCATTTCCTTTTTAGGAAAAAAACAACTCCACGTGCGATGCGTTTTGTGGGCGTACCCACTTCCTCGGGCAATATTGTGGCGCATTAATTTGTCCAGTAAAAAATTGTGGATCATCTATTTGCCCAGTAAAAAAGCCTGCCACCTCTGACAGATTCACGAAAGTAGAGAGGCCCCAGATGGTACCAGAAGAGTGATTGGGATATTGCATCATATTGAGCTCTGTCAAAGGCCTTCCCTATTCCTAGCTTTACATGCGGAGAAGGCCTTCCACAGAGTTCACCGAAGTTTTATGCAAGAGACTTTTTCTAGATTTGGCCTATCGGGTAATATTTTGAAGGCTTAGGGCTCGATTCACAAAGCGGTGATAACCCAGTTAAAGACTTTAGGCGTGATAACCATTTTTATCATGCCTAAACTCAGTTTAGGCATGATAAGTTTAGGCATGATAAGTTTAGGCATGCTAAGTTTAGATAAGTTTAGATCGCACACAAAGTCCCGCACGCAAAGCAGCGCCATTAAACTCTATGCAAAGTGCACCAGACTTTGCTAGCGCAAAACTTTTGATCAGCTGTGCACTGCGGTGCTAGCCCAGTTGGTACTTAAACTTATCACACCTAAAAACTTATCACACCTAAACTTATCACACCTAAACTTATCATGCCTAAATAGAGTTTAGGCATGATAAAGGGCTTTTCACCACGGTGCTAACTGTTAGCACCGCTTTGTGAATCAGGCCCTATGGGCCTGATTCACAAAGCGATGCTAACAGTTAGCACGCTGGTGAAAAGCCCTTTATCATGCCTAAACTCAGTTTAGGCATGATAAGTTTAGGTGTGATAAGTTTAGGCATGATAAGTTTAAGTGTGATAAGTTTTTAGGCGTGATAAGTTTAAGCACCAACTGGGTTAGCACCGCAGTGCACAGCTGATCAAAAGTTTTGCGCTAGCAAAGTCTGGTGCACTTTGCAAAGAGTTTAATGGCGCTGCTTTGCGTGCGGGACTTTGCGCGCGTAATAACCTTATCTAAACTTAGCATGCCTAAACTTATCACACCTAAACTTATCATGCCTAAACTTAGCATGCCTAAACTTATCATGCCTAAACTGAGTTTAGGCATGATAAGAATGGTTATCACGCCTAAAGTCTTTAACTGGGTTATCACCGCTTTGTGAATCGAGCCCTATGTGTTTATTATATTCAGACCCTTCTGCTCAGGTTATTACAGCAGGATTTCCTTCAGACCCTTTTATAATTTCTAATGGAACAGGGGTGTCCTCCCCCCCCCCTTATTTTTAAACTCATCATGGAAACCTTAGCTGAAAAAATTCATTCCACTCCAAGCACTGAAGGGATAAATATTGCTGAGAAACAATTTAAACTAGGCCTCTTCGCCAATTATGTTATTTTGACTTTGGAGAGTCCTTTGAAAAATTTGTCCACAATACGCCAGCCGCTTATAGAGTTTTCAAAAACAGCATTATATAAGGTAAATGAAAATAAATCTCTCCTTTTGCCTTTATTTATTTTTATACAAGAAAAACAGATAATTTCTTCACAATACCCCTACCCATGCACTAAATCCACTGTTCCTTATTTAGATATTCAAATTCCTAATTCTTCTATTAATCTCTACAAATATAATTATGCCCCTATTATTTAGAAAATTAAAGGCAACTCGGAATCAATTAATAAACTGAATTTTCATTGAGGGGCAAAATTGCTGCATTCAAAATGTCTATATTACCTTAGCATGTGTGCTTGACAGTTCTAAACACTGGTGGTCTGCCAATGTCAATAAATCTTGGATTCTAATAGAGTCTGCCATTTCAAAGACACCGCCACGTAACGCTAAGCGACATCCAAGTGACCATGCATCTATAACCACATCACGAAATCGCGTAAATGACTCTAGTGATGGCCCGAACCTCCGTTTTTCGTTTTGCGAACTTCCGAAACCGCAATAGACTTCCATGGGCAGGCGAACTTTAAAAACTAGAAACACTTATGCTGGCCACAAAAGTGATGGAAAAGATGTTTCAAGGGGTCTAACACCTGGAGGGGGGGATGGCGGAGTGGGATACATGCCCAAAGTCCCGGGGAAAAATCTGGATTTGACGCAAAGCATTGTTTTAAGGGCAGAAATCACATTGAATGCTAAATTGCAGGCCTAAAGTGCTTTAAAACATCTTGCATGTGTATACATCAATCAGGGAGTGTAATTAGAGTACTGCTTCACACTGACACACCAATCTCACTGCGTAATGCACCGCAAACAGCTGTTTGTGTTGTGACTGCCGTACTGGACTGGTGCGCACCATGGCGAGAGTGCAGGCCGTGGCGGTTTTCAAGCCCATATGGTCGCCGGGCTGTGGTAGCTCAATGATAGAACAGTGACTGTCCAGCTGATCAAAGTTGATCTGTCCACAATGAAGCAACAAACCTTATTACTGTGGCTGTGCCCCCCCCCCCCCCCCCCCCCTCCGAGACACTCATTGCTTCATTGTGATACGCAAGACCTTTCACCTCGGCAAGGTAATGATCACAAAGGGGAATTGGCACATGTACATGCCTTTTGTTTTGTTGTTGCAGCTGCAGTGCAGTCAGAAAAGTTAGGCAGGCATGTACACGCACCAGAAAAACTATTATAGCGGCCGCTGCTAGCAGCGGCCTTAAAAATTCAGGAAAATTCAGGAAATTCAGGAGAGTCCTGGACCCTGTTGGTGGAGGCGGAGAAGGCAGTCAAGCGGCCTGCAGGCAGAGATGCTGTGTGGGGAGCGACTTAGTCTTCGGGCAGGCAGTCACACGGCGTGCAGGCAGAGATGTTGTGTGTGGGGACTGACTTAGTCTTTGGGCAGGCTTGACCGTGCTTTGCAGACCACGTGGTCAGATGGTCCCTTGACCCAACGCTGTGTGCCAGAGATGACACCACTTGCCTTTCAACATCACAGTACAGTTTGGGTATCGCCTTTTTTGAGAAATAATTGCATATCTTCCACTGCAGTGTGTGGATTTGCTTTTGTGCGCTGCTTTCCCTCAGGTGGTCATCCCATTGCAGTTTGTGCTTTGTAATCATGTGCCTTTGTAAGGAAGTTGTCCCTACACGGGTCTTGTTCTTTCTACGGCTCAATTTTCTGTGGCAGAGAGTACAGATGGCATTGCTCTCATCTGAGGCAGACACACACAAAAATTTCCACACCGCTGAGCCCTGGGGTGATGGCACTTTGGTGCAGTGCTGGGCCGAAATTACGCATTAGCGTAATTACGCATCGTAATTCACTACAAATGCACCGTAAGCGTTAAAGCGGAATATAACCCTGCATTTCAACTTTGCTCTAAAACATTATTTACAGTATATTATATGCAACCAGCATTTTTTTTTTTACTAGACCAGCATTGGAAGGGTTACACAGGGCTTTAAAGTCCCTTGAGATTTCTGTAGACGCATCCGAACCTGCAATTAGATACATTTTGTTTACATACATGTATCTAATTCTTGAATGTGACTCATCTCTCTCACTGAAAAGGAGCTTGGAGGACTGCCAAAGAGTGTGTAACTGTTTATCAATAAATACATCTAACTAAATACAATGTAACAATCTGACTTCTGCAGTTCTCTCCACGGAACTTGAAACGTCTGTGTTTAACCCTTCCAATGCTGGTCTAGTAAAAAAAAAATGCTGGTTGCATATAATATGCTGTAAATAATGTTTTAGAGCAAAGTTGAAATGCAGGGTTATATTCCGCTTTAAGTGTAAGGTTACGGTATTACGCGTAATTAATTACGCGTAGACCGTGGGTTACGTTTTACGCGTAACAAATTACGCGTAAGACAGTAAACTCCCATTGAAATTACACAGTCTGCCGTAATCGCGTAATATTACGCTCCCGTATAATATAAAAAAGCCGCCGACTTTAAGGGTTAATAGCAAAGCCCCCTTAAGTGCTAAGAGCCTCAAATTTGGAGAATATATTAAGGAGATCAGAAGGAATAAGAGGAAAAAATTTTTTTTCAAAAAGACTTTATAGTTTTTGAGAAAATCGATGTTAAAGTTTCAAAGGAAAAATAGATACATTTAAAAACCCGCCGACTTTAACGGTTAATAGCAAAGCCTGCTTAAAATTTAGAAACACCAAATTTACAGGGTATATTAAGGGGATCAGTGGGAATAAGAGGAAAAAAAATTTTTTCAAAAAGACCTTATAGTTTTTGAGAAAATCGATTTTTAAGTTTCAAGGGCAAAAATGTCTTTTAAATGCGGAAAATGTCAGTTTTTTTTGCACAGGTAACAATAGTGTTTTATTTTCATAGATTCCCCCAAGTGGGAAGAGTTTTACTTACTTCGTTCTGAGTGTGGGAAATATTAAAAAAAAAACGACGTGGGGTCCCCCCTCCCAGACCTCTTTAACCCCTTGTCCCCCATGCAGACTGGGATAGCCAGAATGCGGAGCACCGGCCGCGTGGGGCTCCGCACCCTGACTATACCAGCCCGCATGGTCCATGGATTGGGGGGTCTCGGAAGGGGAGGGGCAGCCAAGCTTTCCCCTCCCCCTCCGAGCCCTTGTCCAATCCAAGGACAAGGGGCTCTTCTCCACCTCCGATGGGCGGTGGAGGTGGAGGCCGCGATTTCCTGGGGGGGAGGTTCATGGTGGCATCTGGGAGTCCCCTTTAAAAAGGGGTCCCCCAGATGCCCACCCCCCCTCCCAGGAGAAATGAGTATAGAGGTACTTGTACCCCTTACCCATTTCCTTTAAGAGTTAAAAGTAAATAAACACACAGACACTTTGAAAAAGTATTTTAATTGAACAAAAAACATAACCACGAAAAAAGTCCTTTAATATTCTTAATTAACCATTAATACTTACCTGTCCCTTTAAAAGCCAGTTCCCACGCAATATCCTCGGAAATATACTAATCAGTTACAATGTAACAAAGCTATTACAATGTAACAACTTTGTTACTTTGTAACACCACCGCACCCGACGTCACTCGCCGCCACCGCCGCGTCTGCGCTGACCCGACAGAGCTCTGAGCTATATAGCTCAGAGCTCCCTAAGCATCTTTGTATTTGGGCTCCAAGGAGCCCCATTGGTCCTTAGCAGACCAATGGGGTTCCTTTAAATCAGAAGGAACCCCATTGGTCTGCTAAGGACCAATGGGGCTCCTTGGAGCCCAAATACAAAGATGCTAAGAGAGCTCTGAGCTATATAGCTCAGAGCTCTGTCGGGTCCGTGCGGGACGCTAAGTCCCCGCCGCCTCCCGCTGTCCTCCCCGCCTCTTCCACATGTCACCCACATGTCACGCCCATCGGAGGTGGAGAAGAGCCCCTTGTCCTTGGATTGGACAAGGGCTCGGAGGGGGAGGGGAAAGCTTGGCTGCCCCTCCCCTTCCGAGACCCCCCAATCCATGGACCATGCGGGCTGGTATAGTCAGGGTGCGGAGCCCCACGCGGCCGGTGCTCCGCATTCTGGCTATCCCAGTCTGCATGGGGGACAAGGGGTTAAAGAGGTCTGGGAGGGGGGACCCCACGTCGTTTTTTTTTTAATATTTCCCACACTCAGAACGAAGTAAGTAAAACTCTTCCCACTTGGGGGAATCTATGAAAATAAAACACTATTGTTACCTGTGCAAAAAAAACTGACATTTTCCGCATTTAAAAGACATTTTTGCCCTTGAAACTTAAAAATCGATTTTCTCAAAAACTATAAGGTCTTTTTGAAAAAAAATTTTTTCCTCTTATTCCCACTGATCCCCTTAATATACCCTGTAAATTTGGTGTTTCTAAATTTTAAGCAGGCTTTGCTATTAACCGTTAAAGTCGGCGGGTTTTTAAATGTATCTATTTTTCCTTTGAAACTTTAACATCGATTTTCTCAAAAACTATAAAGTCTTTTTGAAAAAATTTTTTTCCTCTTATTCCTTCTGATCTCCTTAATATATTCTCCAAATTTGAGGCTCTTAGCACTTAAGGGGGCTTTGCTATTAACCCTTAAAGTCGGCGGCTACCTAACATTGATCCATGCGTCAACTTTTCCGCTTGGCAGCATGACCTTACGCATTAATTGCTAGTAGGAATTTACGTGTAAGCCTATAACGTAACAACTTGAATTACGGTATTCTTACGCGTAATTGCGTAAGGGCAATGCGTAATTACAGACATGTACCGAAATCGAATGTCTATGCCGTAAGCGTAATTTCGTAATGCGTAATAGCGTAAAATTACGCGTAATGATCTGTAAGCGTAGCTTTTTCCATTACGATCAGCACTGCTTTGGTGGTGGTGGCCAACTGAGTGTTAAGTGGGGTGCCAGGATCAGAGCAGGAGGAGGAAGATATGTCCCACTTCCGTGCTGAAGCTGAGAAAGATGAGGTGTTCTGTGTTAAATAGTCAACTACGTCCTGACAATATTGGGGGTTGATGGCACGTGCCTTATTCTGAACACTGTACTTTGGTCGAGGGCTGCACAAAATCACAACAGCGCGACCTCGAACAGCCCTGCCATGTGGCCTGCCTTTGCCTTTTGTTTTGTCCATATTGGGGGGATGAAGTGAAAGGTATGCACTGACTTGATTAATACAATGTGCAGTCAGTCACACAGGTGCAGTTAACAGGTATGCACGGTGTGGTATATCACACTGCGTGCGCTCACGTAGGTAGGTGGGTGCACTGAAGTGAACAACAGGTAATAGGTATATGCAGTGATGGGTATTACAATGTGCACCTGTCACACACAGACAGGTACCGGACAGGCACAGTGACACTGCGTGCGCTCACGTAGGTAGGTGGGTGCACTGACTGAAGTGAACAACAGGTAGGTATATGCAGTGATGGGTATTACAATGTGCACCTGTCAAACACAGACAGGTACCGGTCAGGCACAGTGACACTGCGTGCGCTCACGTGGGTAGGTGGGTGCACTGTGAACAACAGGTAGGTAGGTATATGCAGTGATGGGTATTACAATGTGAACCTGTCACACACAGACAGGTATCGGTCAGGCACAGTGACACTGCGTGCGCTCACGTGGGTAGGTGGGTGCACTGTGAACAACAGGTAGGTAGGTATATGCAGTGATGGGTATTACAATGTGCACCTGTCACACACACAGGTAGTCACTGAATGTGCTGTGCCTGGCAGTGGCACACACAGTAGGAATTACCAAGGCTGTCTATGCAACACAGGTGTCAGTGGGACACACACTCAAAAAAAATAGATCACAAGAACAATATTAGCTCTCAAAAGAGCTGTTGAGGGGTTCTTTTTTAGCAATAAGAATCAGCAAGGAGCAAGCTAAGAAGCCTACAAGAGCCTAACTAAGCTTTCCCTATGAGAGTCTGCAGCAGCTTTCCCTTCTCTAATTAATGCAGGCACACAAGTGAGTCCAATGCCTGACGCTGCATGCCTTCTATAGGGGGGGAGGGGGCCCTCCAGGAGGGAGTGTAGCATAATTGGTTACAATGTGCCTGCTGACTGTGATGTAGAAGGTCAAAGTTGACCCTCACGATGCACTATGGGGGCGAACCAAACTTCCGGAAAAGTTCCCGGTTCGCCGCAATCGCGAATCACGGAAGTTCGCCAGGAACCGTTCGCCGGTGAACAATTCGAGCCATCTCTATAAACGACCGCTCAGGCGTTAAAAAAAATGCCGGTCGTCGGGAAAATCGTTGGAAAAATCACAAGGTATCACTTTAAAATACCACTTAAAATTCCAATCAAGGCATTGTCTTGACGTTTGATAAATGCAGGTTTTGAGCATTTCAATGATTTATTTAGATAGCAATATTAGACCCTTCAGTCATCTTTGTGCAGAATTTGGTTTATCGGCTAATGAGTATTTCAACTACTTACAAATTAATTACCTCAGTTTTAAAATATTTTAAAATTATCTTTGGGTATCAAGGGAGGTATATTAGATTGGTATGAAGATCTGTCTGAAAATACTGCTCTGAAATTAAAAAAAATGTATCCACCTTTGGTCTGTTGATCTAAAAATCCTGCTCTCATATCCCCAAATACTCAAATCTTACAAAAATATCAAAAAGTACTCTCATTGTATTTCTCACTTTGAAACATTTCAAAAAAATTCTCCATAGGTGGTATTTTATTCCTCGTAAACTAGCTACTTTTCCTAAAGATCATTCTCATGTGTTGAAGGAACTGTAATACTCTTGGTAACCTATTTCATATCCTTTGGGATTGCCCAGTTATCAAGCCTTATTGGATAGTAGTATTTTCTCTCATCAGTAAAAATATTGACTCTTTAGTTCCTCCTTCCCTAGATCTGGCTCTTTTGCATTTAAGTTTATACTCTTTTTCAATTCATCATAGATTTATCATCTCCCACATTTTATTTGTAAGTACACATCTACTTATTTGTACCTGGAAATCTTATGATATTCCTTGTCTTACACAAATTCTGAATACAACAGAACTAAACTTAACCACTTCTATACCATTAAATGTTGTGCTGATCTGTGCTGCGTGGGCTCTCCAGCCCACAGCACAGATCAGATAGCAGCCAGGCCGATCAGACTTCCCCCCTTTTTTCCCCACTAGGGGGATGTCCTGCTGGGGGGGTCTGATCGCCGCCGGCTGCTTGCGCTTGCGGGGGGGGGGGGGGGCTCTTCAAAGCCCCCCTCCGCAGCGCTTCCTGGCCTCCTTCCCCTTCCCTCCCTCTCCCTCCCCCTGTGAGCGGCGCAGGACGGATTTCCGTCCTGCGCCTGATGGGATAGGCTTTACCCTATCAGATGCCGGTGATCCCCGGCCAATCAGAGGCCGGGGATCACCGATCTCCTCTATGGCGCTGCTGCGCAGCAGCGCCGTATACATGTAAACACCGGGGAAGGTCTTCCCCGTGTGTTTACATTTACCCTGCGAGCCGCCGATCGGCTCGCAGGGTGTTCACGGAGACACCCTCCGTGAACTGACATGGAACGTTTCCATGGAATACACTTCAGGATTCAGGGGCGTATATATACGCACCGAGAATCCGGAAGTGGTTAAATATGGAAGCTTAATTAATCACTTACAGACAACTGGACGGATATACTTGTGTAGTGTAATTGTGGGGAGTCCATCACCAGTTTGTTACTAAATGAGGCACATGTGGTATCATTTTAATGGTGACAAATTGTACAGGGTGGGCCATTTATATGGATACACCTTAATAAAATGGGAATGGTTGGTGATATTAACTTCCTGTTTGTGGCACAGTGTATGTGCGGGGGAAAACTTTTCAAGATGGGTGGTGACCATGGCAGCCATTTTGAAGTCGGACATTTTGAATCTAACTTTTGTTTTTTCAATAGGAAGACGGTCATGTGACACATCAAACTTATTGGGAATTGCACAAGAAAAAACAATGTTGTGCTTGGTTTTAACGTAACATTATTCTTTCATTAGTTATTTACACGTTTCTCTTTGTTTACAGCGATTGACATGTCACTGAGGTTACAACGTGAGGAGCGGATAGAAATTGTGTTGAAGTTTGGTGAATGCAGTAACTGGGTCATTGCAGCAGAATTCAATGCAAGACACCCTACGAGACCACCCATCTCCCATGCTACAGTTAGCAAACTGCTTGCTAAATTTCGTAAAACTGGTTCAGTGTTGGATTTGCCAAAATGTGAATGCATGAAATCTGTCACTAATGAAGAAACATCAGTGGCTGTCCTAGCTTCATTCAGCAAGAGCCCACAGTGTAGCACTCGCCGCATGTCACTGGAGAGTGACATTAGTCGAACATCCCTTCAGCGGAAATTAGCTACTCACAAATGGCACCCTTACAAACTCCAGCTACTGCAGCATCTCAACAAGGATAACCCAGATCGGCGCACTGAATTTGCAGAATGGGCAAAACTGAAATTGGGTCCATACACAATCAATCGAGCTGTGCTCTCTGTTGGCTGTATAACCGCATACACTACGACAATAAATTCTGAAGATTATTTGTGCAAGGGTTGAGTCCAGAATTGATTGATTGTGTATGGACTTGATTTTGATGGGAGGCTTGATGGACCTCCTACGGTGAAGTGTGACTCCCCGAGAATAATAGAGTAACACCTGAGGACTGTGGACAACCCTGACTGTGTTTGTCAAAACTAAAATTGGAACAGGACCCTCAGTTTACGCAGAAGATTTTGTTCAGTGATAAGGCAAACTTTTATGTGAATGGTGAAGTTAACAAACAAAACCACCGCTATCTATTGGTCTGACACTAACCCACATTGGATAGATCCCTCCAAGACTTTTGGAACAAAAAAATTGATGCTATGGTGTGGTATAGATAGTGAGGCTGAATGGAGTAATGGTTAAGGGCTCTGCCTCTGACACAGGAGACCTGGGTTCAAATCTCGGCTCTGCCTGTTCAGTAAGCCAGCACCTATTCAGTAGGAGACCTTTGGCAAGTCTCCCTAACACTGCTACTGCCTATAGAGCGCGTCCTAGTGGCAGCAGCTCTGGCGCTTTGAGTCCGCCAGGAGAAAAGCGCGATATAAGTGTTCTGTGTTTGTTGTTTGTTTGTTTGTTCTTCATCAATGGAAATCTCAAGGCCACTTAATATGCATCATTGCTACATGATGATGTGTTTCCCTCTTTATGCACTGAAGCTGACACGTTCCCTGAGTTTTTCCAGCAAGATGGTGCACCACCACATTATGGGTGTCAGGGCGAGCATTCCTAGATGAACAGTTTCCTGGAAAATGGATTGGTCATTGTGGGCCAGTTGAATGGCCCCCAAGGTCTCCCGATCTGACCCCCTTAGACTTTTATCTTTGGGGTCATCTGAAGGCAATTGTCCATGCTGTGAAGATGCGAGATGTGCAGCACCTGAAACTACGGATACTGGAAGTCTGTGCTAGCATTTCCCCTGCGGTGTTGCTATCAGTGTGTGAAGAGTGGGAGAAAAGGGTTGCATTGACAATCCAAAACAGCACATCGAACACATTTTATAAGTGGTCAGAATCTTGTAAATAACTAATGAAAGAATAAAGTTACATTAAAACCAAGCACACCATTGTTTTTCTTGTAAAATTCCCAATAAGTTTGATGTGTCACATGACCCTCTTCCTATTGAAAAAACAAAAGTTTAATTAAAAATGGCCGACTTCTAAATGGCTGCCATGGTCACCACCCATCTTGGAAAGTTTTCCCCCTCACATATACTAATATGCCACAAACAGGAAGTTAATATCACCAACCATTCCCATTTTATTAAGGTGTATCCATATAAATGACCCACCCTGTAGAATACATTTTGGTGTGTCTTACAGATTGGATCCGCGTCACATAAAAATACCGTAAATTGGGACAATCTCAATGAAACATAAAAAAGTCATTTTCAAAATTATGATCAAACTTGGGAAAGTTTTAGCAAAACTACAAGAGACATTTGTGCTAACATTTTAACCAAGATAAGTAGTAGAATAGAGTTTAGAGAGTTTTAGGAGTGTGGCCTATGTTTTGTGTGTTCTTTTTAGTCTCAAACTGAAACAAAAGCAATTCAATTTTTGCATATTCTGTATGAAAATAAAAGACTTGTAAAATGAAAAAGTGACAGAATATAAAAGAAAAAAAACATATATTGTTACCTTAGGAACTTGGCTTTTTAAATATACATGCCATGAAGGTATGTTACTATTATTTTTGAAAATAAGGTCTTGTGATCATCGATAGTGTACAATGACAAAGCAAAAGTGACAAACAGAAAAAAGTCACCTTAATTTCCAAATACAATATTGTCACCATACATTGTACTAGGGACACAATTTAAATGTTGTAAAAACCAGGATGGACAAGCAAATCAAATTTCTGGGCTTAACTTATAGTTAGCATTAATTATTGTAAAGCTATAATGGATGTAAATGGAGAAAAGGTGTGTTTTTTCTATTTGTCCCTTATTTTCCCTTTGAAATGCATAGAAAATAAGGTATAGTAATTATCACACACTAAAAGCCCAATTTGTTCTGAAAAAAAAACAATATATAGATCATTTAGGTGTGATAAGTAGTAATAAAGTTATTAGCGAATAAATGGTAGCAGCACTGATATGCAAAAATTGCTCTCATCCTGAAGTGGTTAAAATCAACATTCTTCAGCAAACCCATTACAACTACTCACATGGGCCTCAATTCACTAAGATCATGCTGGAGATAATAAGGCAAGAGAAAACTTACCTCCACATAAGAGAGAGTTATCTTAGCTCTTCATTCCTTAAGTTACCTCCTCTGTAGTTAAGTTACCTCCTCTGTAGTTATTTTACCTCCTCTGTAGTTAATTTACCTCCTCTGTAGTTATTTTCACACGCAGTTAATAAACAGCCTGTCTTTAACTCTGGAGTTATTTTAAGGATTGAAGAGTTAACTTAAAGACAGAAGAGTTAACTTTAGGTTTGCCTGAGGTAAAATGTTTCCTGAATACTACATGCCTTATCACCATGGTAACAACTCTAGAAGAGTTATTAAAGACAGGAGATAAACTTAGTGAATTGAGGCCATTATCTCTTAAATAAACATGTTAGAATATCTTAGAGGCCATAGAGACCATATTGAATGGTTTCATTTATTTATTTTCCATCTTCTAATTGGAGAGGGGTTTGTTTTGCATTAGATTTCTTATCTTTAACCACTTCTCCTCCCCCGGGACGAGTATCTATGTTCCTGCAAAACACCAAAAATTCAAGAAAATCGAAGTGCCTGTGTCAATGATCGCTGGCATCAATGAGTTGGCAGTGCCACGATCATTTATAGCGTCCGAAGTAACACAGCCACGCATTACTTCCTATTTACTTACTTATAGTATGCGTATAGGAAATAATGCGCAAGGACATCTTGTGGCAAAATAGTAAAATTACACCTATATACATTTATTTTTGTAAAAAGACCCACAAAATTAACTCCTTCCCTCCCACACTCTTCCATAGTACCCAAATACATTTTTTGCATAAAAAAAAAAGAAAAAATATATGAAAATAGTTACCCTACGAACATAAGTTTTTTAATATGTATGTCAAGCGGGTATATTACTGTTATCCTTTGAAATAATTGGCTTATAGTTAATGATGGACGCAAAACTGAAAAAAAATGCACCTTTATTTCAAAATAAAATATTGGCGCCAACGATTGTACTATGTTGCAATAACTGGGACAAATGGGCAAATAAAATGTGTGGGTTTTATCCACATTAGAACACTTCATTTTAAAACTATAATGGACAAAAACTGAGAAATAAAGATTTCTTTCCATTTTTTTCTTATTATTCCCATTTAAATGCATATAGAATAAAATAATTCTTAGCAAAAAGTACCACACAAAGAAGCCTAACTGGTGGAAAAAAACAAGATATAGATTGTTTCGTTATAGGCGAATGAATGGAAGGAGCACTGAAAGGTGAAAAGTACTCTGGTACGTAAAGTGGTTAAAGCGGCATAAAACCCTGACATAATATTCAATAAAAACATGTTCTCCTACTTTTTATATGCCATACGGTTATCATATTTGGATTTGTGCATAAATATTATTATTCATTTAGAAATTACAAGTTCCCAAAAGTACAGTTTTTTGCTTGGAGAGCTGCCTTTGCATTTTGTTCATAACTGGTTTTATTCATGTTGTGTTGAAGGCAAAAATGCTTTTAGTGTCTCTCTGTGTCCAGGAGCTTCTGCACAGTCAGAGAATGTGTCACATTCCTCACTTGATACAATTAAGTAAACACAAGATAACATTATCTGCGACCAGATTTCTCTGCACTGAACTTTCAAGCTCTGTGTGTAACTAATTGAATGCTGTTCTAGTAAAAAAAAAAAAATGGTGGTAGTATATAATATGCAGTAAATAATTTTTTAGAGCAAAGAAGAAATGCTGGGTTTCATTCCGCTTTAATGCCTGTTTTAAAGAGACTCAGAGATGAAGAACCAAAAAGAATCAATTCTTACCCGGGACTTCCTCCAGCCGCATAAACACGTGTGAGACCCTCAGCCGCGATCAGCCCTATTAACTTGTTCAGTTGCTACAGTCCGGGTCTACTGCAAATGTGCAGTAGATCCGCGCATGCGCAGAAGACCCAGAATTATCCCAACTGAGCAAGTTATCGGGGCTGATCACAGCTGAACGGCATACCGCGGGAGGACACCGAGGGTCTCACACGGTTTTATGGGGCTGGCGTAAGCCCTGGGAAATTATCGACTCTTCGAGTTTTTCATCTCTGAGTCTATTATATATTATTATACAAAGTATATTGATATTGGTTTAGTATTCTAGTAGAAATATACTTAGTTAAAAATATATTTGTTTTATAAGTAATGATATAATTTTTGGTTGTCGAGATTAATCTGCATTAACGTTGTTATTCATGGATGTTTGTTGTTTGTGATAAAATTCTCAATAAAAATTTGTTGAAATTAATTTTATAGATCACTGGTCAAGAGAAAGAGTCCCAAGAAGACCTCCAACCACCCGCACCCTCTGGATGCCCCTCCCTCACTTCAAAGCCTGAAACAGGAAGACCACTCTGTAAAGGAAGGAAGTGCTGGTGCCAAGGCTTCAAACAACTCTACAGCTGCAGCTCATTCACAAGCAAAGACCAGATTCACTTATGCATAGCACCACCTTAGAGGACTGAAGAAGCAGCAGATGGGACTCTGAAGAGGGGGAGTTTTGTGTGTCCGAAATGTTTTCTTCTCCTTTGTATTCTAGCATTTTCATTTGAGGAAGTGCAGGAACTCAGACATGGCTGTTGATTGGCCAAGGCTGGAGAAAATAAGTGATCCAGCAAACCTGTATAGATTTGTTAAAGAGACTCTGAAGTGAGAATAAATCTTGCTTCAGAGCTTATATTCAGCAGGGGCATGTGTGCCCCTGCTAAACCGCCACTATCACGCGGCTAAACGTCCCTTACCTCCCAAATCCCCTCCGGGGAACTCTTCCTGGTGAGGCAGGGCTAATGGCCGCAGCCCTGCCTCCACGTGCGTCTATCAGCGTGTATCCCCGCCTCTCCCCCGCTCCTCTCAGTCTTCCTTCGCTAAGAGGGGCGGGGGAGAGGCGGCAATGCGCTGCTGATAGACGGCGCTGTGAGGCAGGGCTGCAGCCATTAGCCCTGCCTCAAGAGCAGCAAAATCTACGACCAATTTGGTCATGGATTTTGCAGGGGGGGATTTGGGGGGTAAGGGACCCCCGTTTAGCCGCGGGATAGCAGAGTTTTAGCAGGGGCACATATGCCCCTGCTGAATATAAGCTCTGAAGCGAGATTTATTCTCGCTTCAGTGTCTTTTTAAACATAATAATAATCTGCTATTAAATTGCAAAAGCTTGAAATTCATGCCTGGGTCATAACAAAACAAAGTAGGGACTCCTGACAGGCTAGTAAATGACTGCAGTCACATACATTCAATCACAGAGAAATCCTTTATCTTTATAAATTCAGGCTGATTTGCACTTAGTAAAGATGGGCTCATGCTGGGGGATCCACACAAAACAAGAAATTTGGGTGCCAGAGACACTGTGGAGGAAAGGGCGCCGCTGTAGGCATCAATGATAAAAGCCGTGATTAGTGGCAGTGAAGGGGAATTTGTGCACACGAATGCGCAATTAGTGGCAATGATGGACGCCTGAAGCCGCAAGAACCCACAATTATTGGCAATGATAGGTGCCCAAGGCAATGAGAACCAGCGATTAGCGTCAATGATGGGCGCCCAAGGTGCGACAATGTGCAAGAGAATGCAATTTTCACCCAAGTGTGAGAAAACGCGGAAGCACGGCCGCATGCACTTCTGGCAAGGCGGCGGATTCCGCGTCCAGCGCGACTACTGATGCATGTGCTCACTCGTCTTTGTGTCTGCCCGCATGCGCTGGTGGCATGGCGGCGGATTCCGCGTGCAGCGCAGTGGGCATTTCACAGCAAAGTTCTGGTGTGGCTGGGAGCTGTAGTCCACATAGGTTTAGGTGGACGCGCGCACGTGCTGAGAGGAAGAGCTTTATGCCAGTCAGTGGGGGATCAGCTGACCAGGCTGGTCAGCTGACGCCAGAAACGGTTTCCATTGGTCCAACACTTGGGGGAGGCGCTGGAGAGCGCTGAACTATATATACTGGTGGCTGGGCATTTGCTGGTTGTCTGCCGTTGCGATCACTACGTGGTAGCACTCAGCAGTGGTGCTCAGCAGAGCTCGAATATTCGAGTAGCTCGAATATTCAAGCTCTTTTTCAGCTATTCGAGCCTAAATACCGAGCTCGAATAGCTGCAGCTATTCGAATGGGCTATTCGAGTTAATTCGAATAGCCCATTCACTATTCGCGCTATTCGAGCAAACAGCGCTATTCGAGCTCGAATACCGAGCTCGAATAGCGTCATAGCCCAGATTGATGTCCTTAGAGCCAATCAGAGGGCTCCCAGGCCCTCTGACGGCAGCCAATCACAGAGGGGGACCCTGGCCAGCCCCTACCCTATAAATAGCGGTCGCCATTTTAGGTTTTTCCGTCCTTGCCTGACTTTGTACAGAGAGAGATCTGCTCCTTTGTGCTTTGGCTTAGCAAGAGCTTTATTGTGGTCAATCACCTAGCGTTTTTGCTCACATACACCTCCTATATACACCTATATTGTTGTTAGTTAGATAGACATTGTATTTTAGTTAGTAGCTTGTGTGTTACATAGAGACAGCCAGCTGCTGCAGGCAAGCTTACACAGCTTTAGGCCTCAGGGCCTTGCCTGTGTGGGCACAGCTGTCCTCCTGTCCTCTGTTAGTTTATTTCTCATCTATACCAGTGTTTCGGCTGTCCTTTACTACTGAGTGATTGTATTTTGTAGTATACTGTAACTGTACTAGGACACTCACTGTCACTGTTTGTTCGTTCATAGCTCCTGCGTGTGTGCGTGCACTGTCTGTACAGTACACACACTCGATTTCCTTCTGATTACTACTGATTATTGTAATTTCTAGTTGTACTTACTGTTACTACTTACTGTACTAGGGACACTCAGTCACTGTTCATAGGCTAGCTCCTGCGTGTGTGCGTGCGTGCACTGTCTGTACAGTACACACACTCTATTTCCTTCTGATTACTACTGATTATTGTAATTTCTAGTTGTACTTACTGTTACTACTTACTGTACTAGGGACACTCAGTCACTGTTCATAGGCTAGCTCCTGCGTGTGTGTGTGCGTGTACTGTCTGTAGTGTACTACACACACTCTATTTCCTTCTACTGAATCTGATTACTACTGATTATTGTATTTTCTAGTTAGTGTAGTAGGGGACACACTCACTGTTCACTGTTCACACTTACTGATTACTGAATTATTGTATTTTGTATTAGTACTGTACTAGTAATCACTTAGCGATCTAATCACTTAGTGATTAGTGTCACCTCACCCACCAACCCACTCCATTAAAGTACCCCACTTTTTCACCCGCCCTTTTAAAAAACTTTTTTGTTTACGCCCAAAACATCAAAGATGTCTGGAAGTGGCAGCCAGCGCGGTTTGGGCAAGGGGAAGGGCAGCAAGGGAATCAGGAGGAGAGGGAGCAGCATTGTGGCAAGCCGCGGCCGCGCCACCATGCACAGTTCCGCAGCAGCTGCGTCAGTGGCTAACATTCCACCTCTAGCCACTGGCCGTGGACGCCTTGGGCACCGCCCAGCAGGAGCATCTGCAACTCACGCTGCAGAGACACAGCAGCAGCAGCAGCAGCGTGTAGTACCTGCTCCTATTTTCCTCCAGCCGGGTCGGAAACGTCCCATTGAGGAAAAGGATGCAGCCACTGTGGTGCAACTGATGACCGAGGAGGAGCAGCCCGCCATCAGCTCTGCATCCGAGGCCTCCACCCTCACCACCACCACCACCCCTGTTCGCAGCAGCCGCCCAGCAGGGCCTGGGGAGGAGGCCACTTCACCGTCAGTCGCCGACCTGTCATTCAGCAGTCTTTTGACCCCAGGCATGATGAGTCAATTGTCTGCTGTTGTTGGCGATTTGGAGGAGGAGATGCTGATGGGCACTTTGGGGGATGAGGGATTGGACAGCAAGACTGTGGCGACAGTCAAGCAGCCCATCCATGCATCAGGAGAGGAGTTTGGGGGGTCATCATCCCAGCAAGGACATGTTTCAGGAGGGGGGGGATGATGATGACACGGTGACAGACAAAGACTGGGTGCCACCAGCTCCTGGGGATGTCGTCGTCAGCAGCTCTGAGGAGGAGGAGGATGCGCTTGTGGGCCTTGCAAGGAGGCGCATCATTGCAAGCATTGGCAGCAGTAGGCAGGTCCCACAGCCTGCTGGTGTCTCAGGCTCAGCAGCAGCAGCAGCAGCATCTGCCAGTACCACCACCAGCCGCACCCAAGCCCCCCCCTTCCCAACCACCACAGGGAGACAGGCAGCAGCGGCTCCAGGCCGTAGGGGGTTGTTCTTGTCACCAATCTGGCGATTTTTCACAATGCCCACAGTGTACAGCAAGTACGCCACTTGCAACCACTGTCAGCGGAAGTTGAGCCGAGGTGCAGACCCCTTAAAGTTCAGCACCAGCTCGCTCATCAATCACCTTGCTGCTAAACATTTCCACCAGCATGAGGAGTTCCAGAGGCTGAAGGCATCTGGTGCTGGCAGTGGCACCACACCCATCACTGCACAGCCTTCAGCAGCAGCAGCAGCAGCAGCAACAGCAGCCACCCGCCCTCCTGCTCCTCCAGCAGCACCAGCAGGAGTGCGGAAACGCACTGCTCCTCCCCCCTCTGCAACTCCTGCCGCCGACACTGAGGCCTGTTCTGGCAGCCAGTCCTCAGTGGCCTCTTCTGCTGTGTCCGCTGATTCCCGTGCTAGCAAAAGGCCACGCCAGAGCCTTTTGAGCGAGTCCTTCCAGGGGGTGGTTAGGGCTCTGCCTCCCAGCAGCCGTCGCGTGCGGCAGCTGAACGGCTTGCTGGCACGGGCCATGTGCTCCCAACTCCTGCCATACACGCTCGTGCAGGAGGGGAGCGACATGCGTGCGCTGCTTGCTTGTGCAGCCCCAGACTGGCAGCTCCCCAGCAGACACTTCTTTGTCCGCAAGGCCATTCCTGCACTGCACCGCTTTGTGATGGCCAATGTGGAGCGAGGGCTGGAGCACGCGGTTGGTGAAAGGGTCCACGTCACCATGGACTCCTGGAGCAGCCGCTTCGGGACAGGCCGCTACCTGTCCTTCACTGTCCACTGGGTCAGCTTGGTGGAAGGGGGTGAGGATGGGAGAGCAGCAGCGGGCACAGCAGCAGCAGCAACACAGTGGGTGGTGCCACCCCGCAGGGTCAGGGGAACTGCAGCAGGTTCCTCCGATCCTCTGCCATCCTCCGGCACACCTGGCCAAACCCCCCGCCTCAGCAGCAGCGTGAAGGCTCGTCACTGCCAAGCGCTGCTGCAGTTGGTCAGCCTTGGGAAGACCAAACTGACGGCAACCCATGTGTTGGCCAAACTCCAGGAGCAGGAGAGGATTTGGCTGACCCCCAGAGGCCTCAGAGTCGGAGAGGTGGTGCCCGACAATGGGGCCAATCTGGTTGCCGCAATTGACAGGGGAAACCTGACCCACATCCCCTGTCTTGCCCATGTGCTGAACCTGGTGGTGCAGAAGTTCTTGCGCACCTACCAGGGGATGGGCGAACTGCTGGAAACAGCAAGGAACGTTGTGTGTCACTTCCGGCGCTTGGCTGCAGCCTGTGCGAGCCTGGAAGACGTGCAAAAGGAGCTGGAGCTGCCACGCCATCGGCTGATCCTTGACGTTCCAACTCGCTGGAACTCCACCCTGGCGATGTTGGAGCGTCTTGTTGAACAGAAGCACGCTGTCAACCAGTACCTTGCCCTGGCCACGTTTCCGCTGCTCAGAAAAGGGACAAGACCAGCAACATCCCGTCCATCGTCCCCGATGACGACTGGAGGCACATGCAGCAGGTGTGCTTAGTGCTGGCTCCCTTTCTGCAGGCCACTAACATGGTGAGCAGGGACCATGCTATGGTCTGCGAGTGGGTGCCCCTGGTTTGTCTGCTGAACAGGGCCCTCGATGCTTTGCTGGAACAGGGAGCGGCAGCCTTGGACCAGCAGGAGCGGCAAGCAGCTGCACAGTCCACCTCTGAGGGGGAGGAGGAGGAGGACTTGGTGGAGGTCCCTGACCTTGCTGCTGATGAGGGGGATCAGCACAGCGCAGCTGAGTTGGTGCGGGGGTGGAGAGAGGATGAGGCTGAGGAGGCAGAGGAGGAGGATGAGGACAGCACTGCCGTCGATGTGCCAGCACACGTGGCCCGCCTCTTCCCAATGGCAGCGCACATGCTGACGTGCCTGCGCAAGGACCCCAGGGTGATCCAGATGAAGCAGAGGGAGGACATCTGGATCAGCATGATGTTGGATCCACGCCTCAAGGGGAAGTTGAGCCAGTTCCTGCCGCCTGCAGGAGGAGACCCAGCGCAACAAATAAGGAGCTTGCAGCAGGCCCTTGTTGAGCGCTTGGAGGAATCCTTCCCCCAGCCTTCCACCCCCACTGTCCAGCCAGCACAAAGGCAGCAGCAGATGCCTGCATCCAGCAGCAAGCGCCCCACAGACCTGCTGTCTCTCAGCAACGAGCTCTACAGAACTGTAGAGGCTCCGGCAGCAGTGACTAGAGAGGAGGTGCATGCAGCAGCATCCTCCTCCGGTCACAGCCAGCGCCTGACCCGCATGGTGGCTGACTACATGGGGTCCTACAGCGGGCTTGACAGCGATGCCCCTGTTGATGCCATGAAGTATTGGGTCAAGCGCCTGGAGAACTGGAGCGAGCTGGCGCAGTACGCCCTGGAAGTGCTGTCCTGCCCCCCTTCCAGCGTGCTGTCCGAGCGCTGCTTCAGTGCAGCTGGTGGCGTGGTCACCGAGAAACGCTCACGTCTGTCTCACAAGTCTGTGGACAGACTGACGTTTCTCAAGATGAACCAGGCGTGGGTGGAAGGCGAGTTCCTGGCCCCTGTTGTCGGCGAGAGGGGGACATGAACTGGCTGCCGGAAGAACCATCGTTAATATGCCTTACCACCCTTTACCACCTCCTGGCTCCTGCTCACTAAGCCAGCCTGTTTCACTTTGACTATTACGTCGCCTGCAGCCACACATTTTACATCTACAGTGGGCTGCTGTGTACTGCCCTTCTGCTGTCTGTCTGTGTTTCCCACTGCCAGGGTACACAGATTTACCTTCTGCTGCCACTCTGCCACCAGCTATTACGTCCAACAATAGCTACTCTCATTACTTCTCCATTCCTCCTGCTGCCGCTGCTGTCTGTCTGTGTTTCCCACTGCCAGGGTACACAGAATTACCTTCTGCTGCCACTCTGCCACCAGCTATTACGTCAAACAATAGCTATATCTGTGTAATTTGCTGTGAAAACAAAACAAAAAAACCATTAAAAAAAAAGGTTTAATTTTTCTGAGGTGCCCGGGTTGAAAACTGTGTTGTCCCAGTTGTGTATTGGACACGATGTGGGCTGCACGACCGCTGTCTGGGACCTCCTGTTGTGTTTATTTACAGCCCTGGTATCACCGCTAGGTACCAGGGCTATTATGTCACGCTGCCTGCCTGCTGCCACACTCACACTACTCCTCCATTCCTCCTGCTGCTGCTGCTGTTTGTCTGTGTTTCCCACTGCCAGGGTACACAGAATTACCTTCTGCTGCCACTCTGCCACCAGCTATTACGTCCAACAATAGCTACTCTCATTACTCCTCCATTCCTCCTGCTGCTGCTGCTGTCTGTCTGTGTTTCCCACTGCCAGGGTACACAGAATTACCTTCTGCTGCCACTCTGCCACCAGCTATTACGTCCAACAATAGCTACTCTCATTACTCCTCCATTCCTCCTGCTGCTGTCTGTCTGTGTTTCCCACTGCCAGGGTACACAGAATTACCTTCTGCTGCCACTCTGCCACCAGCTATTACGTCAAACAATAGCTATATCTGTGTAATTTGCTGTGAAAACAAAACAAAAAAACCATTAAAAAAAAAAAAAGGTTTAATTTTTCTGAGGTGCCCGGGTTAAAAACTGTGTTGTCCCAGTTGTGTATTGGACACGATGTGGGCTGCACGACCGCTGTCTGGGACCTCCTGTTGTGTTTATTTACAGCCCTGGTATCACCGCTAGGTACCAGGGCTATTATGTCACGCTGCCTACCTACCTGCTGCCACACTCACACTACTCCTCCATTCCTCCTGCTGCTGCTGCTGTCTGTCTGTGTTTCCCACTGCCAGGGTACACAGATTTACCTTCTGCTGCCACTCTGCCACCAGCTATTACGTCCAACAATAGCTACTCTCATTACTCCTCCATTCCTCCTGCTGCTGCTGCTGCTGCTGTCTGTCTGTGTTTCCCACTGCCAGGGTACACAGAATTACCTTCTGCTGCCATTCTGCCACCAGCTATTACGTCAAACAATAGCTATATCTGTGTAATTTGCTGTGAAAACAAAACAAAAAAACCATAAAAAAAAAAAAGGTTTAATTTTTCTGAGGTGCCCGGGTTGAAAACTGTGTTGTCCCAGTTGTGTATTGGACACGATGTGGGCTGCACGACCGCTGTCTGGGACCTCCTGTAGTGTTTATTTACAGCCCTGGTATCACCGCTAGGTACCAGGGCTATTATGTCACGCTGCCTGCCTGCTGCCACACTCACACTACTCCTCCATTCCTCCTGCTGCTGCTGCTGTCTGTCTGTGTTTCCCACTGCCAGGGTACACAGAAAAACCTTCTGCTGCCACTCTGCCACCAGCTATTACGTCAAACAATAGCTATATCTGTGTAATTTGCTGTGAAAACAAAACAAAAAAACCATTAAAAAAAAAAAAGGTTTAATTTTTCTGAGGTGCCCGGGTTGAAAACTGTGTTGTCCCAGTTGTGTATTGGACACGATGTGGGCTGCACGACCGCTGTCTGAGACCTCCTGTTGTGTTTATTTACAGCCCTGGTATCACCGCTAGGTACCAGGGCTATTATGTCACGCTGCCTACCTACCTGCTGCCACACTCACACTACTCCTCCATCCCTCCTGCTGCTGCTGCTGTCTGTCTGTGTTTCCCACTGCCAGGGTACACAGAATTACCTTCTGCTGCCACTCTGCCACCAGCTATTACGTCCAACAATAGCTACTCACATTACTCCTCCATTCCTCCTGCTGCTGCTGCTGTCTGTCTGTGTTTCCCACTGCCAGGGTACACAGAATTACCTTCTGCTGCCACTCTGCCACCAGCTATTACGTCAAACAATAGCTATATCTGTGTAATTTGCTGTGAAAACAAAACAAAAAAACCATTGAAAAAAAAAAGGTTTAATTTTTCTGAGGTGCCCGGGTTGAAGACTGTGTTGTCCCAGTTGTGTATTGGACACGATGTGGGCTGCACGACCGCTGTCTGGGACCTCCTGTTGTGTTTATTTACAGCCCTGGTATCACCGCTAGGTACCAGGGCTATTATGTCACGCTGCCTGCCTCATTGACTGCCTGCTGCCACACACTCATCCTCCTCCTCCTGCTGCTGAATTTACCTCCTGCTGTCTGTGTGTTTCCACTGCCAGGGAGCACATACAATGGCGCTTCCACCATGGTTACGCTCAAAAATAGCTGCATTTCTTTAAAATAACAAAAAAAATATATATACTTTTTATTAATACTTTGTGATATTATTTTTAGAGGTGTCCGGGTTGAAAACTGTGTTGTCCCAGTTGTGTATTGGATATGATGTGGGCTTCACGACCGCTGTCTGGAACCTCATGCTGTGTATTTACGGCCTGGTACCACCGCTAGGTACCACACAGCCTATTATGTCTCGCTGCCTGCCTCATTGACTGCCTGCTGCCACACAATCATCCTCCTCCTCCTGCTGCTGCTGCTGAATTTACCTCCTGCTGTCTGTGTGTTTCCACTGCCAGGGAGCACATACAATGGTGCTTCCAACATGCGTGCGCCACCAGCTATTTATTACGCTCAAAATTAGCTGCATTTCTTTAAAAAATATATATATATAAAAGAGAAATAAGTGAAGAAGAAGAAGATGATATAGAAGAAGAAGAAGATATAGAAAAAGAAGAAGGAGAAAAAGAAGAAGATATAGAAAAAGAAGAAGACGAAATAGAAAAATAACAATAAGAAGAGGATATAGAAAAAGAAGATATAGAAAAAGAAGATATAGAAGAAGAAGATGAAGAAGAAGAAGATGAAGAAAAAGAAGATGAAAAAGAAGATGAAGATGAAGAAGATGAAGAAGATGAAGAAGAAGAAGAAGAAGAAGATGATGAAGAAGAAGATGATGAAGAAGATGAAGATGAAGAAAATGAAGAAGAAGAAGATGAAGAAGAAGAAGAAGATGAAGAAGAAGAAGATGATGAAGAAGAAGAAGATGAAGAAGAAGAAGATGAAGAAGAAGAAGAAGATGAAGAAGAAGAAGAAGAAGAAGAAGAAGAAGATATAGAAGAAGAAGAAGAAGATATAGAAGAAGAAGAAGAAGATATAGAAGAAGAAGAAGAAGAAGAAGATATAGAAGAAGAAGAAGATATAGAAGAAGAAGAAGATATAGAAGATAAAGAAGAAGAAGAAGTATATACACTACTGAACAGAATTTTGGACACAACTTCTCTTCTCTTTCCACCTTTTTTTTTTAAAGGAACATCCCCACATAATCACTTGCTGTTGTTACTTGGAAAAAAAGATGTTTCTTGCATCACTCACCCTCAAAACAAGTGTTGGAAGCTATTTAAGGCCAATTCGAATAGTCAGCTCGAATAATGAGCTTGAATACCGACTCGAATAGTGAGCTCGAAGTCCGAGGTCGAATCGAATAGTAAAAAATATTTGACTCGAATATTCGACCGAATTCGAATAATTTACTATTCAAATTCGACCAAACTCGAATAATAAAAAGGGGTATCCGAGCATCACTGGCACTCAGACCTTGTCTGTATCTGTGTTATTAGACCAGTTTCCAAAGGTGTTGATGGCCAAGGATCTCACACCTTAGTCTAGGAGTTCTGTTATTATCTGTATTATATTCTAGATCAGTTTCCAAGGTGTTGACGGCCAAGGAACTCACACCGTAGCTTAGACATTGTTGATTATTTGTTATGACTTTCTGCTTCCCTGACCATTCTTCTGATCTCTGATTTTGTACCTTGTCTCTCTGATACTCTGTTGCCAAAACTCGGCTAGTCTCTGGATTCTGCATCTGCCTCCTGTCCCTGTACTTTATCTGTCCGTGTGTTTACGACCTGGCTTGTCCGACCTCGAGAACTATCTCTCCTGATAGGAGATAGTTCACAGATCTGTCAGTGACACTTCTCCATTAGTGTCACTCACGTTCTGTCCTTCCCACTCGCTGTCTGACTCCTCCCCGGGGAGAGTCCAGACTACGGAAGGAACCAGTTGCCAAACAGTATTCCTATCTGCTCTTGCACCTGCCTTCCAGGTGCGCTCCTCAAAGTATTACTGTTGCACCAAAACACTCTTATCACTTAGGTGTCCAGAGGTTAGAGATATATCTGATTATTGGTGATACTGCAGATCATCAATAATCTGGTATATATCTGCATTCTCGGTGATACTGCAGATCACCGGTAATCAGATCTTCTCTGTGTTACACCGATTGTTACAGAACGGCAGACCAAACTCAAATGGACGCACTCACGGCCCGTCTGGGCACCCTCACCACTGCGGTGGAAAATATCAACCGAGTACTGGGCAGTCACCAGACGCAACTTAATGCATTGTCTGTGTCTGTTCATGCCGTACAGACGGCTGTGAATGATGTGCGATCTCCTCTTAGCACGGACATACGTATGCCCGTACCGGAAAGATTTTCTGGTCACACATCTGATTTCCAAAATTTTAGGAGTAGAGTGTTGTCATACTTTGAGTTAAGACCCAATAGTTCAGGAACCATTACTCAAAGAATCACGTTTATTAAGACCTTGTTATCAGGCGATTCCCAGACCTGGGCATATAGTCTCCCTGACGATCACAAAGCCATGACCTCTGTGAAAGAGTTTTTTAATGCTATGGCCATAATTTACGATGATCCGGACATTGCCTCGACTTCTGAGCGGAAGCTCAAATTATTGCGTCAAGGCAAGGGTTCGGTGGAGGATTATGCAGCCGAATTTAGGAGGTGGTCAGTGTCTGCCAGGTGGGACACATATGCTTTTCTCTATTGTTTTTTGTCAGGGCTTTCAGATGAGGTTTCAGAGTTCATGTTAGGACAACCTGAACCTAGGTCCATTGATGAAGCCATTGCATCTGCCATCCGAATAGATCGCCGTCTGCGCTATCATAGGCAGACCTGTGGAAGAAGTAGTGTAAAAATTGTGTCTCATGCTGCACCTTCAGTGATTCCACCTTCACCCGCTTCGCCTCCACCTGAGCCAATGCAGATTGGTCGGTCTCGTTTGTCTCAGGTGGAGCGGAAGTGCAGGTTGTCTGAACAGTTGTGTCTCTACTGTGCAGAGGGGGGTCATAGGGTGCAAAATTGTCCCAAGAGGTTGGGAAACGCTACTGCCTAGTTGTACTCAGGGGTCAGGCCCTAGGCGCTCAGTTGGTACTCCTCAATGACGAGCGACTTCTTCTCCCTTGTACTATTTCTTGGGAAGATAAGTCTGAAGTTACTGAGGCCTTCATTGACTCAGGCTCAGCAGCTAATTTTATGGATGTTGAGTTTGCTAAAAAATTTGGTATTCCGTTCACGCCGATAAACCCACGTATTCAGGTTACGGCAGTGGATGACTCTCCTCTGCAGGGAAACTATCCGCTGTCTCAGACACCAAAAGTAGGAATTACTATCAGGGTGTTACATTTTGAAAAGTTACAGTTTTTTGTGTTACATATGGCCACCTCCACGATTATTCTCGGTATGCCTTGGTTACAGGTGCACTCACCTCAGATCAATTGGGCCACCGGTCAGCTAACCAGCTGGTCTCCCCACTGTTTTCAAAACTGCCTAGTGAAGGTAACATTGGGAGAGACTAAGGTTCATGTGGAGGGTGTGCCAGATCAGTATTTAGATTTTGCAGACGTGTTTTGTGCCAAGTCAGCCGACAAACTTCCCCCACATCGCCCTTTTGATTGTCCTATTGATCTCCATTCAGGTTGTATGCCCCCTAGAGGCCACCTCTGTAACTTGTCTGGGCCAGAAAAATTGGCCATGCAGGAATACATTCGTGAGAATCTAGCCAAGGGGTTCATTCGGCCTTCTCGGTCACCTGCTGGAGCAGGGTTCTTTTTTGTAAAGAAGAAAGATGGAGGTCTTAGGCCGTGCATTGATTATAGAGGCCTGAATAAAATTACGGTAAAAAAATCGCTATTCGTTGCCTCTGATTGACGATATACTAATTTTCTCGTGCAACCTCTCGGAACATAGAGTTCACGTCCGGCTGGTTTTGCGGAAACTGAGACAAAACAGGTTATATGCCAAACTGGAGAAGTGCATTTTCGAGGTGACATCAGTCGCTTTTCTGGGGTACATAATTTCTACCTCGGGTCTTTCTATGGACCCTGCCAAGGTCTCGGCTGTTCTGGAGTGGCCCCAGCCAGTGGGGTTGAAGGCTCTCCAGAGGTTTTTAGGGTTTGCGAATTACTATAGAAGGTTCATAAAGGGGTACTCCACGGTCATCTCGCCCCTAACCTCTCTCACTAAGAAGGGGGCAGATACTAACCACTGGTCCCTGGAAGCACAGACTGCATTCTCCACTCTGAAAAAGTTGTTTTGTACCGCACCCATTTTGAGACACGTGGACATCTCCTATCCTTTTGTGGTGGAGGTAGATGCCTCAGAGGTTGGGGTAGGGGCTGTGCTGTCTCAACGCTCGGGGTTACAGGGCAGATTACACCCGTGTGCCTATTTTTCACGTAGGTTTTCACCCGCAGAGAAAAACTACGATATAGGCCATCAAGTTAGCCTTTGAGGAGTGGCGTCATTGGTTGGAAGGAGCAGATCTGTCACCAAGGCTAAGAGGCTTATCACAGCAATAAAGTGACATTGGGACAACTGAGGATACTGATAAAATAGCGGGCTCAGGGGCTACCCACAAAGCGGAGCGACTGCTATTTATTGTTGCAATTTGCATTGCGGGTAACGCTGGTGCCCACTGTTTTATTGGTAGCCTTGGGCACCCAAATCTCACTTCATTGATGCTGATCACGGCTTTGTGGCAGGTAGAGGGCTTAGGGAACCACTGGGGGATAATTAAGGGTTAAAGGGGTTCTGTGGCCTTTAAAAAAAACAAAAAGTGTCACATGGGGCTTCTACTGGCCCCCTGCAGCTATCAATTCCCACGTGGTCACCAAAGCCCCCTCTGTTCCTCACCGCGGGTCACCCGACAATTATTCGTCTTACTAGGAGAATAGAGATGCGCCGCTGTCCACGTCCTCGCTCCCGCGTGTCATCGGGAGCTTACTGCGCAGGCCCAGTACAAGAAAACTTCATACTGCGCCTGCGCAGTAAGCTCCCAATGACGCACGTGGCCATGGCCACACAGCCACAATTCTATTCATCTAGTTAGACGAATAATTGCTGGGTAACCCGTGGCAAGGAATGTAGGGGGCTTCAGTGACGGTGTGGGACTTTATAGCTGCAGAAGGCCGGTAGAAGCCTTAGGCAAGTGACACTTTTTGTTTTTTTAAAGGTCACAGAACCCCTTCAAGCATTGGTAGATGGAGGGTTACGGGTTAGCTATCGGTAAAGGGACAGTTAAGAGTTAGGCATTATCAGAGGGAGGGTTCTGTATGAGAGTAGGGTTAGGTTAGGTCATAGTAAACTATCAGATATTTTACTATCGGAATAAAGTAGTCGTACAGTATAGTATACAGGAGCCGTAGTGGCTTTCTGATGGGCTCCGGCGGAAATAGCTGAGCCCGGTCGGGTCCGCTGTACTGTGCAGGCGCAAGTTGCCTTTGCAGAAGAGCGGACTCAATCAGGTTTGGTTATTTCCACCAGAGCCCATCGGAAAGCCCCTACTATGCCTGCACAGGTGCGCAGATGGTAAATATTGACGTGTGTGCTGTTTGAGGGCTGCTAGTGCTGGATCGCTGAGGCTTAGGAGGATCCATTAGGATCCAGAGGCTTCCCTCTCCCGAGGTAAGTACCCCACGGGGGAAGTTTTTTGTATTACAGGTTTACTTAAAACGTGTTGCCTGCAGTCCTGTACCGTACAATGGGCTCGATCACGCGATCGCAAAGCATTACTCCATGTGATAAAGGAAGGTTTGCGCGCGGTCACTCGCTTGGATCGCGCGCACACCTTCCTTTATCACACGAAGTAATGCTTTGCGTGTGCAAACCGCAGCATGCGGCAGGTCGCGTGATAACTGCTGTGAAAGCAGTTATCACGCTTTAGTGAATAGAGCCCTATGAGTGCATTAATATGTCCAATGAAGCATACTTTGCATCTGCGGCATGCGTTGCACTTCTGTTTCATTGTGATCCCGCTTTTGGGCTTTTGCAGAAATCACAACGCAATGCCTGTTTGTAAAGGGAATACCAACACAACTGGCCCGTCTCTGGCAGAGACATTAGAGTGTCAGCTCTGCTGAGTAAGAGTGATGCGATTTGTTCAATGTACTCTTTAAACCACTGTAAAAAAAAAAAAAGTCACCTCTGTTGAAATGTAAAATAAAAATGATAATGAAACGTGAATTTTCTGTACTTTTAGATCTGCAATGTTCTACTATTCAGCATATGCACTCACTGGCGCACCGAAGGGGGTATTCCGGGTGTCTGGAACACCCCCCCCCCCCCGCAACCAGAAGGATATGTGTGCGGCGCTGCGGGGGCCTCGGTTGCTGCTGGGGGCGGGCGTAAGGCAGAGCTGCGGGGAGAGAAGACTTTACACTTACGGTGCCTGGATCCTGCGCGGCTTCCATGTACTTCCTGTCCCGGTGTCTGTCGCTATGGTAACAGCGCCCCCTATGATGACGTACCACATGTCATCACAGGGGGAACTCTTACCAATGCGACGCACGCTGGGACAAGCAGAAGATAGAAGCTGCGTGCAGGATGAAGGCAGGTACGTGGAAACTCCTCTCTCCCCGCTCCCCCCCCCCGCCTACCTATCTAAGCTATACTGAGGGGCATATACCTATCTAATCTATACTGGGGGGCATGTACCTATCTAATCTATACTGGTGGGCATATACCTATCTAATCTATACTGGGGGGCATATACCTATCTAACCTATACTGGGGACATATACCTATCTAACCTATACTGGGGCATATACCTATCTAAGCTATACTGAGGGGCATATACCTAGCTAATCTATACTGGGGCATATACCTATCTAACCTATACGGGGGCATATACCTATCTAATCTATACTGGGGGGCATATACCTATCTAAGCTATACTGAGGGGCATATACCTATCTAATCTATACTGGCACTGGCGCACCGAAGGGGGTATTCCGGGTGTCTGGAACACCCCCCCCCCCGCGCGACCAGAAGGATATGTGTGCGGCGCTGCGGGGGCCTCGGTTGCTGCTGGGGGCGGGCATAAGGCAGAGCTGCAGGGAGAGAAGACTTTACACTTACGGTGCCTGGATCCTGCGCGGCTTCCATGTACTTCCTGTCCCGGTGTCTGTCGCTATGGTAACAGCGCCCCCTATGATGACGTACCACATGTCATCACAGGGGGAGCTCTTACCAATGCGACGCGCGCCGGGACAAGCAGAAGATAGAAGCTGCGTGGAGGATGAAGGCAGGTAAGTGGAAACTCCTCTCTCCCCGCTCCCCCCCCCCCCGCCTACCTATCTAAGCTATACTGAGGGGCATAGACCTATCTAATCTATACTGGGGGGCATATGCCTATCTAATCTATACTGGGGGGCATATACCTATCTAATCTATACTGGGGGGCATATACCTATCTAACCTATACTCGGGGACATATACCTATCTAACCTATACTGGGGCATATACCTATCTAAGCTATACTGAGGGGCATATACCTAGCTAATCTATACTGGGGCATATACCTATCTAACCTATACTGGGGCATATACCTATCTAATCTATACTGGGGGGCATATACCTATCTAAGCTATACTGAGGGGCATATACCTATCTAATCTATACTGGGGGGCATATACCTATCTAATCTATACTGGGGGACATATACCTATCTAATCTATACTGGGGGACATATACCTATCTAATCTGTACTGGGGGGTTTATACCTATCTAACCTATACTGGGGGACATATACCTATCTAATCTATACTGGGGGACATATACCTATCTAATCTATACTGGGGGACATACACCTATCTAATCTGTACTGGGGGGTATATACCTATCTAACCTATACTGGAGCCATATACCTATCTAACCTATACTGGAGCCATAACCTATACTGGAGGCATATACCTATCTAATCTATACTGGGGCATATACCTAGCTAATCTATACTGGGGCATATACCTAGCTAATCTATACTGGGGCAAATACCTATCTAACCTATACTGGGGCATATACCTAGCTAATCTATACTGGGGCATATACCTATCTAACCTATACTGGGGGGCATATACCTAGCTAATCTATACTGAGGCATATACCTATCTAATCTATACTGGGGGGCATATACCTATCTAACCTATACTGGAGCCATATACCTAACTAACCTATACTGGGGGCAACTATATGGGCTACCTATACTCGGCTGGCTACCTATACTGTGGGCACCTATACCTGTCTCCACATTGGGGCACATTTTACGCCCTCGCCCTGGGTGCAATTTAGCCTAGAAACTGCTAGTATTTGGCTCCACGCACATCATGTTTTGGCCACGCCCACATGCCGCATTCAGGAATCCCCCCCCTTGAAAATCCTGGATTTGCCCCTGGCATTACTGACGTGGCTGCTGGTGGCACAGCAATCAATAGGACCCTCGGATGACATCACTGTGCAGAAGATGCTCCAGAGGGAGATTCTCCTGAAGAGTGACAAGCATGGAAGCGGCCATGAATACAGACAACACATCCAGGAATTGGCACCGGCAACGTCTCTTACCCATCTTATTTACTTTCATATTGATCGTTATGCTGACTTTCCTGATTGCTACTCTCCGGGATAGTCTAGCCCTCACACTCCAGCAGCAGCCTCAGCAAATGGCAGTTATTGACCGTTTCCCAATGGATTTTATAACAATGAAAGAGTCGCAAGAAGTCAGCGAAGAGCCGCTTGGCCAGGCGCTGATGCCCTACCTTAGCACAACTTTGCATCAATTACTGATCGCTTTACTGGAAGATTTAATTTTATTGATCACTGGCCAAGAGAGAGAGGCCCAAGAAGGCCCAAGAAGTCTGGCTGTAATGCGCTGTTGTTGACTTTGTGGTGATGGCCGATCGGGAACTTCAGGTGCAACGCGTTGTGACAGGGTAAGTGTGCTAGACCTCATAGACTTTCATTGCTGTTGCATTATCCTGCTTGCCGAAAGGGTAATACAGCCTAATGAAATCGGCGTGGTGTAAAAGGTGCCATAAAGCTGTGTTGAAGCACCTGAAGTGAGAGAAGTGACAGTAATAAGGAGGCTGACATTTGTATTCCCTGTTAAAGGAATACAGAGGCGAAAAGCCTGGGGGACTGCCATGAACACATGGAGCATGGACAGAGCGGCAGCACTGAGCAACTGCACATGTGCAGCTCAACTAGATCCAGTTCAAAGGTCATTGACTTACTCTAGTCGTGGTCTATACCAGACCAATTTAATGCTCGGCATACACGGCCGCTGGCTCGATGCCGGCGCGTCCCCGCTCGTATGCGCAGGCGCGTGGATCGATTCCCGCTCGTCCCCGTGGGCATTCCTTATCAGCTCTTCATTTCTGTTACATTTTCCGCCGCGAGGATCGAGTGCAGAATCGATCTGCCGCGGTGATCGTACAGGTTGGATCTTATCAATCGAGCCATCAGCAGCTCGATTGATAAGAACTATCTAGCCGTGTATACCCAGCATAAAAGATGACGGAGCCTCCCAGAAGAAAACTGAAACTGCAGTAAGTATATGCTAAATTGCCGACACCTATGGATAAACTCTGCTTCCCCCAGGAATTTCGTCTCGGTATTATTTTAAACAATGCAAATTGCCTGACTGTCCTGCTGATCCTCTACCTCTAAAGGTCCATACCCATGACCCGATTTTTTGATGATTTTTTGCGACAATCTTTTTGTGCTACCGGGTAACATAATTTAACCCCAAAATTTGCTAAGCAATGTTAAAAGATGTCTGACTACCCATGATAATTGTTCAAACTGAAGAACCATCATGACAGATCACTGAACAAGCAATCGTTCAGATCCCCATTGTTGTCTGTTCAAATTATTGCATTTTTTTAAACACTCGTTTGTGCCTATTGTTAATTTTTGTGTTAGGCGATAGCGGAATATGACTCAGGGAACGCTCGTTTGTCACATCACTTTCGCTGCAGATGCCTAAATCCTGATACAGTTCCTTGTGGGTTTGTAGCTTTATACTTTGGATGTTTCTGACTGTCTAAGGGCCCTTTCACAAGGGCAGCTGACAAGCGATGAGTTCACTTCCTGTCAGCTGCTCTTCTGCACCGGCCAGGCACTTGTTAGTGTTCAGTACCGGCGCTGTACAGGCGGCCAGGGCCGGTTTAAGCAAAAATGGGGCCCCAGGGCAAAATAAACCTGGGGGGCCCCCCAACATATACCCCGGAACAAAAATCGGCATTAGGGGACCTTTTTTGCAGCTGGTATAGTCAGGGTGTGAAGTCCCAATCGGTCGGAGCTCCACATTCTGGCTATCCCAGCCTGCATGGGGGACAAGGGGTTAAAAAGTTTCAGGAGGGGGGACCCCACATAATTTTTTTTTTAAATTCCCACATAAAAAAAATTGAGAAAATAGAAAAAATGCGAGGGATCTTCATACAGCCATATTGCAGCTGTATAGCGATCCCTGGCCAAAGCGCTGCGGCTGCGTATGGACCCCCTGGAAATCCCGTCAGGAAATTTATTGCGCTTTCGTTTGATGCATGTAAAATTACACTACCGTTAGGTTTGCTACTAAAAGTGACATTTACCGCATTTAAAACTATACTTTTTTCCTTCGTAACTTTAAAATCGATTTTCTCAAAAACTATAAGGTCTTTTTGAAAAAAAATGTTTTCCTCTTATTCCCAATGATCTCCTTAACATATCCTGCAAATTTGGGGTTTATAGCATTTAAGGTGGATTTGCTATTAACCATTAAAGTCGGCAGGTTTTTAAATGTGTTTTGTTTTTTTCCTTTGAAACGTTAAAATCGATTTTCTCAAAAACTATGAGGCCGATTTGAATTTTTTTTCCTCTTGTAGCCACTGGGGGCCCCTACAAGCTCTGGGGCCCTGGGGCAGCTGCCTCCTTTGCCTTAATGGTAGCGCCGGCCCTGCAGGCGGCCTCCCTATGGAGTGAGATCTGAGAGCAGATGCAGCCATGCTCAGACTTGATATGTAGCATTCCTCTGCCGCCCAGTGGCACCACCACATGTCAATGCTTAACGCGCGTGGTGTTACGACGACTGCTGCAATTTGGCAGCATGTAAATTGCACACGAATTGCACTGGCGGGCAGCAGATGGGAGACTGAACTGTATGAAGAAGAAGTCCGCACACAGACTTGTAGGAACAATCAGTGATTAGTTTACTATTCTATCACATACATGTGCAATACGTGTCTAGCCTGCAAGGCCAACGATCATTTCGGGGCCAATTAAGGTCCTCTTTGTCAAGGCAAATAGCAGAAAGACACGTATTGCACATGTATGTAATGGAACAATAAACTAATAACTGATTGTTCCTACAAGTCTGTGTGCGGACTTCTTCTTCATACTGCTCTATTGGATTGCCTGGAAGCAGGGGCGTAGCAATCGCCATAGCAACCATAGCCATTGCTATGGGGCCCACTTGAGCCCTACGTCACAGGGGGCCCGCAGCAGGATGCCCCGCTAGGACCTGGAGGGGTCGCAGCATGAGGGGAGAGCTTGGTGGCACGTCGGTGGGGAGAGGGGATGGGCCCCCCCCCCTACCTCACCTAGGGCTCTCCCCTCTGCGCTACCCTCCAGCATTAAATAGTCCATAAGCAGGCAGCAGGCAGCGGCAGATACATACCTTCCGTGCGCTCCAGCGCGGACGTTTCTCCCTCTAGTGTCTGATGCTACTTCCTGTTTATACAGGAAGTAGCGTCTGAAGCTAGAGAGAGGAACATCCGTGGAGCGCACGGAAGGTATGTATCTGCCTCTGCCCGCCGCCTGCATACGCACTATTTAATGCTGGAGGGGAGCGCAGAGCCCGAGGTGCCACCAAGCTCTCCCCTCATGCTGCGACCCCTCCAGCCCCAAAAAATGGCCCTGAGCGGGCCCAGGGGGAGGGGGGGGCATGCTGGCTGTCAAGGTAAGAGGGGCGCCTGTCACTACCTAACTGGGGGTCCCTGTCACTCACTACCTCACCTGGGGGTCCCTGTCACTCACTACCTAAACTGGGGGCTCCTGTCACTACATACACTGGGGGGTCCCTGTCACTACCTGAACTGAGGGGACCCTGTCACTACCTGAACTGGGGGGCACCTGTCACTACTCACACTTGGGGGCTCCTGCCACTGCCTGAACTGGGGGGCTCCTGTCACTGTCTGAACTGGGGGGCTCCTGCCACTACCTGAACTGGGGGACCCCTGGCACTACCTTAACTAGGGGGCACCTGTCACTACCTAAACTATCCAGGCCAGCCAGCCCAGCATCACCACCAGCCAACCAGCCCAGAATAACTGTCAAAAAGGCCACAGCATTACCACCAGTCAGGCCTGCATTTACTTCAACCAGCCAAGCACAGCCCAGCATCACCGCCAGCCAGCCTGGCCACAGCATCACCGCCAGCCAACCCAGCCACAGCATCACCGCCAATCCAGCCACAGCATCGGCCACAGCATCACCGCCAGCCAACCCGGCCACAGCATCACCACCAGCCAGGTCACAGCATCACTGCCAGGCCTTTCAGCCCACACATCATCCCCAATCCAGCCAAAAACAGTATTGCCAGGCACAGCAGCCAGTACAGGAGAATTCAGAAGCCAGGTGAGAGGTGTCTACCATATTAAGAGGGCATTCTGCCTATTTATGTGAAATGCTGTCTAGTTATGTGCCTCATGACTGCTGAATTTGTTTTGTTGGGGGCCTCATGATTGCTGAATTTGTCTTGTTGGGGGCCTCATGATTTGTTGGGGGCCTCATGATTGCTGAATTTGTCTTGTTGGGGGCCTCACGATTGCTGAATTTGTCATGTTGGGGGCCTCATGATTGCTTAATTTGTCTTAATAGAGGCCTCATGATTGCTGAATTTGTCTTGTAGGGGGTCACATGATTGCTAACTGCGAGACTATGGAAAAAGCTGAATCATCATCATATGAGACAATAGCATTAAACCTACTTTTTTAGCTTTTTAAAACAGAAAATAAAACTGGGAAGTTCTAAAAAAAAGAATATATTTTTCAGGAGTAGGATGGATGAAATTGTTTATCTTCACAGTTTATTTTCAACTAGGATTTTCCATAATGTTCATGTATGAGTTAAAACGTTTGTACAGTATTTAGTTTAAATTGCTGTTGCCACTGTGATTTCTAGTTACGCCCCTGACTATTACCTAAACTGGGGACACCTATAGACCTGGCTACTTATACTGTACTTAGAAGGGTGTGGGAATGTTGGGGTGGAGGGTCCTGGAGGAATGTTTGGGTGGGAGGTCCGAGGTCCGTGGGGTTGGAAGGTCATGGGAGGGAGGCCATAAAGTTTTTTTGCTATGGGCCCAGTCATTTCTAGCTACGCCCCTGCCTGGAAGTCCAGCACCCACACGCACTGGAGTGCGGTCCTTTCTCTACGGGAGACTGAACTGCTCGCACAGTTCAGATGTCCGTCTGAAAGGGTCCAAACTGAATTAGCTGCATGCTTGTTTCAGGTGTGTGATCCAAATGCTTCTGCAGCCAAAGAGATCAGGAGGACTACCCAGCAACTGGCATAGTCTAAAAGTAAATACATTATTATTATTGTTTTATAAAGTACCAACATATTCTGTGGCACTTTAAAAAGTAGCAAACAAACTTGGGGTGCATAATGATACAGACAATGGTGTACAGCAAATATAGACACTGGTACAAAATGCAGAATTAGTAATTACAGTGACAAATGTAACATGATGAATAAATTGTATAACAAGCTGCAAGACACAAAATGAATAACATAATTCCAAGACACAACAGGGTGAGAGGGCCCTGCCCTTGTGAGCTTACAATCTAAAGATTACAAATAACAAAATATTACAAGATAAATATGCCTCTCACTTCAGGTGTCTTTTAAGGGTTGGCATAAATACCCTGGATTGGTCCATACAACAGTGTATTGTGATGTCAGCAGGATGATGATGTTATAATGGCTGGCTGCACTATATAACACAGACCCTTCACTCTCAGCAGTCAGTTAGTGATTGCTACTGGTGACAGTGCATTGCTTTCTTTTCTGCTCTTACTAGAGAGATATTGATTGCGTTCCGTGCTTTGTTGAGACATCTATCTGCAGATCTCTCATCTAGAGGGATCTGCAGAACTTCGGTTCTACTTGTAGAACCTGCAGAATTTACTTCTGCTCTACTTCTGTTTGTCGGGTTCTGTGGAGCCGCCTCTACAGAACCTTTTCTTCTATTGCTGGACTGTACAGAGGTAAGGCTTCTCATGATTTGTTTTGTGTACAGTGTATTCTGGGTGATATAGGAGCAGCCAGGGCTGGATGGTCTCTGCCCATTGCTACACTGTGATGAAGATGTCGGCTTCTTCCTATAGATGTTTACTGGAGGGATTCATAATCAGCGATAATCGTAATCTGCTAATTATGATTACACAAAATTGAGTGTACAATTTTGTAATTACGACCATACTAAATTATGATTTGGAGATTAATTGATTTTGTGTAATCTATTTGTAATTTTGTCAAATGATGCATAATTTTGTGCCGACAATAGCGGTTAATAAGATAAGCCCCCATACATGCTATCATCACTAAAAAGGCTACATATGTTAGCGGACCAGTGAGGGCTCGTTCACGCCTGGGGCGGTTTTGCCCTTTTTTCAAGCGCCGGTGATTTTAAAAATCGCCCTAAAGCGCTTGTGCATTGATTCTCTATGAGAAAGTTCACATCTGAGCGGTTCATTTCCAATCTGCTCAGCAAAGCGCTGCCTGTACCATTTTCTGAGCGTTTTTGCTCAATGGAGGGTATATGGAAATCGCAAAGTGCTTGATAAAGTGCTTTGTATAGCGATTTCCCCAGTGCTTTTAAAGGGAAGGTTCAGGGAGGGGATTAAAAAAATAAAAATAAATTTCCACTTACCTGGGGCTTCCTCCAGCCCGTGGCAGGCAGGAGGTGCCCTCGCCGCCGCTCCGCAGGCTCCCGGTGGTCTCCGGTGCCCGACCCGACCTGGCCAGGCCGGCTGCCAGGTCGGGCTCTTCTGCGCTCCATTTCCTGGCACTTCTGCGTCCCACGCCGGCGCGCTGACGTCATCGGACGTCCGCCGGGCTGTACTGCGCAGGCGCAGTAGTTTTGCGCTTGCGCAGTACAGCACGGCGGCCGTCCGATGACGTCAGCGCGCCGGCGTGGGACGCAGAAGCGCCAGGAAATGGAGCGCAGAAGAGCCTGACCTGGCACCTCCTGCCTGCCACGGGCTGGAGGAAGCCCCAGGTAAGTGGAAATTTTTTTTTATTTTTTTAATCCCCTCCCTGAACCTTCCCTTTAAGAATAAATACATTGTATTTATTCTTTTCCGGGACAAAGAGATCACTTCCTGACTTGCGTCAGGAAGTGAAAAATAAAACAAATCACTCTGCAAAAGCGATTTGAAAAGCGCTTTATACAAAATCACAGCTTGCTGCTAAGCGCCGGGAATTGCTGCTGTCAGCTATTTCGATTTTACACGTGAACAAAGCCTGAAGACAGTGCAGTTTCTAGGCTAAAATGCACCCAGGGCAAGGGTGTAAAAATTGCGCCCCCCCCCCCCCCCCCCGAGCAAGGTATGGGTACCCGCAGTATAGGTTAGCCAGGTCTAGTTGCACTTAGTATAGGTCCCCCCAGTATAGGTAGCCAAGAATAGGTACCCCAGTATAGGTAGCCAGGCATAGGTGAGCCAGTATAGTTGCCCCCGCTATAGGTTAGCCAGGTAGGTGCCTCCAGTATAGGTAGCCAGTATAGTTGCCCCCAGTATAGGTTAGATAGGCAGGCGCCCCCGGTATAAGTTAGATAGGTAGGTGCCCCAGTACAGGTTAGCTAGGTGGGTGCCTCTAATATAGGTAGCCAGAATAGTTGCCCCCAGCATAGGTTAGATAGGTAGGTGCCCCCAGTATAGGTTATTTAGGTAGGTGCCTGCAATATAGGTAGCCAGTATAGTGGCCACCTGTATAGGCTAGCTAGGTAGGTGCCCCCAATACAGGTTAAATAAGTGACCCCAGTATAGGTTAGATAGGTAGCTGCCCCCCAGTATAGGTTAGATTAGGTAGCTGCCCCCCAGTGTAGGTTAGATTAGGTAGCTGCCCCCCAGTGTAGGTTAGATTAGGTAGCTGCCCCCCAGTGTAGGTTAGATAGGTAGCTGCCCCCCAGCGTAGGTTAGATTAGGTAGGTGCCCCCCCCCAGCGTAGGTTAGATTAGGTAGCTGCCCCCCCCAGTATAGATTAGATAGGTAGCTGCCCCCCAGTGTAGGTTAGATAGGTAGCTGCCCCCCAGTGTAGGTTAGATAGGTAGCTGCCCCCCAGTGTAGGTTATATAGGTAGCTGCCCCCCAGTGTAGGTTAGATAGGTAGCTGCCCCCCAGTGAAGGTTAGATAGGTAGCTGCCCCCCAGTGTAGGTTAGATTAGGTAGCTGCCCCCCAGTGTAGGTTAGATTAGGTAGCTGCCCCCCAGTGTAGGTTAGATTAGGTAGCTGCCCCCCAGTGTAGGTTAGATTAGGTAGCTGCCCCCCAGTGTAGGTTAGATTAGGTAGCTGCCCCCCAGTGTAGGTTAGATTAGGTAGGTGCCCCCCAGTATAGGTTAGATTAGGTAGGTGCCCCCCAGTGTATGTTAGATTAGGTAGTTGCCCCCCAGTATAGGTTAGATAGGTAGCTGCCCCCCAATATAGGTTAGATAGATAGCTGCCCCCCAGTATAGGTTAGATTAGGTAGGTGCCCCCCCAGCGTAGGTTAGATTAGGTAGGTGCCCCCAGGATAGGTTAGATAGTTAGCTGTCCCCTATAATGGAGGGGGGAGCCGGAGCCGCGGGGAGGGCAGCCCGACCTCTCCCTCCCTCTCCTCTCCCGGGCGCCCTCCGTGCTCCCCCCTCAGATGCAGAGCGAGCAGCCGGGAAGCGCTGTTTGCAACTCACCTGCCTGGCTCCAAGCGCTGCTCTCTCGCCGCTGGTCTGTCTCTTCTCTCTGCATAGATGCGGATACACGCGGCTTCCGGCTAGTCTTTTACAGCGCTCTGGAGGAATTTTGGCCCACTCATCTTTGCAGAATTGTTGTAATTCAGTTTTATTTGAGGGTTTTCTAGCATGAACCGCCTTTTTAAGGTCATGCCACAACATCTCAATAGGATTCAGGTCAGGACTTTCACTAGGCCACTCCAAAGTCTTCATTTTGTTTTTCTTCAGCCATTCAGAGGTGGATTTGCTGGTGTGTTTTGGGTCATTGTCCTGCTGCAGCACCCAAGATCCCTTCAGCCTTAGTTGAGAAACAGATGGCCTTCAGGATTTTTTGGTTGACAGTAGAATTCATGGTTCCATCTATTACAGCAAGCCTTCCTGGTCCTGAAGCAGCAAAACAACCCCAGACCATCACACTACCACCACCATATTTTACTGTTGGTATGATGTTCTTTTGCTAAAATGCTGTGTTACTTCTACGCCAGATGTAACGGGACACGCACCTTCCAAAAAGTTCAACTTTTGTCTCGTCGGTCCACAAGGTATTTTCCCCAAAGTCTTGGCAATCATTTAGATTTTTTTAGCAAAATTGAGACGAGTCTTAATGTTCTTTTTGCATAAAAGTGGTTTGCGCCTTGGATATCTGCCATGCAGGCCGTTTTTGCCCAGTCTCTTTCTTATGGTGGAGTCGTGAACACTGACCTTAATTGAGGCAAGTGAGGCCTGCAGTTCTTTAGATGTTGTCCAGGGGTTTTTTATGGCCTCTCGGATGAGTTTTCTCTGCGCTTTTGGGGTAATTTTGGTCGGCCGGCCACTCCTGGGAAGGTTCATCACTGTTCCATGTTTTTGCCATTTGTGGATAATGGCTCTCACTGTGGTTCACTGGAGTCCCAAAGCTTTAGAAATGGCTTTATAACCTTTACCAGACTGATAGATTTCAATTACAGTACTTTTGTTCTCATTTGTTCCTGAATTTCTTTGGATCTTGGCATGATGTCTAGCTTTCGAGGTGCTTTTGGTCTACTTCTCTGTGTCAGATAGCTCCAATTTAGTGATTTCTTGATTGAAACAGGTGTGGCAGTAATCAGGCCTGGGGGTGACTACAGAAATTGAACTCAGGTGTGATAAACCACAGTTAAGTTATTTTTTAACAAGGGAGGGGGCAATCACTTTTTCACACAGGGCCATGTAGGTTTGGAGTTTTTTTTCTCACTAAATAATAAAAACCATCATTTAAAACTGCATTTTGTGTTCAATTATGTTATCTTTGACTAATAGTTAACGGTTTTTGATGAGCAGAAACATTTAAGTGTGACAAACATGCAAAAGAATAAGAAATCAGGAAGGGGGCAAATAGTTTTTCACACCACTGTATATGGGGTACATAATATCATAATATCAAATAATTTGCATGATCTTGTTTTGTTGTGAGCTCCTTGTATGTCCTGCCTTGTATGTTACCCATTTATCTATTGTGCAGCGCTGCGTAATATGTGGGCGCTTTATAAATACAATAAATCATAATAATAAAACAGACCATGGTGACCACCAAATATAGACAATGGTACAAAATACAGGATTGGTAATTACAGTGACAAATGTAACATGGTGAATAAAATGTATAACAAATTGCAAAACACAAAATGAATAACAAAATTCCAAGACACAGCAGGGTGAGTGAGCCCTGCCCTTGTGAGCTTACAATCTAGAGATTGTAAACTCACAAGATTACAAAATTACAAGCTAAAGATTACAAAATAAATATTCCCAGTTTTACCCTGAGGGCCCTTTCACACTGGTGCGTTTTCATTGCATTGTGTTACCCATTTTAACGCAGGGTGACACTAAAGCAATGGAAGTCCTTGGGACATTTCAGATCGGTTGCGGTGCATCACGCGCCTGAAGCATTCAATCTAACAGTGCATTATGGGACAGCAATTCTGGTAAGGCAAGTTGACCGGAATTCATGTAAGGCAATGGTGCTGCATATAATTCAAACTTCTGCGTGGTTGCAGTGCGCATGCACGTGCGCAAATTTATTCTGGCTGTGAGAGGGAAAAATTGCTTGCAATACCTATTTCCACCACGAGAAGTGAGCAGTAGAGAGCCTTACTTATTAGACATTAGAGTGTGAGGTCTGCTGCATAAGAGTGATGCGATTTATTCAATGTACTTTTTAAAACACTGTAAAAAAATTGTCAATTATAATAAAACTTTTCATTTTCTGTTCTTTTAGGTCCAGAATGTTCTATTATTCTGCATATGCTGTACTGACGTGGCTGCTGGTGGCACAGCATACAAAACAACCCACGGATGACACCACCGTGCAGAAGATGCACCAGAGGGAGATCTTCCTGAAAAAGGAAATGAAACACATGGAAGCGGCCATGAATAGAGACAACAACGAATGGGGCAATTGGTACCTGCGAAGTATCTTTTCTACCTTATTTGGTATAATGTTGATTGTTTTGCTGGTTTTCCAGATTAATACTTTCTGGAAATTCCTCACACATGAGGAGCAGCAGCAGCAGGAGCCGGAGCCAGAGCCGGAGCCAGAGCCTCAGCCTCAGCAAAGGGTAATTAATGACCCTTTCCCGATGTACTTTATAGAAGTGCAAGTGCCTGTAAGAAGACAGCGGAGAGCCAGTTGGCCAGGCGCTGATGCCCCACCTTGGCGGAACTTTGCATCAGTTACTGATCGCTTCACCGGAAGACCTAATTATAGACTTCCCCAGCCAAGCGGAAGAGGCCCAAGAATACCTCTAACAAACCGCACCTTCTATTTCCCCCTCCCTCACTTCGAACCCTGAAACAGGAAGACCATTTGGTAGAGGAAGGAACTGCTGATGAACTTTGAAGCAGCAGATGGAACTCTGAAGAAGGGGGTGTGGCATGTGTAAAATAAATGTTTTGTTGTCTGTATTCCATATGACTGTTGTCTTCTCCTTTGTATTCTATTATTTTAATTTGTGTAAGTGCAGGAACCCAGACATGTCTGTTGATTGGCCAAGGCTGGGAAACATAAGTGATCCAGCAAACCTGTATAGATTTGTTAAAAATAATAATAATCTGCTATTAGATTGAAAAAAGTTTGCCTGGGTCATAACAAAACAAAGTGGGGACTCCTAAAAGGCTAGTAAATGACTGCAGTCACATACATTCAGTCACAGAGAAATCCTTTATCTTCATAATTCAGACAGATTTGCATTTAGTAAGGGCGGGCTCAGGTAGCGGGGGTCCACACAAAACAAGAAAATTGGGCGCCAGAGGCACTGTGGAAGGAAGGGCACCACTGTAGGCGCCAATGATGAAAGCAACAATTATCGGCAGTGAAGGAAAATTTATGCACATGAACCCGCAGTTAGTGGCAAATCTGGACGTCCGGGCCCGCAAGTACCAACGATTAGCGGCAATGATGGGTGCCTGGGGCTGCAATAATGCACCAGAGGACACGATTTGCGGCAATCAGGAGAAATGTGGGTGCCTAAGGCTAATCACGGAAATAAAGTGCCATTTGAGTGGCCCAAAGCTACCCGCAACTCAGAGCAACTGTTATTTATTGTTGCAATTTGCATTGCAGGTAACACTGGTGCCCACTGGCTTATTGGTTGCCTCCGGCACCCATATGTCACTTCACTGCTGCTAATCAAGGCTTTGTGGGGAGGGAATTGCCTCAGCTGTGTGCATGGGAGATGGGGGGTTAATTACCTAGAATTCTGTTGGCTTCTATGCGCCCCAAATGTCTTGCATGCGGCCTTTGGGACACGCTGCAAGACTCAATACCGCACACTTCCTCCTTCAAGACGGAAGGAGGAAGTATGCAGTAGTGAGTCCTGCAACGCATCCCATAGGCCGCATGCAACACATTTGGGACTCATAGAAGCCGATGGAATTCTGGGTAATTAACCCCCCTGTCTTGTGCGCGACGAACCACACAAACTGCCATAGACTTTAATGGGCAGGTATAATCTATAGTGGCTGTTTCTGGCCACAAAAGTGATGGAAAAGTTGTTTCAAGGGGCCTAACACCTGGACGGTGGCATGCTGGAGGGGGATTTATGGCAAAAAACCCACATAAAGTTACGTAGTTGACGCACAGTTGTGTTTTAATAGGGCAGAAATCACATTACATTCCTAAATGTGTGGAATAAAGTGCTGCTTTAAAACATCTGGCATGTGTACATGTCGATCAGGTAGTGTTAGGGTTAGGCCCGGTTCTCACGACAGACCGAATGCCATGTTTACGGCACCCCAAACAACCCAAAAAGAGCTGTAGTTTATGAAGTGTGCACATTGATGCGGCAAAAAAATCCCCAGCTCCAGTGGAGCCTGTCCTGGTTCGTTCTTGTTGCAGGAGGCGTTCAGAAATCATGAGCGTGGAATTGCAGCAAGTCTGGCTGGCACAAATTAAGCACCTCACTTGCATGTTGTTTTGCCACTGAATCTTAGTAAGGCGCACCATGGCTGTGTACAAAAGTCTGCAGCAGAGGCCAGAACGATGTCATGGCATACACAATTTACATACATAAATGTTACCTTTTTGAAAAAAAAAAACATTTGTTGCAGCCACAGTGAAAAGAGATGTGGTGACTTGGCTCTGAACATGATGGTACAGGTTTACATATAACAATTTAGTTTATATAGAATTGTTGCGGCCACTGTAGCAGAGGTCAGAATGATGTTGTCATGGCATATTCAAAATGTTAGGTTTTTTTGAAAAAAAAAATGTTTTTTTGCAGCCATGGTGAATAGAGATGCGGTCACTTGGCTTTGCACATGATGGTTCTGGTTTATATACAACATTTCTGTTTATTTAGAAAAAAAGTTTGTTGCAGCTACTGTAGCAGAGGCCAGAATGATGTTGTCATAGCATATACATTATACATACAATTTACATTTTTATGAAAACATTTTCCAGCCATGGTGACAAGAGATGTGGTGTCTTGGCTCCTCACGTGATGGCACATGATGGCACAGGTTTACATACAAAAATTTCGTTTTTGTATTTTGAAAAAAATTAGTTGTTTCAGACACTGCAACAGAGGCCAGAACGATGTTGTCATGGCATATTTATTGTTGGAATTTAACCTCTTGCCAACCGCCTAACACAGGATGGCAGCGGCAGAGAGGCTCTGTTGTTCCTCCGCGATGCATATATGCATCAAGACAAGACAAATAACATTCATATTGCGTTTTTCTCCTGGCGGACTCAAAGCGCCAGAGCTGCAGCCACTAGGACACACTCTATAGGCAGTAGCAGTGTTAGGGAGACTTGCCTAAGGTCTCCTACTAAATAGGTGCTGGCTTACTGAACAGGGAGAGCCAAGATTCGAACCCTGGTCTCCTGTGTCAGTGCTAGAGCCCTTAACCATTACACCATCCAGCCATCATGAGGAACAATATTTGATGGCACTGGCAGGGTGTTTATTTTACTAATTGATTATTTAGGTATTTATATAGCGCTGACATCTTACGCAGTGCTGTACAGAGTATATTCGGCCATTTTTTATTAATAAAAAAAACCCTAAAAATAGCAGTAGCAATCAAATACCACCAAAAGAAATCTATATTTGTGAGAAGAAAATGAGGTAAAATTGAGGTGCTAAATTGTTTGAACGAGCAATAAACTGTTAATGTTGTGAAGTGCCGAATTGTAAAAAATGGCCTGGTCACAAGGGGGGTATAAACCTCTGGGGCTCTAGTGGTGAAGGATTTATGGAGATGTCAGATGGATGAGCGAAAGTTTCCTGAGGCTAATCCTGCTGTGGAAAAGAGCTAGATTTCCAATATCAGAAAGAGACTAAAAAAACAGACTGACCAAAGCATAATCCAAATTGTGTATGCTTTTCTACCCCAGGGGGGTGCTCTCATAATGAAGAGTACCATTGCTGATGGTAATCCGAGGTTGCCATTTCATCCTAGGAGATCGAGGCGTGGACATTCGCATGGACAATATGGGGTTCATTCAAATGCAAGGCACAAGCATTTTTTATGTTAGGAGAAAAAGGTACTGATCCTTTTGCACTTTCCTCGGATTGGTCTGAGCAGCAGGGAAGGAGAAAAAGATCACTGGTTTCAGAAAGAAACAAATTTCATGACACAATATTGGTGAAAGGCATGGAGGATCAGGTGTGCTGGAAATGTGACATCAACAGAAGCTTAAATCTGCTCTTGAACGTCACACTCCCAGAGCAAATGTGTTGCTCTAAAGTAAGGTTAAAAGGTACATTTCACTACAATGGGTATATGCAAAGGGTGGAGTGTGTTGCTCGGTATTACCTTGTCTTGGAACTCCGGAATGAAGTTCTTCTAGATTGGAGAGGAACCGTCAGTAAACAACACGTCTCCTCGAGAAGAGAAAACGGGAATGGTACCACAGTTTGGAGTAGACAACATTTGTCTGCCCCTTTAACAACTATACACACGTAAAGGCTGGAAATCAGAAGGGTTTTGGTTCTTGGAACAAGTAGTACTAATCGAGATCCAGCCACATTTTAAGTAGAGATGTAGCGAACGGTTCCCGAACCGTTCGCCGGCGAACCGCTCTGCTACTCTGGGCCTCTTACTACTTCCGGGTCGCAATGACCCGGAGTAGTACGCCTGCGCTGCCCGGCGGAGCGCGTCCTAGATCGCGCTCCTGTTGCTGGGCACTCTCTGCGCATGAGTGTGACATCACTCATGACGTCACGCACATGTGCAGAAAGTGCCCGGCAACGGGAGCGCGATCTAGGACGCGCTCCGCCGGGCAGCGCAGGCGTACTACTCCGGGTCATTGCGACCCGGAAGTAGTAAGAGGCCCAGAAAGGTTTGCCAGGCGAACGGTTTGGGCCATCACTAATTTTAAGGCAACAAAGAGAGTGGGAGAGCGATCCCAAGAATGGGAGAGCCATCACAGGTAATACGAGACAATACCACTCAATCCGTACTCAGCCAATTATCCTCATTCAAGGTGGGTGAGTCAGAAAGGACTCTTAATTGAAAGATTGCAGAGAGTACACTCTTCTCGACCTAAAGTACGCATTTTGCCTCAAGATATACAGGGGGCACAGGTTCAGTCAGGAGAGTTGGGAACATCTTTTGTCATTGAGATGCTAAACAATTTCCCAGAAGAAAGAGTACCAACCGTATTCTTTTGGGGAGGGCCACAAGGCAGCTAGGATTTACCGTGAAGCACTATAGGCACGTGCCTACAGGCAGGGTATGTTTAAAAGGCAGATCTTAGGCCACCATAGTGTGTCCCTTTCACCTCCCTTCCCTTGCTATACAGAGCATGAGCGAATCAGTAGTAAGAAGAAACTCACCGGCTCCAGATATTCCAGCGATGATGTCATTCGACAGTGCATCCATCTCCGTCTCCATAGCTACAGTGGGTCTCTCTACGTGTAACCCCGCGGCTCGTTACAGAGAGTCACATGACTCATCATGTGACTCGCTATTACAAGCCGCCACCTCGCACAGAGGGAGACCTGCTGTAGCTATGGAGACAATGCTGGATGCTGTGACACTCTACCTGGCTAACCTATAGTGGGACACCTATAGCTGGATAACCTACACTGCGGCTAACCTATACTGGAGGCACCTATGCCTGGCTAACCTATACTGGGGCACCTATAGCTGGCACGGCGGGGGAAGGACAAATGAACATCTACTGGGGTGTGGAAATGTGTTAATGGGTGGGGTATAGGGCGCCGGAGCTTATGTGCCTATAGGCTCCTGAGTTGTAAATCCGGCCCTGCTACATGGGTTAGCATGGGACATTAATTTAATGGATCAGGGGACATTTTGGAGTAGAGAGGTAGAATCCTGGGATACATCAGGTAGCAACCCGAGGATTCTCTATAATGGAAGGGTGATGGGACTAAAAAGAGGGAGTTCCAAAATAGTGCCCTTAATCAGGGAGGATGAAGGACCATGGATATATGTTTTTTACATCCCACAGTCCCTAGAGTATAAAGGCCCAAATCGATCTTGCATAATGAGAAGGGAAACAGTTATGGTAAAAGTGTGGGTTCCCAACTCCTAAAGCGCAGGTAGTCACCTTGCCAGTGATGACCCAGGAATCCAAACTACCGCCATGTGGGACACATAAAGTTGTAAAAAGCAGCCCTTTTCGGCTAAATCAACTGAGAGCTACTCCAGTAATTATGGAGGTCCAACTTCAATTGATTGCTTGGCAGCTTAACTTAGAAGATTGGGTAATATCCAATATCTACCCAAATTGCAGCACTGCCGCTGCCACATTGGGACAAGCTTTTATGTCTTGGGCACATTTTACAAGGAATAACGTAGCCAGAAGAAGGTCCTGGGATTTAGCGGATACGATCTTGGGAGGCATGCGGACTGGAATGAGGGTAGCAAACAGTGTAGACATAGAAGGCATGAGAGAGGTCACTCAACAATTAGGAACATTAGGGCAACAGAATGTGGGTGTAACGATTGGTGTCAGCACACAGAGAGAATCTGATTATTGATGATCTGCAGAATCATCAATAATAGAGATGTATACTTGATTATGGATGATCTGCAGAATCACCAACAGGGGCGTAACTAGAAATCACTGGGCCCCCCTGCGAATATTTGGATGGGCCCCCCCCCCCCCCCATAGGTGCCAAATAATCGTAATGGGGCAGCGTTTCACTGTAAATTAATTGTAAAGTGGGCAGCATTTTACCAGACAATCGTAATGTGGGCCAGAAAATCGTAATGTGGGCAGAGTTCACCAGAAAATCGTAATGTGGGCCTTTAGAAAATCATAATGTGGGCAGAGTTCACCAGAAAATCGTAATGTGGGCACCAGTCACCAGAAAATTGTAACGTGGACAGCATTCACCAGACAATCGTAATGTGGGCAGCGTTCACCAGAAAATCATAATGTGGGCAGAGTTCACCAGAAAATCATAATGTGGGCAGAGTTCACCAGAAAATCGTAATGTGGGCACCAGTCACCAGAAAATCGTAACGTGAGCAGCAGTCACCAGAAAATTGTAACGTGGACAGCATTCACCAGACAATTGTAATGTGGGCAGCGTTCACCAGAATATCGTAATGTGGGACAGAAAATCGTAATTTGGGCAGAGTTCACCAGAAAATCGCCATGTGGGCAGCAGTCACCAGAAAATCGCCATGTGGGCAGCAGTCACCAGAAAATCGCCATGTGGGCAGCAGTCACCAGAAAATCGCAATGTGGGAATCAGTCACCAGAAAATCCTAATGTGGGCAGCAGTCACCAGAATATCGTAATGTGGGCAGCAGTCACCAGAAAATCCTAATGTGGGCAGCAGTCACCAGAATATCATAATGTGGGCAGCACACACCAGAAAATCCTAATGTGGGCAGCAGTCACCATAAAATCCTTATGTGGGCAGCAGTCACCAGAAAATCGCAATGTGGGCAGCAGTCACCATAAAATCGCAATGTGGGCAACAGTCACCAGAAAATCGCAATGTGGGCAGCAGTCACCAGAAAATCCTAATGTGGGCAGCATACACCAGAAAATCGTAATGTGGGCAGCAGACACCTGAAAATCGTAATGTGGGCAGCAGACACCTGAAAATCGTAATGTGGGCAGCAGACACCTGAAAATCGTAATGTGGGCAGCAGACACCTGAAAATCGTAATGTGGGCAGCAGACACCTGAAAATCGTAATGTGGGCAGCAGGCACCTGAAAATCGTAATGTGGGCAGCAGACACCTGAAAATCGCAATGTGGGCAGCAGACACCAGAAAATCGTAATGTGGGCAGCAGACACCTGAAAATCGTAATGTGGGCAGCAGACACCAGAAAATCGTAATGTGGGCAGCAGACACCAGAAAATCCTAATGTGGGCAGCAGTCACCAGAAAATCGCAATGTGGGCAGCAGTGACCAGAAAATTGTAATGTGGGCAGCAGACACCAGAAAATCGCAATGTGGGCAGCAGACACCTGAAAATCGCAATGTGGGCAGCAGACACCTGAAAATCGTAATGTGGGCAGCAGACACCTGAAAATCACAATGTGGGCAGCAGACACCTGAAAATTGTAATGTGGGCAGCAGACACCTGAAAATCGTAATGTGGGCAGCAGACACCTGAAAATCACAATGTGGGCAGCAGTGACCAGAAAATCGTAATGTGGGCAGCAGACACCTGAAAATCACAATGTGGGTAGCAGTGACCAGAAAATCGTAATGTGGGCAGCAGACACCTGAAAATCACAATGTGGGTAGCAGTGACCAGAAAATCGTAATATGGGCAGCAGACACCTGAAAATCGTAATGTGGGCAGCAGACACCTGAAAATCCCCCTGCAGTGACGTCAGCGGCGGCGGGATACATACCTTCTTCCTTGCGTTCCATCGCCGCCTTCTCGCTCTCTAGCGGCTGACGTCACTTCCGCTTCCGGAAGTGACGTCAGCCGCTAGAGCGAGAAGGCGGCGATGGAACGCAAGGAAGAAGGTATGTATCCCGCCGCCGCTGCTGCCCGCTGCCCACACACATTCACTAGCTGGAGGGGGGCGCAGAGGGGAGAGCCCCGAGGTGAGGGAGAGGGGGGAACTTCCCCTCTCCCCGCCGACTGTGGGCAAGGCTTTCCCCTCATGCTGCCACCCCTCCAGCCCCCAAAAAACGGCCCCGAGCGGGCCCCAGGGGGGGGGGGGGGCGGGCCCCCCCCGCGGGCGCAGGCGCTGCAGGGCCTATTGCTACGCCCCTGATCACCAATAATACAAGTATGACTAACCTCTGGACACCTAATGAAGTGTAAGTGTTTGGTGTAACTGTAGGCTATCTCCCGTGAGGGGGGAGGCACAGGCAGCTCGGCCAGGAACCACCTGAGGGGCAGGTGGCCCTCGGCTGTGCAGGGACTATCTCCTTGAGAGAGGGAATAGAGAGAACCTGGCAACCAGTGATACTTGGTGATCAGATAATAGACTGTACTGCAGCCAGGGGACTCCAGAGGAGTAGAGGCCACTGGTTGCTAGCAGGTCGGACTCTCTGAGGAGCAGGAGTCCTAATAGCTAACTGACACTTGGTGGAATAGTGTCACAGCTAGTACAGATAGACTGAGCACTCAAGGGATGAGTGACAGCCTGGAGGGTCGGGCAGGACAGGTCGGCAACACACGAGCAGATAAGGTACAGAGACAGAAGGCTGATTCGGTAACCGGGTACAGGCAGAGTTTGGCAACAGGTAGGCAGATATGCAGAGGCACCGAATCAGAAAGCAAGAGAGAGGTCGACAGAGCAAATAGTCATAACAGATATAAAGCACAGTCCTAGTCTGGGGTGTGAGGTCCTTGGTCTCGACACCCAGGAACTAGCCTAAAGAATAACTCAGCAATGACACAGTAATCCTAAGCTTGGGTGTGAGGTCCTTGGTCTCAACACCCCAGAGCTGGTATAAAGTTTAACACGGTAATGACACAGTGATCCTAAGCTTGGGTGTGAGGTCCTTGGTCTCAACACCCCGGAACTGGTCTAAAGTATAACACAGCAATGACACAGTGATCCTAAGCTTGGGTGTGAAGTCCTTGGTCTCAACACCCCAGAACTGGTCTAAAGTATAACACAGCAATGACACAGTGATCCTAAGCTTGGGTGTGAGGTCCTTGGTCTCAACACCCCGGAACTGGTCTAAAGTATAACACAGCAGTAATCTGGCTAAGTGTGAATTCCCAGGTCCACCTGGTTCTAACACACTGTGGGATCTGGCTGAGGTCTGAGTGCTCACACGTAAGTATTCGCAATGGCAGACAACCAGAGACTGACCAGCAAGATCTATATATACTGCAGCGCTCCTCCATGCCGCCCTGCGCCACTCAGCCAATCAGTAACCGCACTGGGATCAGCTGATCGACCTGATCAGCTGATCCCTCTCCTACTGGCATAAAGGGCTTGCCTTTTAGCACGCGCACGTAGCTCTCCATCTATGTGCACTAGAAGGCCCAGGCAAACCAGACACATGCTGCTGTGCGGAAACCGCCGGTCTGAACGTGGAGACAGCCGCCCCGCTGCCAGACCGTGCGGCGGCATCTCCGCAATCCATTACAGTGGGTACCCAACATCATCTGAACATGTTTTTTTGGAACAGTTACCGCACAACACCTATAAAGTGCATGGGTACACTTAAAGTCACATTCAAGCAATTCTTCAGAAGATGATTGCACGTCATAGGGGTATGGCATGGGAAATAGCATGCCTGCCCATGCAGATCAAGTTAACAGCAGATTTTAAGATAATGGTTCAAGCCTTATCAGAAGGTAAAACTCTTACAACTGAGACTAAACAAGGATAGATTTATCAATTTTCCTGGGGAAGGATCTTTTGCATGGAGATGTCTGGGTGAACAGGGGGAAAGGGTGCCGTTTTTTATGCATGGCTACTACCGTGGTCCCACCGATAGAAGTACCCATGTCGTTTTCCCAGGGGTATCCCTGGAAACACCTGTGTCATCCACACGTCTTACACCATGACCCGAGAGGTCAACATTTTTTGGTGCTAGACGGAGAGGTAAAACAAGTAGACTCGTCTTCATGCTGGCAATTTTCAGATAAATACAAGTTTTTGCCAGGACAAGTCAGATTTAGTGATGGAGCAATGATGGCTCAATAGCCCAGAATGCACATTGGCCATTCAAAAGATCTACTCTGAAGCCAAACCAATATCTCCGGTGGCTAAAGGAAAAGTTTGTTTTTTTAAACATGAAATCGACGGACACATTCATGATACATTTTCATAATTGTTCGGACAAGGATGATCACACAAGGGCAAATTACTGTGTGAGTGGAGATTCCATATGGATCCAGTCATCAAGGTTTGACTATGTTATTTCTCAAATTGTTAAGAAAACTCTAAAGTTCAAAGCTCCACATGAAGTGCCAATTTTTAGAGCTATCACTCCACGTGACAGATGGGTACAGGTTTTTGACACAAGACCACACTTTGTTAAAGAGGTTAAACAAACATAACACTAAACTAGAGGTGATATTCCACCATGATCAAGGAGATCTTACAATGATTGAACACAAATATAATCAGGTGAGTTCCAGTCTGATCTGGTGGAAAAGGTTTCTGGTGATGTTCCAGGGACACTCAGACTCTGCATTTCAAAACTTTTTTCTGATGGGGAATACATTCATCTGCATCATTACACGGGTGAGTTTGTGTTTGAAATTGTGCAAACAAATAAACATGGTTAGAAGATTGGGGTCAAATACACAATCTCATAAGCCAATATTTTCAAACTAATCTACATCATACAAGGTTAGTTTTTACCAAACTTTTGACGGTAAATATGGGAAGCTGGGCTTCTAGGCTAAAATGCACCCAGGGCGAGGGTGTAAAAATTGTGCCCCGCCCCCGCCGTGGAGCCAAGTATACGTGTCCGCAGTATAGGTTAGCCAGGTCTAGTTGCACTCAGTATAGGTAGCCATGTATAGGTTGCCACAGTATAGGTAGCCAGGCATAGGTGCCCTAGTATAGTTAGCCGGCAATAGGTCCCCCCCAGTATAGGTAGCCAGCCATAGGTGCCCCAGTATAATTGCCCCCAGTATAGGTTAGCCAGGTAGGTACCTCCAGTATAGGTAGCCAGTATAGTTGCCCCCAGTATAGGTTAGATAGGCAGGTGCCCCCAGCATAGGTTAGATTAATAGTTGCCCCCAGTACAGGTTAGCTAGGTGGGTGTCTCCAATATAGGTAGCCAAAAAGAAAAATGAAGACCGGCACCATCCAGTAATTAAGCTCAGTGTTTAATTTAAAAAGACATCATGACATACAAAAACGACGTTTCGGAGGATAGACCTCCTTTCTCAAGTTCCTGTCAGTGTCTAAAATACATCATATCACATCCTCTTTATATACCTAACACCATAGAAAATTGACCAATCACATCTTTGATGTCGCCTGTGGCGACCAATCCCCTCTCATCTCGCTCACGCGGACCTGATGGGGAACTTTCATATGCGTACAAGAGGTGCGCACAAACTGAAGAACTTACCAGACAGCAGGGCGGAAGGACGCAACAAACGCCAAGCCAGCGTACTGCCGACCTATAGGAGAAGCTTCCCGTGATGACATAACATCAGGACACGCCCCTGGTGGAGGCGGATCTGATGGGAAACAGGATGCTCCCTCGGCGGCCACAAGAACCGCCCATAGGTCGCGCATGACGTACGCACATGGGGAGCTGTTACCCATTGCGTGTCATAGTACGCGTCAGTGACGGAAGTACGTCTTCCGCCCCACCGTCTGGACAAGAACTCAATGTCTTAACCAAGGTTACTAAATAGGGCGGAAGAACAGAAGTGGGACATCTAGTGTCAAAAGCATATAATACAAGTGTGTTAAACCATCAAGCTAAGCTATCATAAATCACACAAGTAATAAGTGCTGAAACTTAAGCAGTATAAAGAAAGGAATACATTTTCCTCCTCCAACTGACAATACAAACAATGCAATAGAATAAAAGCTTTTTTCTATGTAAGCCAACAGCATAAGTGCATATATGATAATTTTCAAAGGAAAGGAGTCATATCATATTCCCTGTTCATGCCTCTAGGCTCTAACGTATCTAATCTACGTATCCAATATGCTTCACGATACAACAATTTACGTAACCTGTCACCTCCTCTCCTCCCTGGTTGAATCTGTTCTATCATCTGAAACCTCAATTGGCTTGTGGTGTGTCCTGCTGCAATAAAATGAGATGGTACCGGTAATTCTACCTTTTTAGTTCTAATGGTACTTTTATGTGCTGTCAATCTATCTTTTACTCTCTGTGTAGTTAGGTATATAAAGAGGATGTGATATGATGTATTTTAGACACTGACAGGAACTTGAGAAAGGAGGTCTATCCTCCGAAACGTCGTTTTTGTATGTCATGATGTCTTTTTAAATTAAACACTGAGCTTAATTACTGGATGGTGCCGGTCTTCATTTTTCTTTTTGCTTCACTGGGTCCTGAGTGCTGCTGGACCTAAAGACCTGGCACATCGTTTTTGTTCTTTGGGGAGTGCTGTCCACTACAAAATTCCAATATAGGTAGCCAGAATAGTTGCCCCCAGCATAGGTTAGATAGGTAGGTGCCTCTAGTATAAGTTGGATAGGTAGGTTCGCCCTGTATAGGATAGATAGGTAGGAGCCCCCAGTACAGGTTAGAAAGGTAGGTGCCCCCAGTATAGGTTATATAGGTAGCTGCCCCCAGTGTAGGTTACATAGGTAGGTGTCCCCAGTATAGGCTAGATAGGTAGGTACCCCAGTATAGGCTAGATAGGTAGGTGCCCCCAGCATAGGTTAGATAGGTAGCTGCCTCCAGTGTAGGTTACGGTAGGTGCCCCAGTACAGGTTAGTTAGGTATACGCCCCCAGTATAGATTAGATAGGTATATGTCCCCAGTATAGATTAGCTAGGTATATGTTCCTCAGCATAGGTTACATATGTATATGCCCCCAGTATAGAGTAGATAGGTATATGCCCCCAGCATAGGATAGATAGGTATATGCCCCCAGTGTAGGTTAGATAGGTAAATGCCCCTAGTATAGATTAGATAGGTATATGCCCCCAGTATAGGCTAGATAGGTATATGCCCCAGTGCAGGGTAAATAAGTAGCAGCCCCCAGTATAGATTAGATAGGAAGCTGCCCCCCCCCCCATAATAGAGGGGGAGTCAGTCGCGGGTAGGGCGGCCCGAGCTCTCCCTCCCTTCCTCTCCTTGGCCACCCTCCATGCTCCCCCCTCCGCCGCAGACTGCAGAGTGAGCGCAGGGAAGCGCTGTATAGAGCAGCAACTCACCTCCCTGTGTTCCAATCGCCGATCACTTGCCGCTGGTCTTGTCCTCTGCACAGCCGCTGATACACACTTTACTTCCCGCTAAACAGCCCTTCCCTGCGCTCACTCTGCAGTCTGCAGCGGAGGGGGGAGCATGGAGGGCGGCCCGGGAGAGGAAGGGAGGGAGAGGTCGGGTCGCCCTCCCCGCGGCTGCGGCTCCCCCTCCATCACGGCGCCCCCCTTTCCCCAGCGCTCAGGGCGGCCGCACGGGCCGCACGGCCCTAGAAATAGGCCTGATGGGAAGTAGCTGATTGTTTAAAGATTTTTTTGGAAGACCCCTGGCACTGCTTCTTTGCTTTGTTAAAGGGACACTTAAGTAAAAAAAAATGAGTTTTACTCACCTGGGGCTTCCAATAGCCCCCTGCCGCTGTCTGGTGCCCTCGCCGTCTCCCTCCGATCCTCCTGGCCCCACCGGCAGCCACTTCCTGTTTCGGTGACAGGAGCTGACAGGCTGGGGACGCGAGTAATTCTACGCGTTCCTGGCCACAATAGCGCCATCTATACTGCTATAGCATATATCATATACTATATAGCAGCTTAGAGGGTGCTAATGTGTCTGGGAACGCGAAGAATCACTCGCGTCCCCAGCCTGTCAGCTCCTGTCACCGAAACAGTAAGTGGCTGCCGGTGGGGCCAGGAGGATCGAAGGGAGACGGCGAGGGCACCGGACAGCTGCAGGGGGCTATTGGAAGCCCTAGGTGAGTAAAACTCATTTTTTTTTTTACTTAAGTGTCCCTTTAAGTACAAAACAAGTTCCACTTTTCCACGAACATGCAAGTGTGCAAGTGATATGTATGTGACACGGATGCCGAGCAGATGGGCAATGGCGACCTAGAAGTCGTGCATCCCCAGAGAGCCAGGATAAAGGAGGCCGAGAGGTCTTGCTCTCTCTTCCAGGGGCAAACACCTGGATCAGAGGGAATGTGTGAGCACAAGCATGGAAACCTGAACTATGAAAACAGGCTCACAGGTACTGTCTAATCCATAGGTGAGAGATCTGCATATCAAGTCCTTTCATGGGGGGCTGTTGGAATTTGAGGATCATATTCTTGAATTCTGGGCCCTCATTCACTTTAGAGAACCTGTGTCAGTAAAAAGACAGTGGGCTTGATTCACAAAGCAGTGCTAACCTACTTAGCACGTCTAAAGTCTTTAGACGTGTTAACCAGGGTGCTAAGTAGGTTAGCACCTGATTTCTCAATCAGATCGCGCGCAAAGTTTTGCGCGCAAAGTTTTGCGTGCAAAGTTTTACATGCGCAAAGTCCTATGCGCGCGCTAAGTCCCATAGGCTTTAAAGAGAATCTGTACTCTAATATTCTTACAATAAAAAGCATACCATTCTATTCATTATTTTCTCCTGTGCCCCTCTGTGCTGTTTCTGCCACAATGCTGCAATCCTGGCTTGTAATTAACAGTTTTAGGCAGTGTTTACAAACAAACTAACCAGCTTCTAATAGGCTCAGCTAAGCATAGTGTATGAGTCATTCAGAGTATGCAGGGGGCCTGCAGAGGGTGTGTATCGCTTCTACCAATCACAAGCAGCCATGCACATTCCACACAATCAAGCTTTAGCCTGACAAACAGGACAGAGGAAAGATACATTGATTTATTACAGAGACAGTGCAGTTAGGAAAGACTGCAGTAAGCCAGAGCAGATTAGAACAGGCATAGGAACTTATAGGATAGAAGAACCAAGGCTGAAAAAATTGTTACAGAGTCTCTTTAATGGGCCCTTAGCGCAGAGCGCCCTGTGCTCTGTGCAGTGTGCGCGTAAAGTTTTACGCGCATAAAGTTTTGCGCGCGAAAAGCTGGTTTAGACGTGCTAAGGGGGTTTTCACAGGCGTGCTAACATTTATCACCGCTTTGTGAATCAAGCCCAGTGTCTCGTCACCACGGCAGGTGCGGTGACTTGGCTCTGAACATGATGGTACAGGTTTACAGTCAAACCTTTAAATGACATTTCTAGAGAAGCACAATACTGAAAGTATTGTGCAAACGGGCCGACTGCAGCGAAGGAAAAACATCGGCTTTGTTATGATTTGAGAGGAAAACAATTCCATTCTTAAAAACAGGTCACTGGAAAATCCCATTTTTTTTTGCATTTGCAGTAAAAATTGTGTAGTTTATGACATCACAGGCTCAGGCCCGCCAATTACAGGCCTAGCATGTGATGCACAGCGAACTCCAACCCCTTTGGGGTGGGATCCAGCGGTAACCCTTGGCAGGCTGGTTTATAAGAGGCTGCCTGGCCAAGAGTTGCCACTTGTAACTACTTTTAACTTCCTGCTACTTCTTTTTACTGCCTCTTCTTCTTGCTTCACTACACTTGTACATATGCTGAATTGGTCTTAGGGTAATGTAACAGACTGTTCTTGAGATGAACCTAAAGCAGGTACTAGACCTGTTTTAAGAGGCCATGAAACGCAAGACGAACTCTAGATTCCTGCTTTGCTAAGGCACAGTTAAAGACACATGACTGCATTTCTGCTGTGTGCTTGTATTGCCAAATACATTTATTAAACTTTGAAGACGTCCATGTTCTCCTCCATGGTCCGCTGATGCTGTGAGAATGTCAGGTTATTGCAGTTCCTGTGATATGGTCCCGAGCGGTTTGTAACCCATAGCAACCACCAATTACATTTCAACATACATTACATAAAACATTTTTTTATATGTTTGTTTTAGCTGCTGCCGCGGTGACGAGAGGTGCGGTGACTTGGCTCTGAACATGATGGTACAGGTTTACAGTCAAACCTTTAAAACGCCTGGCATGTGTATGTACATGTTGATCAGGTAGTGTAAGGGTTAGGCTCGGTTCACACTGACAGATCAAACGCCGCATTTACCGCACCGCAAACAACCGTAAAGAGCATTAGTGATAACCTCAGGTGAGCCAATCATTTGTTTTACTAGTTGACACCCTCAGTACCTAAATGTTGGTCCTCTTGGTGGCAATCTTTGTGTAGTAGTGTGTAGTGGTCACCGTGCTTGTGCGCATGTTTGTGGGAGTGCAGGCGATGGTGGTTTTTCAGCCCCTATGGTTGGGCTGAGGTAGTTCAATGACAGTAAATTGACCAATAAGAAATTGATTCTGCGGTGTCGGCCCAGTGTTGGCCTAGTAGGCTTTATTGATCACATGAGGTAACCATAAAAAATGGTTTTGATTAAACTTATACAGCAGATCGAATTTAGTCTGTCCACAATGAAGCAACGACCTTATCGTCTTGGGTGTGCCCACACCCCAATATAGTTCTTTGCTTAATTGAGAAACGTAAGCCCTTTCACCATGACAAGGTAACAAACACAAAGGGGAATTGACATGTACATGCTTAATTTTTGTTGTTGCAGGCAGCCACTGTGTAGCATCAGAGGCCAGAAAAAAGTGGAATGTACATGCCTGAAAAATTAGGTTTTTTTGCAGCCTTTGCTGTAGCAGTGGTCTGAAAAATTCAGGATTTGCCGGTATAAAATGTTTCCCAAAAAAGTGTTGGACAATAAGATTGAGAACATGTGCCATGCAGGGCACATCTATTACTTTGCCCAATTTCAGCGTTGCCAACAGACTGCTTCTGTTGTCACACACCACTTTTCCGATCTCCAGTTGTTGAGGGGTAAGCCACTTATCGACCTGTGACTTCAGAGCTGATAGGAGTACTTGTCCGGTGTGACTCTACGATTTCAGGCAAGGCATTTGAAGACCAGGTATCAGTGGTCATATGGACTCTTGCCCCAACACTGTGTGCCAGAGATGCGGTGACTTAGATCTGCACATCACTGTGCAGGTTTGGTATTTTCGGAGAAAAAGAAAAAGGAGGAAAAGAAAAAAAGGCGGGTACCTTCCTCTGTGGTGCCCCAATTGCTACAATTTTTTAAATGCCTCAGAGTCCACCAGATGGTGTTGTAAAAGCTGGCAGACTAAGAGTTCCAACAAGCCTCTTACGTTCAAACTTGTCCTTTTACAGAAACTTGACTGTGGGAAGATGCCCAGGAACTGGTCAAGGTGAAAGGTGGAGTGGAGGATGATTGGGAAGGAACAAGGAGAGCAGAGGTAGAGGTGAAGAAGCTGAACCAGGAGGATAGTGGCTTTGAGTTTGTGGGCTGCTTATGTTCATGTGTTGATCCCATTGTCGTTTGATATGGGAGATCATGTGCCTTCGCAAAACAGTTGTACCTAGGTGGGATTTTGCCTTCCCATGACTCAAAATCTTATGGCACAGGTTGCAAATGGCATTGCTATTGTCAGAGGCACAGGGCCGGGGCTACCATTAAGGCAAAGGAGGCAGCTGCCCCAGGGCCCCAGAGCTTGTAGGGGCCCCCAGTGACTACAAGAGGAAAAAAAATTTCAAATCGGCCTTATAGTTTTTGAGAAAATCGATTATAAAGTTTCAAAGGAAAAAAAACACATCCTGCCGACTTTAATGGTTAATAGCAAATCCACCTTAAATGCTAGAAACCCTAAATTTGCAGGATATGTTAATGAGATCATTAGTAATAAGAGGAAAAAACAATTTTTCAAAAAGACCTTATAGTTTTTGAAAATTGATTTTAAAGTTTAGAAGGAAAAAAGTATAGTTTTAAATACAGTAAATGTAACTTTTAGTAGCAAACCTAACGGTAGTGTAATTTTACATGCATCAAACGAAAGCGCAATACATTTCCTGATGGGGTTTCCAGGGGGTCTATACACAGCCGCAGCGCTTTGGCCAGGGATCGCTATACAGCCGCAATATGGCTGTATGAAGATCCCTGGCATTTTTTCCTATTCTCCCAATTTTTTTTTATGTTTAGAGTGTGGGAATTTTTAAAAAAAAAAATTTATGTGGGGTCCCCCCTCCTGAAACTTTTTAACCCCTTGTCCCCCATGCAGGCTGGGATAGCCAGAATGTGGAGCTCTGACCGATTGGGACTTCACACCCTGACTATATCAGCTGCAAAAAAGGTCCCCTAATGCCGATTTTTGTTCCGGTGTATATGTTGGGGGGGCCCCCCAGGTTTATTTTGCCCTAGGGCCCCATTGTTGCTTAAACCGGCCCTGCAGAGGCACACACACAAAAAAAATTCCACACTGGTGAGCCTTGTGATTCTGGTGGTGGTAACAGCAGAAGATGGCAGGCATGTTGGCTTGCTGATAGAGATGGCCCGAACGGTTCGCCGGCAAACGGTTCCAGGCGAACTTCCGGGGTTTGCGATCGCTGAGAACCGCAAACTTTTCCGGAAGTTCAGTTCGCACCCATAGTGCATCATGAGGGTCAACTTTGACCTTTTACATCACAGTCAGCAGGCACATTGTAGCCAATCAGGCTACACTCCCTCCTGGAGCCACTCCCCCCCCCTTATAAAAGGCAGGCAGCGTCAGGGTTTTCACTCACTCGTGTGCCTGCATTAATGAGAGAAGGGAGAGCTGTTGTGCAGACTCACATAGGGAAAGTGTAACGATTGTGGGATATCTCCGTGTTCAGCGCACAAAAATGTGCGCTGACACTGCGGAGGTCCTCCACAAGCGTGTCAAGATACTAGAACCCAGCTTTTGGTGCTACGCACCAGTAGAGGGAAAATTCCTGTCGGCAGATGGCGCTGGGGAGTGCAGAGGAACCAATCCTCTGTACCTCCACAAATGCCAGACAGGAATTTGTACGAAGCGCAGAACGCAATCGCAAGAGAGGCGATTGCGAATGAGAATGAGCAAAGGGACAGATTGTATGTGTGTGCGCCAATCTAGTCGCCACCCCGCGACCACGCATACACAACAGCAGATATGAAATAGGAACGCGATCGCGAGAGGTGCGATCGCCAGACGTGACACAAGGCAGATCAGAACAGAATACGAGGTTAGCAAAGGCACAGCAAATAATACAATGAGAATATACGGAAAATAATAAACGCTAGCTAACCGCGAACACCGCACTCATTCGCAACAGTGCACGCGGTTATGCGCGGTCTCCACGTGATAAGCACAATAGAGACAAGCACGCCTAACTAACCATCAACAGACAAACACGAAACAAAGAACGTGAACGCTTGCTTAACGGTTACCTCATCGAGCCTACAGCAAGCGCCCGTATCAGACAAGACAGACAAACGAGAAACAGGAACTAGGCAGAAAGGATCCACCGCTCTTCCGCCAGAGTAAGTGTGATCCAAGCAGGAACACAGATCAGAAAGATCCACAGCCGCTAACGCTAGCGGCTAGTGCGATCTAAACAAGACAGATCAGATGAGGTAGCCGGTAGCAACCGCTGCTCCAGCTTACACTCCAGGAACTCAGATCAGAAGGATCCACAGCCGCTACCGCTAGAGGCTAGTGAGATCCAAACAAGACAGAGCGATTCGCTATCAACCGCCACTGGTGACAGCGCAATCGCGACAGACAAGACAAGACAGAATAGGCAGTACAAATTATACACAAACTGACTGCACTAACTAGGAATGCAAGGAGCACTCCCCAAGAATTAACTATACTAAGATAGCAGTGGCTGACACTCCAGGTGAGTCCAGCAGGAACAACCTCTATGAGCAGCGAAGCATTGTGGGACACACATAGTACTTATAGTACACGCCTCCAATGAATGTGGCCAGGCAATTTGCATGACAACGTATGCAAATTCCTCAGCAAGCACAAGCTGCAAAACTGACAGAAGGACTTCTTTCCAGAGTCCTGCAGCATGCAGACCTGAATAATGATCAAAAGGCTGCCTGCCTGCGCAGGCAGCTGAGCGGATCGTTACAGTACCCCCCCCTCTAGGGACGAATTCCAGACGTCTTTCAAAACTGGCGTTACCAAAAAACTCTAACTGAAGACTCATGAAGGTCGGGGCAGCCCGACAAGGTCCAATTCCAGAGTCAGTCCACCCGAAACCGACCTCATCGGAAACAGAAGCCACCGAAACATGCCCATCAGTACTACCAGTCTTAGCGTAACACCCATCAGGACTGTGGATACCAGAGAAAAAGCCATCGACACCCTCCAGACAATACCCACCACCTTCCAACGAGCGTCCGAAAATACCAAACCTGCCACAATACCTGTTCGAAGTGTCCCTTACAACACAAAAGCCACCGTTGATCTTATCCAGGGGACCAAGCAAAATCTCTCCCGGAATCTCCCAGAACCTTTTGAAGCTCCACAGAGATCCCAAGAGGGCAGAACAATCACCAGGCTCACATGGAGAATTACCAAGAACCCCCATGGAACCAATGACAATTCCGGATTCAGAATTACGAGGACACCCATCAAGATCAAGACTTTCAGGGACCACTTCTGGGCATGCAAGCAGGCAGGCTAAATCAGAGCATGTCTCCACCGAGGAAGCATCTGAGTACGCTGGTAACCGAGGCACACTTGGGCTTTCTGGGTCACAGAGCACACTGGGGTACACCAGCACAGGAGAAACCTCAGTACATGTCGGGGAACTGCCAACCTCAGAGTCCGGCACGACAAGACCAAAACCAGTACCGGACAGAGAATCATCATGAGTGGAGGTCACAGGCACTGTACTTTCACAAGAAGACTCGGATACAAATTCAGAAATTTCTGTGACAATAATATCATCATTGACTACATATGAGTGAAGCTCCATCAGAGCTGAAAAGGTAGCCAGCAAGGCAGCAATGCCTACGGAAGAGGGTAACACCTCAGAAGGACTTGGGGGCCAGGAGACATCTCCTACAAGTTCTGCACCCTTTGGGAGGAACTCTGAGACCTCCAGAACCTCAAACAAGACCTCAGGAACATCATTTTTCAAGTTTTCTCGGAAGGATTCTGAACTATCCATGTTACAGGGCAAAACTGGAAGTTTATTTTGTGGACAGGGCAGATGTCCCAGGAATGGTTCCACCATAACCTGAGGCTGGATCTCATCATCATGAGGGGAATGTACAGGTATATTTACTGGAACACACACTGACTCCCTAACTTCATTCTCACTGTACCCAGAATTCTGTGTGGCAGTCAAACTAGCTTGTAACTCCAAAACTGCAGAAAAACAGGTGAGTATAGTGGCAATACCTAGACGAGCCTCTAGGGACACTGCAGGAGACTCTAAACAAGGCCATCTTAACTCATCCAGAGTACAGGGTGCAGAATCAGCACTTTCCTCAGAACAAGAAAGGGACTCACAAATGTCAGTGTGATTGGACATCATATTGTTATTCATGGTACAAGGCAGGCTCAGAGAAACTTTCTCTGGACCCAGCAAAGATGTTTCAGAGTCAGATTCGCAAAACCGAAGCGCTGTCTCACTCTTAGATTCGGCTAACAATGTCAAATCCGAGGAGCCAGAACGCAAAACCTGCGAATCCAAGATCGCTTTAGGTTGTGAAACTGACGCTTCCATAGCGCAAATCTCCGCGATCTGCGGAGCAGACTGCAAGGCATCTAGGGTCGAAACACTGGAGCAATTGTCCCCAGGCAACGGGCCCTTACAGGTGTGAACAGGGTGAGACAGAGACTCATCTGCAGAAGAAATAGCGACATCAACAGAATAAACTTTATTAGGCATATTAATTTCACTTTTGATGCTGCATAGTTTAGGAATTTTTCCCATAGCAGGATCATAGATGGAAGATCTTAAAGATCTGTTCTTAGATGACAAGGGATCCCACATATCTTTGAGAAAACTGGCACATTCATGTTGATCACAATCTGCAGGAACATCTGAGAAACAGGCATTACATCGCATAGATTCAAACTTCACGCAATCAGGAGAGAATCTTTCAAGATTCGCACAAGAATCAACCACAGTAGTGCACCCATTCATGTCAGGTCGCACAATATCTAGACTCACATGCTTTACCCCAGAAAGGCAGGAACAATCATCCGATAACGATGTCTCTTTATTGAAGTCAATTGATTGGTGTGTGTGCAATTCATCCAAAATCGTCTGCCACACATAAGTCACCGGATTCACAAAACATTCGTCACACTCATCAGAGTCAATCAAAGCGTACACCGAATCAAGACAAGCATAAAGAATCTCTGCGCTTTTTGCGATGTAAAAATCGCAAAACGCCTTCCAATCAATCTCGAACTCCTCAATTAATGCTCCAATATCCCATGGAGCAAATGGGGGTTCAAACAACTCGGTTTCCAAGAAACCCTCATAAGGGTTGGGGTCAGGAACATGCAAAGACTTTCTCACTCCTTTAATATAGAAAATAATTCTGCCTATCAAAGGATCCACAAATGCCCTTTCTTGGGGTAATGAAACCTGAGACTGAGAAATTTCAGACTTTACAGAAACAATTTTTTTATTTGTAATTGCTATGGGCAACGGTTTTTTCAGCTGAGAAGTCTTCCTTTTTTTCCTGCTTTTAGTCCTTGCTGCTTTAGGTGGCTGCTGTTTAGACACAGGGGAATAGTTACTGCATTCATTTTCAAACTGAATGGTTTTGCATGAAGTAGGTAGAGCAGCTGACTCATTAGCAACTACACACTCATACAGGGCAGGTGGCAAGCAAGGCAACTCAAACCAGTAGGAGAATGTAAATGTAAGAAACTGATATAGATTATCATTCCAAGAATTGTCTTGCAAGATTTCATGAGCCCATACAAACAGATCGTCTTTCAAAAGCACATAAGCTAATTGGAGAGCAGACGTGGACGGATCAGTAATTTGAAAAGTAGGATTCAGACAAAATTTTACGCATTCAGAGAGAAAATCCTCTTTCGTCTCTGAATTTAATATTTTGAAACTCTTAAAGACACAGGAACCATACTCAGCAAAATCGTACAAATCAGAAATTCCCTCTACACTGGGGTTTTGGGTTGGGCTGCTCATAATGTAACGATTGTGGGATATCTCCGTGTTCAGCGCACAAAAATGTGCGCTGACACTGCGGAGGTCCTCCACAAGCGTGTCAAGATACTAGAACCCAGCTTTTGGTGCTACGCACCAGTAGAGGGAAAATTCCTGTCGGCAGATGGCGCTGGGGAGTGCAGAGGAACCAATCCTCTGTACCTCCACAAATGCCAGACAGGAATTTGTACGAAGCGCAGAACGCAATCGCAAGAGAGGCGATTGCGAATGAGAATGAGCAAAGGGACAGATTGTATGTGTGTGCGCCAATCTAGTCGCCACCCCGCGACCACGCATACACAACAGCAGATATGAAATAGGAACGCGATCGCGAGAGGTGCGATCGCCAGACGTGACACAAGGCAGATCAGAACAGAATACGAGGTTAGCAAAGGCACAGCAAATAATACAATGAGAATATACGGAAAATAATAAACGCTAGCTAACCGCGAACACCGCACTCATTCGCAACAGTGCACGCGGTTATGCGCGGTCTCCACGTGATAAGCACAATAGAGACAAGCACGCCTAACTAACCATCAACAGACAAACACGAAACAAAGAACGTGAACGCTTGCTTAACGGTTACCTCATCGAGCCTACAGCAAGCGCCCGTATCAGACAAGACAGACAAACGAGAAACAGGAACTAGGCAGAAAGGATCCACCGCTCTTCCGCCAGAGTAAGTGTGATCCAAGCAGGAACACAGATCAGAAAGATCCACAGCCGCTAACGCTAGCGGCTAGTGCGATCTAAACAAGACAGATCAGATGAGGTAGCCGGTAGCAACCGCTGCTCCAGCTTACACTCCAGGAACTCAGATCAGAAGGATCCACAGCCGCTACCGCTAGAGGCTAGTGAGATCCAAACAAGACAGAGCGATTCGCTATCAACCGCCACTGGTGACAGCGCAATCGCGACAGACAAGACAAGACAGAATAGGCAGTACAAATTATACACAAACTGACTGCACTAACTAGGAATGCAAGGAGCACTCCCCAAGAATTAACTATACTAAGATAGCAGTGGCTGACACTCCAGGTGAGTCCAGCAGGAACAACCTCTATGAGCAGCGAAGCATTGTGGGACACACATAGTACTTATAGTACACGCCTCCAATGAATGTGGCCAGGCAATTTGCATGACAACGTATGCAAATTCCTCAGCAAGCACAAGCTGCAAAACTGACAGAAGGACTTCTTTCCAGAGTCCTGCAGCATGCAGACCTGAATAATGATCAAAAGGCTGCCTGCCTGCGCAGGCAGCTGAGCGGATCGTTACAGAAAGCTTAGTTAGGCTCTTATGGCCCGTACTCACGGGCTGCAAAAATCGCCTGTCGCCAGCACACGTGAGCGTGTGGGCGACAGGCCGGCAACAGCTTCTCTCCAGGTCCCTCCGCGTACTCACGCGGAAGAGGGACCAGCTGCGAGACGGAAGCTGTCGCCGACGTTCCTCCTCCCCCCGCCGGAAGCTCCATAAACCTCAATGGAGGTTGCTGTCGCTAGTGACAGTTGCGGCGGGGGGGCAGCGGCTACTGTCGCCATGCGATTGAAAGTTTCAATCGCCTGGCGACATGAGCGACGGGCGACAGTTCAGGGTGCGCGCGCGTGCGGCGGCCCATACTCACGGGCGACCTGTCGCCGCAACACGCGCGCGCCGCGTGTTGCGGCGACAAATGTCACTCGTGAGTATGGGCCATTATAGGCTTGTTAGCTTGATCCTTGCTGATTCTTATTGCTAAAAAAGCACCCCTCAAAAACTCTTTTGAGAGCTAATCTTGTTCTTGTGATCTATTTTTTTTTTTGTGTGTGTGGCCCACTTGCATTATATACAGCCCTGTCAGTCAGTCGCAGCTGGCCTTTGGCCCCTTGGTGGTATAATTACTGCTGTGCCAGGTGCACATTATAATACCCATTACTGCATATTATATCTACTACCTGTTGTTCACTTCAGTGCACCCACCTACCTATGTGAGCGCATGCAGTGTCACTGTGCCTGTCTGGTACCTGTCTGTGTGTGACAGGTGCACATTGTAATACCCATCACTGCATATACCTACTACCTGTTGTTCACTTCAGTGCACCCACCTACCTATGTGAGCACACGCAGTGTCACAGTGCCTGCTCGGTACCTGTGTGTGTGTGACAGGTGCACATTGTAATACCCATCACTGCATATACCTACCTGTTGTTCACAGTGCACCCACCTACCTATGTGAGCGCACGCAGTGTCACTGTGCCTGTCCGGTACCTGTGTGTGTGTGTGACAGGTGCACATTGTAATACCCATCACTGCATATACCTACCTGTTGTGTTCAGTACACCCACCTACCTACGTAAGTGCACGCAGTGGGATATACCACATCGTGCATACCTGTTAACTGCACCTGTGTGACTGCACATTGTATTGTATTTCACTTCATCCCACCCGATATGGACAAAACAGATAGAAACAGAGGTAGAGGCAGACCCAGAGGTAGGCCACCCAGCAGGTCTGTGCGAGGTTGTGCTGATGTTATTTTGTGTGGCCCTGGACCAAAGTACAGTGCTCAGAAGAAGGCACGTCCCATCAACTCCCAAGATTGTCAGGATGTGGTTGACTATTTAACACAGAACCCCTCATCTTCCGCAGCCACCAGCGCTACTCCAAGTACCACATCCACTACATTTGACAGTTCGCCGGAGTTATTTGGTGGGGAAATCACTGATGCACAGCCATTATTGTTACAACCAGATGAAGGCGCTAAGCAAGTTACACCACCTCATATGTCTGAGTTAGGCGACACTATGGACGTAACGTGTGAGGAGGAGGAGGATGAAGTACCTACTATTGGTGCAGTTTTGGAGGTGTCTGAGGCAAGCGAAGCTGGGCAGGATGATTATGATGATGACGATGATACGGATACCACATATGTTCCCAATAGAGGAGATGAACAGGGGGACAGTTCAGAGGGGGAGTCAGAGAGGAGTAGGAGGAGACGAGTTCCTGAAAGAAGCAGGGGGAGCTCATCGTCAGAAACAGCTGGTGGCAGTGTCCGGCGCCATGAATCGCCACCTATGGACAGCCAGCCAACATGCCCTTCAACGTTAGCTGCTGATGTCACCAAAGTGCCATCACCCCAGGGAGGGCTCAGCGGTTTGGAAATTTTTTAGTGTGTCTGCCGTAGATCAGAGCAATGCCATTTATTCTCTCTGCCTCCAAAAATTGAGCCGTGAAAAGGCCAACACCCACCTTACGAAGGCACATGGAGAAAAGGCACAAACTGCGATGGGAAGAGCACCAGAGCAGAAGCAGCACACAAAAGAAAAGCCACCCTCCTTCTCCTCTTCCTCCTTCAGGTGCAGCATCTTCAGCCTCTTTCTCCCTTGCACCTTCACAGCCACCCTCCTCCACTGCGCCTCTGCCCTTGAGCGGTTCCTGCTCCTCTGCCCACAGCAGCCAGGTGTCTGTGAAGGAAATTTTTGAGCGGAAGAAGCCAATTTCTGCCTGTCACCTCCTTGCCCGGCATCTGACAGCTGGCTTGACGGAACTGTTAGCTCGCCAGCTGTTATCATACCAGCTGGTGGGTTCTGAGGCCTTCCGTAAATTTGTGGCCATTGGGACACCACAGTGGAAGATGCCAGGCCGCAATTATTTCTCTAAAAAGGCGATACCCAAACTGTACCGTGAAGTTGAGAGGCAAGTGGTGTCATCTCTGGCACACAGCGTTGGGTCAAGGGTCCAACTGATCACGGATGCCTGGTCTGCCAAGCACGGTCAGGGCAGGTACATTACTTATACAGCAAATGGGTTCTTACTTGGATGTGTGGGGGTGGTAGCCAGTTCTCAGGCTCCCACTCTGGACCGGAATCGAACCCTGATTCCCCGGCCATTACCCGTGGTCACTCACAATGGCAGACTTGCCCTCCATAACAGATTCTCATTACAGGTACTGAACAGCCAGCAGAAAATGTAGTTTAAAAAAAAAAATAGACGTAAGCTTTAAAAATGGTAGAGAAAGAACCATCGAAAGTTGATAAGGCAGTCAGACATTACCTGATATCACTGAGGAAGAGCAATCTCGCCATGGTGCGCACCAGTCCAGCATGGCCGCCACAACACAAACAGCTGTTTGTGGTGCGTTACACAGCGAGTTTGGTGCGTCAGTGTGAATCAGTACTCGAATTACACTCCCTGAATGATGTATACACATGCAAGATGTTTTATAGCACGTTAGGCCTGCAATTTAGCATTCAATGTGATTTCTGCCTTTAAAACGCTGCTTTGCGTCAAATCCCGGGGACTTTTGGCGTCTATCCCACTCATTCATGCAAAAACTCAGATGTTAGACCCCTTGAAACATCTTTTCCATCACTTTTGTGGCCAGCATAAGTGTTTCTAGTTTTCAAAGTTCGCCTCCCCATTGAAGTCTATTGCGGTTCGCGAAAGTTCGCGCGAACCGAACTTTTGCAGAAGTTCGCAAACCCAGTTCGCAAACCGAAATTCGGAGGTTCGGGCCATCTCTACTGGCTGACCCCAGGTGCCGATATATGCTGTTTGCCTGTGACACCAGCTCCTTGCGAGCTCTCCCTGCTTCCAACCCATCTCCTCCTTCTCTTTATCTCCCCATCTGAACTGTCCTCCTCTTGATCTCTTCTTGTGGGCACCCACGTCACAACCATGGACACATCGTCAGCATCAGCTGCTTCACTTGTATCTGACAACGTACAAGAGGCAGAAGCAGCAGGGACATCATCATCACACCTTACGTCCATCTGTGTAATTGGTGTTCTTGTCTAGCTTTGTTTGCACCGTATATTACTAATCATTTCTTGGTATTGGCCTACAGTTAATATGCCATTCTTATGGAATATTCAGTGGACTTTCCCAATATATGTGTTAGTTCCAGTTTAAGATTTACAGTGCTGAGTGCGAATTTGTATACATTATGTATGTTTGCTTTTTTCCTCATTCTGTTCCCCCTTCCCCCCCCCCCCCCCTTTTCATATGACTTTATGTTTGGGGTGAATAATAACAATGGGCTAGCTCTACTCTCATTGTCTTTTTATGTAATTTTATGTATATGTATTAATGCAAACTATTGTGCAATACACTGGAGTCCACTCTCTTCCCTTCCCTATTTCCCTTTAAGACAGCTATATCACCTGCTGAGGTGTGGTGGGTAGGGGGAGTAGTCTCTGTACATGTCACATTAGCTACGACTAAGGGTCAGCTTTTCATGCTGCCATATTTTTGCTATTTTTCTATGATGATAAAATAAATGGATTTATGCTTTTATCCTATGAAAGGAGTGCAGAGAGGTTTTTTGAATACTCACCCATCTGTGTAATGTCACCTAACTGAGACATATCAGGTGTAACTTTCTTACCTTTATTTTTACATCTAAATTGAAAATCTATTTTCTCAAAAAATCTTTTTGATTTTTTTTACTAGCTGATGACCCGGCGTTGGCCGGGTATGTATTTGGTTGCTGTTAGCTTTGTCCATTTTTTATAACCCTAACACTAGAGATGGCCCGAGCCTCCGATTTTAGGTTCGCGAACTTCTTCAAAAGGTTTGGTTTGCGTGAACCGCAATAGACTTCAATGGGGATGTGAACTTTGAAAACTAGAAACATTTATGCTGGCCACAAAAGTGATAGAAAAGATGTTTCAAGGGGGCTAACACCTGGAGGGGGGCATGGATGAGTGGGATAGACACCAAAAGTATTTAAGGGAGTCAATTGTAAGTTTTCCTCCTTTTTTAATTTTCTCTGAAGAGTAGCAACATGTCGGTCTCAAAACAACTGTCTCAAATGCCCTGAAGACAAATATTGTTCACCATCATGGTTTAGGGGAAGGATACAGAAAGCATTTATGAAGAGGAACAAGTACAATGTTCTGGAATAGCCATCTCACTCCCCAGGCCTGAATATAATTGAAAATCTGTGATGTGAGTTAAAGAGAGCTGTCCATGCTTGGAAGCCATCAAACCTGAATGAACTAGAGATGTATTGTAAAGAGAAATGGTCCAAAATACCTTCAACCAGAATCCAGACTCTCATTGGAACCTACAGGAAACATTTACAGGCTGTAATTTCTGCAAAAGGAGGATCTAATAAATATCGATTTAATTTATTTTTAGTGGTGCCCAAATGTATGCACCTGTCTGACATTGTTTAAACAATTGTTGCACACTTTCTGTAAATCCAATAAACTTCATTTCACTTCTTAAATATCACTGTGTGTGTCTCCTATATGATATATTTAACTGACATTTTGTGTCGTAACAACCAACGATTTATACGGGAAAATCATAACGATTAACAAGGTTGCCCAAACTTTCGCATCCCACTGTACACGCATACATACACACATACATACATCCGATTTTATATACAGTGGCTGGCAAAAGTATTAGGCCCCCTTGAAGTTTTCCACATTTTGTCATATTACTGCCACAAACATGAATCAATTTTATTGGAATTCCACATGAAAGACCAATACAAAGGGGTGTACACGTGAGAAGTGGAACGAAAATCATACATGATTCCAAACATTTTTTACAAATCAATAACTGCAAAGTGGGGTGTGTGTAATTATTCAGCCCCCTTTGGTCTGAGTCCAGTCAGTTGCCCATAGACATTGCCTGATGAGTGCTAATGACTAAATAGAGTGCACTTGTGTGTAATCTAATGTCAGTATAAATTCAGCTGCTCTGTGACGACCTCAGAGGTTGTTTAAGACAATATTGGGAGCAACAACACCATGAAGTCCAAAGAACACACCAGACAGGTCAGGGATAAAGTCATTGAGAAATTTACAGCAGGCTTAGGCTACAAAAAGATTTCCAAAGCCTTGAACATCCCACGGAGCACTGTTCAAATGATCATTCAGAAATGGAAGGCGTATGGCACAACTGTAAACCTACCAAGCCAAGGCCATCTAAACTCACAGGCAAAACAAGGAGAGCGCTGATCAGAAATGCAGTCAAGAGGCCCATGGTGACTCTGGACGAACTGCAGAGATCTACAGCTCAGGTGGGGGAATCTGTCCATAGGACAACTATTAGTCGTGCACTGCACAAAATTGGCCTTTATGGAAGAGTGCCAAGAAGAAAGTCATTGTTAACAGTTTGCAGTTTGCCACAAGCCATGTGGGGGACACAGAAAACATGTGGAAGAAGGTGCTCTGGTCAGATGAGACCAAAACGGGACTTTTTGGACAAAATGCAAAACGCTATGTGTGGCGGAAAACTAACACTGCACATCACTCTGAACACACCATCCCCACTGTCAAATATGGTGGTGGCAATATCATGCTCTGGGGGTGCTTCTCTTCAGCAGGGACAGGGAAGCTGGTCAGAGTTGATGGGAAGATGGATGGAGCCAAATACAGGGCAATCTTGGAAGAAAACCTCTTAGAGTCTGCAAAAGACTTGAGACTGGGGCAGAGGTTCACTTTCCAGCAGGACAACGATCCTAAACATAAAGCCAGGGCAACAGTGGAATGGTTTAAAACAAAACATCTCCATGTGTTAGAATGGCCCAGTCAAAGTCCAGATCTAAATCCAATCGAAAATACGTGGCAAGATCTGAAAACTGCTGTTCACAAACGCTGTCCATCCAATCTGACTGAGCTGGAGCTGTTTTGCAAAGAAGAATGGGCAAGGATTTCAGTCTCTAGATGTGAAAAGCTGGTAGAGACATACTCTAAAAGACTGGCAGCTGTAATTGCAGCAAAAGGTGGTTCTACAAAGTATTGACTCAGGGGGCTGAATAATTACGCACACCCCACTTTGCAGTTATTTATTTGTAAAAAATGTTTGGAATCATGTATGATTTGTGTTACACTTCTCACGTGTACACCACTTTGTACTGGAATTCCAATAAAATTGATTCATGTTTGTGGCAGTAATATGACTAAATGTGGAAAACTTCAAGGGGGCCGAATACTTTTGCAAGCTACTGTATATAGATTCCTCTTAAACAGACTGCCCTCCTCCACATACTCCGCAAATTTGGTGTTTCTAGCACATAAGGGGGCTTTGCTATTAACTGCTAAAGTCGGCGGCCAGGGAAACATTGATTTTCTTAAAAACTATAAGGTCTTTTTGAAATAAATGTTTTTCCTCTTGTACTAACTGTCCTCTCCCACATACCCAGCAATTTTGTGTTTCTAGCATGTAAGGGGCTTTGCTGTTAACTGCTAAAGATGCAAGCCGTTAAAACTTTTCCCATATTCAGAAGAAGGACTTTAAAATCGATGATTAAAAACTATAAGGTCTTTTTGAAAAAATGTTTTTTCTCTTGTACCCACTGCTCTCCACATACCCTGCAAATTTGGTGTTTCTAGCCTGTAAGGAGGCTTTGTTACTGGCTTTGTTATTAACCGCTAAAGTCGACAGCCCCTGACTTCAATGTAAAAGCAAATTTTTTAAAAAAAATTGCGTTAAAAACGCAAACGATAAACAGCCGATGTTTTCCAGCGAACTGTTCGAGCCATGTGTGAATTAAGTCAATTGACTGGACAGTCAGTAGACTCACAGAACTGCAATATAACAATAGCAAGAAAAAAAAAACCAGCACTTATAGGGGTATTGTCAAGATACTGTACCACTAACAGCAGTGTGCACACCTGTGTCCAACAGCTAAAGTCAGTGCACTGTCACTTGGCAGACAGCCTGTTGGGCCAATAAAAGTGCAAGAATCTAGTCCTTTGAAGCCAATGGTGCAACGGGGCAGGCCCGTTTCTAGGGCCGTGCGGTCCGTGGGGCCACCCTAAGCGTTGAGGGATGGGGGCGCTGTAATGGAGGGGGAACCGCAGCTGCAGGGAGGATGGCCCGACCACTCCCTCCCTTCCTCTCCCAGGCCGCCCTCCATGCTCCCCCCTCCGCTGCAGAGCTGGAGCAGCAGGAAGCACTGTATACAGCAACTCACCTTCCTACGTTACAAATGCCGCTCACTTGCCGCTGGTTTCCTCTGCATAGCCACGGTATACACACTCTACTTCCTGTTTAGCAGGAAGTAGTGCGTGTATACACGGCCATGCAGAGGAGGAGACCAGCGGCAAGTGAGCGGCGATTGGAACGCAGGGAGGTGAGTTGCTGACTGTATACAGCGCTTCCTGCTGCACTAACAGCAGTGGAGGGGGGAGCATGGAGAGCGGTCTGGGAGAGAAGGGAGGGAGAGGTTGGGCTGCCCTCCCCGTGGCTGACTCCCCCCTCCATTATGGGGGGAGGGCACCTACCTATCTAGCATATACTGGGGGCAGCTACTAATCTAACCTATATTGCGGGTACCTACCTATCTAACCTATACTTGGGGCAGCTACCTATCTAACCTATATTGCGGGTACCTAACTACCTAACCTATACTGGGGGCAGCTACCTATCTAACCTATACTGGGGGCAGCTACCTATCAAACCTATATTGTGAGTACCTATCTATCTAACCTATACTGGGGGCAGCTACCTATCTAACCTGTACTGGGGGCTTCTATCTATCTAGCCTATACTGGGGGCACCTACCTATCTAACCTATACTGGGGGCAGCTACCTATCTAACCTATACTTGGGGCAGCTACCTATCTAATCTGTACTGGGGGCTCCTACCTATCCAACTTATACTGGGGGCACCTACCTATCTAACCTATACTGGGGGCACCTACTGTACCTACATTTTAATGAAATGTGAATGTACTTTAAGATCCACAATGTTCTACTTGTAACCCCCGTATGTAAAGTGCATCATGTGTGGTGATTGGCTGCCTATATATGTGTGTTTGAGAGCAGGCAAGCAGGGTTTAAAGAGAAACTCCGACCAAGAATTGAACTTTATCCCAATCAGTAGCTGATACCCCCTTTTACATGAGAAATCTATTCCTTTTCACAAACAGACCATCGGGGGCGCTGTATGGCTGATATTGTGGTGAAATCCCTCCCACAAGAAACAAGAAAAGTACGTACTCTTGGCAGTTTCCTGTCTGTGAACCTTGCTGCATTGTGGGAAATAGCTGTTTACAGCTGTTTCCAACTGCCCAAAAAACATGCAGCAGCTACATCACCTGCCAACAGTAAAAATGTCACCATGTAATAAATGTCAGAATGTAAATCAGGGATTTAAAAGATTTTACAATGGGCACACACTGACTAAATCATTTAAACATAATTACTGTAAAAATGAAGCACTTTTTTATTACATTATTTTCACTGGAGTTCCTCTTTAAGACTGACAGTGGTCTGGATGGCCGAGTGTTAACTTCTTTCTGGTGGAGGGAACATGCTTGGGAGCCAATGGCTGTTCTCTCAGAGCATGTCTCTGTCAGTTTTGTTTTAGGACAATAAAGTTGGTACAAGCAGAAAGGGTTTTTTTTTTCTTTGGTGAAAAAAAGGAAGAGAAGGCAACAATATGGGTCCAGACAGAACTGAAAGTAGAGTCTGCAGGAGTAGGAAAGAGATACTTCAGGAGAGTAGAGGACAATCTTGATTCAGGAGAACAGTGAGCCCGACACCCCAGCAGCATCCACACAGACAGGACTCCAGGCTTCAAAGCTGCATGTGGCTGCAGCTCTCCAGAAATGTCTCACCACTCACACCTAAAGGAGAGTCTATCCTTGGGCCTTATTAGCTCCCCAGTTACTCATCTATCTCTGCAACTCTAGTGCATCATTGGTGCCGCAGTGGGACCAAAGACTTCCTATTCTGTAAACTACATCTTGCCCTGGAAGTTGCATGCGAGGATTATTGAAGGGAAGATATTGGACATTTGGGAGTGCCTGTAGCCATTATAAGAAGAGAAGGAGGAAGGATTAACCTACCAATAGCCTATTCTTAAGAGGTGTATCTCAGGCCATCTGGACTACTACTTGTGGTGTGTAGCTCCAGAGATTCCTTAAGTATTGCCAAGAGAAAGTATTCTGCAATTCATCATTACTTAGTTGCATGAAAAGCCTGATTTGTTCATGTTATGTTCAAGAAATCCTCAAAGGGACAGTGTTGTTTTGCAAAGTGAAAATATCCTATATTGTTAAGATTCTCCTGAAGAGTGAAATGGAGTGCATGGAAACGGCCATGAATACAGACAACGCATCCTAGAATTGGAACCGGCAACATATCTTACCCATCTTATTACTTTCAAGTTGATTGCTATGCTGACTTTCCTGATTGCTACTCTCCAGGATGGGCTAGCCCTCACGCTCCAGCAGCAGCCTCAGCAAAGGGCTATTATTGACCTTTTCCCAATGTATTTTATAACAATGGAAGTGCCTACAAGAAGGCAGCGAAGAGCCATTTGGCTAGGCGCTGATGCCCCACCTTGGGGTAACTTTGCATCAATTACTGATCTCTTTACCGGAAGATTTAATTTTATTGATCACTGGCCAAGAGAAAGAATCCCAAGAAGGCCTCCAACCACCCGCACCCTCTGGATCCCTCTCCCCCACTTCGAAGCCTGAAACAGAAAGACCACTCTGTAAAGGACGGAAGTGCCCAGGCTTCAAACAACTCTACAGCCACAACTCATTTTCTTGAAAGAGAACAAGCAAAGACCAGAGTCAGGTGGAAGCAGGAAATTTAGGCGCATGAGGCAGGTGGACAAAAAGGGCGCCGCCATTCACTCCCATAATAAATATCGTTTAATGGGCGCCCAACAGGAAAAAAGTGCGCAGGAGAAAAATGACGTTTTAAAAGCGGCGCCCGGAGACTTTTAATGTTTTATAACTGCTTCTCATGATTACACATTATTTAATGATTTATAATTTTTTAAACATTATTTTTAAACGAAGAACAGCACAATATTTTTTTAAAACGTTATTAATGCTTATCACAGGGGGGGGGGGGGGGTCTTAGGTTTAGGCACCACCAGGAGGGTCTTAGGATTAGGCACCACCAGGGGGTCTTAGGTTTAGGCACCACCAGGGGGACTTAGGTTTAGGCACCACCAGGGGGGTCTTAGATTTAGGCACCACCAGGGGGTCTTAGGGTTAGGCACCACCAGGGGGTTTTAGGGTTAGGCACCACCAGGGGGGTTTTAGGGTTAGGCACCTCCAGGGTGATGGTTAGGCTTAGGCACCACCAGGGGGGTCTAGGGGTTAGGGGTAGGTACAGGGAGGGTTCTGTGTGAGAGTAGGGTTAGGTATATCTTTAGTAACATTCTTATTAATGTTTTATAAAACTTTATTATAAATTTCACTTTTTAAACAGGGAAGATTCATGTTTTTACAATTGCCGATTTCATACACATTATTTCATGATTTATAACTTTATAAAACATTAATTTTAAACGAAATATAGCACAATTTTTTTAAAACGTTATTCATGCTTGTCGTTTAAAACCCTGCGCCCTTTTTTCCCGGCGCCCTTTTTTAACGTACGCGAGTCAGGTGTGCACAGCGCCATCTGGAGGACTGAAGCAGCAGATGGGACTCTGAAGAGGAGCGTGTGGCATGTGTAAAATAAATGCTTTGTGTGTCTGTATAGAACACAGAAGCAAAAAGCATGGGGGACTGCTATGAACACAGGGAGCACGGACAGAGCACTGAGTGTAATATTCCCTGAGGATGCAGCTGCGGGCACGCAGGGTAGTTCCACGGCTGCCTCGGTTTACTTGTCGGGCGGTGCACCCGGTCCTCCGGCGTCTAGCACGCCGAGGACGGGATTGTCACTTGCTCATAGGGTTGCTGTATCGCGCGGGCGCGTGCACAGACAGGACCTTTATGCTGGGAGGAGGCGCGTCAGCTGACCTGCTGGTCGGCTGACATCAGAGGAGACTCACGGCGCTGTTGATTGGTTGAATGGAGTGGGCGCGGCTGTGGGGTCTCCTCTGCTTCATAAGCCTTCGGGAATCACTCGCAACCTGTCTGCTGTCGTGAATACTTTGTGTTAGCGCTCAGACGTTAGTCAGTATCCGGTGTGCTTTGATCCGGGAGGAAACCGGGGATTTCACACAAGACTAGGATTGTTATTATTGTATATTGCTTGATATTCTGTGTATGACTCTGGCTCACTTCTGACCTTGCTCTTGCTTATCGATTCTGTACTTCTGCCCATCTGATTCTGTTGCTGACTCTGCCTGATATATCTATATCCTCTTGCCTGCCGATTTTGTACTGTACCTGCCTGTCTGTTGCCGAACCTAGCCTGTCTGACCACTCAACTCACCAGTGAGCCCTTGTCACTGGTGAGGTTCTTACTGATAGTACCCACCAGCTCCTCTGGTGAGGTCTTGTCAAACTATCAGTTCAAAGTTGCACCAAGCACTATACACTTCAGTATTTCTGTTAGCTATACTTGCATTATTGGTGATTCTGCAGATCACCACATAATCAGGTATAGTGTCTGCATTATTGGTGATACTGCAGATCACTCAATAATCAGACGTCTGTGTTGCTACACCAATCGTTACAGAACAGCAGACCAAAAATATCAATGGAGACACTGTGCAATCGGGTCGAACTTCTGACCACGACCGTTAACGATCTCATCAGAACGGTTAACACACAACAGACACAAATCGACCAACTGTCTGAGATAGTTAACCGTCTTAAAGGTCCTAATGCACAAGTGTCATCCCCTCTTGTTAATGAGCCCAGGATGCCTCCGCCCGAAAGATTCTAGAGCAATCGGTCTGATTTCCGAAATGTTAAGCACCGTTGCTTATCATATTTTGAGTTACAGCCAGTGTCTTCGGGTACTGAGAGTCAGAGAGTCACCTTGATAAAGACCTTATTATCTGGTGATTCACAGTCTTGGGCCTACAGTCTCCCCGATGACCATGAGGCTCTGACCTCTGTGCAGGAATTTTTTAAAGCTATGGCAGTTATATATGATGATCCTGATTTGGCTATGACATCAGAGAGGAAACTTAAAGGAAAGGTTCAGGGAGGGTGGAGGAAAAATAAAAATCAATTTCCACTTACCTGGGGCTTCCTCCAGCCCGTGGCAGGCAGGAGGTGCCCTCGCCGCCGCTCCGCAGGCTCCCGGTGGTCTCCGGTGGCCGACCCGACCTGGCCAGGCCGGCTGCCAGGTCGGGCTCTTCTGCGCTCCAAGTCCTGGTACTTCTGCGTCCCACGCCGGCGCTCTGACGTCATCGGACGTCCGCCGGGCTGTACTGCGCATGCGCAGTAGTTCTGCGCATGCGCAGTACAGCCCGGCGGACGTCCGATGACGTCAGAGCGCCGGCGTGGGACGCAGAAGTACCAGGACTTGGAGCGCAGAAGAGCCCGACCTGGCAGCCGGCCTGGCCAGGTCGGGTCGGCCACCGGAGACCACCGGGAGCCTGCGGAGCGGCGGCGAGGGCACCTCCTGCCTGCCACGGGCTGGAGGAAGCCCCAGGTAAGTGGAAATTGATTTTTATTTTTCCTCCACCCTCCCTGAACCTTCCCTTTAAGACCCTCAGACAAGGGCATAACACTGTCGAAACATACGCTGCTGAGTTTAGAAGGTGGGCGGTGTCAGCCAGATGGGGGCAGTATGCTCTACTAGACTGTTTTTTATCAGGATTATCTGATGCTGTAGCTGATTTGATGCTAGGTCACTCAGAACCTAAGTCCCTAGATGAGGCGATCTCGTTAGCAATTAAAATTGATCGTCGAGTCCGGTATCAAAAGCAGACTCGGGGTAGAGTCCCAGGGAGAACTGCCCTTAGTGCTTTCTCTGCTCCTGTTCCGTCCCCTCCTCCTCTAGATGAGCCGATGCAAATTGGACAATCCAGGCTCACTGAGGTTGAGAAAAACAGGAGACGTTCTGAGAAACTCTGCCCATACTGTGCAGAGAAGGGGCATATGGTACAAAATTGTCCCAGGAAGGCGGAAAACTGTATCGCCTAGGTGTAGCTGGAGGTACTACCCTAGTCGATTCAGTCTTACCTCTAAAAAACAATCGCTTACTCCTCCCGTGTTCTATTACATGGGAAGGTCCAGTCTACCCAGGCCTTTATAGACTCGGGTTCTGCAGCTAATTTTATGGATTATGATTTTGCTGTTAAGTTTGGTTTTCCCCTCCTTCCTGTGGGACGTCAGATTATAGTTACTGCAATGGATGATTCACCACTGCAGGGGAAACAACATCTCACTCAGACTCCTGTATTGTTATGCCAACTAGGGGTTTTACATATAGAACAAATACAATTCTTGGTGCTCAATATGACTACTTCCACTGTGATCCTTGGTATGCCGTGGCTTAAAAAACACTCCCCTCAGATTGACTGGAGTTCCAGACAATTGTTAAGCTGGTCCTCCTACTGTCATCATCATTGTATGGAGAAAGTCACAATAGGTGCTACCGAGATTCAAGTGGAGGGGGTGCATACTCAGTCTTCTGACTCCCCTATTACTGAGACTTGGGAGGATTGGGCATCTATTCTGAGCCCATTTCAGCAGGAGGTTCCGGAAGGGAAACCAGATGGGGTTCTGTTTGTGCCACTTCAGTTCCAATTAAAAATTCTTCATGTCTTTCATTCCCATAAAAATGCAGGTCACCCAGTGGTTGCCCGAACGCAGGAGTTACTGGATAGATGTGTCTGGTGGCCATCTATTGTTTCTGACTGTAGGGATTTTGTTGGAACTTGTTCTGTCTGTGCCAAGAGTAAGCCATCCAGGCGGGCACCTGTGGGCACCCAACAGTCACTGCCGGTACCTGATCAACCATGGACTCACTGTAACGAAAATTCCACGATGCCGGACAGATTGCGGAAATATGGTCGCATCCGTTCCAGCAGGCGGACTTTCCAATGCGGAATGCGGAAATTTGTCCGCATCCGCCGCGCAAGATTCTCCAGGCGCACCGTGCCAAACTCACCGGCGTGCTGCTCATCAGGGCTCTGCCATCTTGCCTCTAGGGGGTGCGCGCACGCCAGGCACGCCTTTATACCTCTAGAAAGCGTGTCAGCTGACCTGGAGGTCAGCTGACATTTTTAGCCTGCACTGATTGGTTGCTGCTTGGGGTGGAGTCTTCTCTTCCAGCCAGTATATAAGGAAGTGCTTTTCAGTCACACTTCGTCTGTGTTTGCGATACCCTGTGTCAGCACTCAGACCTAGTCAGTTCCCGTGTGAAAATCCGGCAGGACCCCGGCTCTTGTCACACTTAGCCAGTCTTGTATTTGATATTGCGTCATATACTGGTTTACCGCCAGTATATACGCATACTGAACCGTATTGATTTTCTGTGTATGACTGTGTGTGTGCCTGTCTTGACCATCCTTCTGTTTTCTGATTCTGTACTTTGTCAGCCCGTACCGTTATCCACTATTGGCTTGGTTTCTGACTATTCTCTCGTCTCACGTTTCTGTACTGTTGCCGCCTGATCTGTTGCCGAACCTCTATTTGTCTGACCTTTCTCCCTTCAGTGGAACGTCTCCCACTGTAGGGTTACTATCTGAGGACTGAGGCTTGCCTCTCTGAGACGCCCGCCCTAGCAGACCGTTACTGCCAGAGGCCGAGACTCCTCCACTGCTTCCCTTGGAGGATCTCACACACAGAATTCCCATTCAGAGGTAACCACACCTCTGAGGAATTACCGTGTGGTGGACATTTCCACAAACTTGTGAATTTACACTGCATTGTATTTTGTTGCATTTGTTCATGTGTCTACTACCTTTTTGATCAGCCCGCATTATTAGCAATTCCGCAGATTGCTAAATAATCGGGTCAATCCTTATCTTATTAGTGATTCTGCGGATCGGCAATAATCAAGGCTCTGGGTGTGACACTGATCTTCACAGATCGTTACACTCACCTGTCTATGGACTTTGTGGGTGAACTGCCCAGATCTGATGGGAAAACAGTCATATGGGTGGTAGTCGATAGGTTCAGCAAAATGGCCCATTTCATTCACTTGGACGGACTCCCCTCTGCACAAGAACTGGCAGAACTCTTCATTCACCACATTTTCCAATTGCATGGTATTCCGGAGAATGTGGTGTCAGATAGGGGAGTCCAGTTCGTCTCCAAGTTCTGGAGGGCCTTCTGTCATCATCTGGGTATGAACCTATCGTTTTCCTCTGGCTACCACCCACAGACGAATGGGCAGACTGAAAGGGTTAATCAGTCCCTGGAACAGTTTCTTAGGTGCTATGTGGCAGATGCCCAGATGGATTGGGTAAAATTTCTGCCATACGCAGAATTTGCACATAATAATTTGAAGAGTATCTCCTCAGGTTTCTCCCCGTTCCAGGTAGTAACGGGGAGATCACCTAAATTCTCTCCACTTTCCCGGCTCTGGAAGAGTGGCAGGGAACTTTGAAGGAGATCTGGAGTATGGTCAAAAGGAATCTAAAGAAGGCCTTTTTGACCCAGAAAAAGCAGGCAGATAAGAGACGGTCTGTAGAGTGGGAATTTGCACCAGGTGACATGGTGTGGGTGTCTACGCGGCATTTAGCGTTAAAACAGCCCTCTGCAAAATTGGGCCCCAGATTTATAGGTCCGTGCCCCGTGTCTAAAAAGATTAATAATGTCACATATGTCGTTTCACTTCCGTCCAGTTTGAGAGGTGTTAAGTCATTAATCATTCCATGTGCCCCTGTTGAAGCCTGCGGTCCATGTGGATTCCTCCCCCCCCCCCCCCCTGTGGTAATTGATGGAGAACCTGAGTATGAGATTGAGCAGATTTTGGATTCTCGGGTAGTGCGTAACTCTATACAGTACCTGGTTCACTGGAATGGGTATGGGCCTGAAGAGAGATCTTGGGTGCCGGGTCATCGCATGCATGCGGAGGAATTTAAGGAAAAGTTTCATAAATTGCATCCTGAGAGACCAGGTGGACCGTGTCTGGAGTCCACGCCTCAAGGGGGGGGGGGGGGGGGGTACTGTAATATTCCCTGAGGATGCAGCTGCGGGCACGCAGGGTACTTTCGCAGCTGCCTCGGTTTCCTTGTCAGGCGGTGCACCCGGTCCTCCGGCGTCTAGCACGCCGAGGACGGGATTGTCACTTGCTCATAGGGTTGCTGTATCGCACGGGCGCGCACACAGACAGGACCTTTGTACTGGGAGGAGGCGCGTCAGCTGACCTGCTGGTCGGCTGACGTCAGAGGAGACTCACGGCGCTGTTGATTGGTTGAATGGAGTGGCCGTGGGGTCTCCTCTGCTTCATAAGCCTTGGGGAATCACTCGCAACCTGTCTGCTGTCGTGAATACTTTGTGTGTTAGCGCTCAGACCTTGGTCAGTATCCGGTGTGCTTTGATCCGGGAGGAAACCAAGGATTTCACACAAGACTAGGATTGTTATTATTGTATATTGCTTGATATTCTGTGTATGTGTGAGAAAACGCGGAAAAGTCGCCGCGAGTGCCAAGAGCAAGGCGGCTGACTCCGCGTCCAGCGCATCGCTTTGCACCCATAGACACGCGTCTGGTAGTATGGTGGAATGCGGAAGGGCCGCCGCATCTCCTGACAGCAAAGCGGCCGTTTCCGCGTCCAATGCGGCGGTTTGCATGCAGCGGCGTGCGCTTGGTGTGGCTGGGTCTGTTAGTGCACATAGGCAGATGGAGAGCTACGCGCGCGCGGGCCTGAACTTAGGACCTTTATACCAGCAGGGGAAGTGTCAGCTAATCAGGAAGACCAGCTGATTCCTGCAGGACTCATGATTGGCTGAGTGGCTCGGGCGGGGCGGCAGAGTCCAGCTACTATATATTCTGCTGCTTGTCAGTTGCTGGTTGTCTGCCATTGCAAACACTTTGTGGAAGCATTCAGACCATAGTCAGATCCTTACAGTGTGTTTGAACCAAGAGGACTTGGGAATTCACACTGAGCCATATTACCTTGTACTGTTTATTTGTTAGACTAGTTCCAGGGTGTTGATGATCACGGAACTCACACCCAAGACTAGGGAATTGTATTATCATTTATGTTATGCTCCAGACTAGTTCCAGGGTGTTGATGATCACGGAACTCACACCCAAGACTAGGGAATTGTATTATCATTTATGTTATGCTCCAGACTAGTTCCAGGGTGTTGATGATCACGGAACTCACACCCAAGACTAGGGAATTGTATTATCATTTATGTTATGCTCCAGACTAGTTCCAGGGTGTTGATGATCACTGAACTCACACCCAGACTAGGGAATTGTATTATCATTTATGTTATGCTCCAGACTAGTTCCAGGGTGTTGATGATCACGGAACTCACACCCAAGACTAGGGAATTGTGTTATCATTTATGTTATGCTCTAGGCTAGTTCCAGGGTGTTGTGACTACGGACCTCACACCCAGACTAGGATTGTGCTATTTCTGTACTATGTTAGCCCAGTCCAGGGCAATACCTTTCATATTAGCTGCAGGGCTTCCTGCAACCCAGCCTCGGTCCCTCACCCAGGGGTCCACAGGCTACAGGAATATCACCCACAGTCAGGGGTGAATTCCTCAGAAGTCTTAGGCCGCCAGCTCCTCTGGTAATCTCCTCTCAGAGTTGTTACTGTTGCACCAAACTCTCTCACTATTCTGGTATCCAGAGGTTAGCAATACATCTGTATTATCGCTGATTCTGCAGATCATCGATAATCAGGCGTATATCTGCATTCTTGGTGGTACTGCAGATCGCCAAGAATCAGATTCTCTCTGCGTGCTGACACCAATCGTTACAGTATGACTCTGGCTCACTTCTGACTTTGCTCTTGCTTAGCGATTCTGTATTTCTGCCCATCTGATTCTGTTGCTGACTCTGCCTGTCTGTTGCCGAACCTAGCCTGTCTGACCACTCTACTCACCAGTGAGCCCTTGTCACTGGTGAGGTTCTTACTGATAGTACCCACCAGCTCCTCTGGTGAGGTCTTGTCAAACTATCAGTTCACAGTTGCACCAAGTACTATACACTTCAGTATTTCTGTTAGCTATACTTGCATTATTGGTGATTTTGCAGATCACCACATAATCAGTATAGTGTCTGCATTATTGGTGATACTGCAGATCACTCAATAATCAGACGTCTGTGTTGCTACACCAATCGTTACACTGAGCAACTGCACATGTGCAGCTCAACTAGATCCAGTTCAAAGGTCCCTGATTTACTCGTCGTGGTCTATACCAGACCAATTTAAAAGATGACGGAGCTTCCCAGAAGAAAACCAAAACCACAGTAAGTATATGCTAATTTGCCGACACCTATGGATGAACTTTGCTTCCCCCAGGGTTTTTGCCTTGGTATTCCTTTAACCCTTTTATTGCCAAGCACGCACCGGGTACATTGTGACAAGTAAATGCTTTAACTAACAGCAATTTACCTAGTATGCTATTTGGCAGTTTTGGCCGCAGGAAGCAGCGGGGAGGGGGGCCAACATCATCCCTCCCTCCATGTGGGCTCCCCTCCTCTACCTCCCTGAATAGCTGGAACTAGCAGTCAGTGTGTATTACTCACCCGATCGCTTGCTCCATGCTGCGTGGCAGCAAGAGAGGTACCTGCTGCCGGCGGGGAACACGCGGCATGGAGCGAGCGATCAGGTAAGTAAGTACACTCTGCACAGCTGCTCCAGCCACAGGAGGGGGCCCATGTGGGGGAGGGAGGATGATGTCGGCCCCCCTACCCACAGTTGCCCCTATACCTGCTTTGGGCTCTTATACCTTCTACCTATGCTGGGGCAACTATACCTGCTACCTATAACTGCTACATACTGTATACTGGGGGCACACATACCTACAACCTATATTTGGGCACCTATACCTGCTACCTATAGTGGGGCGCCTATACCTGCTACCCAGTGGCGGACATACGGCCGTGCAGGCCCGTGCCGCCGCAAGAGGGCCCCTGAAGTTCCGTTGTTTCAGGGGCCCATTAAGTATTTTTTTATTTTTTTTTTATATATTTTTTTATTATCATTTTTTCCCTGGGGGGCTCCGACTTCTATCCTCCCTCCCTCCCTCCCTCACCTCGGGGGGCCTCCCTCCCGGTATGCGCGGCGGGAGAGCGGCGAATAGAGGATGTCACCGGGGCTCCAGGCAGGCGCTAGAGGCTCAGCCGCCGCTTGGTCTCCAATGTCTCCAACTCTATTTACGGCTCGCTACTAAACCAGGAAGTAGCGAGCAGTATATAGAGTTGGAGACATATTGGAGACCAAGCGGCTGAGCCTCTAGTGCCTGCCTGGAGCCCCGGAGACATCCTCTATTCGCCGCTCTCCCATCGCGCATACCGGGAGGGGGGCCCCCCAAGTGAGGAAGGAGGGGAGGATAGGAGTCGGGCCCCCCACCCAGATAGCTAGCCACCCGCCCACCCGGCTACCTGCCTACCTACCCACCCACCAGGCTTCCTACCCACCCGACTACCTAACCACCCACCAGGCTTCCTACCTACCCACCCGGCTACCTAACCACCTACCCACCAGGCTTCCTACCTAACCACCCACCCGACTACCTAACCACCCACCCGGCTACCTACCCACCCACCAGGCTACCTACCCACCTACCTACCTACCCACCCGGCTACCTAACCACCTACCCACCCGGCTACCTACCCACCCACCAGGCTTCCTACCCACCCACCCGACTACCTAACCACCCACCCGGCTACCTACCCACCCATCAGGCTACCTACCCACCTGGCTACCTACCTACCTACCCACCCGGCTACCTAACCACCTACCCACCCGGCTACCTAACCACCCACCAGGCTTCCTACCTAAACACCCACCCGACTACCTAACCACCCACCCGGCTACCTATCCACCCACCAGGCTACCTACCCACCTGGCTACCTACCTACCTACCCACCCGGCTACCTAACCACCTACCCACCAGGCTTCCTACCTACCTACCCACCAGGCTACCTACCCACCCACCAGGCTTCCTACCTACCTACCCACCCGGCTACCTAACCACCTACCCACCCGGCTACCTAACCACCCACCAGGCTTCCTACCTAAACACCCACCCGACTACCTAACCACCCACCCGGCTACCTATCCACCCACCAGGCTACCTACCCACCTGGCTACCTACCTACCTACCCACCCGGCTACCTAACCACCTACCCACCAGGCTTCCTACCTACCTACCCACCAGGCTACCTACCCACCCACCAGGCTTCCTACCTACCTACCCACCCGGCTACCTAACCACCTACCCACCCGGCTACCTAACCACCCACCAGGCTTCCTACCTAACCACCCACCCGACTACCTAACCACCCACCCGGCTACCTACCCACCCACCAGGCTACCTACCACCTACCTACCTACCCACCCGGCTACCTACCCACTCACCAGGCTTCCTACCTACCTACCCACCCGGCTACCTACCCACCCACCAGGCTTCCTACCTACCTACCCACCTGGCTACCTAACCACCTACCCACCCGGCTACCTACCCACCCACCAGGCTTCCTACCTACCCACCCGGCTACCTACCCACCCACCAGGCTTCCTACCTACCTACCCACCCGGCTACCTAACCACCTACCCTCCCGGCTACCTACCCACCCACCAGGCTTTCTACCTACCCACCCGGCTTCCTACCTAACCACCCACCCGACTACCTAACCACCCACCCGGCTACCCACCCACCCACCAAGGTACCTACCCACCCAGCTAACCAGCCACCCAGCCGGGTACCTACCCACCCACCAGGCTACCTACCCACCCGGCTAAGGGCTACCTACCTACCCACCCACCAGGCTACCTATCCACTCAACCACCCATGGGAGCTGCGCGCCGGATGGAGGCTAGGACAGGAGGTCTGCTGCTGCAGGTGAGTAAATGTTTTTGTTTTTTTATTTATATTAGCAGGTGTATGTTCTGGGCAGGTCTGCCACATGATTGCATGTATTTTCTGCGCAAATCTGCCGACATGATTGCACGTATTTTCTGGGCATATCTGCCGACTTGATTGCACGTATTTTCTGGGCATATCTGCCGACATGATTGCACGTATTTTCTGGGCATATCTGCCGACATGATTGCACGTATTTTCTGGGCATATCTGCTGACATGATGTGTATTTTCTTGAGAAAACCTGCACAATTATGTGAATTTTCTGGGGAAAGGGTCACCAAAACTTGGGCCCACTGTCTTTGCGTTGCACTTTTCAAGGGAACCTGAGGTGAGAATAATCTTGAGGCTGCCATATTTCTCTCCTTTTAAGCAATACCAGTTGCCTGGCTGCCGTGCTGGTCCTCTGCCTCTTATTCTTTCAACCATAGACCCTGAACAAGCATGCAGCAGGTCAGGGGTTTCTGACAATATTGTCAGAACTGAGAAGATTAGCTGCATGCTTGTTGCTGGTGTAATTCAGTTTATTACTGCAGCCAAATAGATCAGCAGGGCCGCCAGGCAACTAGTATTGTTTAAAAGGAAATAAACCCTCACCCCGGGTTCGCTTTAAGTTACAGTTAGCTCCGCCCTCATACGGTCATTGCCACACCCATTTTTTTACCACGGCGCTACGCGCCGCAGGTTCTCTCCTCACCTATTTTTTGCCGCACCGCAGGTTGTAGCCATGCCCATTTTTTGCCGCTTCGCGCGACGCAGGTAGTAGGGGCCCACAATTGCAATTTTGCACAGGGGCCCACTGCTGGCTGTGTCCGCCACTGCTGCTACCTATACTGGCTGCATCTATACCTGGATACCTACAGTATATTGGGTCACCTATACCTGGCTACTTGTAATGGCTGCATCTATACCTGGCTTCCTGGACTGGCTGCACCTATATATGGCTACCTATTGCAGGACAGGAAAAGTGGGATACCAATTCATATCTGGTATTGTTGAATTCAGCAGAATTTTAACAAACAGTAACATCTTTGTCAGTAAATGTAATTCCTCTTTGAAAAAAACACATCAGAAAAATATTTTATTTTTTATTTCACTTTTTATTTTTATTTTTACATCTTTCACTCAAAAATGTTGTTATATCTCCAGAAAAAGCATAACATTTTGTTTCAATGTTCAAGCCCAATTCATTACGGGAAAAACATTTTTTTTTCTTGTCCATTTTGACAAGAAAACCTCCTATTACATGTATGTTTTCTTGTCAAAAATCCTAAGTAAACCTAATGAGTGCAAAATGTTTCACCAGTTAAGGACCGTTAAGGACCACAGGACCACAATTAAGCGCTCTGCAGCTTTAATAGCTTGCTACAGGGCCATACAATGCAGAACACACATTAATTCCCACCCCCCTTTTCTGCCCACCAACAGAGCTTTCTGTTGGCGGGCTCTGATCTCATCAGCCTATGAGAGGGGATCACAATCGGAGCCTCTCCAGGTGATAACCGAGTGACAGGGCTGCTTTAGATCGCAGCGCTGCACAAACAAAAGAAATGGGCGTTTCTTTTTTTTTTTCAGTCTGCTAGCGGCGAAGCAGGGATGGGGGAACATCGCACGCGCAATCCCCGCAAATCTCCGCCTACCGCTCTTGACGCCTTTCGGTGTTAGGCGCCCCTGGTGCTGCCATATGCCCGACGCCTATCGGCGTTAGGCGGTCAGGAAGGGGTTAAAAACTGCTTGGCAGTAGATGTTTTCGCATTTAGGACAAATCGGCTGGCAGGGAAAGGGTTAAACTATGCAAATTGCCTAGCTGTCCTGCTGATCCCCTGCCTCTAAAGGTCCAGACCCACGACCCAATTTTTGCAATGATTTTTTCGCGACCAACAAAAGTTTTTTCTAATATCGGGTAACAGAGTTTAACAAAATTAATTAAAAGATGTTCAATTCACCTTAATAATTGTTCAAACTGAACGACCATCATAACAGGTCACTGAACGACCGATCATTCCGATCCTCATCGACTTATGTGCAAATTGCCACAATCAATCTACTTGCACATGGTTATTTTCGCGTTGCAGAATATGGATCAGGGAACTCTCATTTGTCACGTCACCTTCTCTGCAGATTCACAATACATCTTCCTGTGGGTTTGTAGGTTTTATATATAGCCATAAACGATGAAAATGCATGCAGATTGGATGTATCTGACTGTCTAAGGGCCCTTTCACACAGGCAGCTGACAAGCAGTGAGTTCACAGCCTGTCAGCTGCTCTACTGCATCGGCCAGGGGCTTGTCAGCATCCAGTACCAGCGCTGTACAGGTGACCCTGTCCTCCCCCCCAAGGGGTGAGATCTGAGTGTGGATGCAGGCGCACTCAGATGCGACATGTCAACACTTGACACACCTAGTATTACAACCACTGCAATTCAGCTGCATTTTAATTGCACACGAATTGCATTGACGAGCGGCAGATAGGAGGCTGAACTCCACGGCAAACGCACAGTTCAGACGTCCATCTGAAAGGGGCCTAACTGAATTAGCTGCATGTTTTTTTCAGGTGTGTGATCCAAATGCTACTGCAGCCAAAGAGATCAACAGAACTGCCAGATAACTGGTATTGTCTAAAAGGAAATATTTTATATATATATAATATAATATTTTATTTTAATAATATAATATTATTATTATTATTATTATTATTATATTCTGTGACAGTGTACAAAGTAACAAACAAAAATTGGTTACATAATAATACAGACAATGGTGAACACCAAATATAGACACTGGTACAAAATACAGGATTGGTAATTACAGTGACAAATGTAACATGGTGAATAAAATGTATAACAAATTGCAAAACACAAAATGAATAACAAAATTCCAAGACACCGCAGGGTGAGCGAGCCCCACAAAATTGCAAGATAAATATGCCTCTCACTTCAGGTGTCTTTTAGGGGTTGGCATAAATACCCTGGATTGGTCCTTACAATGGATTGTGATGTCAGCAGGATGATGATGTTATAATGCCTGGCTGCACTACATAACACAGACCCTTCACTCTCAGGAGTCAGTTAGTGATTGCTACTGGTGACAGTGCATTGCTTTCTTTTCTGCTCTTACTAGAGAGATATTGATTGCGTTTCGTGCTTTGTTGAGACATCTATCTGCAGATCTCTCATCTAGAGGGATCTGCAGAACTTCGGTTCTACTTGTAGAACCTGCAGAATTTACTTCTGCTCTACTTCTGTTTGTCGGGTTCTGTGGAGCCGCCTCTACAGAACCTTTTCTTCTATTGCTGGACTGTACAGAGGTAAGGCTTCTCATGATTTGTTTTGTGTACAGTGTATTCTGGCTGATATAGGAGCAGCCAGGGCTGGATGGTCTCTGCCCATTGCTACACTGTGATGAAGATGTCGGCTTCTTCCTATAGATGTTTACTGGAGGGATTCATAATCAGTGATAATCGTAATCTGCTAATTATGATCACACAAAATTTAGTGTACAATTTTTCAATTATGGCCATTTGGAAATGTTATTGATTTTGCATAATCCATTTGTAATGTTGTGTAACTATGCACAATTTTTTACCGACAATAGCGGTTAATAAGAAAAGCTCCCATACATGCTATCATCACTAAAATGGCCATGTATGTTAAAGGTACTAGTGGGGACAAGTCAAAACATTTTTTTTTTTCAAAAAAGATCATGTTGTTTTTGAGAAAATCGATTTTAAAAATTCAAAGGAAAAATTTTGTTCAACTTGATAAAATGACATTTTCCATAGCAAAAAACTTTTTAATTTTTTTTTCTCAAACACTACAAGTTGTTTTTGAAAAAAAACATTGTCCTATTCCCAGTGTTATCCTGAGGCCCCTTTCACACTGGTGCGTTTTTATTGCATTGCGTTACCCATTTTAACGCAGGGAGGTGCTAAGGCAATGGAAGTCTATGGGACATTTCAGATGGGATGCGGTGCAATGCAATACGCCAGAAGCATCCGATCTGACACTAGGTCAACAGCGCGTGTTGGGACAGCAATTGCGGTAAGGCAAGTTGACCGAAATTCATGTAAGGCAATGGTGCCGCAGATATTTTTTACTTTTTCGCAGTTGTGGTGCGCATGCGTGGATGACAATTTAATCTGGCTGTGAGAGGCGAAAATTGCTTGCAATACCTATTTCCACCACAGGAAATGAGCAGTAGAGAGCCCCTCTAATAATGTTTTGCTGCCAAGAATTACCTTAACCACTTCCCGACCGCCCCCAGCCGATGGGCGGCGGCAAAGTCCGGGCCCAAACGACCGCAATACGCCCATCGGCGGGGGTGGCTGCGGGAGTGGCTATGCGGCGATCGAGTCATTCGTGACGCGATCAGCCGCCGGGGACTGGCTCCGCCCACCATTCGCTGTAACCCGCCAGCCGTTCGGAAGCGCCGACGGGTTACTAGCACCCGGATCGCCGCTGAAACAATGTATAATAGGCTTTGTAATGTATACAAAGCCTATTATACTGGCTGCCTCCTGCCCTGGTGGTCCCAGTGTCCGAGGGACCACCAGGGCAGGCTGCAGCCACCCTAGTCTGCACCCAAGCACACTGATTCCCCCCCCCTGCCCCCTGATCGCCCACAGCACCCCTCAGACCCCCCCCCCCCCTGCCCACCCCCCAGACCACTGTTTGCACCCAGTCACCCCCCTAATCACCCATCAATCACTCCCTGTCACTATCTGTCAACGCTATTTTTTTTTAGTCCCTAATCTGCCCCCTACTCCCTCCTGATCACCCCCCACCCCTCAGATTGTCCCCAGACCCACCCCCTGACCCCCCCCCCCCTGTGTACTGTATGCATCTATCCCCCCTGATCACCTGTCAATCACCTGTCAATCACCCGTCAATCACCCGTCAATCACCCCCTGTCACTGCCACCCATCAATCAGCCCCTAACCTGACCCTTGCGGGCAATCTGATCACCCACCCACACCAATAGATCGCCCGCAGATCCGACATCAGATCACCTCCCAAGTGCAGTGTTTACATCTCTTCTCTCCTCTAAACACCCACTAATTAGCCATCAATCACCCATCAATCACCCCTATCACCACCTGTCACTGTTACCCATCAGATTAGACCCTAATCTGCACCTTGCGGGCACCCAATCACCCGCCCACGCGCTCAGATTGCCCTCAGACACCCCCCTTATCAATTCGCCAGTGCAATATTCACATCTGTTATTCCCTGTAATAACCCACTGATCACCTGTCAATCACCCATCAATCACCCCCTGTCACTGCCACCCATCAATCACCCCCTGTCACTGCCACCCATCAATCAGCCCCTAACCTGCCCCTTGCGGGCAATCTGATCACCCACCCACGCCAATAGATCGCCCGCAGGTCCGACATCAGATCACCCCCCAAGTGCAGTGTTTACATCTCTTCTCTCCTCTAAACACCCACTAATTACCCATCAATCACCACCTGTCACTGTTACCCATCAGATTAGACCCTAATCTGCCCCTAGGGCACCCAATCACCCGCCCACACCTCAGAACGCCCTCAGACCCCAGCCCTGATCACCTCGCCAGTGCATTGCTTGCATCTATTTCCCCCCTTTAATCACACCTTGAGACACCCATCAATCACCTCCTGTCACCCCCTAGCACACCTACCCATCAGATCAGGCCCTAATTTGCCACGTGTGGGCTCCTGATCACTCGGCCAAACCCTCAGATCCCCCTCAGACCCCCTTCCGATCACCTCCCCAGTGCATTGATTGCATCTATTTTCCCCTCTAACCGCCCCCTGAGACACCCATCAATCACCTCCTGTCACCCCCCTAGCACTCCTATCCATCAGATCAGGCCCAATACATCCTGTCATCTAAGAGGCCACCCTGCTTATGACCGGTTCCACAAAATTTGCCCCCTCATAGACCACCTGTCATCAAAATTTGCAGATGCTTATACCCCTGAACAGTCATTTTGAGAAATTTGGTTTCCAGACTACTCACAGTTTTGGGCCCGTAAAATGCCAGGGCAGTATAGGAACCCCACAAGTGACCCCATTTTAGATAGAAGACACCCCAAGGTATTCTGTTAGGTGTATGATGAGTTTATAGAAGATTTTATTTTTTGTCAAAAGTTAGCGGAAATTGGATTTTTATTATTTTTTTCACAAAGTGTCATTTTTCACTAACTTGTGACAAAAAAATAAAATCTTCTATGAACTCACCATACCCCTAACGGAATACCTTGGGGTGTCTTCTTTCTAAAATGGGGTCACTTGTGGGGTTCCTATACTGCCCTGGCATTTTAAGGGCCCTAAACCGTGAGGAGTAGTCTAGAAAACAAATGCCTCAAAATGACCTGTGAATAGGACGTTGGGCCCCTTAGCGCACCTAGGCTGCAAAAAAGTGTCACACATGTGGTATCGCCATACTCAGGAGAAGTAGTATAATGTGTTTTGTGGTGTATTTTTACACATACCCATGCTGGGTGGGAGAAATATCTCTGTAAATGGACAATTGTGTGTAAAAAAAATCAAAAGATTGTCATTTACAGAGATATTTCTCCCACCCAGCATGGGTATATGTAAAAATACACCACAAAACACATTATACTACTTCCTCTGAGTATGGCGATACCACATGTGTGACACTTTTTTGCAGCCTAACTGTGCTAAGGGGCCCAAAGTCCAATGAGTACCTTTAGGATTTCACAGGTCATTTTGAGACATTTGGGTTCAAGACTACTCCTCACGGTTTAGGGCAGGATGCCAGGGCAGTATAGGAACCCCACAAGTGACCCCATTTTAGAAAGAAGACACCCCAAGGTATTTGTTAGGTGTATGATGAGTTCATAGAAGATTTTATTTTTTGTCACAAGTTAGCGGAAATTGATATGTATTGTTTTTTTTTCACAAAGTGTCATTTTCCGCCAACTTGTGACAAAAAAAAAATCTTCTATGAACTCACCATACTCCTAACAGAATACCTTGGGGTGTCTTTCTAAAATGGGGTCACTTGTGGGGTTCCTATACTGCCCTGGCATTTTAGGGGCCCTAAACCGTGAGGAGTAGTCTAGAAAACAAATGCCTCAAAATGACCTGTGAATAGGACGTTGGGCCCCTTAGCGCACCTAGGCTGCAAAAAAGTGTCACACATGTGGTATCGCTGTACTCAGAAGAAGTAGTATAATGTGTTTTGGGGTGTATTTTTATACATACCCATGCTGGGTGGGAGAAATCTCTCTGTAAATGGACAATTGTGTGCAAAAAAAATCAAATAATTGTCATTTACAGAGATATTTCTCCCACCAGCATCTGTATGTGTAAAAATACACCCCAAAACACATTATACTACTTCTGAGTACGGCGATACCACATGTGTGGCACTTTTTTGCACCCTAACTGCGCTAAGGGGCCCAAAGTCCAATGAGTACCTTTAGGATTTCACAGGTCATTTTGCGACATTTGGTTTCAAGACTACTCCTCACGGTTTAGGGCCCCTAAAATGCCAGGGCAGTATAGGAACCCCACAAATGACCCCATTTTAGAAAGAAGACACCCCAAGGTATTCCGTTAGGAGTACGGTGAGTTCATAGAAGATTTTATTTTTTGTCACAAGTTAGCGGAAAATGACACTTTGTGAAAAAAAAACAATTAAAATCAATTTCCGCTAACTTGTGACAAAAAAAAAATCTTCTATGAACTCACCATACTCCTAACGGAATACCTTGGGGTGTCTTCTTTCTAAAATGGGGTAATTTGTGGGGTTCCTATACTGTCCTGGCATTTTAGGGGCCCTAAACCGTGAGGAGTAGACTTGAAACCAAATTTCTCAAAATGACCTGTGAAATCCTAAAGGTACTCATTGGACTTTGGGCCCCTTAGCGCAGTTAGGGTGCAAAAAAGTGCCACACATGTGGTATCGCCGTACTCAGGAGAAGTAGTATAATGTGTTTTGGGGTGTATTTTTACATATAACCATGCTAAGTGGGAGAAATATCTCTATAAATAGACAATTGTGTGTTTAAAAAATTAAAAAATTGTCATTTACGGAGATATTTCTCCCACCCAGCATGGGTATGTGTAAAAATACACCCCAAAACACATTATACTACTTCTCCTGAGTACGGCAATACCACATGTGTGGCACTTTTTTGCAGCCTAACTGCGCTAAGGGGACCAAAGTCCAATGAGCATCTTTAGGCTTTACAGGGGTGCTTACAATTAGGCACCCCCCAAAATGCCAGGACAGTGAACACACCCCACAAATTACCCCATTTTGGAAAGTAGACACTTCAAGGTATTCAGAGAGGAGCATAGTGAGTCCGTGGCAGATTTCATTTTTTTTTAGAAGAAATCGAAACTTTTTTTTGTCACAAAGTGTAATTTTCCGCTAACTTGTGACAAAAAATGAAATCTTCTATGAACTCACCATGCCTCTCACTGAATACTTTGGGATGTCTTCTTTCCAAAATGGGGTCATTTGGGGGGTATTTGTACTATCCTGGAATTTTAGCCCCTCATGAAACCTAAAAGGTGCGCAGAAAAGTCAGAGATGCTATAAAATGGGAAAATTCACTTTTGGCACCATAGTTTGTAAACGCTATAACTTTTACCAAATCCAATAAATATACACTGAATGGTTGTTTTTTTTTATCAAAGACATGTAGCAGAATAACTTTCGCGCTCAAATGTATAGGAAATTTTACTTTATTTGAAAAATGTCAGCACAGAAAGTTAAAAAAGTCATTTTTTTGACAAAATTCATGTCTTTTTTGATGAATATAATAAAAAGTAAAACTCGCAGCAGCAATCAAATAGCACCAAAAGAAAGCTGTATTAGTGACAAGAAAAAGAGGTAAAATTCATTTAGGTGGTAGGTTGTATGAACGAGCAATAAACCGTGAAAGCTGCAGTGGTCTGAATGGAGAAAAAGGCTCTGGTCCTTAAGGGGCGAAAAGACTGTGGTCCTCAAGTGGTTAAAGGAGTTCTTTGGTGGTTAAAAAAAAAACAAAAAACGAAGCCCCGGGTACCTGGGGCTTCTATTAGTCCCCTGCAGCCGTCATGTCCCACACCGTCCTCCTACGATCCTCTGTTCCCTGCTGCCGGCTCCGGTCTAATTACGCAGCTGATTAGACTGCAGCTGCGTGTCCGTGGCCGAGCGTGTGCTTGCTCCCGCGTACGTCATCGGGAGCTTACTGCGCAGGCACAGTACAAGAAAAATTCATACTGCGCCTGTGCAGTAAGCTCCCGATAGTGACGCGTGCGGGAGCGAGCACTATTTGTCTAGTTAGACCAGTATTAGACCGGGACCAGCGGTGCGGAACCAAGGAACGTAGGAGGATGGCGTGGGACATGACAGCTGCAGGGGGCTGATAGAAGCCCCAGGTAAGTGTTGGCTTTTGTTTTTTTTTAACCACCACAGAACTCCTTTAACTATCATTACCGCAGGTATCTATATTTGCTATTAACTGCTAAATTCAGCAGAATTTATGCAAAATTACATCTCTTGACAAGTGCACAGTTCAGACATCCAATCCTGGTATAAAATACAGGATTGGTAATTACAGTGACAAATGTAACATGATGATTAAAATGTATAACAAATTGCAGGACACAAAATGAATAACAAAATTCCAAGACACAACACATGGAGAGAGCCCTGCCCCTGTGAGCTTACAATCTAAAGATTACAAATTACAAATAACAAAATATTACAAGATAAATATGCCGATCAACGATGATCATAATCTGCTAATTATGATTACACAACATTTAGCAATTATGGCCATTTGAACATTTTATTGATTTTGCATAATCAATTTGTAATTTTGTGTAATTATGCGTAATCTTGCACAGACAATAGCGGTTAATAAGCAAAGCTCCCATACATGCTATCTTCACTAAAATGGCCATGTATGTTAAAGGGAATAGTGGGGACAAGTCAAAACATGTTTTTTTTTCAAAAAAACCATGTTGTTTTTGAGAAAATTGATATCCTAAGAAAAAATGGTCTTTAACTTCATAAAATGACATTTTGTACAGCAAAAAAACATTTTTTAAAATAGTTTTTCTCAAAAACTACGAGGTGTTTTTCAAAAATAAATGATCTTACTACCAGTATTCTGCTTAACCTACTCTGCACTTTTGTTGACGATAGTATGAAAGGGGGCTTTGCTATTAAGCGCTAAAGTCGGCACAGAATTACGCAAAATTACGGTTCCTGATTTCCATTACAAACTAAATAATGATGCTTTTTCACAAAATTTCACTTCATGATTTTGCATTGTAACTGTTAATTATGATGTGCATTTACAATTATGTGATTATGTCAGGTACTGAGGGGAAAGGACACTAACAATAATAAATATAATACAGTAATTAGAAACATAAATAAAACCTATCCTGAAGTGAGGTTCTCAGGTCCTGTCTGGGTCCACTCGTTCCAGCGCTGTCTCCCCGGGTTGCATGTATTCAACCAACTGGTTGAATATGCCTTCGAGGACCCTCGGAGGGCCAGTTCTAGCTCCAATGGGCCCTGGGGTAAAAGTCATTTGGGGCCCCCTGAACTCGGACAAGGTGAGTGTGTGCCTGTCCCTACTGCTTCCATAATGCTGCGGGGAAGGGGGGGGGGGAAGCACACAGTGATGAGGACACTTGTGGGCCCCTATGGGTGCTGTGTAAATTGACCCCTTTGCCCCTGTGGTAGCGCCAGCACTAAGCACTCGTGTTTCCAATGACAGGCAGCTCCCTCCATACTGCACATGCAGAGCCGCTCCGGGACACAAGTGCTCCTGAAGCCTTCCGGGCTCCCGGAGACTGCAAACTTGAACAGGAAACAGCACTGGAACCCGGACACCGAGGGAGGACAGGGAAGGTTATAGGATCCAAAGCCTTCCCTCTACACAGGTAATATCTGCCTTTTTATCTAGCTTCAATCTTGCTTTAAACGAGTTACAGGGGCTTAAGGTGCGTATTGCTCAGAAACAGCCTTATCAGTTCGCCGACAGTGTGTACACACGTGCTACTGTCGTCTGAAGGTCCGCCCAGCGGGAGAGTCTGACGGCCCATCGTTGGCGGCCGTAGTGCATGTGTACGCACCTTTAGTCTTCATGCAGGGAAACTGGTATTTTCTAGGCAGTCTGTACTCCATTGTTTAGGAGTGCAATTTAAAAAAAAGTGCCCCTGGGGATACTTATCTCGGCGGAGGGGGAGGGATGCCTCTGGATCCTAAATCCTCTTCACATTGGGAATCCAGCACTAGAGAATCCAATAAAAATACAACACGCGGCCGCTGCATGCATGCGCACTAGAAGCCCTCCGCTCTGGCTTTGGCAGAAATAGCCAAAGCCCGAGTGGAGGGCTTGCTCTACTGCACAGGTGCAAGGCTATGCCTGCAGTAGCGGCATTCCGATGGGCTCCAGTGGAAATAGCCAAGCTCCATCAAGTCTGCCGTACTTCACAGGTGCGAGTCACCTGCCCAGAAGAGTGGACCCGATCGGGCTTGGATCTTTGCGCCGGAGCCCACCAGAAAGCCGCTACTGCATCTGCACAGGAGCGCAGATGGTCAATATTGACATGTGTAGCAATGAGGCATATTTTGCATGTACTGTATACGTCACACCTCTATTGCATTGCGATCCTGCTTTTGCAGAATTCACAATGCAATGCCCCTGTTTGTAAAGGGAATACCATCACAACTGGCCCTTCTTGTGTAAGCTCTGCTGAGTGCGATTAGTTCAATGTACTCTTTAAACCACCTCAAAAAAATTGTCACTTATAATGAAACATGCATTTTCTGTACTTTTAGGTCCACAATGTTCTTCTACTCTGCATATGCCTTACTGACGTGGCTGCTGGTGGCACAGCATACAAAACAACCCACGGATGACATCACTATGCAGAAGATACACCAGAGGGGGATCTTCCTGAAGAGGGAAATGGAGCGCATGGAAGCGATCATCAAGACAGACGCATCCAGGAATTCGCAACGGCAACAAATCTTTTCCATATTAGTTGCTTTCATATTGATTGTGATTGCGCTTTTCCTGATTGCTACTCTTCGGGATTGGCTAGTCCTCACACACCAGGAGGAGCAGCCTCAGCAAAGGGTTATTATTGACCCTTTCCCGATGTACTATGTAACAATTGAGTTGCCCGCAAGAGGGCAGCGAAGAGCAAGTTGGCCAGGAGCTGATGCCCCACCTTGGCGTAACTTTGCGTCAATTACCGATCGCTTCACCGGAAGATTTAATTTTAGACATCCCCGGCCAAGTGATGGAGAACCAAGAAGCCCTCCAACCACCCGCACCATCCAGATCCCCCTCCCTCACTTCGAACCCTGAAATAAAAAGACCACTCTGTAAAGTGTGGTATTTGTTAAATAAATGTTTAGTGTGTTCGTATAACTGTTTTCTTCTCTTTTGTATTCTATCATTTTCATTTGTGGAAGTGCAGGAACCCAGACCTGGCTGTTGATTGGCTAAGGCTGGAGAACCCTGGAGAATATAAGTGATCCAACAAACCTGTATAGATTTGTTAAAAATAATAATAAGCTGCTAATAGATTGCAAAAGTTTGTAATTCTTGCTGGGTCATAACAAAACGAAATGGGGACTCCTGACAGGCTAGTAAATGACTGCAGTCACCTACATTCAGTCACAGAGAAATCCTTTATCTTCATAAATTCAGACTGCTTTGTATTTAGTAAGGGTGGGTTCAGGTAGCGGGGGTCCACACGAAACAAGAAAACTGGGCGCCAGAGGCGCTGTGGAAGGAAGGCTTTAGGCACCAATAAAAGCCACGATTAGTGGCAGTGAAGGGAAATTTGTGCACACGAACCAACAATTATTGCCAATGATGGACCCACAAAGCCGTGAGAACCAGCGATTAATGGCAATGATGGGCTCCCGGGGCTGCAACAATGCACCTGAGGGCACAATTTGCGGCAATCAGGAGAAATGTGGGTGCCCATTGTAACGATTGGTGTCAGCAACAGCTATTCTGATTACTGGTGATCTGCAGTATCACCACTAATACAGATGCTATATCTATATGGTGATCTGCAGAATCACCAATAATGCTGATATAGCGCCACCAAGGTACTTGATACGTGTAGGGTGTTTGGTGCAACAGTAATAAAGAGAGCACAAACAATAAATCAGGATCTCCTGAGGAGCAGGAGACTCTGACTGCATCAATGTAATTCCCAAGTAATGATTCCGATACTACTGCAGCCGAGGATTGCTACTGGATACAATCTCGACTGAGCAATAGCCACCCCAAGACTGACGTGACTGAGGTGCTATTGCAGCAGTAAGGGAAGGCTGAACACAGTGTAGCTGTAGTGATTCAGACCTTACTGCAGAAGTATATTCCCGAGGAGCGGGTATAACAAGAACCCCTCAGCCTGGGCTAGACCCAGTGCTGAGGGTATAGTAGTCAGACAGGCAGATTCGGTAACACACGGACAGAGGCAGTACAGTAGCAAGAGGCAAGATCAGAGTAGTGTCACAGGCAGAGTTCGGCAACTAGATCAGATAGGCAATGGTACAGAATCAGAAGACAGGAGAGTAGTCAGGCTAGCAAGAGGTCATAACAAATAATACAGTTCAATTAGTACTTTAAGCTATCAAGGAATCTGACTAAGTGTGGATCCCCAGCTCCTGCTGGTTCTAGCACACTGTGGGATCTGACTCAGGTCTGAGAGCTAACACATATAGTATTCGCAACAGCAGACAAGGATCAACTGACAGGCAGGGTCTATATATACCTGGAGCACTCCTTAGCTCCACCCCATTCACTCAACCAATCAGAAGGGCGGCTGTAGTCAGCTGACCAGCTGGTCAGCTGACTGCCCTTCTACTTGCATAAAGGTCCTGTCGCCTTGCGCGCGTGACCCTCAGCCTCTGTGTGTCGGAGAGGCTATGCACAACGTCAGAATGTGAATGTGTGTTAAAGGCTGCCGGCTGAGATGCAGAGACCGCCGCCATGTTGCTTACCGCGGCAGCGGTACTTCTGTTAGCCCTTACACCCATGGCTAATTACAAAGCAATAAAGTGCCACTAGGGGGCACAAGGCTACCGATAAAGTAGCGGGCTCAGGGGCAACACACAACTCGGCACGACTGCTATTTATTGTTGCAATTTGTGTTGCGAGTAACCCCGGTGCCCACTATTTTATTGGTAGCCTTGGGCACCCAAATGTGGCTTCATTGGTGCTAATCACGGCTTTGTGGTGGGGGAAGGTTAAGGGCTAGGCACCACTGGGGGGAGGTTAAGGGTTAGGCATCAGTAGATGGAGGGTTAAGAGTTAGCTATTGGTAGAGAGACAGCTAAGAGTTAGGCATCGTTAGAGGGAGGGTTCTGTATGAGAGTAGGGTTGGGTAAGGTCATAGTGAATTATCGGTAAAGATTACCAATATTTTACTATTATCGGAATAAAGTAGTAGTATATCAGTAATTTTACCAATATTCTACTAGCGTCAACCTCCAGCGCCAATTTCTCCAAACGTGATAGTACACAATGCAATGTACTAACCTTCCAGCAATCCACAATGTAGGGAGTGACAAGAAATTCTAGGCCCCCTTAGCTAAATGTTCTGGGAGTCTCTGACCCTGGCTACACTGGAGCAAACCATAAAGAGGTGGCCAAAGGCTTTTAGCCACTGCTAAGTGTACATATTAGCCACAAAATAATTTGGGTGCAAACTCTGTCAACATCTGGTCATTTCAAATAGAACAGATGTTATATCTAAGGTGCAAGTTCAAGAACATTTGGGAAATAGTGACCATAATATAGTAACATCTGACCTACTACTCAACAGGGTTGTGAACAAGGAGTCAACTAAAACCATGAGTTGTAAAAAGGCTAACTTTAACACACTCAGGGACTTGCTATGACTGGTAGACTGGGAGAGTAAATTTCAGAGCAAGGACACTGAAAGTATATGGCAAACTTTCAGATTCTTAATGACAATTGCATAATGTACATACCTTATGGAAATAAAAATTCTAGATCTAAAAAAAGGCCAGTATGCATAAATAATACTGTTTTAGACATGATTAAGTGTAAAAGGTATGCCTTTAGTGCCCTAAAGAATGAGGGGACTGCATCTGCACTAAAGAATTATAGGGAATGTAACAAAAACTGCAAAAAAGTAATCAGACTTGCGAAACTGGAAGTGGGAAAAAAAAGTGGCGAGTGATACAAAGTCAAATTTCAAAAAGTTTTACAAATATATAAACTCTAAAAGAAAGAAAGTAGGGAATATATTACTATTACAAGATCAGGTGGGAGACTTGATTGTGGAGGACCAACTATAGCGGAAATTTTAAATGCTTGCTTTGCTTCTGTCTTTACCAAGGTGACATCTTTAGATCATATTATGGCCCTTGGTTGTTCCCAATCTACCTCATTCAGCATGACTTGACTAACACAGGAAGGTGTGCAGGCACAACTAAATAAGATTAACATAGACAGGGCACCTGGCCCAGATGGCATCCACCCCGGTTGTTTTTTAAACAAAAGAATGTTTTATTGGTCAAACAGATCATGATATACACATTGCGAATAGGCAAATAGGATTACCGAGCACACAGCAGGGTTATTGGTACAGAAGGAGCATACAAAAACAGCAAGTAACAATCAAAATCGGATTTACAGAAGTTCAGTTCAAGAGTTTGTACAACACACAACATGCACAGTAAAAATTATCGTATACTTTTACATTCCACAATTAAGAATACAAATGAATGCACATGTGGTGAGTAGCAGAGAAGTTGGAAAGTCTGTGATGAATAGTTACAGGTTAAGAAGCATATTGATATCTTCATGTAAGTATTTAGTAATATTAACAGAGCTCAAGCCCCTTCCGTCCACCTGTCCCAAATTAAGTGGAACTGTTTCAGACGGTCTCTATGTAAATATACCAATTTTTTTATAGGGCAGGCCCCTGCTAAGTCTTTTCCGCCATCGTGCAAATGTGGGGGCCTCTGCTGCCAACCAGTTAAGGGCAATTTCTTGTCTAGCTGCAAATAGTGTTTCATGAATAAAAGTTTTAGTGTTAGGTTGTATACCTTCATCTGATATTATGCTTAACACACATAGAATAGGGTTCATAGTTACTGGGCAGCCCATTTTGTCATGTAAGAAGTTTATTACTTGAAGCCAGAAGGTTTGGACTGAGGGGCATTGCCAGATTAAATGGAAGAAGGTAGGTGAGCAGATCCCACATTTAGGGCATGTGTCGGAAGCATCACGTTTATATTTAATTATTCTACCTGGGGTCAGATAAGCCTGGTGTAGAATGTATATTTGAGTAGCTCTGTTTCTGATGCATACAGAGATCTTTTTAGGGGCCTCCAATGCATCCTCCCAATCTTCAGTCCAGCGCTTTGCTTGCCACCATCTCCTTGTATAGGTCACCAATAAGGTGTTTAGCTGGGCCCTTTGCCAGCAATACAAGAAGGGGATGGGGAGCAATACGGACTGGGTTTTTCCCAAACTGGACATGAAAGGCATGTTGTAATTGAGTGTAGCGAAACTGTTGGATATTAAAGGTTGGAAAACATTTACGTAGGTTAGAGATGTTCATGAGTTTCCCCTGTTCGAGTACTTGTCCTAGAAACGTAATACCTCCTTTTTCCCAGTAATGTGGATCTGGTATTGTAGAGAATTCGGGAAATAGTGGATTACGCCATAGTGGGGTGTGCGGATCATAATTTTGGGATGGGTAAAGTTTACAGGTGCGTTTCCAGATGTAGTGGGCTTGGCTAAAATAGTGTTTGTTTTGTGTGAAGAAGGACTATCCAACCCGGTTGTTAAAGGAGTTGAGTTCAGTTATCGATAAGTCACTTTATCTTATTTTCTGTGATCCTCTTTCACGTGGGTCAGTTCCTTATGACTGGTGTACTAAGTGGCGAAGCTAAGAAGCCGTGGGCCCCAGTGCAAGTTTTGCATTGGGCCCCAAAGCATGCTAAAGATAACAATTGATATGACACACCAAAACCAATTAAGGAGAACCACAGTGTCAGAGGTGCAAGAAGCAGGGGGAAACAGTGGGTAAATGATCACTACTATTTAAATAATCTATAGAAGTGAATATTATCAGCACAGGACCAATACAGAGATAATATTGTACTTGAGAGAGGGCCCCTCAGGGTCCCCTCTAGTTCAAGGGCCCCGATGCGGTCGCTACCTCTGCACCCCCTATGGCTACGCCACTGGGCGTACAGCTGAAGTTTTCAAGAAGGAAAAAAAATCAGAGCCAGGAAACTATAGCCCTGCAATCTTAACATCAGTTGGGTGTAAATAGTTTGAAGGTATCCTAAGGGATGCTATACAAAATTATGTAGCACAGAATAATCTTATTTCAGTTTGACGGCATGGATTAAGGACAGGTACTGTCTCGTCAACATGCTCAGCTTTTATGAAGTGGTGAATGGAAATTTAGATCTTGGGAAAGCAATAGATGTAGTACACTTGGACTTTGCGAAGACTTTTCACACAGTTCCCCACAATAGCCTGGTATAGAAGCTGAGGATACAGGGACTAGGAGAAAATGTGTGTATGTGGATAGAGAACTGGTTAAGGGATGGAAGGCAAAGAGTGGTGGTGAACGGAACATACTCAAAATGGGAAACTGTTAGCAGTGGGGTGCCGCAGGGGTCAGTATTTGGTCCAATTCTTTTCAATGTATTTATTAATGATCTAGTAGACAGAAAACAGAGTAATGTAGCCATCTTTGCAGATGATACAATATTATGCAGAATTATCAACACTAAGACGGAGAGTGACATTACAACAGGACCTTGACAAAACATGGCCATATGGGCAGGCACGTGGCAGATGAAATTTAATGTTGATAAATGTACCAATTGTGGCAGATAAAATTTAATGTTGATAAATGTACCAATTGTAGATCATCATCGTGTGTGTGTGTGTGTGTGTGTGTGTGTGTGTGTGTGTGTGTGTGTGTGTGTGTGTGTGTGTGTGTGTGTGTGTGTGTGTGTGTGTGTCAGATTTTGGAAGGTGGGTGGAGCCTGCAACAGCCAATAAAAATTTACTTTTCAATTTTCAAAGGTAATATTTAAGCTGCTGTCATACTTATACTGTTAATGGCAGATGCCTGAAACCTGGTACAGTTGGTCACTGGGTGATTAGGGTTCAAAATCAGAAAGGGGGCGGAGCCACAAACAGCCAGTCAGATTTGTTTATTTTTCAATGGGAACATACAAAGTATTGATACCAAGGACCCCAAAGCTGATAAACTTGATAATTGAGTGACTGTATGTCAAGGTTAGAAAAAGTGTGCGGTGCCAACAACTTAATTTTTTAATGGCAGGGTTCTCAAACTTGACACAATTGGCCACTGGGTGACTGGGATTAATATTCAGAAATGTGGGTGTGGCCTAAAACAGCCAATCAAAATTCACCTATTGATTTCCAAAGGGAATATTTACATTGCTAACATTCTTACACTGTTAATGGCAGAGGCCTCAAACCTGATACAGTCAGTTATTGGGTGACTGGGGTCCAAATTCACTAAAGGGGGTGGAGCTACAAACAGCCAATCAGATTCTTTAGATTGATTTCAGCCCTTCTGTTATTGGCAGGGTTCTCAAACTTCACACAGTTGGCCACTGGGTGACTGGGACTTATATTCAGGAAAGTGGGTGGAGCCTACAGCAGCCAATCAAAATTCACCTATTGATTTTCAAGGGGAATATTTACATTGCTGCCATTCATACCCTCTTAATGGCAGAGGCCTCAAATCTGGTACAGTCAGTCACTGGGAGACTGGGGTTTAAACAGGGCCAGCCCGCTCATGAGGCGGGGTGAAACTTTTGCCTCAGGCGGCAAATTTCCAGGGGCGGCACCCGCCCGTCCGTGGGTGCGGGGAGCCGGCCGCCGAGCTGGAGGGGTAGCTGGCAGGACGGGGGTATTGGGCCAGCGGCGGGGAGGAGGGTCGGACCCCCCCCTCCCTCGCCTGGGTCCCCCCGTCCTCCGCTCCCCTCCAGCCTTAAATAGAAGCAGCCGCTATGTGTTAGAGGAACGGGCGGGGAGGACTCACCTCTTCCTCGTTCCAGCGTGCGCTCCACTGACGTCACTTCCTGCAACGCTGCAGGAAGTGACGTCAGTGGAGCGCACGCTGGGAAGAGGTGAGTGTCCTCCCCGCCCGTTCCTCTTACAGGCGGCTGCTTCTATTTAAGGCTGGAGGGGAGCGGAGAACGGGGGACCCAGGCGAGGGAGGGGGGGTCCGACCCCCCTCCCCGCCGCTGGCCCAATACCCTCATCCTGCCAGCTACCCCTCCAGCTCGGCGACCCCCCAGAGCGGCCCCCGTGGGGGGGGGGGGGGGGCGGCGGTGGTGGCAATTTTTTAAAAATCTGCCTCAGGCGGCAAAAAGTCTAGGGCCGGCCCTGGGTTTAAATTCTGAAAAGGGAGCGGGCCAAAAACAGCCAATCAGATTTGTTTAATTTCAATGGTAAAAGGCAACTTATTGATGCCAAAGACCCCACAGTTTATAAACTTGGTCATTGAGTGACTGTATGTCAAGGTTAGAAATAGTGGGCAGAGCCAAAAAAAACTAACTTTTTACATGGGAAAATATAAATTGCAGCTTTTCTTACACTGTTAATGGCAGGGTTCTCAAATTTGACACAGTTGGTCACTGGGGGACTAAGATTCATATTCAGAAAAGTAGGTGGAGCCTACAAGAGCCAATCAAAATTCACCTACTGATTTTCAAGGGGAATATTGAAACTGCTGACATTCTTACACTGTTAATGCCAGAGGCCTCAAACTTGCTACAGTCGGTCATTAAGTGACTGGGGTTCAAATTCACTAAAGGGGCGGAGCCACAAACAGCCGATCAGATTTGCTTTTCTGGATAAACTGCTTCCATTCACACAATTTTGATGCCAGGAACCCAAAAGCTCACAAACTTGGTCATTGAGTAGTGACTGTGTGTCAAGGTTACAAAATGTGGGTGTAGTCAAAAACAGATTTTTCTGGGAAATTGTAAACTGCAGCCCTTCTTCACTGTTAATGGCAGGGTTCTCAAACTTTGCACAGCTGGTTAGTGGGTTACTTGGATTAATATTTAGAACAGTGGGTTGAGCCTAAAAAAGCCAATCAAAATCACCTGTTGATTTTCAAGGGGAATATTAAAATTGCTGCCATTCTTGCACTGTTAATGGCACAAGCCTCAAACCTGGTACAGTTAATCATTGGGGTTCAAATTCAGAAAAGGGGACAGAGCTATGGGAAAATACAAATTATTGATGCCAAGGACCCCAAAGCTCACAAACTTGCTCATTGAGTGACTGTGTGACCAGGTTACAAAAAGTGGGCGGAGCCAAAAACAAATTTGACTGGGAAAATGTAGACTGCAGTCCTTTTTAAGGTGGCCACTAATGGTCCAATTTCTAGCGAAAAATCGTTCGATCGATTAGAAATTCTGATCGGACAAAAAATCGTTCACTACACCATCAAGTAACCAATCAATCATTGCTTCCTATCTATCACGACCAACAAGAAAATTTAATCGGACGATTGTTTTTATAATCGTTCATTATCAATTCTGCCCATCAGCTGAGATTATTTACAACCAATCCGATCAGAATTTCTGATCGCTCGAACAATTTTTCGCTAGAAATTGGACCGTTAGTGGCCAGCTTAACACTGTTTATTGCAGGGTTCCCAAACTTTGCCCAGATGGTCATTGGATGACTGAGATTAATATTCAGGGAAGTGGGTGGGGCCTATAATAGCCAATCAAAATTCACCTGTTGATTTTCAAGAGGAATATTTAAATTGCTGCCATCTTTACACTGGTAATAGCAGATACCTCAAACCTGCTACAGTTGGTCATTGAGTGACTGGAGTTCAAATGCTGGAGAGGGGCACAGCCACAAACAGCCAATCTGATTTGTTTAATTTCTATTGGAATATACAAATTATTGATGCTAAAAACCCCAAAGCTCACAAACTTGGTCATTGAGTGTCTGTGCGTTAGGGTTAGAAAAAGTGGGCGGAACCAACACCAGTCAAATACATTCCCGGTCAACGCCGGGTCATCAGTGGGTGGAGACAAATACAAATTTCACTGGGAAAATGTAAACTGCAGCCATTCTTACACTGTTAATGGCAGGGTTCTTAAACTTTGCACAGTTGGTCATTAAGTGAATGGGATAATATTCACAAAAGTAGGTGGAGCCTACAAAAGTGAATAAAGCTTCACCTATTGCTTTTCAGGCAGGGGTCACACTTGTCTTTCAGTTTCTACACTTTTCAGAAAACTGAAAGACAAGTGTGACCTCTACCTTACAACAGCTAATGTAATTTATTGAGAAAACTGACAAATTGCGCAAGATGTCAGTTTTTTTTCTGCGCACGAAATCTACATTCAAGTGTGACCTATCTCATTGATTAACATGAGTTCTCAGTTGAAAACAGTTTTTCTGTGCTGAAAACGCGCATGAAAGCCGACAAGTGTGACCCCTGCCTCAAGGGAATATTTAATTGCTACCATTCTTGCACTGTTAATGGCACAGGCCTCAAACCTGGTACAGTTGCTCATTGGGTGACTGGGGTTCAAATTCAGAAAAGGGGGTGAAGCCACAAACAGCCCATCAGATTTTTTCATTTCAATGCAAATTATTGATGCCAAAGACCACAAAGCTCACAGCTTGGTCATTGAGTATTTGTTTGTTAGGGTTAGATAAAGTGGGCGGAGCCAACACCAGCCTAATACATACCCGGGCAACGCCGGGCAATCAGCTAGTATAAAATAAATGGTATACAGCTGGGAACATCAGACTTGGAGAAGGACTTAGGAATACTGTTTGCTAACAAGTTAGGTAATCGTATACAATGCCAACCAGCGGTAGCTAAAGCAAATAAAATTCTGGGTCGCATAAAAGGAAAATAAATCTTGAAATGATAGTATACTACGCCCTCTGTGTAACCGGTTCAGCACCGCAGTCCGAAAATCTCATGCATCCGAGCAACGTTCACCTCCCTTTCATTCGCCAATAACTTTATTGCTACTTATCATAATGAATTGATCTATATCTTGTTTTTTCCGCCACTAATTAGGCTTTCTTTGGGTAGTACATTTTGCTAAGAATTATTTTTTTCTAAATCTATTTTAACAGGAAGATTAAGAAAGAAATGAAAAAAATTCATTATTTCTAAGTTTTTGGCCATTATGGTTTGAAATTAATATACGCTACCGTAATTAAAACTCATGTATTTTATTTGCCCATCTGTCCCGGTTATTACACCGTTTAAACGATGTCCCTGTCACAATTTATGGTGCCGATATTTCATTTAGAAATAAAGGTGCATTTTTTCGATTTGCGTCCATCACTATTTATAAGCTTATAATTTTAAATAATATAATAACAAATTCTCTTGGCATGCATATTTAAAAAGTTTAGACCCTTGGGTAACTATTTATGTTGTTTTTGTTTTTTTTAATTGTATTTTTTATTTTATTTTTTAATAAAAAAAGTGTATGTCGGTAATTTTTGGTGTGGGAGGGAAACTGCTAATTTTAAATGTAAAATATATTTTTTTTAATTAAAAATGTATGTTGGTGCAGTTTACTATTTGGCCACAAGATGGCCACAGTGAAAAAAGTCCTGGATGCGAACGATCTCGCATCCAGGAACTAAAATGCTGGGGAGAAGTTTCCTGGGGGCAGAAATACCGCGCTCTCTGGAGAGAAAGCGTCGGTATTTCTGCGGGGAAGTTAGATCGGTGAATGGGAATTATATTCCCACTAGCCGACCCGCGGCGTAGCATACGCCGCATAAGAGGTTAGAGCACAGGAAGGGGGTATTGGGCACAGCGGTGGGGAGGGGGGTTGGACTCCCCCTCAACTGGGTCCCCCATGTGTGCTCTACCTCCAGCTTAAGCTCAGCAGGAACCCTCCCTCACCTGGGTCCCCCATGTGCACTCCCCCTCCAGCTTAAGTTCAGCAGGACCCCCCCCCCCTCACCTGGGTCCCCCATGTGCACTCCCCCTCTTGCTTAAGCACAGTAGCAGCCGCCACTGTTGTAAGAGGCAGCGGGCGGGGATGACTCACCTCTTCCGTGTTCCATCGTGCATTCCACTGTCGTCACTTCCTGCAATGCCGCACACTGTATTGGTGTAATTTGCCTTTTTAAAACAGAAGGAAATCTGCAATAATTCAGCTATAAGTGAACATTTGTGGTTACCCACAATGCACTGCTACTAAATATGAAAATTACCCCTTTTCCCCCTTGGTAAGCCAAGCAAGCATCCAGAGCCGCTGGTGTATAGCAGGCATATAGCTTTACATTTTACACAGTCATACCAAACCCACATGAAGACAGCCTGTTTCAGACTTTTGGCCCTCATCAGTGCATGGCAGGGATTGATACAGCTGAGTGAGATAGGGCTTGGGCCAGTACAACAGAGTAACCAAGCAGCTCAGGGTGACCCAAACCACTCGTAATGTATAGGGGGATAAAAGGGACCAAAAAGACCTCCTACTAAAAAAAGCAAAGCTTGGTGTAATTTGCCTTCCTAAAACAGAAAGAAATATGCAATTACTCAGCTATAAGTGAACATTTGTGATTACCCACAATTCACCGCTACTAAATATGCAAATTATTCCTTTTCACCCTTAGTAATCCAAGCAAGCCTATAGCTTTAAAGCGGACCCAAACCAAACATTTTTTTTAATTAAAAATATTTAGTTGCACCACTCTGACACATACAAAGATAAATAAACACTCCTTCAAACCTATGAGCATTTCAGTGCATGCTTTTCACCCTTCTCTTTTCATAGCTAGGGTTATACAGGTGGCAGCCATTAGCAATTCCTCCATTGCCGGACACCATCTACTCCACCAGTTTGCCGGAAAAATCCCGGCAATTTGAAAGGAAGGGAGGGATTCCTCCAATAAATGTAAAATATTTTATATTTGTCATCATGCAGCTGAAAAAAGGCTGCTATTTATTATTATAATTTAGAAGATAGATTTTATTTCTGAAATCTTGTATTTTTAATTTGGGTCTACTTTAAGTTTTACACAGTCATATCAAACCCACATGTGACAGCCTATTTCAGACCTTTGGTTCTCATCACTACATAGGCTATTATTCATAAAGCATTTCCGCATGCGGAAATGCTTAAAACGGCTGACTTTCCCACACACGTAGCAAAATCTGCATTCATAAAGGCTCCATCCGCATCAAAAGCTGACATTCCCGAGCAGAGCGATAAATCACTGCCTTGTGCGGTGATTGTTGTAAAAAATGTAGCAAAATGTTAATTCATAAAGATTACCGCAAGTGGTGTGAGGTCGGGAAGTACAGCTCCCTCTGATGTGGCGATAACAATGTTAAGTGAATGGAGACACAGAGACCTCCCAGGCAGCTGCAGTAGAGTGGAACACGGAGAAATGTATCAACTTGGCAGCGTCCGTGTCTCCGCAAGCCTACCGCCAGCCTAGATCGGGGAATCTCTGCACTGCTACTACACCTGGATACTTTTTTTATGAATCAGCAGTCAGAAGTCTAAAACACCGTCAGCAGTGTTTTCCCACACTGATTCTCCACACCGACAGCACTTTCATGAATGATAGCCATTGCAGAGATTGATATGGCTGTATGAGATAGGGCTTGGACCAGAGTAACCAAGCAGCTCAGGGTGACCCAAACTTCTAAGAATGTATAGGGGGATAAAAGAGACCAAAAATCCCTCCTACTAAAAAAAGCAAAGCTTGGTGTAATTTTCCTTCTTAAAACAGAAGCAAATCTGCAATAATTCCGCTATAAGTGAACATTTGTGGTTACCCACAATGCACTGCTACTAAATATGCAAATTATCCCTCTTTGCCCTTGGTTTGATATGACACTACTTCTTCTTCTTGCTTGGACCAGCCCCTTCTTCTTGCTTGGACTGGCCCTGGGGGCAGGGCGCTACTTCTTCTTCTTGTTTGAAGGTTGAGGCACTTACTCTATTATATATATAGATTCACTGATCGGGGGGCTAGCGGCGGGCAGTGGGAGCGCGCGCGGGGGCGCGCCTGATCGCGCGCACCAGCCAGCGGCAGCAGCAGCGCCTATCTGGACGAGGAAGCTCGTCCAGATAGGCCGAACTGTGTAAATCACTTGTGAGGTTACATCTGGAGTATGAAATACAGTTTTTGGCACCACACTATATAAAGGACATTGACCTTTTAGTACAGGTACAAAGACTAGCAACTAAATTAATCAGGGGGATGGAAGATCTCACTTACTAAGAAAGGTTGGACAAACTGGGCTTATTTAGCTTGGAAAAAAGGGAACTGATAGGTGACCTGATTAACATATATACAGTAAATACATCAGAGGGCAATACAAAAGCTTGGCAGGTGAGCTTTTTGTCTCGACTCCCTAGGTTTGTATGACAGGCAAGCGGACATGATTTACACAGTGAGAGTGGTTAAAATCTGGAACATCTTACCTCAGGAAGTAGTTATGGCAAACTCTATGGGCCTGATTCACAAAGCGGTGCAAAGTGTTTGCACGCCTGTGAAAAGCCCTTTATCACGCCTAAACTCAGTTTAGGTGTGATAAAATGAAACTCGCGTGAAATTCCCGCGCGCAAAGTTTTGCGCGCGCAATCGCGCGGCGCACGGTGCAAAACTTTGCGTGCGGGACTTTGCGCGCGATAAAGAGCACAAAATGGTGCTAACTCAGCACTGCAAAGGTTATGACGCCTAAAGTCTTTTAGGCGTGATAACTGAGTTATCACCGCTTTGTGAATCAGGTCCTATATCTGCATTTAAAGAGGGCTTGGATGCTTTCCTTGCATTGAAGGGGATCCACGGCTATAATTATTAGGTAAGTCCCAGAAAAGTTGATCCAGGGACTTCCATGACTTCCATCTGGAGTCGGGAAGGAATTTTTCCCTTTTAAAGGTAATTGGTCCAGGCCTTGTAAGGTTTTTCGTCTTCCCTTGGATCAACTGGGATATGTGCAGATTCAGGTTAGTGTTTTTTTTTTTAATTTATTATTTTTGTTTTCTGGTTGGACTTGATGAACGGATGTCTTTTTTTCACCCAAACTGACTATGTAACTATGTAATATTGGCTACAGGTTGTGCTGGTTCTTTAGTTATCAGCTTCTCAAATGTACCTTTCTCTAACCTCCCCCTACCCACAGAGCAGCTACACTGAGCAAAAATATAAATGCAACACTTTCGGTTTTGCTCCCATTTTACATAAGCTGAACTCAGAGATCTGCCGGGATAATCCATCCCACCTCATGGGTGGGACATATCAAGGTACTGATTAGTCAGCATGAATATTGCACAGGTGTGCTTTATGCTGGGTACACACCATGCGTTTTCCCCGAGTCGATCGGGATCGATTTGATTATTTCCGACATGCTCGATCGGGTTTCGATCGTTCCAGCCGTCGATTTTGCATGTTAAAGTGAATGTTTACCAGTAAAAAAAAGAAAAAGTCAGATACTCACCTAAGGAGAGGGAAGGCTCGGTCCTAATGAGCCTTCCCTCTCCTCTCCCGGTCCCGCGCAGGATCCCCCGTGGCAGTATTCGACCAGTTCGGTCAAATACTGCCACTTCCGCATGCCTTCGGGAGCTTTCGGAGGTCTTCGGGAGCACTCGGGCTCCGGATGATGCGGCCGCTCCATACTACGCATGTGCGAGCGCCCTCTATGACGCACTCGCGCGTACGTAGTATGGAGCGGCCCGTCTTCGGAAGCCCGAGTGCTCCCGAAGACCTCCGAAGTCCCTGCGGCGGCGGACGCGAACGGGGGAGCCAGCGCAGCACCGAGGGCACCGGGAGAGGAGAGGGAAGGCTCATTAGGACCGAGCCTTCCCTCTCCTTAGGTGAGTATCTGACTTTTTCTTTTTTTTTACCGGTACCCATTGGCTTTAAGTATCAAGCATGTCGGAAATAATCAAATCGATCCCGATTGACCCGTGGGAAAACGCATGGTGTGTACCTACCACTAGACTGGCCACAATAAAAGACCACTCTGAAATGTGCACAGTTTTACCCACCGAGGCAGGGACAGAAAAACAGTCAGTATCTGGTGTGGCCACCATTTGCCTCACGCAATGCAACACATCTCCGTCGCATAGAGTTGATCAGGCTGTTGATTGTGGCCTGTGGAATGTTGGTCCACTCCTCTTCAATAGCTGTAAGAAGTTCCTGAATATTGGCAGGAACTGGAAAATATACACAGATCCAGAGCATTCCAGACATGCTCAATAGGCGACATGTCCGCTGAGTTGTAACATAGAGAATTGCACCCTGTATGTGTTTAGAGAGTATAGCCTGTCTGAGAGCCCATTCACACCTAAGCGATTAGTGGGCAATTTCCGCTAATTGCTAAAGGGCTAGCACTTTTTATAGCGCAAGTGCTTTGTTACCCTATGGCAGTGTTGTCACTGCCATGATTGGCGCCGATCGCAGGTGTTTTGCGATTAGCGACAATCGCAAACGCATTACGTACAGGCAATTCTGGAGCAATTGCGGTACAGTGCTAATAAAGCACTGACCGCAATCGCTCTGAATTCGTATAAGTGCCCAGTGATTTTTATCTTTTTTGCGATTTTGAGTGTGAACGGGCCCTAATTCCCCTTCATCTGTGACTAATCACAAGTGTAATTTGATCTCTCTGCTGTCAGCTGGGTGCCTCAACAGAGCAGCTAATTTGTAAACACAGGAGGTTAACCCTGTGTCTGTTTCCATGAAAGCAGGAAGTAGACACACTGCAGATTTATTGAAGGATTTCTATCAGCTGTGTGGCCTGGTGCACACCAAAAAACGCTAGCAGATCCGCAAAATGCTAGCAGATTTTGAAACGCTTTTTGTTATTTTTCTGTAGCGTTTCAGCTAGCAATTTGCGGTTTTGTGAAGCGTTTTTGGTGTAGTAGATTTCATGTATTGTTACAGTAAAGCTGTTACTGAACAGCTACTGTAACAAAAAACGCCTGGCAAACCGCTCTGAAGTGCCGTTTTTCAGAGCGGTTTGCGTTTTTCCTATACTTAACATTGAGGCAGAAACGCATCCGCAATCCAAAATCTGCAGCAGCCCGGGAGTATGCGTTTCTGCAAAACGCCTCCCGCTCTTGTGTGCACCAGCCCATTGAAATACATTACCCTGGCGGATCTGCACCCGCAAGCGGATAGCAAACCGCAGCAGAACCGCTCTGGTGTGCACTAGGCCTAACAAAAGAAATGTTTTTTTCTTAAAGGTTATTATGCTGTTGCTTATCTTTTAGCACAGAGAGGGGTTCAGTTCCGCTTTAAAATGAATTACCTGATCTGGATGTAACACCATGCCAAATGCAAGGAAAAAAAAACATGCTTGAGATATAACACAATCAGCTTGAGCTACGCCAAAATTAACTTTAGTAACTCAATTAACTCCAGCTAATTAACTTTTGTAACCCAGTGATTGGAAAGAAGCTGTCTATTAAACATCATAGGATATTTATTTCTCCCAACACATGGGAGTCGGGCTGGCTGCCAATCGCATCAACCCTCAGTGACACTCGGTATTAATACTAATGGGTCATTCAGCCAACAGATGGTGCCTTTTCTCTCTGCAATGTGTCTCTGAAGCATGGAAGCTGCGGAATAGAGGACAGAGTTACCCAAAGCATCTGACATCGCTTCTATACAACTAGCTCTAACATTGGAAGTCTGAAAATATTAGCATGAGCACCTGATCAAACAGTGGTGTAACCAGTGGCGGCTCCAGCTTCAAATTTTTGGGGTGGCACGAAGGGGGCACGATAGGCTGATGAGTCTGATTTGGCTGATCAAAATCAATGTTTGTTTGATGAGCATTAGATATTTTTTGCATAATCGTAATTTGAAATTTCGAACGTGAAAAGGCTAATTGATTTTGTATGTAATTGTAAGCATTCGTAATTACGCATGAATGTATGCATAATGTATGCGTAATTCTGTGCCAAGTTTGGTGGTGAATAGCAAAGCCCCGTACTATTGCTATTGCTACCAAAATTGCCACACATGTTAAAGAGACACTGAAGCGAAAAAAAAAATGGTATAATGAATTGGTTGTGTACTATAAATAATTACTAGAAGATTAGCAGCAAAGAAAATATTCTCATATTTTTATTTTCAGTTATATAGTGTTTTTTCTAACATTGCATCATTCTCTAATATCTGCAGATTACACAACACTCAGCATTCAAAATGATTCTTTCAGAGCAGTCTGTGAACTAATGACCTCTCCTCTGGCAGATAAAAATAAAACTGTTCACTTACAGTTGAGATAATAAAAGTCAGAAGACAGCCCTCTCCACGACTTTGAAAGTCGTAGAGATTAATGGCTTTTTTGCATAGAGATAACAACTGGAGTTTCTTAACTCTTCCTGTACTGGAAACAATTACACTGATGTATCTGATCTTAATGTTTTATTTCTTAGCTGTGCTACACATACAAATCATAATATCATAATTTTTTTTTCGCTTCAGTGTCTCTTTAAGGAGAGTACAAGTCAAAAAAATTATTTTTCAAAAAGACCTTGTACTTACACCAGAGGTGTAGATAAAAATTATGGGGCCCTTTAGCAAAATTTTGGTTGGGGCTCCCTCCCCCAAACATTCAAAAGTAACACTTGGGCCCCTCCACACACAAGTTATAGGTAGCCAGAGATGCCTCTCCCCCCAGTTTTGGTAGTCCACAGTATTGGTACCTTCCAGTATTAGGTAGCCCCCAGTATAGGTAGCTAGAGGTTAACATCATTTGAAATGTCCATTAGACAACAAATTTTGATGTATCTAACAACAACGGTGTGAAAAAATGTAACCCAAACAACTTTGAGCGACCGAAATCGAGCATTTTGCTGGATCCATCTAACAAGAGCCTAACTAAGCTTTCCCTAAGGTCTCTGCAGCAACCTCTCCCTTCTCTAATCAACTCAGATGACAGTTGGGCAGATATGGTGCAGTTGGCCGCATGTGTTCAATGTCATTTAAACTACACTGTCCTCATAGACATACTTGCTTCCACTTGCCTGCGCAAAATTTCAATGAATTTGTAGATTACAGAAAAAAATGTTGGACAGACTTGTTTGTTTTGGCCGCCGGTAAGTCTTTTGGCAATGTTGGTTGTTTTATCGGGTTGACTTTTGGAGAGCACAGACCTTTAGGTAGCCCCTCAGTATGAGAAGTCAGAGGAGCCCCAGTATTATTTATCTGTAGGAGGGTTTTCTTTCATGATTCTTGTATGGATCAAGAATATCTAGGCGAGAAGTAGGGAGAGACCAGAAGCCCAATGATGCAGTATCGTCAGGTATAGGGAGGATACAGTTATATAGATATGTACTCACAAAGGCGGGTTGCAGTTCCTGCATCCACCATATAGGCCTGCAGAGAATTAACCGTCGGTGCCCGGTACTCCAGGTCCTGCTGGATACTGGATGGTTGTCTCTCCTGTAGTACGATAGACTTTCCAGAGAAACTGCAAAGCTATTACCTCCAAAGGAGTTCCTACTGGTAATGGTTAAGATGTGTGTTCTATTTTAGCGTTAATTTAATAGCGTAAAATTAAAATTAAAAAAGGTCATACACGTCACTCGCTATCACTGTTAAGCTTAAGTGAACTTTTGCCTAAGATTTGAAAATAAGACCTCATAGATAGCAGGGGCACGTGTGCCCCTGCTAAAACGCCGCTATCCCGCGGCTAAACGGGGGTCCCTTCACCCCCAAATCCCCCTCCGTAATGCGGGGGAGCGCTTCCTGGTTGGGGCAGGGCTAACCGCCGCAGCCCTGCCCCACGCGCATCTGTCAGCACGTATCTCCGCCTCTCCCCCGCCCCTCTCAGTCTTCCTTCACTGAGAGGGGCGGGGGAGAGGCGGCGATGCGCGGCTGATAGACGCGACTGGAGGCAGGGCTGCAGCCGTTAGCCCTGCCTCCAGGAGCGACCAAGTCTGCGACCAAGTGTCGCAGTGGGGGGTTTGGGGGTCAAGGGACCCCCGTTTAGCGGCGCTATTGCGGCGGTTTAGCAGGGGCACACGTGCCCCTGCTAACTATGAGCTCTGAAGCGAGATTTATTCTCGCTTCAGAGTCTCTTTAAGTGAATTAGCTAGATTCACAGCTTATCTGACTTTCTAATGCTAATCTGAATTTCTCCTACTCATTTCTAATAGTTATCTGCCAAATGTATTTTTTTTACTTCAAAGGGGCACAGCAAAGTCAAACAGCCAGGCAGTATTGCCAACATCACAAAGAGTCATTGAGATACACAATAGTGGAGAGAGTTCAGCTCTTCAAATAAACGTTATGTGTGGAACCATATTTGTGAGAGAATCTTCTGCATACAACAGCGATTGTTTGCAGTGGAGTTTCTGATATCCGTTATGTTAAAATTCAGCATTTACTGGTAGTGATCATGTCACTGTACATGTAAATATTTTATTTGGTCAGTAAAATACAGTGCATTTGATGAAGCATTTTTTTTACACCCATTGATAGATTCCATACACAGTATTCCAAACTGGAAGTTTATTCTTGTGATGAAGCTAATGCAGAGTTTTGTGCAACTCAGTCCCTGAGAAACGTCACTCCATCTAGTGGTCGTTTAGTATAACAGCATTCAACCAATTTTATTTAAACAAAATCCGCGAATAAGTGGCAGGCATGAATGGACTTAGATTGGCACATTTTCAGGAACGAACGGTTGTTGATCAGGAAAATAATGTACTAAACTCCAAATCTAAACACACCTCTAAATGTGAAATCAAGTGGCCTGAATGTTAACCTCTTGTGTCAAAGAGAGATGTTACCTCACTTGCTGTCTCTGCAGTGGTGTAACTAAAGGTTCGTATACACGTCCGATAAAGATCGTTCGTTACGAACGATTCGTGACGTTTACACGATATTCAAATTAGACGGAAAAGTTCGTTCGTAATGAACGATTGTGTACACACGTGAACGATATAAGTATAAAGTACTGAACGACGAACGATTAAAAAATGCGTGCGCAAACGGAAGTGACGTTATGACAGGCAATAAGAACATGCGTTATCGGACGATCTTTGTACACACTGCAACGATTGAACGATTATCTTTCGAAAAAATCCGCCGGGTTGGATCGGTCCGATTGAACGATAACGATCGTTATCGTTCACAAAAACGATCGTTCACACTTTTTGAACGCACGATTATCGTTCCGATTGTCGTTATCGTTCGTTTTTGAACGATCGTTATCGTACGTGTGTACTCAGCTTAAGGAGCTATGGGCCCCGGTGCGAGTTTTACATGGGTCCCCCCCCCCCCAAGCACTCATACATAATATACATAACAATTCATACGGCGCACCAAAGCCTGCCAAGAACAACACAGTGTCAGAGGTGCAAGAAGGGGATGGGAAACAGCTTGTTAATGATTATTATCATTCAAAGCATTTATAGAAGTGATCGTTGAAATCCCAGGACCGATAAAGAGCTAATACTGCAGTTGAGAGAGGGCCCTACAGGGGCCGCTCTGGCCCAAGAGCCCTGGTGCGGTCGAGACCTCTGCAACCCCTATTGCTACACCACTGTGTCTCTGAGACCCTCATGAAGCTTTGTGGAAATGAGGGATAGAAATAAAAACTAATTTGGGATTCTGACTCGTCCAACTGCACAAAACAATTCTGGATAGGAACACGGGACAGCAATAAAACAGAGAAGGGGTTCTGGCCCCTTGTTACACCATTCACAACTGAAATAAAGCAAATATTCCTGGAATCTGGCATTAGCAGCGGTGTGAGTGGGCAGGGTGGTCAGAAGATCATTAAAATGAATGTCCCCTCCAGGTTTTGGCTGCTATCTAGGTGGGCAGGTTTTTGTTTCTGTTTTCTATTTACAAACCATAAACTGAAGCTATGTTATATAACTCACTTGCCAAGGGGGCAATACACAATGGGTATCATTCATAAAGGTGTTGTCGGTAATGAGACTCAGTGCAGAAAAACACTGCTGCCGGTATTTTAGACTTCTTTGTGGGCATTCATAGAAAAGGATATAGTTGCGATAGGAGTGCGGAGATTTCCCGAACTAGGCAGGCGGTAGGCAGGCGGTAGGCTTGCGGAAACAGGAGAAGTTGCGGAGTTGATACATTTCTCCGTGTTCCGCTCTACTGCAGCTGCCTGGGAGGTCTTTGTCTCCATTAACTTAACATTGTTATCGCCACATCAGAGGAGGCGGTATTTCCCGTCCTCATACCGCTTGCGGTAATCTTTATGAATTGACAGTTTGTTAATTTTTTTATGATAATCACCGCACAAGGCGGTGATTTATCGCTCTGCTCGGAAATGTCAGCTTCGCATGCGGAAAGAGCCTTTATGAATGGAGACTTTGCTAAGAGGTCGGTAAAGTGAGCTGTTTTCAGCATTTCCGCAGGCAGAAATGCGTTATGAATGATAGCCAATGCAGGTGGGTTCACACAGAGCACTATACTGTATGTTCACACATAGGGCTTGATTCAGTAAACCATGCTAACTCATAGCACGGCCACCCTAGCGTTTTTGTGTGCATTTTCGCGCTTTTCTGCGAGTTTTCTCGCGCAATTGTGAATTTTCACGCATAATCGTGGGCTCTCTATGGGGCTAGCAGGAGATCGCGCACACTACTGCGTGCACATCCCTGCTTGCAAGGCGGAGCTCCGCTGTCTAATTAGGCTGTACAGCGCTGTGATCTAAGGCAGCACTGTACTGGGGACAGCCGAAGCCTATGACAGCCGATCATGCTGATTGGCTGGCAGGGGGAGGGAGGGAGAGAGTGGGGGAAGAATTAAAAAATAAATAAATGAATATATTATAAAAATAATAAAATAAAAATTTTGTAAAAAATAAATAAACAGCTTTGTTGGTAGGGAGAAAAGGGGGGGATCACTTGTATGCTGAGTTGTGCGGCCCTGCAGCGACTGCAGTGGCCAATTTCAAGAAAAATGGCCTGGTCTTTAGGGGGGTTTAAGACTGCGGTCCTCAAGTGGTTAATGCACTTGGCGGCACCGATTTTCATCCAATCTGATTATAATGGATGGTCGATCGGCCATGTATGGCCACCTTAACTATACCTGCTATGCTCTGCAGGAGTTAGCCCACGGAAAATAAGACAAGACAAGACAAATAACATTTATATTGCGCTTTTCTCCTTGCGGACTCAAAGCGCCAGAGCAGAGCAGCAGCTCTGGGCGCGCTCTATTGGCAGTAGCAGTGTAAGGGAGACTTGCCAAAGGTCTCCTACTGAATTAGTGCTGGCTTACTGAACAGGCAGAGCCGGGATTCGAACCCTGGTCTCCTGTGTCAGAGCCCTTAACCATTACACCATCAGCCAACTGCTGACAAATAGTTTGCGTCTCACCAGGGGCGCCGCCCGTAGGCCTCCTATGCCCCCTTTATGCATTACCCAGTGATACAGCACAGTCATCTCTCTCCAGTATAACAATCAGATGCAGGCTCACACAACTGAGCCTATTATTATTATTCATGATTCTCAGAACCTCCCAGCCACCAACGCTCTACAAAACATCTCACCATTTTTCAGAAATGTGTTGCTGTTTTGCTGTTTTCCCTCGGATTTGTTTTCTGTAAACGGAGTCGGTAGGAGAGTTCATTGTTTGTTTATTCTGAGATAAATCAGATTTAATGCAGTAGAAAATATAGAAAAATCTGTTCTTTATTGGATTGGCATTGTTATGCTCAAATGTTAAATGAGATCAGCTTTGCGTTTTGACTTACTCTAATTTCATCCTGGTTTAGATTTTCATTATGAGTAGCTGATGGACTTGTGATTAAATTTCTCCTGTCTTGAGCAGCGAGTTTCAGATCTGATGCTAAATTGTTTGTTTGATCTTTTGACCTGTGTTTACTGCAGTACAAATTTGAAAGTGGGCCAGGAGCGCAAACGATAAACAGTCTGCTCGTTTTACCACTCGTGGCTATAAACACGAAAGGAATGTACCCGATGCTGACGCTGCTGGAAACAGCGTTCTGAGCTGTCCGTGTAAACCATGTGTTATGATGATGATGTTACATTAAGCAGTCAGGGATTCTTCCATTCCCCAAACCTGGAGGGTCGAGAGGTCTTTTTTTGTATGGATACTTGTGTAGTTACGCTGACATTGTGCATAGCCTTGTTCTAATTAGCGAACAAATTCTAATTTTCTTAAAAACATTTAAAGGGAACCTTGGCGAGAGGGATATGGAGGCTGCCATATCTATTACCTTTTAACCCTTTGCCAACTGCTCCATGCCGATTGGCGTGAATGCGGCAGCAGCCCCCGGAACACTCCACGCCGGGCGTGAAGTCCTTTTGCAGCAGATCACACACGCTCTTCGCTCCGTCATCAGTCTCCCAGCAGCGATCGCTGCTAGGAGACTGTTAGACGATGAAACCGCCATCTATTAACACTGTACAGCGCTGCGATCTAAGGCAGCGCTGTGCTGGGGACAGCCGTGTTACTTCACTGTCCCCTCCAGAGGCCCAAAGGTGATCCACTGTCATAGCCGATCAATGTCATTGGCTAGTGGAGGGAGGGCGGGGTTATTATAAAATAGTTTAAAAAATAGACTAATTTATTGTAATGTCCACAAGGTGAGGGCACTTTGGTCACCACACGTCGGAATCGACGGGTTGAACGCAAACAATTTCGGATGCCGTTTGTATCCACCTATAATAACAGTAGTGAATTGATCAGTAAGGTTATTCGGAAACATTGGCATTTGTTGCAGAATGCTTTCCCCAGGGTACCAGAATTTAGGTACTCACCAATGATGTCTTTCAAAAGGGCTCCCACCATACGGGACAAAGTGTTCCATCATCAATTTCCTAAGGTTAACCCAGGTAAAGCGCAGGTGAGTGACCATCCAGTCGATGGGGGGGCCCACGGTAGGAGGCAGATAGGTACCTTCCCGTGCCTTGGCTGTCATTTGTGTAGTCACATAGTCAAGGGGGGCTCGTTTACGCATCCATCTCGGGGTACACGATTTTTTGTGAAGGGTCGTTACACGTGCGATTCGAGCTATGTTGTATATTTGATTAAATGCCCCTGCGGCTTGGCTTATGTGGGAATGACAACCAAGGCACTGAAGGTTAGAATGTCAGGGCATAAAACTGCTATCCGTAATAAAGACATCACTCAGGCTGTATCCTGTCATTTTACTGAAGCCAGACATAATGTGTCCCAAATGAGAGTTCAGATTATAGATAGTGTGCCCCCTAACTGGAGAGGTAGACTTAGCAGATCTAGTGAACTAGCCAGAAGGAAAGCCTGGTGGATTAGGAAATTGAACGCTGTGGGGAATGGGGGCCTGAATCGTGAATACGATCTAAGCTTTTGCATTTAAAGTTTGGGGAAGCCCTATACTGATTTTGGCTATGTCCTTGTAAGTCTGGATCCTTAATGTGTGTGTATATGGTGAACAATGCTTATGTACTATTGCAGTCGCAACCTTTTGGGGGATTTTGCTTTAATTTCTATTTTTTCTTTTTCAGCAAATGCCCGTTGGCTGATGTGGGGGTTTCTGTTCAGCGCAGGAGTGGTAAGCCCTGTTTTTTCTGATAATACATGGGCTGTTGTAGCCCTGTTTTTGTTTATGGCGTTTCCATGGCGGCGGTGAGCGGTGCTGTCTCCCTTAGCAGTCACAGTGTGCTGCGATACCTGTACGCTGCTCTATTTTGATTCCCAGCGTGAGTTGGGATTGGAGGGCGGCTGGGCGCGGCGCTCATTGGTCTGATGGCCCATGTGACTGTGATGTCACTCTCCACTGCCGTCTATGGATGGCGCCGCGCTATGTGTCTATGCTATTGCGCTGGCCACACTGCTGCTGAATACATTACCCTGACTCTGCCTTAGGTAAGCTGAATGCCTTATATGCTTGTTCCCCATCAGGTCCGCTTACTGCATGGTGCATTCTCATTGGTCTAAGATATTTTGAATTAATTGGTTGATCCGTGCATATGTATGTATATATGGACTTCCTGTTGATGTTTTTAAGTATGGCTAAGTGGCTTGAGAAAGAGCTAGGAGGCTCGAAACAGCGGGCTGTCGCTGCTATTGCCACTTTTATCATCTTTTGACCTTTATGTCATTTTTAATGACTAATCAATAAAGAGCTGAACTTTGATTTTTGTGGTGCCAGCCTCTTGTCGTGGACTAATTTATTGTAAAAAATAAAAAAACAAATAAATAAATAAACACGCTGGCAGGGATCAGACCCCACCAACAGAAAGCTCTGTTGGTGGGCAGAAAAGGAGGAGGGGGGAATAACTTGTGTGCTGAGTTGTACGGCCCTGCAGCGAGGCCTTAAAGCTGCAGTGGCCTATTTAGTAAAAAAATGGCCTGGTCACTAAGGAGGTTTAAGCCCGTGGTCCTTAAGTGGTTAAACAATACCAGTTGCCTGGCTTCCTGCTGGTCCTCTGCTACTAATACTGTTAGGCTAAATTCAAAGTGGTGTTTTGCGGTGCGGCGAAACAGTCGCTTTGTAACGCGGCTTGCCGCACAGCAATGTACCACCTATGGCGCCATTCACAGTGCGTCGGGTGCTTTGTGGTATAACGGCATGCGGTATGGTATCGCATAGTGAAGCATGCGGCAGGTGTGTTGCGGTTTCAACGACGTGTGGCATGGTAATACACAGTGAAGCATAATGAAGTAATGCACTGTGAAGCAGTACGGCATGAAGCATACTTTTCATTGAGTGTATGCTTCACTGTAGCTGACACTGTGGAGATATATTGAGGTGCTGATGATATTAGGGAGTACAGAAACCTATTCTATCATTTTTATGTCTGCTGTATATCTTTCAGAGGTGGATGTCAGCCAGTATGGCTTGAAGATATTGGCAGCTAGCTTCATGGACTATTAATGTGATTGTGTGTGGTGTCAATAGACAGACAAAAGGGAACCTCATTACCTGTTTCTGGCTGTCCAGAGGAACTGTAAGCTGTGATCTTTTGTATTAATGTAGACAGCTGCCATTGTCTTCAGTGAATGGACCAGTCCCCTTCAATAGGCAAGGAAGCGGCTCATTAGGCCACCAGCAGTCACTTTGATCTGCTGCCCCAGGTGTGATTGTCTGCGTCTGTCTACAGGCAATTACAGGCAAACTGCTACCTGTAACCAAAATTCAATCTTTTCATGTAGGTGCTAAAATACACTTTAACCAAGGAAATAATGTGGAGGAAGCTTTTTGATGTCTGGTAGGATACAATCTCAAGTATTGAATTCTGCAAACTTCAAGAAGCTAAAACAGGAACCCCTTTGAAGTTTGCATATCACAAGAAAGATTATGACAAGCGTTCGGTGATGTCACAAACGGGGAAACTGCATTAGTTCCTGGGGGCTGGACATTAAATGCCCCAGGGGACACTTCAGAGTATAAAAAGCAGAGACAGATGCCTAGTGATCATCTGCTCTTGGAGATAGCGCATAGCTAGAGTTGATCTCGACTTCTGGTCGAACAAGCGGCATGCTCCTGCCGACAACGTTGAGACCTTCAAGTTGGTAACGTTTTTAATCCCCATTTTTATTTTTACGCAAGTATCCGTGTGTATCTTTGTAACTTTTATCTTGTAACTATTTTTACTTCGTTTTTTGTAATCTTTTGTATATATTAAGTTCTGCATTGTTCTATATTTTTCTGGAATATTAAATTATTATTTAATAAGCTTGACTTCTGCCGTACTAAACTAACACTCATAGCCTAGAGGAGACTGCAGTGTAGCTGTGTATAAGTCCGTGCCTAATTGTATGCTTGAGCAACACTACCATATGAAATTGTAATTGCATTGTGTGTGGGGGCGTTTGTCATACGTTGGCCTAAAGCGCGCAGCTGACCCAACGTACGAAACGCCAGTGCGAGTAGCTAACAGTATCGTTCGAAACGACTGTTAGTGGTCTTGCTGCACGACAGTGTAACTTGCATTACAAGTCAGTGTCTGATTGTGCTGTGTTACTGTTGGATATGTTTTCTATCCAGAACATTGGCATAGGACACATGGTGAAACCATCTCAAAATGCTTGCTGTGTTACAGAAACCAGATCAGGTCACTGCTATTATTACCCTGGGAACAGAAACCATCAGAACCAGTCTAGTGATTAAATGGCCAGTGAAATTGGCATTATCCTATCTCAAAGAATGGGACCCTTGGATGATAAAGCCATAGAAACCGAGAGGACAATGGAAGTTCTCATGGGAAGCAGTCTTGTTAGCAGATGGACAATACCCCAACAGTTTCTGTATGCCTGAGACAATGAGGGCATGGTCACCTTTCAACATCAAACACCTGTGTGAGTGACACCAACATCACAGGACCTCATGAGTGAGGTTACAGCGCCACCTGGAGGTCCAACGAAGACATAACTGGCAAGGACAGGGGGGCGGAATGATAACTGAGCTGGGGGTGGTCGTGTGGGTGTGTGTGTGTGTGATGAATGGATTTCTTGGCTATTTAAGCCATAAGAGAGAAAGGCTAGGAGTTCTCTCCCAGAAGAAGAAGCTTTCATAAGGCTCTATAGATTCCATCAGCAGGAGCATAGAGAGACATCAGACTCCACCAAGCCTCCATTTTGATGTAAGAAGTAACCATCTTGCTTAAGATATAGTACCTGCATTGATACGCAATTAGTCAGAGTAGATAGGACTAGAGGAGCAACCTTAACTTGTAACTGTGTTTCTACTTTGTTATACTTTCTTTAATTTGGAAAAACAATAAATAGCGTTACTGCAACAAAAGACTGTTATTTACAAAAGTAGAACTAGGAAACGAAGTAGCGGATATATCATTTGGCACCCCATATGGGACATTTCATGAGAGACTGTAAATTGAACAGGAGAGTAGGGGGTAGCAGAAGTTTTTCTGACAGGAAAGATCAGAAGAGGCCTGGACCAGACAGGGTGCAGAGGAAAACAGTCCAAGATCCCGATGTTACCCTATATGGTCCACTCCTAAAAGAGCTAGAGAGGGTTAAAAGTAAAATCGCTGAAATTCCAGAGGAATACAAGACCCCACCCCCATCCAATCCTTAGGTGAAACCATAGGGATTACAGGCCCCACCCTTGTCCCCAGTATGTCAACTTGAAAGGGACAAGGGCAATAGACCACATATCCAGGGAGCGGTAGGGGGCCATCGCGCTGATATACTTCTGGATACAGGAACAGCTGTCAGTTTGACAAATGTGACATTGACAGTTGACCCTAATGGCAAGTCAATTTTTTTGAGAGGTTTTGGAGGTCAGGTAGTGCCGGCGTTGTAATCAATGCCAGTGCCCATAAACATAGGAAACATGGACATACAACACAGTATGTACCTGTCTCCTACACATGAGGGCACCATCATTGGATCGGATGAAATGAAAGCACATGGTTTGGTGGTCGATCTTTGTAATTGGATGTTGTGGAGAGGTTCCAGGTACAAAGGGAAAGTTTGCATGATCACTGACAATTATGGGTTGGCATCAGTGAAATCCAGTGACACTATGGATCCCAGAGCATTGTTAAAAACTAATGATCAAAGGTTAGCTGAAATCTTGTGGCAGCATGACAAAGTGTGGGCGACATACAAAAATGAGTGTGGCAAGGTGACAAATATGATTGTCAAAGTAGAAGGCCCAGATCCCTTACCACAGAAACAGTACAAGATTCCCCCTGAATCAATTCCATTTGTACAGTGCACCATTGAAAATTTGTTGGCACAAGAAGTGATTAGAGAATGCCAATCAACAAATAATGCACCCCTATGGCCAGTAAAAAAGGGTAATGGTTGGCGACCCTGTCTAGATTTCCGTGCACTAAACAAATGTACCCCATCTGTCACCAATGTTGTTGCCAAAATGCCCGATATGATGACAGCGCTCAAATCATCTGCAGTAGTGTATTCGTCTATCGACGTCTCAAATGGCTACTTTTCGATCCCCAGTCACCCAGATAGCCAATACAAATTTGCATTTTGTTTCCAAGGAAAGCAATACACTTTCTGCAGGTTGCCACAAGGGTTCAAGTCCAGTTCAACCTATTTTCATAAATGCATGATTGATGTTTTAAAATCTTTTTCAGAGCCAGAATGTATCATTCAATACGTGGATGATGTGCTTATCCAGACAGACACTAGGGAGCAGCACTATGCTCTCCTTAATGAGTTACTAACATTAATTGAGAACGCAGGGTTAAAGCTAAACCCAATGAAGGCCCAGTTAATGAAAGATTCTGTTTCCTTTTTGGGAGTTGTAGTTTCAAAGGGGGGGGGAGGACTCCTGACCCAAACAAATGTGAAACTATCCAGAAACTTCCGAGGCCCAATACAAAAACAGCACTGTGACAATTCTTCGGTCTTGTCGGTTTCTGCCGAGACTTCATTGAAGGATTTGTTGAAAAGGCAAAACCTCTTTATGAGTTATTGAAAAGTGACAAAAGGGAAGCAGATCCACTAGAGTGGGCAGAAGAACAGGAACAGGGATTTAAACTGTTGAAAATCACTTTAATGCAAGCCCCAGCATTAAGTAATCCCAACATGGAATTGCCATTTGCTATACAAGTGTACACATCAAATGTAGCAATCACGGCTGTGTTGCTAGCAAAAGAGGCAGCTTTGATAGGGGTTAAGTGGGCTCCCTATGACATAGAGGGACAGCAGGCTTGGGAAAAAGATTTTGAAGGCTGGAAAAATGATGCAGACATAGCTGAACTACTGCCTGTACTTAAAACCCCTACCCCTTGTTTAGCCAAGGAGCAGGATATAGATGAATCCTTAAAACATCTTAAAAGTCCGATTAGACTCAAAGCGGCATATGCTACTGTTAAGAACTGATACCGCACTTGTTTTTTTCTTTTCCAGAACCCAGTGGAGCGAAAATCAACCGAACTGAGGCATCTGGACAATGTACATCAAATTTTTATTTTTCATGGTGCTGATTATGCTGTGTAGTAGTGACACAGTGGAACTTGAGGAGGAACATTCTGGTTATGGAGATATGGAATTACATAATCCAGAGACAATAATGACAAAGCAGATAAAACCATGGATATATTTGCAACAAAAACATGAGGACAACAATAGTAGGAGACGAAAATCTAGACTGACAATGGATCGCCGTGTGCCATTGGAAACATACCAATGGGGCAATCAGGACGGAGATCAATATAGGAAGTTTTTTTCATTTGGCAGGTTTAATCCCAATTCCAGAGACGATAGGCTGTCATTTGTACACGGAACTCCTGAGTTTAAACTTGAATCTCTGCAGTCAGATGTGAATGTTAAAATATATATGAACGAAACGGGTTATTGGTTGGGAGGTGAAACAGGAACGCAGGTTCAAGAGCGCAATGATATACACTATGGGATTGTACAAGAACACTTAAAGGAAGGAGAATATGTATTTATGTGTGGTGTATATTGGTATAGAAACCTGCAACCAGCAAACACACCCAAGGAGATTACACTCACATACAGGGATGAGAATCTGGGTGGATTCCAAAGAGTTCCGATGACACAAGAAAGAGGTGATAATTTCATAATCGGGTCAATATCCAGAGCCTATAAGTCATACAGAGAGGCAGTAGGCTATTGGAAATGTGATACAGCAGACATAGAAGTGGGGGAGATACAAATCCTTGATGGGTCATCGGAACACTTGGGAATCTGCACAGAGAGCAGGACAAATGACTCTGAGGAGTATGGGTACTTGGAGATAGGACAACCACTCCAAGTAAATCTAAATTCTAAAAGAACACTTATCACTGAGGTTCAATATGCCATGTCCACCTGGCACTTTAACATATCTCAGTGGTTAATAAAGACCTACTATCCGGTATGTGCTAAATACACCCGCAATCAAGTACGTGGTTTGTACAACTGGATTACTCCCAAGAGTAATACGGGTAGACGTGCAAGCACCAGAAATGGGCGCCTACTCTTGAGGAGTAATCGAGAGAAAAGGGATGTATTTGGCACTGTACTCGGAGGAGTTGGTACAGGAATGGGAATCCTAAATGAAGCCGATATTGAGATTATAAGGAATAAGTTATCTGCTATAGCGTCAGATAGCAAGCAAGGATTTGTTAAACAAAGAGAGATCAATGATATCCTTGACAACATTCAGCAAAAACACATAAACACACAAGTAAATGTTGCTAGAGATTTCATTGAGAACTTCAAGACACTGGTAGACAATGTAGTGAGAAGAGGAAGGAATACATCATGGGCGTTGGTCTGCACACAAGGACAGACAGAACTGTCAACCAACATCAAATTAATAATACCGTCTCTGCATGAAGGTGAATGGCCTTTTGAGCTACTTTCCCAAGTTGGTAAACATCTCCCAAAACACATAACTTTTACTAGTCCAAAATGGTGGGCGAGTTCGTGGTTGGGGTGTACTGATCCAGATTCTGAAAAATGCTATGCGACTTCACTTATAGTGTATTAAGAGTCGTGCCTGGTTATTATATATGATATTAAGTCCATTGGTATACTAACCGGAGAATCTGTAATCTTACACCCAGGGCCGGCCCGCCCATGAGGCGGGGTGAGGCGGGTTCCTCAGGCGGCAGGAAGTGGAGGGGCGGCACCAGATGAAGTGGCTGGCTGTGATAGCGGTGAGGGCAGCCCGAGCTCTCCCTCCCTCTCCCCGGGCCAGAGGCGTATGGACAGGGGTACAGGTATGGCTGGTGCTATAGGCGCCAGCAGGGCCATGGGCGCCATGTCTGCACCCCAAAACAGGTGCACATTTGCTAAAAAGTCAAAGAAGAAGCTGCCAAGCATGTATCGTGTGCGGGTCTGCTAGGATAACTCCGCCCCCCCCCTTGACGACTTCCTGTAGCAGTGTAAGCAGCATGACTTCTCGGCTGTCGGCTCGTCTTGTTACAGTACTTCTCCCTAGTCTAGTAGGTAGGCTGTGTGCTGGGCATTCCTTTTCTCCGTGCTCTCTGGTGTACGCTCTGTGTGTGCTATCTCTAGGCTGATCTCTGCGGCACATGCTGTGAAGAGGCTCTCTCTCTCTCTTCCTGACCCTCCTGTAATGCGATTCTTATCAGGGATGGCTGCTGACTGATAGCTGGTCTCTGCCCCGTGTGCTCACTCTGCTCTGGCTCTGCAAAAGTTTTTTCCGTCAGTGTTCTGTCTCTGACTCTCTGTGCATCCAGTCCAGCTATTGCTAGTGAATTTTGCTAGTTCAGCTCTAAATCACTAGTGCATTATTTGCAATTGTATGTATTTTTTCCATGTAATTGCAAATACTGCACTAGTGAGTCACAGCTGCACTAGCAATAGCTGGACTGGATGTTGGTCTTCATGTACTAACCCTGCACTGCTTCCTATAATAATAGTACTGTATACTGAGATATATATATATAATAGCTTCCCCCTTGGCTGCACTGATCCAGCTTGGGACCCTCTCACATTATTCAACTAGACCTTGTCGTGTATATGTTCTCGCACTACCATATCCGTATACCTGTGTACACACTGCACAGGTACAACCCACTCCTGCACAGTAGCATGGAGATGTTGTGCAAAGAAAATAAAACTGTGCACGAATGGCTTTGTGCTACTGCGCAGGCTTGGGCTGTACTAGCACAGACAGGAGTGTAGCTGCAAGAACCTATTCCACAAGCTCTAGCTGAATATGTTTGGAATGTTCCAGGCTGGATCAGTGCTGCTGAGGAGGATGGGGGAAGCCTGTGGATTAGCCTCTGTAACCCCCCTACCCCCCAACCTAACCTTGCCACCTCTGCTCTGAGTTTTACTTCAAAGCAGCAGGTTGCCGCCTATGTTCTTGCATCTGTTTGCTGTGAAAATAGTGTGTGTATGTTTGGGGGGTTGTATCTCTTTGTCAGGGGGTGTCTGCTGGTAGTGGGCCTTAGGAGGTAAAAAATACAAATGCGGCCGGCACCTGTTGCCATTTCACCACTCTCTCCAGCCAGACCGGGGGAACTCTGATTGTGTGAAGTGGGCGAGGTACGATACTGTTATTCAGGAGGTTCTGAAGGGGGAGGGGCGCAATATCAGTGTTTGCCATGGGCACTATTTTACCTAGATACGCCCCTGCCCCGGGCCGCCCTCCATGCTCCCCCCTCGGACTGCAGGCAGCAGAGTTAGCGCGCAGGGAAGCGCTGCTGACTGTACACAGCTGTTACTCACCTCCCTGGATCCGATCGCCGCTCCCGCCCTGCTGGTCTCCTCTCTGCCTAACCACTGATACACACGCTGCTGCTTCCTGTGTAAACAGGACGCAGCGTGTGTAATGTATCAGCGGCTACATTGCAGAGAGGAGACCAGCAGGGCGGGAGCGGCGATCGGATCCAGGGAGGTGAGTAACAGCTGTGTACAGCAGCGCTTCCCTGCGCCTAACCACTGATACACACGCTGCTGCTTCCTGTGTAAACAGGACGCAGCGTGTGTAATGTATCAGCGGCTACATTGCAGAAAGGAGACCAGCAGGGCGGGAGCGGCGATCGGATCCAGGGAGGTGAGTAACAGCTGTGTACAGCAGCGCTTCCCTGCGCGCTAACTCTGCTGCCTGCAGTCCGAGGGGGGAGCATGGAGGGCGGCCCGGGGAGAGGGAGGGAGAGGTCGGGCTGCCCTCCCCGCGGCTCCGGCTCCCCCCTCCACCATTATGAGGGGGCACCTACCTACTTAACCTATACTGGGCAAGCTACCTATCTATCCTATACTGGGGGCACCTACCTAATCTAACCTGTTTTGGGGGCAGCTATCTATCCTATACTGGGGGGCACCTACCTAATCTAACCTGTACTGGGGGCAGCTACCTATCTATCCTATACTGGGGGGCACCTACCTAATCTAACCTATACTGGGGGCCAGCTACCTATCTAACCTATACTGGGGGCCAGCTACCTATCTATCCTATACTGGGGGGCAGCTACCTATCTAACCTATACTGGGGGGCAGCTACCTATCTAACCTATACTGGGGGGCAGCTACCTATCTAACCTATACTGGGGGGCAGCTACCTATCTAACCTATACTGGGGGGCAGCTACCTATCTAACCTGTACTGGGGGCAGCTACCTATCTAACCTATACTGGGGGGCAGCTACCTATCTAACCTATGCTGGGGGCAGCTACCTATCTATCCTATACTGGGGGCCAGCTACCTATCTATCCTATACTGGGGGGCAGCTATCTATCTAACCTATACTGGGGGGCAGCTACCTATCTAACCTGTACTGGGGGCAGCTACCTATCTAACCTATACTGGGGGGCAGCTACCTATCTAACCTATGCTGGGGGCAGCTACCTATCTATCCTATACTGGGGGGCAGCTACCTATCTAACCTATACTGGGGGGCAGCTACCTATCTAACCTACACTGGGGGGCAGCTACCTATCTAACCTATACTGGGGGCAGCTACCTATCTATCCTATACTGGGGGGCACCTACCTAATCTAACCTGTACTGGGGGCAGCTACCTATCTATCCTGTACTGGGGGGCACCTACCTAATCTAACCTGTACTGGGGGGCAGCTACCTATCTATCCTATACTGGGGGGCAGCTACCTATCTATCCTATACTGGGGGGCACCTACCTAATCTAACCTGTACTGGGGGCAGCTACCTATCTATCCTGTACTGGGGGGCACCTACCTAATCTAACCTGTACTGGGGGGCAGCTACCTATCTAACCTATACTGGGGGGCAGCTACCTATCTAACCTATACTGGGGGCAGCTACCTATCTATCCTATACTGGGGGGCACCTACCTAATCTAACCTGTACTGGGGGCAGCTAGCTATCTATCCTATACTGGGGGGCACCTACCTAATCTAACCTGTACTGGGGGGCAGATACCTATCTAACCTATACTGGAGGGCAGCTACCTATCTAACCTATACTGGGGGGCAGCTACCTATCTATCCTATACTGGGGGGCACCTACCTAATCTAACCTATACTGTGGGCAGCTACCTATCTATCCTATACTGGGGGGCACCTACCTAATCTAACCTGTACTGGGGGGCAGCTACCTATCTAACCTATACTGGGGGGCAGCTACCTATCTAACCTATACTGGGGGGCAGCTACCTATCTAACCTACACTGGGGGGCAGCTACCTATCTAACCTATGCTGGGGGGCAGCTACCTGTCTAACCTATGCTGAGGGCAGCTACCTATCTAATCTATACCGGGGGCACCTACCTAATCTAACCTGTACTGGGGGCACCTACCTAATCTAACCTATACTGAAGGGCAGCGACCTAATCTAACCTATACTGGGGGGAATCTACCTATCTAACCTATACTGGGGGCACTTATCTAACCTGTATTGGGGGCACCTACCTACCTAGTTAGCCTATACAGGTGGCAACTATACTGGCTACCTATACTGGGGGCACCTACCTAACTAACCTATACTGGGGGTACCTACCTATCTAACCTATGCTGGGGGCAACTATACTGGCTACCTATATTGGAGGCACCTACCTAGCTAACCTGTACTGGGGGCACCTACTTATCTAACTTATACCGGGGGGGGGGGGGGCGCCTTTACGATCTTTGCCTCAGGCAGCAGAAAGTCCAGGACCGGCCCTGCTTACACCCGAGGCTGAACTTCCCACAGGTGATTAGGGAGAAGGGGAAATGGCAACAGGTTGATGTTTCCCTCTGTCTGCAGCGAAACAATGATGTATTGTGTTCTCCAGGTCAGTTCAGGAGGGTAAATGAAAGATGTTGGGAGGATGCTTCCATTTGTGTTTTGGATGGAGAGAAGATTGGCAGGGACAAGGCACCAGTGTACTATTTAGGACATAAAAGGGTTTGCTTTCTTGTTCTAGATACTACTAACGTAACATTAATCCTAGACCAAGGATGCTTTGTGACAGTATCTGTGGCTAGAGGCTCTTGGTGTACCCTGGACAGTGTTTCCGAAATTCAAACTACTAAATGGAACTATAGCATTCCTTCTGTTGCACGGTGGGTCATTGATTTTAAGTATAACAATCCTGTTGATATCCAGATGATGAATTTGGGAATGGGAAAAGAGTTACAGGATTGGTTGGAAAAGTTGGACAGAGATGAGTATGTGCTGAGGGAATTGCAAGAAGAAGGTGCTAATGCAACTATAATGGTACACCATGATTAAAATGAACTTAAGAAGGTGGAACGTATGTTAGAAACAGACTCAGAGGGCTACTGGTGGGAATATATCTTTGGTTATTCTGACAAAGCTAATACTATACTGAACTACTTGATGCACCCAGTTGTAGTGTTACTAATTGTTACCATAACTCTATCAATAGGACAGATAGGCATGTGTGTTTTTATGAGGTACTTGTATAAAAAGATGCAGTTCCCTCCTAAGATGATGGGAACGCCACCAAACAGTGCAGTCTCCTCCTTCCAGGCAGAGACTCTACTGTGTGGGGTAGAACCGGAACGAGAGCAGATCTGTAAAAATTGTCACAGAGAAGGGCACGGCATAGAGAACTGCTTCATTCCTTACCGAAAAACACAGATGTATATATGAGGAGTCTAATATGATGAAGGGATATAGGAAAGTGACAGATGAATGAAATAGGTATATAATGGGTAGAGCGTAGCTAATATGCCGGTGACACACTTTTACAAGTGAGTTGCACTAGTTTAGTGGAATTAAATTGGAGAAATTGTACCAACCAGTATAATGACAGGATGTTCATAATTATTGGATTGTAATTTTGTACTGTTGTATTGTAATTTTTTTTATTGTAATGTACATAATAGTGAATGTATAATTCGGTGGCTCCTCTAGGTCCAGGCTATCATAATGGTTATAATATCTTGGTGGGGTCTGTGAGAATGGATTTGAATGAAAGGTGTGTAAATGGACTACCTGAAGCAAAGGTAAAATTCTTGCCCCTAGGAGCGGAAGAGAACCCAGTTATTGATGAAGGACTGTGTGTGTGTGTGCCTTTCAGGCACAAAGCGGCATATGTTGGATATGTTTTCTATCCAGAACATTGGCATAGGACACATGGTGAAACCATCTCAAAATGCTTGCTGTGTTACAGAAACCAGATCAGGTCACTGCTATTATTACCCTGGGAACAGAAACCATCAGAACCAGTCTAGTGATTAAATGGCCAGTGAAATTGGCATTATCCTATCTCAAAGAATGGGACCCTTGGATGATAAAGCCATAGAAACCGAGAGGACAATGGAAGTTCTCATGGGAAGCAGTCTTGTTAGCAGATGGACAATACCCCAACAGTTTCTGTATGCCTGAGACAATGAGGGCATGGTCACCTTTCAACATCAAACACCTGTGTGAGTGACACCAACATCACAGGACCTCATGAGTGAGGTTACAGCGCCACCTGGAGGTCCAACGAAGACATAACTGGCAAGGACAGGGGGGCGGAATGATACCTGAGCTGGGGGTGGTCGTGTGGGTGTGTGTGTGTGTGATGAATGGATTTCTTGGCTATTTAAGCCATAAGAGAGAAAGGCTAGGAGTTCTCTCCCAGAAGAAGAAGCTTTCATAAGGCTCTATAGATTCCATCAGCAGGAGCATAGAGAGACATCAGACTCCACCAAGCCTCCATTTTGATGTAAGAAGTAACCATCTTGCTTAAGATATAGTACCTGCATTGATACGCAATTAGTCAGAGTAGATAGGACTAGAGGAGCAACCTTAACTTGTAACTGTGTTTCTACTTTGTTATACTTTCTTTAATTTGGAAAAACAATAAATAGCGTTACTGCAACAAAAGACTGTTATTTACAAAAGTAGAACTAGGAAACGAAGTAGCGGATATATCAGTTACTGTACAACTGTACTGTGTGTGTGGGTGCGTGGCGTTCTCGTATTCGACCTAAGCGCAAAGCTGACCTAAATACAAAAACGCAGTTTGCGTGTTGAGCCCTCGACAGCTGAGGGGACGTGTCTAGCAACGCTAGTGGTGGCAGTGGGAAGTGTTTGAGGGGTCCCAGCCTTGTTTGTAGCTTAAGTAAGGCTGTTCCCCGCTTGATCTGGTCAAACCCGCAGTCGGGAACCGTATACGCAGGCGTGCCGCGGGCCGGTTCCTGACATAATTGGCTGGCAGTGGTGGCAACGTTTAGTACATTAGTACGCAGTTTAGCTCGCTATTCTGAGTACTAAAGGCTGGAAGCTTGCTAGAAGCAACTAGCCTACAGAAGTCTACTCAGTGCAGAATCTATATACGTTTTTTTGTTCAAAGATACACACGTGGTATTTTGCTTTCCCTTCCCCCCTTTTTTCTTTTTTGCAACACGATGGCTCAGAAAGCATCCAGCTATGCAAGGCAAAACAAAGAGATGCTACTCAACCTGTGTGAGCACAGAGGCATCGAGACAGTGAGCGGCCAGACGAAGGAGCAGTTGGTTCGTGCCCTCGAGGAGTATGAGGCAGAGCAAGCCCGTGCTTCAACGTCAGCGGATGCAGCTCACGACACGCCAGAGGAGGAATCGCTCCCGCCACAGAATGCGAGTGGAGACGATGTCCTGGACGATCCACCGAGCAGGGAGATGCCATCTCTGGAAGCTGATCTACAGCTACTGAACTCGGCTGATCCTGAACTGCGCCTAAAGCTGATCCTACTGCACCGACAGGCAGAGGAGGGGAGAGCTGAACGGCAACACCAGCTGGAGCTGGCTAAACTTCAGCAGCAGAACCGGTCTGCTGGACCCGCAGAACGCGAAGGTGAGCGAGTCCACAGAATCCCCCTGGATAAGTTCCCCGCTATGGACAAGGACTCTGACATCGACACTTTCCTACAGGGGTTTGAAAGGACTTGTCGGCAGTATGGGGTGCCCCGTGAGCAGTGGGCAAGATACCTCAAACCAGGGCTGAGAGGCAAGGCCCTGGAGGCGTTTGTGAGTCTCCCCCAGGAGGAAGAAGCAGACTTTGAGGCAATTAAGAAAGCCATCATTGCGCGATACCACCTCACGCCAGAGGTGTATCGAAAACGTTTCAGGACAGTGCAGCGAGGTCCTAATGACAGTTACCTGGATCATGCTTGCAACCTGCGCACTGTCTTCCAGCAGTGGTTAAAAGGACTGTCAGTCAAAACCTTGGATGCCCTGCAGGAGCTGATGATAAAAGATCAGTTCCTACACACCTGTCCTGTTGAGGTCCGGCTGTTTGTGCTGGATGGAGAACCAAAGACAGTGGATGAGGCTGCGGAAATGGCCGATTCCTACACCGCCCATAGAGCACCTGAGTCCCAGAGGACTACTACGCCCAGCTGGAGGGGAGAACAGAGTGCTAAACCTGTGTCACCCAGCACCCAGAGGAGGCAAGCACCGCTGTCTCCTGGATTCAGGCAACCAACCACTGACACTCGGAAATGCTTTGTATGTGACAGGGTGGGTCATATCAGCACGACTTGCCCAGAGAGGAAGAGGGAGGCCCCAAACCCCAGTGAGGCCTCAAACCCCAGTGAAGTCCCAACGGCTTTGTGTGCTACCAGGAATGCTACTGGCTATGCAGAGAATCTGCAGCTTGTCACGGTTGGGGGTACAATTGCCACTGGGCTGAGAGACACGGGAGCAGAAGTGACTCTCATACATCCCCAGCTTGTGAACCCGGAGCAGTACATACCTGGGAAAATAATTGCTGTCAGAGGAATTGGGGGTGTCACCCCAGCCATACCCACCGCCTTGGTCCACCTGAATTGGGGGGCCGGCAGCAGACTGAAAGAAGTTGGGGTAACTGACAAAATCCCCACCAACGTTTTGCTGGGTACTGACCTGGGACGGTTAGTAGCCCGGTATGAGCCTAGTCCAAACCCTGTGGAGCCTGCCTCCCCAGCAGAAGTTCAGGACTCTTGCAAGGTACTGTTTGATAATGCTGTGCAAGTGGGGAGTGCTAGTGGGCCCCCAGGGGCTATGGACTGTGTACTAGGAGCCAGCCCCAGTGATTCTCCAGTGCCTAGGCCTGGAGTGGGACATGTTGATACAAAGACTGCAGAAACTGATGATGTCATTCATGACGCGCGGACTATCGAGGTGATCGATGCAGGAACTGTTGAGGCTACTTGTGAAGTGCTGAGTAGCAATGTGTTTAATGATACCGATAATGTGGATGTTTTCGGTGATGTTCTAAATGTCAATATGTATAAGACGGATAATGTTGATATCATATGTGTTGTGCTACATAATGATGCTTGTCCTGTGGACACTCCGTCGGCTGCAGGAGTAACCAGCAATGGTCGCTGGGCTGCAGCAGGTGGACTGTCCACTGAAGGGGCAGACAGCAACAGGCCAGATCTTCCTCCTTCAGATGTTTTCAAGACCAAAGGTGATGTGGTTTATGATATGTGTAATGTGGGCACTCCCTCCGCTGCCGTGGTAACCCGCAGCGCTAGCGAGTCTACAGCAGAGGGACTGTCCACTGAAGTGACAAATGTTGCTGGGTCAGCAACATCCACTTCGGAACCTGGCTCTGAGGGCCCAGGAGCCTCTCCGTCTGCAGAGTTCCTAGAATGTGTGACAGGCAGCACTGAGCTCTCTGGGGCTGTTCGATTTGACAGCAGCCTGGAAGAGCTCAGGGGGCTAGCCAGCAGGTCACCAGCTGGGAGGGGCGGGCTGAGAGGGTTCTGGAAAGTTATTCCCTCGGAGCTGTCCGAAGTGGAGGAGGCAGCCCGGCAGAGAATCGTTCCCCAAAGGGGCCGAGAGATAGCTCCTGCCACTATAGAGAAAGTGCGTGTAGCGACGGTTGGAACCCTCCCCCAGCTGCAGCACTGTCTCTATGGTCGCGAATTCACGGTCGTCACTGCCCCGCATTCCCCTGGTTGGTTACGTCAAGTTGCCAAGGGCAACGACACATTGCAGCAACCTGACCTAGCTTTCCAGTCGTGTAGCTTGGAGCTAACGGACAGGTGGGGAACCCTCCTGAGGATGCTAAAGGGTTACCCCACCCGGCCAGGCCGTCAGTGTAGGCTTTGGCAGGATGATTTGTTAGAATCACCTGCCAGCGCTATCTGGAAGGGTAGCAATCATGGGAATGCTGATGGGCTGTCCCGTCAAGCAGAACCAACAGTGTAGGTGCAGGCAGGATGAACTGGGAAGATCATCTGCCTTGCACCAAGTTAACGGCGGAGGTGTGGAGATATATTGAGGTGCTGATGATATTAGGGAGTACAGAAACCTATTCTATAATTTTTATGTCTGCTGTATATCTTTCAGAGGTGGATGTCAGCCAGTATGGCTTGAAGATATTGGCAGCTAGCTTCATGGACTATTAATGTGATTGTGTGTGGTGTCAATAGACAGACAAAAGAGGACCTCATTACCTGTTTCTGGCTGTCCAGAGGAACTGTACGCTGTGATCTTTTGTATTAATGTAGACAGCTGCCATTGTCTTCAGTGAATGGACCAGTCCCCTTCAATAGGCAAGGAAGCGGCTCATTAGGCCACCAGCAGTCACTTTAATCTGCTGCCCCAGGTGTGATTGTCTGCGTCTGTCTACAGGCAATTACAGGCAAACTGCTACCTGTAACCAAAATTCAATCTTTTCATGTAGGTGCTAAAATACACTTTAACCAAGGAAATAATGTGGAGGAAGCTTTTTGATGTCTGGTAGGATACAATCTCACCTATTGAATTCTGCAAACTTCAAGAAGCTAAAACAGGAACCCCTTTGAAGTTTGCATATCACAAGAAAGATTATGACAAGCGTCCGGTGATGTCACAAACGGGGAAACTGCATTAGTTCCTGGGGGCTGGACATTAAATGCCCCAGGGGACACTTCAGAGTATAAAAAGCAGAGACAGATGCCTAGTGATCATCTGCTCTTGGAGATAGCGCATAGCTAGAGTTGATCTCGACTTCTGGTCGAACAAGCGGCATGCTCCTGCCGACAACGTTGAGACCTTCAAGTTGGTAACGTTTTTAATCCCCATTTTTATTTTTACGCAAGTATCCGTGTGTATCTTTGTAACTTTTATCTTGTAACTATTTTTACTTCGTTTTTTGTAATCTTTTGTATATATTAAGTTCTGCATTGTTCTATGTTTTTCTGGAATATTAAATTATTATTTAATAAGCTTGACTTCTGCCGTACTAAACTAACACTCATAGCCTAGAGGAGACTGCAGTGTAGCTGTGTATAAGTCCGTGCCTAATTGTATGCTTGAGCAACACTACCATATGAAATTGTAATTGCATTGTGTGTGGGGGCGTTTGTCATACGTTGGCCTAAAGCGCGCAGCTGACCCAACGTACGAAACGCCAGTGCGAGTAGCTAACAGTATCGTTTGGAACGACTGTTAGTGGTTTTGCTGCACGACAGTGTAACTTGCATTACAAGTCAGTGTCTGATTGTGCTGTGTTACTGTACAACTGTACTGTGTGTGTGGGTGCGTGGCGTTCTCATATTCGGCCTAAGCGCAAAGCTGACCCAAATACGAAAACGCAGTTTGCGTGTTGAGCCCTCGACAGCTGAAGGGACGTGTCTAGCAACGCTAGTGGTGACAGTGGGAAGTGTTTGAGGGGTCCCAGCCTTGTTTGTAGCTTAAGTAAGGCTGTTCCCCGCTTAATCTGGTCAAACCCGCAGTCGGGAACCGTATACGCAGGCGTGCCACGGGCTGGTTCCTGACAGACACGACATGCGGGTAATTGACAGTGCTCCTTTTCCAATCCCTTGTGTTGTGTTCCTGCTGTCACATGGAGCACAATGGCCACTGCGAACGTGGCCTTAGCCATAGACCATGAACAAGCATGCAGATCAGGTGCTAAAGTCTGACTGGTTTAGCCATGTGCTTGTTTCAAGTGTGTGAGTCAAACATTGCTGCAGCCAAAGAGATCAGCAAGACTGCCAGGCAACTGGTTTAAAAAGAAAATATGGCAGCAGCCACCAAATCCCTCTCACTTCATGGTCCATATAAGTAAAGAATTTTTAACAAAAAACATAAGCTGTTATGGACAGAGGATGAGCATATAAGAGAATCGTGATATAGACCTCAGAATGGTTGGTAAGATTGTACAATCAATATTGTATCATTGATGGACACCTTTAGGCCAGTTTCAGACTACCGGCTGGCGTTAGCGGTGCACCAAAAACATGCCTTTGGGGATTACCACGTTAGTACTGTATCTATATATTGTAAAAATACGCCTCCACGCAACGCCACCGTGTGAATTTTTTAAACCCACTGCATCGCCAAAGGCTTACATGACTTCCTCTCCACTGTACGTCTGTGCAGAACTCCACCTTAAAGAGGAACTTCAGCCTAAACAAACATACTGTCATTAAGTTACATTAGTTATGCTAATTAAAAAAAGATAGGTAATATAATCTCTTACCCACCGTGTTTAAAAGAACAGGCAAATGTTTGATATCATGAGGGAGGTGACAGGGAGCATGAAACGCAGTCCCAACTGTCCTAGTCTGGAGGTTCACTGTAACGTAGATCTGTCCTTGTGTCAGGGATGCGGCAAAAACATCACTTTTATTGTATCGCACTGCGTTGGTATGTATGGCCTAGACTTTCATTGGGCTGTGGTGTGCGGTAAAAATACCGCACCGGCCCAGTGTGAAAGCACCCTGTAATTGTTGTAATTATCAGTTGTAATTATCAGTTTTGTATTGTACTGGGGTACCAAAGCTGCTAGGTATACTGTATGTGTATCGCTATACGCTTCTGAATAATTATGTCTGAGCATGGCAGACATCTATTAGTAACATAAGTGCCCCTGACACTACAGGAGCCCAGCATAGACACACAGTGGCTTTCCCCAGATTAGGGTCACAATCAGGGTCACCGGATCATGGGCCCAGTAGCAGCTGCTGATCTTGCTACTTCTGTAGCGTTACCGCTGGTCTCCGCATTTCCTGTGTCTGTTCTATGACCTCAGTAGCTCAGAATAAAGACAACGTCTATGCCACCTTTAATTTTACCTAGCGTGCAATAACATAGCCAGGAGTTTCAGGTTCTGCTTTGCTTTCTTCCAATTTCTGTAAACATTCCTTGGTTATGCCCCTCTACCGTTCCAAGTTTAGATTCAAAGACTGAAACACTGTAATTTCTATGAAGTGAGGGACTCTTGTTTTTCTTCTCGAAATCAAGCAACAAAAATAGCATAGTTGTCTTATTTTTGTTTTAATTAGGGCACAGGACCAAGCTAGAACTATGTGCCCAAAACGTCCGGCGAACCAAGCTTGTTCTGTGAGAGATCTTGGCACGGACGCCGCAAATGATTATGAACAGTGACAAGCGCACTTACTGCACTGACAGGCGCTCGGACATCAAGGTGATCTCTGATTTAAAATGACAATGCTTGTGAAATAGAAGAATGCTGCAAAGAACGTAATTCCACAGATTACCGTAATTAACGGCAAAGTCTGGCGCCCACTGTGAAATGTATACTGTATTTTAATTCTGAGTTAATTGTAACATTGCACAGATGTGCTTCCACGGTGAAATGTGCTGGTCTTTACTTCAGGATGGGAATGAAGAGTACTCAAAATATATAGATATTTGTTGAAATCCAAAATTATGATTACAAAAAAATAACATTGGGAAAATCAACTTTATGAATAAAGAATAACTCGGTCCTAAAATATATATAAGAATTGGGACCATATGTAATTCACTTTTTCTCCTGACTTTTCACCTAGGTTATATTTTTAGGCTTGTCAATAAAATGCCTTTTAAAGAGAACCCGAGGTGGGGTTCTGACAATGATATCTGCACACAGAGGCTGGGTCTGCTTATACTGCCCAGCCTCTGTTGCTATCTCAATCCCTCATAAGGCCCCCCCCCCCCCCCCTCCGTGCTCTGCTGTGCCCCTGAAATCACAGCCGCGCTGTCGACACACAGCGTGTCGCAGCGGGCTGTGTTTACCTATTCAGTGCCAGTCTCGCCGCTCCCCCGCCTCCTGCATAGCTCCGGTCCCCGCCCGCGTCCCTTCCTTCCAATCAGCGGGGAGGGAAGGGACACGGGCGGGTCCGGAGCTATGCAGGAGGCGTGGGGAGCAGCGAGACTGACACTGAATAGGTAAACACAGCCCGCTGCGTGTCAACAGCGTGGCTGTGATTTATGGGGACATAGCAGAGCGCAGAGGGAACTTAAGGGGGATTGAGATAGCAACAGAGGCTGGGCAGTATAAGCAGACCCAGCCTCTGTGTGTGGATTTCATTGTTAGGAAGCCACCTCGGGTTCTCTTTAAGTCATCAGAAATCAAGAAAATACTCAAAATAATTTTGATAGTACTGTCTCACCTACTTTTTGATACTTTTTTTAGCTGAAAAGTGCTGGAAAATTATTTTGAATTAAAGATGAAAAACTATCTCCTAGGAGAAAACTCAGGTGAAAAAGCGAATTGCATATGTCCCTTGAGATAAAAGAGGAACTTTAAAGCAGATCGGAGATGAAAAACTAACTATAACAAGTAACTTGTCGATCTATCTTATCTATAGTTTAAATAGTTTACACAGCAAAGCTAGCTGCAAACAGCTTCAACAGCATAAGATTACTTCTTCCTGTGATACAGTGAGAGCAGCCATGTTCTGCTTGTCATCATATCACACAGGAAAGCTGCTCTGCATCTCCACCCCTCAGCCTGTAAAAACTTCACTCCCTTCTCCTCCTCCCTCCTCCCCTTGCCCCTGAAATCTCTTGCTAGTAACCTCCTCCTCCTGGCCAGACTGAGCTCCCATAAGTCCTTTGTACATGAGTCTCTAAGTGCCTAGGCGCTGGAGGAGCTGTGGGCGAGGCTTGTTTAGTTTATAGGAATTAGGGTATTAAAACAAAACAAAGTCTTTGGCTTGAGGAATGCCCTATAAACTATATGAAAATAACACATTTATGCAATGAGTAAAAGTTTATCTCAGATCCACTTTAACCAAGAATTGAACTTCATCCTTATCAGTGGCTGATAACCCCTTTCCCATGAGAAATATTTCCCTTTTCTTGAATAGATCATCTGTGGTGTCTGTTTGACTGATATTGTGGTGAAACCTCTCCCACAGTGTGATGTCAGGACCATGGTCCTGACAGTTTGCTTGCTGCATTGTGGGAAATAAAAGCTTTTTCCAACTGCCAAGCAAGCAATATCTCCCTCTGTGCATAGAACTCGCAGTAACGAACATTCCATATGGATCACCTGGCAGAACTAAAGATGTCACTAAATTTCAGAATGTAAATCAGGAAGAGGAAAGATTTTACAATGGGCAAACACTGACTAAATAATGTATAAATGAATATTGTAAAAAAATAAGCAATCTTATTTGTTTTATTTTCACTACAGTTCCTCTTTAAAGAGGTTAAATGAATCTCTTCTGCAATAACTGATATTTCTCCAGCTGTTCAGTATTTGCTAAACTCAGCTCTTGAGTTATTAAAGTACCTCTGAATCAGAGAAATTAAGCCTATGGTAGGCTAGATTACCTTCTCCCGACAGTCCAGATACTGCTTGATGTCCTCAAGTTCCCTCCTATTCCCCTATCCCGGTCCTCTAAGAACTCAACTGGATCAACCTGTCAAATACTTTTCTGGAAGTTCTCCCAAGCTGTGCTGCATGATTCAGAACTGCACAGGTGGGAACTCCAAGCTGCATGTGCACAGCAAAGTAAGAGCTCATCCATGAGTGCTTTGCTGCACTGTGTATGTGCAGTTCAAAACTTGCACATGGGCAGTTCAGAATCAATTTGAGCCAATCAGATCAACTCCCAGGAAGCTGGGAAGATAAGAGGACCAGCACAGGGAACAGAGGGGTCCTGAGGACAGCGAGCAGCATCTGGAAACTCAGGTAAAGGTAATCTAGACCACCATAGGCTTCATTCAATAATTTTTCCCCAATTCCAGAGTACTTTAAAGAGAACCCGAGGCGGGGTTCTTACATCGCAATCCGCATACAGAGGCTGAGTCTGTCTATAGAGCCCAGCCTCTGTTGCTAGTTAGTTTCCTCCAAAGCCCCCCCTGCACGCTGTCAGACCCCATAAAACACAGCCGCGCTGGCGACACGCAGCGTGTCGCAGCCGGCTGTGTTTATCTCACTAATGCCAGTCTCGCCGCTCCCCCGCCTCCTGAGTCGCTCCGGTCCATGCCCACATCCCCTCCATCGCCGCTGATTGGAGGGAAAGGACGCGGGCGGGGACCGGAGCGATTCAGCAGGCGGGGGAGCAGCCGAGACTGACAGTAGTGAGGTAAACACAGCAGCATAGCGCGGCTGTGATTTATGGGGTCTGACAGCGCGCAGGGGGGGCTTTGGAGGGAACTAACTAGCAACAGAGGCTGGGCTCTATAGACAGACCCAGCCTCTGTATGCGGATTGCGATGTAAGAACCCCACCTCGGGTTCTCTTTAAGTTTCCCTCACCCTTCCAATATCCTTGCCTAGTAAAGAAGCCTTGTACACATGCGCTATGGTTCTTGGCTGAGGAAGCTGATCAGGGCCATGAGTGATTATCCTGGTGGTGACAGAGGGCATTGTTCTGCTGTTCATCCTGCCCATTCTGTGCAGTGGCGTACCTACCATAAGACTACAGGTGCTCACAGCACCGGGTGTAGCCATGGCTAGGGGTGCCGTTTGTGGTGCTCAGTCACTGTGTTCTTCCATCTGGGACCTTTTTTATAGTTTGGGCAACATTCAGGAAAATTGCAGCAGGCAGTGCATGGGACTGTACTATTTCCTGCACTAGATGTAGCACCCCTCCCCCGTCCTGTCCCATGGGCAATGTGTCTCCTCTCTCTCTACACAGAGCCTGCAGTGAGTAAATGCGCAGAGTAGCAGGGTGAGTAGAGAGAATGATTGCTGTGCTGCAGCTAGGAGGTTAGCAGGGAGAGGTAGCAGGATGTGTTTAGTGCTTCAGAAGTTGCCTGTCATTAGTAACCATGTGCACTGGCAGCTGTAATACCAAAGTGCCCTAGACTATTGATTATTTATCCTGATCAGAGAAATAAATCAATAATGCAGGGCAGTCTGCTGTTGCAGAAGCCAGTGATAAAGGAGCTGACAGCCGACTTCTATAGTGAGCAGAGAAGCAAGCTCCAGGCAATTTAGATTAGCTTGATTGCAGGTAATCGTATCTCTTTTCCCAGCTTCTCCTCCCACCCTGTTGTCTTCCTCATGTCCCTTTCCTCTTTTCAGATTTTAGTGGCTTCTTTTAACATCATGTCCCTGCCAAACAGAACTGGTGGTGTCTGTGGTCCTGGTGAGAGGTCTTCCTGCCATTTTTCCTCTCCCACCAGGCTCTCTGTCTTGTGCCTCTTCCATGTTATCCCTTCCCCCCTCCTCCTATGCATCCCCCTCTTTCATATCTCCCCCTTTTCTGACAGTCCTCAGAGGTGTTCACAATCATACCATAGTCATAGTCTAATGCCCTACCATATTGTTATTGTGTATTTATATAGCACTGACATCTTCTGCAGCACTGTATAGAGTACAGAGTGTCATAATGGTTAGCTCTGTCCACATCCTGATGACTCCTTTTCCCCAAAAATTTTCAGTGATACACTCAGCGCCCCAGCCCGTCAACCCTCCCATCAAAAAAATTGGTTGTTTGGCTGGGGAAGGGGTGTGTGTGTGTCTGTAAATAATCAGTACTGGGTGTCAAATTCCCTAGGTACACCACTGATTCTGTGCCATTCCATTGTATGTCGCACCATTGGCCATTTCTCCCCCTCTATAGCAACAGTATGTGTCACTTGCCTGTAGGCTTGAGATGCTTCTGTACAGAACTTGGCCCCAAACTATTGCCTGAAAGATCGAGTCCTGATCCCTGTCGGATGACAGTCTTTGTATGTGTGTATGAAGCTTATGCTAAACTGTTTAAAAACTCACCTGTGCACCTTAATCTTTAGGAAAAGATCACCTGCTATTTCATGGTTTTCCCCATGTGGGCTTGGCCCTCATCTGGATAGTGAGATGCCCAAACCTTGTCTGGGACATAGAAAATAAAAATGAGATCAGGCTGGATTAGTAGCTAGGTAACGTGCCCTAAGGTAGTCTTCCTGTAGAGACGAGTTTTATGGATGAGAGTGAAGAACTTGGGGGAGGGAGAGTACTGTCTTTCTTGTGGAAAGGAGTTCCAGAAGAATAGAGGTCCTTTTGAGAAGTCCTGATGGCAGAGTAGGAGGATGTGACTAACAAAAACAAGAGAAGTTCATTTTCATAACGTAAATTATGTTTTTTGTGATACCTTGGGATTTGTTCAGTAACGTATGTATACAGCCCCTTCAGCCAGTGGAGAGAATCGCAGAGTGTAGCAGCAATTGAGGAGAATGAAGAAAGATGGATGAGTCATGATGCAGCAGAGTTTAAGATAGATTAGAGAGGTGTCAATCATCAGCACAACCAACCACAAAGAGTGTCTAATATGCTACACCAGAACATATTGTAGTTAAGCAACTATAAATCGACTTTTCATAAATTGATGTATCGATGATCTCTAAGACTAAAAATAATTAAAATAACTGTAGAAAAAAAATTACATATACACATCTATATACACTTGATAATGAGTGTCAAAAAGTACATAGACCTAATTCATTGGCAGTTTATACACAATCAACATATATATATGATATAATGAATGAGCAAGTTAATCAAATGTTTTGCAGAAGAGGGTTTAGAAAAGGCGAAATTCAATTCATAATGTGAAGTGCGCACCTAATAAACAGTTAACATATGCCTTTGATCATGAGCCCCATTCAAATTAAGTGTCTTTTATAGTTCTCCCAGGCCCAGATTTACATCACAGGAGCCTATAGGCACAGATGTCCTGGCACCCTAGACGTTGCCCTCCATGAACCTACAAACTCCCTCCGAACTGCACCGCAAGTGTGCTGGTTAGCCAAGCTGTCACTTCTCTCTTACTCCCCCAATTAACAGCTGCAGGTGTCCCTTAGCATTTGGTAGCCAGAGGTACCCTCAGTATTAAGTAGCTAGTGGCACTAGGGGAGGGGAGAGAGCCACCTTTCCGTCATCAGGCACTTGTAGACACATGCCTACAGTGCCTTATGGTAAATCCAGCCCTGGGTTCTCCTTACATTCTGATCCTCAATATACTCCATTCCTCCGCCCAAACAGAGACTGCCATACAGAAGCATGCTGATTATGTGTAAGATAATTGCCTGACTGCTGTTCCGAGACTCACATGACCATTGGTTTAGAGCAGGCATGCCGAACCGGTCCTATGAGGGCCGAGGTCCTCCCACATTTTTGACACAGCTCAAATGAATTGATGTGACTGAATCAGGAAAGGTGTGGTCCATCAGGTAGAACACATTTCTCCATTTCTCAGTCCATCCTAAACACTGGCATAGATCTGGCCCTCCAGGCCTGGAGTTTGACACCTGTAGTTTAGAGAATGGAAAAGAAGAAGGCAAAGGAAGTGGAAGGGAGAAAATAAGATGGCAGAATGAGTGGGCAGCAGATACGCCAAGTAGAGGAGTCTGAAGGCCAGAATTACAGTTTAAAAATCACAGAGTTCCCAGGTATGTCCCAAAAGGTTCTCGGGCTGAGGTACCTCATCCCATATTCACCACAGAGACTTTGTAGCGTAATTCCACCTTCACTGAAAAAAAAAATCCTCAGCAAAACATTTCTACAGACTGGAAGAATTTAACAAGTTGTATTACACAGACATACCCATCTGCAATCTGAAGTTTACTGTGTAATGCACTGGAGGAACTTCCTGACCAGAGGTTGGTAATGGGAGTGATCAGTGTGTACAGGAAAATTAGGGCTGGTTCACGGGGCTTCTGTGGGGTGGCTGGTGGCGGCTCATTTAGCTGGTGCCATAAATTTCTCTGCTACCGAGCAGAAAAGTGTTCAGCATCGGCTCTCGACATTTCGACATGGCATTGCGCCCCTAGGGGAACACGGAAATGCTGAATGCAGCCAACCCAGGATGCTATATGTAGTGTCCAAGATGAGACGACAGGATCAACTGTGGCCAAAAGTTATTTCAAAATTCCATTTGATTGGAACGGTGGTTGATCCCTTTTAAACTACTCTTTCGTCAGCCATTGAAAATACTGCATTTACTGCCCCAGGCAGCATGGTATAGTAGTGGTTAGGGCTCTAGCCTCGCAGCGCTGGGTCCTCAATTCAAATCTCAGACAGGGATTCTGCATAGAATTTGTATGTTCTCTCCGTGTGTGTGTCTCCTATGGGCACTCCAGTTTCCTCCCACATCCCAAAAACATACAGATAAGTTAATTGGCTTCCCCTAAATTGGCTCTAGACTACATACACTACATGGTACATACATAGATAAGACTATGGTAGGGACTAGTGTAGGCCCTTTCAGGGGACAAAGTGTTTTTGTTTATGTTTCTAACATTTGTGTTGTTGTACTAGATATGGCAGACAGGTGGAGCCAAATATACCAGTTCTCCTCACAGAGTGGTGCAGTTAGGCGGCGGAGAGCGAGGAGACAGAAGGCACCACGCGTAGCTGAGGCGAATACCTCAGACATGGCAGAGGGGGTACATATTATGACGGCGCCGCTCAGTTTGGCGCGGGGAGAGCCGAATGACGGCTTTCCCGACCGTCGCTAAACTCACAGGCGGTGTTAAATACTATTCCCCCTCTGAGTTTTCGCAACTTGGGGGGAGATGTAATTCGGGATCTGGCAGCTGCCAGAGCCCCGAATTACCGCTACACGGGGGGCGCATCGAAGCATTGCTGCTATGACGGCGCCCAGTTTCGGCACTCGGCTCTCAGAGCCGCGCTCCGAAATTAACTGATCCGTGGCAGAGGGAATCGAGTGCATTGGCTAGCAGCATCCAAGGCGCAGAGAGGACGCTGAAAAGAAGGGGAATGACATACGCAACAGCTGGGAAACCGGAGAGAGACAGAGAAGCCAGGTACAGATGTAAAGCAGCAAGACAGAAATGTCAGATGAGTATTAGTACTGACTACTGAGACTTCAATGCGCCACAGTTAGCATTCAGAGCAATAGAAAGAAAGAAAGAATTCAGTGTTAATTATCAAAATAAAAGGGACAGTAACAACAGGATTAAAGAATGATATTTATCTGATGAGAGTGGCGAACCAGTATCTGCTTGTCTAATACAAACTGAAGGACACAGTAACCTTTTGAAGTGCTGAAAAGTTTAAAGGATATCTGAGGTGACATGTGACATAATGAGATAGACATGAGGGACTATGCAGTGTTCCTTTTTTTTTCTTTCTCCCTCTGAAAGAGTTAAATATCAGGTATGTAAGTGGCTCCGTCCTGACTCAGACAGGAAGTGACTACAGTCTGACCTTCACTGATTAGAAGTTCCCCCTTCTATCTCTTTCTTGTTCTCAGAAGCCATTTTCTGCTAGGAAAGTATTTTATAGTTGGAATTTCTTATCAATGAGAGTCACACTGTAGTCACTTCCTGTCTGAGTCAGGACTGAGTCAGCCACTTACATACCTGATATTTAACTATTTCAGACAGAGAAAGAAAAAAGGAACACAGCATATGTATTTGTGTGCTAGGCACTGCACATACCAATGTCTATCTCATCATGTCACATGTCACCTCGGGTATCCTTTAATGAAACATTATAGCAGTGTTCTGTCAATGTCTGAGGAACTATGACTGTGTCCAGGTTGTATCCCAGTAAATATTGAACTTTGTCGCCAGAAGATGTATTGCCTTCCTTGCCACCCCCATTTTGATGTGTAGCTCAGCCGCCAACTGTTGTTTTGTTTCTGGGACAATTTTCTTGTTTTGCAGTGCCATACCCTTGATCGCATGCTAGTGTTAGCCAGACAAGAAAGCTGATATACTTGTATGGATGCTCTGTTTAAAATACAACACCTGTAACAGAAGAAGAAAGATTGCGTAGCTGAGTCGCCTTGAACCCTGTTGAAAAGAAGGAAGTAAAGTGAATGAAGAACAGTAACTAAGAAAGAGAAGAAGTCAACTATTTGTGTAAAACCCAGTGATCATACTCACTTCTTTGGAAATCCATCTTAAAGGGGAACTTCAGCCTAAACAAATATACTGTCATCAAGTTACATTAGTTATGTTAATTAGAATAGATAAGTAATATAATCTCTTACCCACCCTGTTTTAAAAGAACAGGCAAATGTTTGTGATTCATGGGGGCTGCCATCTTTGTCATGGGGGCAGCCATCGTTTTGGTTGAAAGGAGGTGACAAGGAGCAGGAGACACAGTTCCAGCTATCTTGTGTCTTGATTACCCCTCCCAGCTGCACACGCTAGGCTTCAAATGTCAAATTCAAAATGTAAAAAAAAAAAAAATTGCACCAAAACAACAGAACGAGAACAACAAAATCAGAAATCCCATCATGCTTTGCACAGCATCAGGGGAAAAAAGCCCGGGCAGTTTTCTTCTGTGCAGCTAAAAATGAGGCTTGTATAAGAGAAACAAAGTTCTGATGCTGTGAAACTGTTAAAGAAACACCAGGCCTTTTCAGTGTTGCTGAGTCGATTTTTAGTCCGGAGGTTCACTTTAACCTCCTTGCCGGTCTAAAAAATCCGGCAAGGAGGCAGCGCCGCACTTTTTTTAAATTTTTTTTTTTTAAATCATGTAGCGAGCCCAGGGCTCGCTACAAGATAGCCGCTAAGCGGCGGCATCCCCCCACCCATTCCGATCGCCTTCGGCGATCAGAGTATGCAGGGAATCCCGTTGAGAACGGGATTTCCTGCAGGGCTTCCCTGGTCGCCATGGCGACCGGGCGGGATGACGTCACCGACATCATAGACGTCGTGACGTCAGAGGGAACCCCGATCCGCCCCTTAGCGCTGCCTGGCACTAAATTGGCCAGGCTGCGCAGGGGTCTGGGGCGGGGAGGGGGGGGCGTGTAGGGAAAAAAAATTATGCAAATCGGCCCAGCGGGGCCTGAGAAATCCTCCTGCGCAGGTTACCCCGAGCTGAGCTCGGGATAACCGGCAAGGAGGTTAAGTGGAATCTAAGTGAAGAAAGGAGTCCTTAGTCACCAGAGCATTGAAATAATTGACTCTAATTTATTTACTTATTTTATTTATTTTGTGTTTATGTTTGTTACTTCTTATTTTCATGCCAATAATTCCTATAGAGTCTCCACAATAGGAATACAGCTGTAAAAGAAGGAATCTGAGATATTTCATAGCTACAAAGGGAGAAAGTTGTTTGGATACCATAAACAAGAGATAAAAAGGGTTTTGCTGAGCAATATAGCTTGAACTTGGTAGCAAGGGACAGAGACTGTTTAGAACTGGAATTGCTCAGTAAACCTATACCTATCCAAGTCCATGGTGGAAAAGGTTATAATATCATGGTATATATAAAGTGAAGGATAGTTAGTGAATGTGAAATAGGATACAACAAATTATAATATTTACTTGTAAGAGAAATTTAAATTGAACATTCATCCCCAGCTTCACCGGTGCACCGACTGTGAAGAAAAGTTGATATATGTAGTGTAAAAGAGATAGATATATTGTGAATTCATTTCTTGGATTGGATACGTACCACTCTGACCATTTGTTTCGGTCACAAATAAATTCTTGATATTCTCATATAAGTCAGTTTCTGGTGGATTCCACCCAGTCGGGTAGGGAACAAAAGTGAAAACAGGTTACACTAGATTGTGAGCCCATCTCAGGGACAGTTGAGTGACAAGACAATACACACTGTACAGCGCTGCGGAAGATATTGGCGCTATATAAGTACTACACAGTCAATAATAATAATAATAATAACCAGCCCTAAGGCATCCTCTTATTTGCACTTTGTCCCGCTGTCATTGCACTAAATAACATTAATGCTGCAGCCTCCCCAATAGTGTGTGATCCAAAGTGAACAGATCATCCAAACTGCACACTCATAACATGAATAATTATCTGCTGTACGAAAAACAAGGCTTTTAAAAGACAGATAGGATGTTATTGTGATGTGATGAATTAGTACAGTTGCTTCCAAACAATTCCCTCGTCCGAGATTGCCTCTAACCACAGACGAGTTCTAAAAATAATCTTTATTATTGACATCCACCATGTAAAAAAATAATGAGTGTGTTTGTATTTCAAAATATCAATCAGCTTAGTAGACATTATCAAAACATAACATCTTATTCTTTATGCTAATCTACCCTGCATGAAATGGTGAAAGTTGCCATCATAAAAAATAATAATAATAAATAATAATCAACCCTGTGAATTCTCTCAGAAGTAGTGACAACGTGGCGTCTGTGAGTTCATGTTTTCAAGAGGAGGACAATATCAATAGTGTATCCTTCTTAACCACTTGAGGACTGGCTATAAACCCCCCTTAAAGAGACTCTGTAACAAATTTTTGAGCCTTATTTCTTCTGTCCTATAAGTTCCTATTACTGTTCTAATGTGGTCTGTCTTACTGCAGCCTTTCCTACTTGCACTGTCTCTGTAATAAATCTTATCTCCTTTCATCTGTCATGTCTGTTGGGCTGAGGCTGGAATGTGTGGAATATGCAGCACTGCTTGTCATTGGCAGAAGCTTTACACACCCCCTCCAAGCTCTGCATGAGTCACACAGTAAGCTAGTTCTCAGCCTATGATACTCTGGTTAGAAGCCAGTCTTTTGTTTGTAAACACTGTCTAAAACTGTTAATTACAAACCAGGGTTGCAGCAGGGAGTGGCAGAAACAGCACAGAGGGGCACAGGAGAACATAAGGAATAGAATGGTATGCTTTTTATTGTAAGAATTTTAGAGTACAGATTCTCTTTAAGGACCAGAGCAATTTTGATGATTTCAGTGTCCCCCATTTAGATAGCCAGGCATAGGTATCCATAGTATAGATAGTCAGGAATAGGTGTCCCCTGTATTGATAGGTGTTGCCAGTATAGGTAGCAGCCATTACTCACCTCCCAAGATCCAGTGATGAGCATTTCTCCTCAGCATCCAGGATCGCATTGCCGCTAAGTGATGTCATCAACCTGGGACCCGACACTGGAGGCAGAGCAAGGCTGGATCCCGGGCAGAGCGGAGGGAAAGCGACAATCGCCAGAGGAAAGTCAGGAGAGGTGAGTCCGGTCCTCTTCCTTCTGCCGCTGCTTCAGTGATCACTACGATCGGCGGCGATCGCAGTGATCACATGAACAGGAGCCAATCGCCATTGCTCCTGATCAGTGAGGGGGGATGTCAGCTGTCATGTGACAGCTTAATCTCCCCTCTCAGGTGCGTGTAATTGCGTCGGGCAGCAGCGGGACTTCAAGGACGTTACGTCCTGTCACCAGCAGGCAGCCACACAAAGAACGTAACTGTAACATTCTTGGTCCCTAAGGAGTTAAGGCCCATCCACACGCGTGACTTAAGTCAGCAGAGGCAACCAATAACGGCCGCCTCAGCCGATAATCAGGCGTGTGTACTGCATCCCCCAACCCGCAAGCGATTCACGAGGCCGATGTACTCACCACATGCGACCGATCCCATTGTTCAGGCCCTGATCCCCAATGGGTGACATCCGTCAAAGGTGTGTATGCACCTTTACTTGTATGTGAGAGGCTGGTTGATGAATTGGTTCACAGTGTAGGATAATAGTGTTTCATCTCTGTGCATAAAACCGTGTACCCACTCTAGATGGAAGTCTGTGAAAACAAACAATAAATCATAGATCACACAATTATTGTCCAAAAAGAAAGTTGCAAACAATGCAAAATGTAATGCTTAATCGGGGTTCTCAGGCATTTCCACTGATCTACCCGACAAATCGGGCGCTACTCGTGATTGACAGTGTGAACAGAAATTGTTAGGTGCATAACAATGTGTCCCTGAAGTGGTTTCTAAACGGCAAATATTACAGAATGGGGATGTGTCAGGCAAAATAATCACAAGTGATCATTTCAGGTGGCCAGATTCTGAGGACGTGTAACAAACTTTGAATATTTTAGAAAGAAAAACTTGTTATTTAATTTTTTGGGAGGAAGTTTTAGCACGTACCTGTAAAGTCAGTGTAAATTCAATTTGGTTGAATTGTAACATTTTTGAATAATTCCCCCTTAGCGCCTGTGAAACAAAATAGAAAAACGAATCAAGTTACGGAACATTTTTGTTGTTCAGCGTAAAATTAACATTTGCCCCAGATCCCTTGGAACAAGCAATAAGTGTTTATCTGCTGATATTTACATGCTTATTAAAGTTGTTTGTGTTTAGAAAGCCCCTTTAAGCACTAATCTTTATTTATGGATTTACTCCCGTGACAATTGTGTATCTGTAAATAAACATTATTGCTTAAAGGGTCTTGCTGAGCACAAGTATGCATTACGTCTGTGGAGCATAAATTTACATTACAAGTGTTTTCTCCAGCAGTCCTGATGTGATTAGATGCAACCTTCTTACCAACTTTATTAGGCTCACAGTCAGCAATGTGCTGCTGTTGTAAAAACAATCAGCATTTGTATAGACTCGCCAACTTATAACTTAAAGCGGAGCTGTCAGCCATACTATCTCAGAAAAAAACACATATACAGGATCTTCTCAAAAAATTAGCATATTATGATAAAGTTCATTATTTTCTGTAATGTACTGATAAACATTGGACTTTCATATATTTTAGATTCAAATGCACACAACTGAAGTAGTTCAAGCCTTTTATTGTTTTAATATTGATGATTTTGGCATACAGCTCATGAAAACCCAAATTTCCTATCTCAAAAAATTAGCATATTTCATCTGACCAATAAAAGAAAAGTGTTTTTAAAACAAAAAAAAGTCAACCTTCAAATAATTATGTTCAGTTATGCACTCAATACTTGGTCGGGAATCCTTTTGCAGAAATGACTGCTTCAATGCGGCGTGGCATGGAGGCAATCAGCCTGTGGCACTGCTCAGGTGTTATGGAGGCCCAGGATGCTTCGATAGCGGCCTTAAGCTCATCCAGAGTGTTGGGTCTTGGGTCTCTCAACTTTCTCTTCACAATATCCCACAGATTCTCTATGGGGTTCAGGTCAGGAGAGTTGGCAGGCCAATTGAGCACAGTAATACCATGATCAGTAAACCATTTACCAGTGGTTTTGGCGGTGTGAGCAGGTGCCAGGTCGTGCTGAAAAATGAAATCTTCATCTCCATAAAGCTTTTCAGCAGATGGAAGCATGAAGTGCTCCAAAATCTCCTGATAGCTAGCTGCATTGACCCTGCCCTTGATAAAACACAGTGGACCAACACCAGCAGCTGACATGGCACCCTAGACCATCACTGACTGTGGGTACTTGACACTGGACTTCAGGCATTTTGGCATTTCCCTCTCCCCAGTCTTCCTCCAGACTCTGGCACCTTGATTTCCGAATGACATGTACAAGTTGCTTTCATCTGGAAAAAGTACTTTGGACCACTGAGCAACAGTCCAGTGCTGCTTCTCTGTAGCCCAGGTCAGGCGCTTCTGCCGCTGTTTCGGGTTCAAAAGTGGGTTCATGCTTCCATCTGCTGAGAAGCTTTATGGAGATGAAGATTTCATTTTTCAGCACGACCTGGCACCTGCTCACAGTGCCAAAACCACTGGTAAATGGTTTACTTACCATGGTATTACTGTGCTCAATTGGCCTGCCAACTCTCCTGACCTGAACCCCATAGAGAATCTGTGGGATATTGTGAAGAGAAAGTTGAGAGACGCAAGACCCAACACTCTGGATGAGCTTAAGGCCGCTATCGAAGCATCCTGGGCCTCCATAACACATGAGCAGTGCCACAGGCTGATTGCCTCCATGCCACGCGCATTGAAGCAGTCATTTCTGCAAAAGGATTCCCGACCAAGTATTGAGTGCATAACTGAACATAATTATTTGAAGGTTGACTTTTTTTGTTTTAAAAACACTTTTCTTTTATTGGTCGGATGAAATATGCTAATTTTTTGAGATAGGAATTTGGGGTTTTCATGAGCTGTATGCCAAAATCATCAATATTAAAACAATAAAAGGCTTGAACTACTTCAGTTGTGTGTATTTTAATCTAAAATATATGAAAGTCTAATGTTTATCAGTACATTACACAAAATAATGAACTTTATCACAATATGCTAATTTTTTGAGAAGATCCTGTATAAGTAGATAAATACTTGTTCTACTTACATAACACATGTATTATACTGTCCACCTTTTGATTTCAGTGATTTTTCTATAGTAAAAAGAGAAAATCCTTCTTAGGATTCTCCATTTTAACTGTGTCTTTCTCAAAGCCAATCTTGATGTCATTTCATCCCTTACTCTCCTCTGCCTGATTGTGTATGCATTGCCCGCCCAAGTCTTCAACTCTCCAAGTCTTCAGACACTCCCACCCAGCTCTGCAATAGAAAGTGCAGAGAGGAACAGAGTTGTGGGAGGGGAAAACAGGGGGGAAAGAGGCTTCAGCCAATCAGGCTGCATTAGTTAAGTCTGAGAGGAAAGTAAAGAAGCAAAAAAAAAAAGACAACCCAGCATGCCCTGCAACTTCCTTTGTGCAGCAATGTACCAAATAAGAGTCAGGTAAACTGGGAAATGATCAGTTATCAACAAGAAAAGTAACAGTGATTTTTAACTTTTGGATTGCCTGGTTAGCATCCTTATTACTTGTTTTGCAGATAAAAATAAAGAATTGATTTTTTATTTTATGCCCGACAGTTACACTTTAACCATTTTAGCCGAATGGACGTGACAGTCACGTCCATTCGGCTGCCAGTGCACTCCCGCCCCGCCCCCTGTTAGCCCAGAGGTCAATGAATAGTAAAAAATACTATAAATAAATAGTAAAACTACATCCACATACATTTTTTATTAAATAAACACATATTATTACATTTGAAATTAACTGTTTACCTCCCACCCAAAAAATTACCCAAATAAAATTTTTAATGAAAAAAAAAAAATTACAATAAAAAACAAAAACTTTTTTCATATGCATGTGAAGAGGGTGGATTACTAATATTTTTAAATTATAAGCTTGTAAATAGTGATGGACGCAAAAGTGAAAATATGCATCTTTATTTCCAAATAAAAAATTGGTGCCATACATTGTGATAGGGACATAATTTAAATGGTGTAATAACTAGGACAAATGGGCAAATAAAATACATAGGTTTTAATTATGGTAGCATGTATTATTTTAACGCTATAATGGCCAAAAGCTGAGAAATAATGAATTTTTTCTATTTTTTTCTTAATATTCCTGTTAAAATGCATTTAGAAAAAAATAATTCTTAGCAAAATGTACCACCCAAAGAAAGCCTAATTAGTGGTGGGAAAAACAAGATATAGATCAATTCGTTGTGATAAATAGTGATTAAGTTATTGGCGAATGAATGGGGGTGAAAATTGTTTGGATGCATAAGGTGAAAAACGACTGAGGGCTGAAATGGCAAAAGTCATTTAAAAAAAAAAAAAAGATACTTACCTAAGGAAAGGGAAGGCTCTGGGTCCTATAGAGCTTTCCCACTCCTCTCCCGGTCCCCGTTGCAGAGCTGGCTCTGCTGAAGCAGTATTTGACCAATTTGGTCAAATAATGCTGTGTCCACCGCTACCTGAGTGCTCCCAAAGACGGGCTGCTCCACACTGCGCACGCGAGAGCGCCCCCTTCTCTCTCACATTCTTGCGTGTGCAGTATGGAGCTGTCTTTGGGAGGACTCAGCTCCCGAAGACTTCCGAAGTCCCCCGCCGTGGGGGATTCAAACAGAGAAGCTAGTGCTGCACCGAAGGCACCGGAAGAGGAGATGGAAGGCTCTATAGAACCCAGAGCGCTCCATCTCCTTATCTCCTTGGCATTTTTTTTTATTGAATTCCAATGGCTTTAAGGCCTGTACATATTGACAATTCTGGTCACCTGAAATGATTGGCCCCAACAAGACTGGGTTAACACTTTTTCTGGCCTTGAGCCAACTTTCTTGTGGGTTCCCTTCCATATGTGCCAGTTCTCTCTTTCAAGCACAACTCTCCTCATCCATGAGTTGCCATTCATTTGCAGTCTTAGGGTGCTTATACATTATTTTCGGCATCGTTCTACGACTGATTCGCTCATAATGATCGAATTTGGCATAGATCAATGCTGCAGCATGCCCATCCGATCAGTCATTTCAATTGAAGACCAGCTGAATTTATTAAAATGATTGATCCAGCATGCTGGTTCGATTGAGTCATCAATTTCCTGATGACCGATAGACTCTCGGCCAGTTTCCCCTTCAAGAGACTCTGTAACAAAAATTTGAGCCTTATTTCTTCTATCCTATAAGTTCCTATGCCTGTTCCAATGTGCTCTGGCTTACTGCAGCCTTTCCTAGTGGCTGTATTATCTCTGTTATATGATCTAATCTTCTCTTCTCTGTCGGGCTCAGGCACTCAGAGACTGATCTAACTGACGGTCAGTCTGGTAGCAATTGTCTAATGAATGGCCTCCCTTACTCTTTCCATCTGCCTTCTCTTCCATATGTAACAGCCCCTCTTCTGTATCCAGCTGCAGCTGCCACCTTGGGCAGCAACCACCATAAGATCTGGCCTATCTGGGCTATTCAGACATCCAGCCTGCCATAATTGTTCTTGGCCATTTGGTATGGCCTTCCTCCATACAAACATGGTGCTTGACTATTAGCTCATCAGCATGTGTTGAAGATGAGCAGACACAAGCTTCTGATGTCTACAGTAACACATGGGGTTTCGTGCGGGGAAGTTATGCTAGTGTTGGGTGGCAAAGCCTGGAATCTGGAACTAGGCTGACTCCTAGTTGTGCAGATCTTCAAGATCAAAAACTTATTTGCCAATATCTTGTGATGTCTCAAACTTAGTGGCATAGTAGTAGGGGATAGATATAGTGTGAACCAGGCCCACGGGTCTGAGCACCCACTTACCCCAGACTCTCTTTCAGCTTCTGCATTCTGTGTCCGTTGGCCCCATAGTGGCAATGAACGATTATTTTGATGAGTGTACAAAATAGGGGTAATCATTAACAAACTGTTTCACTCCCCCTGCTTTCAGCTCTACCATGACCATCCTTGGAAACTACAGTATGTGAACATGTGAACACTGCCTCAATTGGCAAAATCATCTCTTCCATGGGTTTCAATTACCACCTGTATGCCGACGACACCCAGATATATCTCCACACCCCAGATCTCTCCTCCTCTACCATGGACAAAGTCTCTGCCTGCCTCACATCCATTTCCTCCTGGATGGCTGCCAGGTACCTGAAGCTTAATTTGGACAAGACTGAGCTTCTAATATTCCCACCCCGCACAGCTGCACCCCTCCCAGATCTGCACGTCACTATTGAAAATACTACTATCCACCCTTGTCATCTCCCGCCTAGACTACTGCAATTCTCTTTTATCTGGCCTCCCCTCTAACCGTACTGACCCACTTAAATTGGTAATGAATGCGGCAGCCAGACTTATACATTCTTCTCACCGCAGCGCCTCTACAACTCCGCTCTGTAAAGCACTTCACTGGCTACCCATCAGCTTTAGGATCAATTTCAAAATCCTGTGCTTGGCCTACAAATCAGTGTACAAGACCTGCCCGACCTACATCTCTGATCTGGTCCACAGGCACATATCAGCCCGCCCCCTCCGATCCTCCAATGACCTGCGCCTAGTTGCACCACGCATAACTCAGTCACACGCACGATTGCAGGACTTCAGCAGGGCTGCCCCTACTCTCTGGAACTCGCTCCCACCAGCCGTCAGACTCGCCCCACCTTTAATACCTTCAAACAAGCTCTCAAGACTCACCTCTTCATGCTCACATACCCCCCTACACCAGCACCATAATATGTTCTGTTAGACCCCCTCTCAAAAGACGCACCTATTGTCTCCGCCTCACCCTTTCGATTGTAAGCCTCTGGCAGGGCCCTCCTCCCTAATGTATCCAGCTCGATTATGCAATCTTACTCGCAACCACCCCTCTTGTAGACTCGAACAGTCTCTATTTTGACCTATGACACTGTATTGTTATCAAATCATTTGCATGATCTTGTTTTGTTGTGAGTTTCTGTATGTTCTACCTTGTATGTTAACCCATTTATCTATTGTGCAGCACTGCGTAATATGTTGGCGCTTTATAAATACAATAAATAATAAATAATAATAATAACATTATACTTAAAGTGTGAGGGGATTGGAGAGGGCAGTGCAGAATTTACAGTGAGGATCATAGTTCTGTAGCTACGCCACCAGTAACACTCTATGCACGGGTGGTCAACTTTAATTTGATCTTGTTAAAATCAAAACCACTATTCACTGCATATGTTATTTCACATGAATCTCAGGCTTGTTACTACTCTGAGTCTGTAGACAGTATCCCCCAATCCCACTGATATTCCACGTATCTATGGCTGGTACCTCTGTAGTATCCCCATCCCTCACTGATATCCTATCCTTCTTGTTGTAGGTGTCTGACGAGGTCCCAGTGGGTCCCGTTCTTTTTTAAGGCCCCTTCTCAGCAGCACAGGCTGTACCCTCACTATGCTCACCTCACAAGTTCTGGTAATAGCTCATTTGAGTCTTTGACTATTTTTCTTTTACAAATCAAAATATATACATCTATTACCGCACAAGGATGAAACAGTTTCCGTGGGATGATTCATTTGTCACTGTCTGGAGAAGATTAAAGCAAACGCAGATTTCTGTCCTTGAGTTCCTTGGAAAGTTTTCCATTTGCGGGATCTGTCTGTGGTTGGCGTCTTCCAGACAGCCAAGATTGAAGGTTTGAAGATGATGCTGTTTTACGTGTCCTCCTTTGTCATTAAACTTTACAAGCTTGATGTTTTCTTGAATGGCCTGCTCATTGGGGGCACATGGGGTCATTTTGGATGAGATGTGGTTGTGCGTATCATGTTTTTCTAGTACAACATATGCTTGCTTTTCATCACACATTCTTCATGTTTAGGTGAAAGAGCTCGGCTTTATGCCTGTTCTCTGAGATCAGATGGATATTTTGCAATGTTCCCTTCCTGAGGCAAGAGTCAAGGACACTTACCATAAAACCCGACCATTGTCCTCATATGTTTGCATTCTTGGTGGAACTGAGAGTTTGTGGAAATAATAGTATCTCAACAGAGTTTCACAGAACTGGTCCAAGCAGATGTGCTAGATAGTTTAAAAATGTTTTGACCATTTCTTAAAGTGTAAGACACCAAAAACAGTAGAAAAAGGTTATATGAGGTGATTGAATAGTGAGTCAAGAACGCATATGCTTTAACCATGAATAACAAATTATTATTATTATTTATTTATAAAGCGCCAACATATTCCGTGGCGCTGTACAATGTAAGAAAACAAACAAGGGATACATAATGATACAGACAATGATATACATCAAATATGAACACTGATACAAGATACAGCACTGCTGATTACAATTTGATTTAACATGATGGCTAAAATGTATAAATGTCTAACAGTGTGCAAGTAATTAAATTAATAACAGTCCATGACACAAAAGGGTGAGAGCCCTGCCCTTGCGAGCTTACAATCTAAAGGAATGGGGTGGAAACAAGGAGGTGGGGGAAGTATACAGTATATATACAGGCAGTGCGCAATTAGGTTATTTAGTGGGTGCATGGCATAAGCTAGAGAATATGCTTGTCGGGAAAGGTGGGTTTTGAGGGAGTGTTTAAAGATTTCAAAGGTGGGAGAGTGGCGGATGTGTTGTGGAAGGGCATTCCAGAGGAGGGGTGAGGCACGTGAGAAGTCTTGTACACGTGAATGTGAGGAGGTAATTGTAGAAGAGGATAGAAGAAGCTCGTGTGCAGATCTGAGATTGCGGTTGGGTTTATAACAATAGTTCCCTCACAAAAGGATAAACATTTATTATTACATTAAAAAACTAGGATTACTGTCATATTAGTATCTACATAGAAGGTTGACATAGTAGGTAATAATATAAAGAGTCAAATACTCCTCCCACTGTCAACCAGATAATAACTATTTACAAAAGACCCCCCACCATACATGAAAAACCCAACATGTTTCACTTCCTAATTGGAAGCTTTCTCAAGGGAAAAGTGCAGTGCTTTAAGTGCATATAGTGTTAGGATGCATTACAAAGTTATTAAAAGCATTATCAATAGTAGCATAGCATATAGGCTTATGACAGCAGCCCAGCCATTATGGCGTCTTCGCCCTCCTTTTATACTGATCAGAGGTCACATGGGGTATGGGTGGGGCTGCATTAGCTTACTCCCCCACAAACCCCATAAATGATTGGTTTAGAACTCTGTCAATCATATTTCATTCAATCAATGGAGGGCTCCATCTATATACATGGGACTCAAAAGAGGCCCTTAGAGAGAGAGATGAGCATAGAAAAAGGGATATTGGTGCACCTTAGTTCGTTGCCTACCTTATATAGAAAACTGATAACATCATTTGTCCGTGCGCTAGGCTAAAAACCTTATTTTCCTCCACGCCGACATTCCAGGGCGCTCATTGGTCGCCAGAGGTCACATGGCGCTTCCCAGCCTCAGCCAATGACAGCGCGCGGTTTCCCCCATCAAACACAGTGGGTGACGATGATTCGTCCAGACACCAGTAGCCAATCCGCAGGACACATATGTGGAGGTAAATCCGCACAGTCCTCCGCTATAGGCTCACAGCGCAGCGTGGGAGGGAGGGGAGGGGCCAAGTGTGCGTCATTAAACACGGCTAATGTTACCAATGTGCAGGCCATGATAAGCCGGCTACAGATGACGCCCGTCTCGCTGCTATAGGTCAGACGCAGCAGGGGGCGTATCAATCCAATGTAAACAAACCCTCCTCCATCCTAATACAATCACTCTCCTCAATATGTTTATTTGTTCACATGACTACCAGCCAAATCCCCCATCAGGACGATTCCATAGAGGCTAGAGGCTCATAGAATAACGTAGTGCTGACATAAGGTCACAACCCCTATTGCCTATTACACACACAAAGATATATATCAGCTATGAGTGTTTATGTTGACCAACAAACATATATCTTAAAGGGGCACCATTCTCCTCATTATTAGAACAACAAAAAACAGACAGCAAACAGACAAAGATGGATAGATATATTTGCTGCAAACGACATGATAGTTTATTTTATTGTCAACCTCCTTGATCAAAGTAATCCACATGTACATAGTAAATGAGGAGGGAATAAACAAAGAACATTAACGACGAGGAATCTCCAGGACAAGTAGTTTCAGACACCTTGAAATCCAACAGTTCATAGAAGGTGAGTATTCTTATTCTTTATCTGTGAAAGTCCTCAGGGGCAGATGGTCATTAGACATCTCAGAATGTAACCCAATATGGAAGGTGAGTATTCTTATAGATATTCTTATAAAAATGGGGTATATGTAAACCCCTCGTTGAGGCCACCCGGGGACAAAGTACCCATCCTATATATCCATTGGGCCTCAATTTGCCTCAATTTCTGGTCTAGGTTACCACCTCTCGGGCCCATCCTCCATTGTTGAATCACCCAATATCTCAGTCCCCCAGGATCTCCCTCGTGACATTCCAAAAAATGTCGTGCAACTGATGTGTTGCGTTTGTGTTTAATATCACCTATGTGTTCTAAGATCCTTGTTTTCACTGCTCTCGTCGTTTCACCAATATATATGTATGAACAGGGGCACTTCAGAGCATACACAACTCCTTCCGTATCACAGTTGTAGAAGTCCCAAATATCAAAGAGTCTAACATTTTTTGGGGCCCTAAACTGTTTGCATTTTTCCACAAAGCCACATGCCTTACACTTTCCACATCTGTGCATACCATTTAAATCTGTACTCAGCCAGGTTTTCTTCTTTTTTTGTGCTTTTTTAGTTTGTGATAGGAAGGAGTGTGTTAATGAGTCACCAAGGTTTCTGCCTCTCCTGTAAGTAAATTGTGGAAACGTTGGTAAAATTTCTTTTGATTGTGGATCTAGCATCAGTAACGACCAATGTTTTTCCATGATCCTCTTGACATTTTGGGATCTATTAGTAAACGTGCTAATAATTCTTGTTTTCCCCCCATTTGTCTTTTCTCTCTTTCTTGGAATGAGGAGTTCCTGTCTTTCAGTCTCTCTTGCTTTCTCCTCTGCTTTTAATAAAACATGCTCTGGATATCCTCTTGCCTGGAATCTTCTATTCAAATTACGACATTCATTATTAAAATCCCTTTGGTTCGAACAATTTCTTTTTGCTCGTAAAAATTGTCCCTTTGGAATACCCCTCTTTAATGGTTCAGGGTGGTAGCTGTCCCATGCAAGAAGGGAATTTGTGGATGTGGCTTTTCGATAGATTTTTGTATCAAGACCACCATCCTGGTTTTTACGGATCTGTACATCCAGAAAGTTAATTTCATTTCGATCAATTTCGTGAGTAAAGAACATACCAATTTGATTTCTATTAAGCAGGGACACAAAATCTATGAACATATCCCTGGGGCCGTCCCACAAAATGAATATATCATCAATGAAACGGCCCCAGAAAACCACATGAGACGCATAAACTGCCAGCTCCTCCCCGAACACAACCGTATCCTCCCACCATCCAAGAAATAAATTTGCATAGGAGGGGGCACATGCTGTGCCCATGGCACAGCCCCTCTCCTGCAAGTAAAATTGGTTCTGAAACAGAAAAAAATTATGTGTAAGGATAAACTGCAATAGTTGTAATAAAAACAGGGAGTGTTCTCTCATATGTATACTTCTAGTTTTCAAGAAATAATCAATAGCCTGAAGGCCCAGGTTGTGCCCTATGTTGTTATAGAGGGCTTCCACATCAAGGCTTGCCAACCATGTGTTCTCTGTGATCTTTATGTCATTAAGCTTATTCAGCAAGTCCATTGTATCCCTTATATATGATGGTAGGGTCTCCACAAACGGGCGTAAAAAATAATCAACATATTTACTAGCATTTTCCGTCAGGCTACCGTTGCCAGATATTATTGGACGTCCTGGGGGGGAGGTAATATCCTTGTGCACCTTAGGGAGGGCATAAAAGGTGGGTATTGTTGGGAATTTATTCAAGATGTTATCAAAGTCTTTTTTACCGAGAGTTCCATTATCCCTTGCTGTCTTGAGTATTTCCTCCAATTCTCTATAAAACAAGTCAGTGGGATTGCCTCTCAATTCTCGATATTGTTTACGGTCTTTTAGTAGTTTTAGACACATCTGTACATAATTTTCACGAGTCATCAATACGATATTCCCCCCTTTGTCTGATTTTTTTATCACAGTCTGATCATCTTTCATCAGTTTTTCAAGAGCTATTTCCTCTTCCCTGCTCAAATTCGACCGTCTACCACCCGAACGTATATCATGATTATTGGCCAGATCCTCCAGATCTTTTGTGACCACATCCAAAAAACATTGAATAGAGGGATAGTTATTAATGCTGGGACAAAATTTACTCTTTATCGGCAAGTTACTAGCTGGTGTACCCAGTTGTACCACCCCAGAGTTGTTTTCTTCTAGCAGGGAATTTAAAACATTTAGAGCCACCTCATCTTTCTCATCTGCTCTCCTGTTCATCATCGTTGGTGTATTCATAAACTTATGTAAGGCTAATTTTCGTGCAAAGAGGTTTACATCTTTGATTGTCTCAAAGAGATCAAAGTTGGGAGTAGGAACATATGAGAGACCCTTTGTCAAAACCGATATCTCGGCTTCATCAAGTACATATTCGGTAAGATTAATAATTTGCATTTTATCTTCTTGTATAGCATCACCTACCATTCCTCCTCTCTCTCCCTTCTCTGATTGGGTCTGTAACCCCATCTGTTCCTGTTCCTTAAATTTCTGGGGGTCTGGACAGGTGGTGGATCCTGTCCCCTTGCGGTTGGGTTGGTATCTGGAGACTAGTGAGGAGATGTACAGGGGAGAGAGATTGTGGAGAGCTTTGTAGGTTAGGGTTAAGAGTTTGAACTGAATCCTCTCATTAATTGGTAGCCAGTGAAGAGCTTGACAGAGAGGGTCAGCAGAGGAAGAGCGAGAGGAGAGATGAATGAGTCGAGCAGCAGAGTTCAGTACAGAATTGAGCGGTGTTAGTCGGTTAGTGGGAAGTCCACCAAGCAATATATTGCAATAGTCCAATCAAGATATAATAAGAGCATGTACTAACATTTTGGTTGTGTCATGGGAGAGAAAAGGTCGGATACGTGCTATGTTTTTTCAGTTGGAAATGGCAGGAGCTGGTTAGGGAGTTAATGTGAGGAGTAAATGAGAGAGAAGAATCAAATATTACCCCCAAGCACCGTGCTTTGGGAACTGATGTTATAGACGTGTTGCTAACATTTATTGTAATATCAGGCAAAGGGGTGGACAGGGATGGTGGAAAGACTATTAGTTCAGTTTTATTCATATTAAGTTTTAAGAAGCGAGAGGACATGAAAGAGGAAATAGCGGACAGGCAGTCGGGAACCCGTGTGAGGAGGGAGTTAAGGTCTGGGGCCGAGAGGTACAGTTGTGTATCGTCTGCATATAGGTGGTATTGGAAACCAAATGAGTTGATTAAGTTACCAAGACCGTGCATGTAGATGGAGAAGAGGAGGGGACCGAGGACAGAGCCTTGAGGTACCCCTACAGACAGAGGATGTGAAGAGGAGGCCTGATCTGAATAAGAAACAGTGAAAGACCTTCCAGAGAGGTAGGAAGATATCCAGGAGAGAGAGAGGTCCTTTATTCCTATAGATGAAAGGATCTGTAGTACAAATGAATAGGACCACTATCACAAACATCAGTAAATTTAACCTATTTTGGTTCCTGGACGTAGAAACTACGTCCAGGAACCATGCGCGCTACCGCGCGCTCCCGCGGCCGATCCCGCGTGTGCACGCACGCTCCCGGCCCGTGGTTAGTTAGCCAGGCAATCAGTGAATCGGGCTATGGTGCCCGATCACTGATTCCTCTCCCCCGCTGAAAAAGCGACAGCTTCTCTCGGAAGCTGCACCTTTTCTGGCTGTTAACTCCCCCTGCGTCGCTCTAAGCGTATGTTACGCTTAGAGTGACGTCATGTAAACAAACTCATGGCTGCCATCTTGTGGCCAAAAAGTAACACTACAAATAAAAGTAAAAAAAAAAAAAAATTAACACACATTTACATTATAAAAATGTTGTTTACATCCCACCCTCCCAAAACTACCCAAATAAAATGTTTAATATAAAAAAAAAACATTACAATAAAAAAAAAATGTAAATATTTACCTAAGGGTCTAAACTTTTTAAATATCAATGTAAAGATGATATATTTCTATATTTTTTTTTTATTTTAAACTTGTAAATAGTGATAGATGCAAAACGGAAAAAATGCACCTTTATTTCCAAATAAAATATTGTCGCCATACATTGTGATAGGGACATAATTTTAACGGTGTAATAACCGGGACATATGGGCAAATACAATACGTGAGTTTTAATTATGGAGGCATGTATTATTTTAAAACTATAATGGCTGAAAACTGAGAAATAATGATTTTTTCTGTTTTTTTCTTATTCTTCCTGTTAAAATGCATTTAAAGTAAAGTGGCTCTTAGCAAAATGTACCCCCCAAAGAAAGCCTAATTGGTGGCGGAAAAAACAAGATATAGATCAGTTCATTGTGATAAGTAGTGATAAAGTTATAGGCTAATGAATGGGAGGTGAACATTTCTCAAGTGAAAACGACGGAACGCGAATGGGTTAAGATACATGTAAAAACATTCAAATAAGAAGTACATTTCTTCCAGAGTAAAATGAGCCATAACTTACTTTTCTCCTATGTTGCTGTCACTTATAGTAGTAAGTAGAAATATGACAGAACCAACAGGTTTTGGAGTAGCCCATCTTCTCATGGGGGGGTTCTCAGGGTTTTATTTTCTAAAGGACTTAGGGAATGGTGGTTGTTAAGGTCAACTGCCAAAAAAAGATTGCAGCAAGCAGGGAGGCTGGCCAGCATGTTTGTATACATCCTTTTTAGGGAGTGTCTTTATAAAGAATAAAGGCCATGCTGAGTATCCCCCATGAAGAGATGTATCAGCCCAAAACCAGTCCGTTCTGTCAGGTTTCTACTACCTACTGTAACTTAAGTGACAGCAACATAGCAGAAAAATAATTTATGGCCCATTTTACTCTGGAAGAAATGTATTGCTTATTTGTATGTGTTTACATGTATTTTAAATGTAACATATTTTTTTGCAATAGTAGTCCTTTAAAAGTTCTAAAAGAAGTTTAGATGAACATTGTTGAGATGAGCATTGTTGCTGTCACTTGTTGAAAATCCTCCTACACATGTACAAGAACTGTCATTCGCAGCCACATAAATCAGGACTCGATCCTTTAGGCGACAGTTTGGGGTGGAGTTCTGTTGCTACGGAGGTGGGAGAAGAGATGACGCATGACAGAGTGGGAGGGGAAAGGAGCAGAACAATGCACTTGGCCAGTACTCAGACAGGACGATGCAGCAAGCCAGATCTCTCTCTTACGCCACTGGGCCACCTTACACACGTACAGATTTTTACAGAGGCGGTCCTGACCAACTCCCTCGGTTGAGAACGTTAAGATGAGCAGCGTATCACTCTCAAATTCCTTGTGAAATTGGAGAAATCACAGGCTGAGTGACATGGATGAATTGTCATATCACCATAAAATAAAAATGATTAAGTCAAATGTGTAAACAACGTTTTTTTGGTTTTTTTTTTTATACCAATGGCATCGTAATGGTAGAATAAGTGCCAGAGGATCAGACAAGTTAACCAACATCAGTGGAGTATATAAGGAGCTAAGAGCCCTGGTGCAAGTTTTACATGGGGTCCCTCAAGCACTCTATACATAACAATTTATACGGCGCACCAAAACCTGCAAAGGACAACCAGTGTCAGAGGTGCAAGAAGGGGACGGGGAGCAGTGTGTTAAGGATTACTACTATTCAAAGCATCTATAGGAGTGATTATTACAAGCACAGGACTAATAGAGAGCTAATACTGTGATAGAGGGTGGACCCTTCGGGGTCCCTCTGGTCCAAGGGCCCCAATGTGGTCGCAACCTCTGCACCCCCTATTGCTACGCCACTAACCACCATTATTCCCTTTGGGTTATGGCCAAGCTGAGAGAAGGAGCGAAGAAGAGGAGACTCGATCTCTAGAAGAACAATGGTTGTATTCTCCTTCAGGACAATGTGTCAGCCAACAATGCATTGTCTGTAAAGGGGCCCATACACTGGTCAATTTCAGCCATTGATCAATCGATTCTATAGAAATCGATCAGAAATTAATTCTATCAAATCAAATTGATTTCGTACGATTTCGATAGATTTGATCTATCTGACAGGATGGAAAATCTAGGTCAATCTGCTGCTGGCAGCAGATCGATGACCCATCGAGTTGCATTGGATCTAATGGTCCAATAATGCATTTAGATAGATTTCATTCTGAAATCTATTGGAAATCTGCTCCTGGTGTGTGGTACACATCAGATAGATTCCTGTCAGATTCGACTTGACAGGCATCTGACAGAAATCTATCTGATGGTCGAATCTGCTGCAAATCTATAAGTGTATGGCCACCTTTAGGCAACATCTGGTTGATAAGATTCCATTGTTAGACCATCCACTTTACTTGCCGGACACCTGTAATTTTTTTATTTTAAAATTTAGATACTTACCTTTGTAGGAGGATATGCTGCTCGTCAGGACACTCCTTATGTTTGCAGCCTCATTTTCTTTGTGGCCTAAAGGCCATTCTGCGTGATGGTGCGTCTTCCGAGGCTGACCTACTGTCATGAGAGGCAGCTGAGGGCAGCTTTGGACTGGAGGCGGGGGCTCCACAGTCACAATACTCCTGGAGGAAAGATAGTGCTGACATTTCTATACTCTACAATTTCACACAGTGACTTTCAGTGCTGCTTCCAACAATGTAAAATGTATATGCAGTGGTGTATATAGAATGGAGGGGAGTTTGTTAAAAAGGATAACAATAAACTTGTACAGTTGTAATAATAAACCACATTTTTGCAACCAGCTATTTAATAGCCACACAAGTTCCCTTGTGCAGTCTAATGCCTGATACACACCATGCAATATCTCGTCAGATGGTTGAATAGATAATTTCCGACAGGTCCGATCTGACTTCCGATCATTTTTCTCATCGATTTTCCGATCACTTCTATTCAAAATCGATCAGAAAAACGATTGCATCAGACTTGTCGGAAATTGTCTATTCGACCCGTCTATTTGACAGGAAATTGCATGGTGTGTACCAGACATTGGTTAATGGACTGAAAATTTCACAAAACTAACATTTGAAATATATGCTGATTAAAAAGGAACTTTACTAAACATAACTTAATGATTAAAACTCCTTACATTTTAAAGTATTAATGTATAAATGATTTAGTCAAAGTTTGCTTATTGTACAATCTTTTCTCTCCAGGACTAAGTTAGGCAAATATTTTAAATACTATTTTTTCAAATCTAACTGCTACGTGTCCAATTATATCACAACCAAAGTAAAAAATCTGGGCTAGGTTTTAGACTGCTCTCTCTAAAATGTAAAATGAGAAAAGAAAAAAACATTTTTTTGCTCTGCTAGGGGTAAAAATATAAAATGGTTAATTATAAAAACAGTATAGGAGGATGCTGCCGCAAACATATACAGTATATATATATATATATATATATATATATATATATATATATATATATATATATATATACACATACACATTTTCTTTAAAGTATATACATAACTCCCTCAGGTCTCCCTCAGCCATGCACAATACAGTATAAGTTTTCAAGTCCATATGGTCGCCGGGCTGAAGTAGCTCAATGACAGAACAACAGTGACTGTCCAGCTGATTGAATTTGGTCTGTCCACAATGAAGCAACGACCTTATTATCTTGGGTGTGCACCCCCGAGACACTCATATAGCCGGCGGTCATTGCTTCATTGTGCTATGCAAGCTCCTTCACCGCAGCAAGGTAATGATCACGAAGGGGAACTGACACATGTACATGCCTCTTGTATTGTTGTTGCAGCTGCAGCGCAGCCAGAAAAATTAGGCAGGCATGTACATGCACCAGAAAAATTATTATAAATTCAGGAATCCGCCTGGAGTCGTGGACCCTGTTGGTGGTGGCGGAGAAGGCAGTCAAGCGGCCTGCAGGCAGAGATGCTGTGTGGGGAGCGACTTAGTCTTGGGGCAAGCAATCACATGACGTGCAGGCAAAGATGCTGTGTGTGAGGACTGACTTAGTCTTCAGGCAGGCCTGACCGTGCTTTGCAAACCACGTGGTCAGATGGACCCCTGTGTGCCAGAGATGACACCACTTGCCTTTCAACATCACGGTACAGTTTGGGTATCACCTTTTTTGAGAAGTAATTGCGGCCTGATATCTTCCACTGCGGTGTGTGGCTTTGCTTTTGTGTGCTGCTTTTCCTCAGGTGGTCATCCCATTGCAGTTTGTGCTTTGACATCATGTGCCTTCGTAAGGAAGTTGTCCCTACACGGGTCTTGGTCTTTCCACGGCTCAATTTTTAGTGGCAGAGAGTACAGATGGCATTGCTCTCATTTGAGGCAGACACACAAAAAAATTTCCACACCGCTGAGCCCTGGGGCAGGGCTGCCCAATAGGTCGATCGTGATCTACCGGTAGATCGCGATCGCCTAAAGAGTAGATTGCGGCCACTTGGCAGCGTCTTGTCAAATTCTGCAGCCGCAGCTGTCAGATTTTGCCGCCACGGCAGCATCAGAGAGGAGAGGGGAGAGGTGCGGCTGAAGGGGAGGTGTGGCTGAAGGAGAAATGAGCAAATGAGGATACAGCATCTCCTCCCCTCCAGGCCGCATGTGACTCACTTGCATAGAGTCTCTTCCAGGATTGCCAATCAAATTCCCGGCTAGCAGAGAGCAGAGAAAGCTCTCCTTAGGTCAGTAGTGCTGCTCGAAGTGACATCTTCCTCTGAGTCCTGCCTCTGCTGCTTGCAGCTGTCAGCTAAATGCACAGTGTGCATATACCAGCCACTGCGGACTGATCGGCAATGAGGGAGCTGCATGCAGCAGCAGCAGCAAAGCTGAGGATGCCTTTGTGATAAGCTGGTCACCCTTCCAGGAAAACAGCATGGGGTCACAGGATGGGAGAAGGGGGAAGCCATTCTCCAGGCAAGGCATGGGAGTTGATGAGTAATTATGTGTGAAGCAGGGAAGGAGAGTGTGATTTTCGGCTGAAACTAGAGCTGAGCTTTGTGTAAACAATTATCCTGTAAATAGCACAGGGAGTCTGCTCTGAAGTGCAAATGCATTGTTTTATATTTATAAAGGGTTCTTGGGAGCTGCTCAGATGCTGGTAATATGGTAGCAGAGGTTAACTTCCTGCTGTATATAGCCTAAATCTGGGAGGGAAGGGGGGTCGGGTTGAGACACTGTGTGTGTGTGTTTGTGTGTGTGAAAGGGGGGGGGGGGGGTAGATCTCCTGGGCTCGGTAGTTTTTAAAGTAGCGTGCGACCCGAAAAAGTGTGGGCACCCCTGCCCTGGGGTTGATGGCACTTTGGTGGTGGCGGCCGACTGAGTGTTAAGTGGAGTGCCAGAATCAGAGCAGGAGGAGGAAGATATGTCATGGTTCCGTGCGGAAGCTGAGGTGTTCTGTGTTAAATAGTCAACTAGGTCCTTACAATCTTGGCGGTTGATGGCACGTGCCTTCTGAACACTGTACTTTGGTCTAGGACGGCACAAAATTATGAACGCACGACCTCGAACAGACCTGCCGGGTGGCCTGCCTCTGCCTGTTTTGCCCATATTGGGGGGATGAAGTGAAAGGTATGGACTGACTTGACTAATACAATGTGCAGTCACACAGGTGCAGTGAGCAGATATGTAGTGACTGGTATCAATGCAATGTGCAGCTGCCACACACACAGGTACTGTGAACAGGTGCAGTGACAGGTGGTATATAACACTGCATGCGCTCACGTAGGTAGGTGCACTGAACAGGTAGGTATGCAGTGATTGGTATTACAAATATGCAGCTGTCACACACACAGGTACCGTGAATAAGGTGCAGTGACTGGTATATAATATAACACTGCGTGCGCTCACGTAGGTAGGTGCACTGAACAGGTAGGTATGCAGTGATTGGTATTACAAATGTGCAGCTGTCACACACACAGGTAGTCACTGAATGTGCTGGGCCTGGCGGTGGCACAGTAGGAATTACCAAGGGGCCAAGGGCCAGCTACGACTGACTGACAGGGCTGTATATGCAACACAAGTGTCTGTGGGACACACACACACAAAAAAAAAATAGATCACAAGAACAACATTAGCTCTCAAAAGAGCTGTTGAGGGGTGCTTTTTAGCAATAAGTATCAGCAAGGAGCAAGCTAACAAGCCTAACACAACAGCCTAACTAAGCTTTCCTATGTCTACAGCAGGTTCTCTCCCTTCTCTAATTACTGCAGCCACTCGAGTGAGTGAAAAGGCTGACGCTGCCTGCGTTTTATAAGGGGGGGGGGGGGCTCCAGGAAGGAGTGTAGCCTGATTGGCTACCCTGTGTCTGCTGACTGTGATGTAGAGGGTCAAAGTTGACCCTAATGATGTAGTATAGGGGGCGGGTCGAACTCGCATATAGTTCGCGGTTCACCGCGAACCACCGAAGTTCGTGCGAATCGGTTCTCGGTCGAACCTTTCAGGCCATTTCTATTCAGGACGAGAACAATTTTCACATATCAGTACTGCTCCCATTCAATCACCAATAATTTTATTGCTATTTATCAAACCTAAATATCTATATATTGTTTTTTTCTGTAAAAATTAGTCTTTTAGCGGGTGGTAAAGTTTGATCATGATTTTGAAACTGACTTTTTATGTTGGATTGAGTTTGTCCCTACCTATTTTTTTGTGATGTGAACACCAAAATGTATTCTACAACTTGTCACAGTTAAAATGATACCACATGTGCCTCATTTAGTAACAAACTGGTGGTGCACTCTCCACAACTACACTGGAAGTGTGCATATAGTAGGTCCAGTTGTCATTGTTAAGCATACCTCACAACTTTTTGAGATGAGAAAAAAGGGACATTTAAGCTACACTCCTGATCACGCCCCCGGGATACCCCTAGTCACACAGAAATCTTTAATAAGAAAAATATGTTGTTTTATAATTCAAACCCCACTGGTCCTTTCTATCATGGTTCAATTTCCTTCATATTAACATTTGAAAATGGGAAAAATATCAGTTTAAAGGATGTGAATAAAGTTTAGAGCCAACTAAACACATTTTTCATTAGAGAAATACATATATTTACATAGATCTGTACATAAGTCCTGAAAGAGGGACATATGAGGAAGTAAGAAGGACAGAGGGACAGGGTTCCCAAAGTGGGACTGTCCCTCCAAAAGAGGGACAGTTAGGAGCTATGCTTAAAGAGAAACTCCGACCAAGAATTGAACTTTATCCCAATCAGTAGCTGATACCCCCTTTTACATGACAAATCTATTGCATTTCACAAACAGACCATCAGGGGGCGCTGTATGACTGATTTTGTGATGAAACCCCTCCCACAAAAAACTCTGGTACCGCGGTACTCTGGGCAAACTGCCACAATGTAACAATGTTCACAGACAGGAAATGGCTGTTTACAGCTGTCTGTAACAGCCAAAACAGCTAGGAGCAGCTACATAACCTGCCCACAGTAAAAATGTCACCATGTGATAAATGTCAGAGTGTAAATCTGGGAGAGGAAAGATTTTACAATGGGCAAACACTGACCAAATCATTTATACATAATTATTGTAAAAATGAAGCACTTTTTTTATTACATTATTTTCACTGGAGTTCCTCTTTAAAGTACTCCTGAACTGAGAGGGGATTTGATTAAAAAAAGTTACCGCTGTGTGACTCGTGCTGCGCAGTGGTGGGCCCGAAATTTCGCATAGAAATTCGCAATTATGCATCGTAATACGAAATTTCAGAGAAAATCGTAATTAATTTCGTAGGTAACAGTAGTATTTTAAAATTTCGCGTAATTTTTCACGTAATTTCGTATAATTTTGTGCCGACTTTAGCGGTTAATGGCAAAGCCCCCATACGAGCTATTGCTACCAAAATTGCTACATATGTTAAGCAGAATAGTCAGTAACAATTTTTTTTCAAAAAGACCTTGTAGTTTTTGAGAAACTCGATTTTAAATATGCAAAGAAAAATTGTCATTTTCTAAGTTTAAAAACTATTTTTTATTGCATTTTTAAAATCGAGTTTCTCAAAAAATATAAGAACTTTTTGCAACATTCTTTTTTGTGACTTGTGCCCACGATTCTCCTTATCATATCTAGCAATTTCGGGGTCAATAGCATGTATGGGGACTTTGCTATTCACTGCTAAAGTCGTCGACAAATTACGTAAAATTTAGTGAAATTTTATGCAAAATTACCAATGACTACACGAAATCAATTCAATCTGCAAATCGTAATTACGTATAAGCTTTATTGTGAAAATTTACGCAAAATTTAGCGAAATAATTAGTCGATTACGATGATCACTAGTGCTGCGACATATGTCCAGCACAAGTCTCTTAGGTCTGTGCCCTGAAGGGTCCCCGTTCTAGTCAGTCAAAATCTTCGACTAGCCTAGAATGTTGAATCTGGACGGGGAGGATATGGCAGTTATACTCCCCGATCACTGTCTGCAAGACATGAAGCACCGCTGCACTACTCACCTACTCCTGGATCCGTTCGCTGCCTTTTCGCGCCTTTGTCAGCTCTCCCGTTCTGCCTCCGTGTCCCCTGTATCTGCCGGCATCTTCACTGTAATGACGCTGACCCGGAAGTACTTTCAGATTACTTCCGGGTCAGTGCAGTAAAGATGCCAAAAGATACGGGAGACACGGTGGCAGGAGTGCTGACAAGGTGCAAAAGGCAGCGATTGGATCCAGGAGTAGGTGAGTAGTGCGGTGGGGCTTCTTTTTTTACAGGTCTACTCTAGATCATAAAGGACAGGAGTACTTTAAGTTGACCGAGGTGGCAGATAACAACCGCCTCAGCCGATAACTAGCCCCTGACGCCGAACCTGTGAGCGATCCGCCCAGTGGATCTACTCACCCGCAGTGACGCCGATCCCATTGCTTGTGAAACCCCCCCCCCCCCCGTCCGTGACATCACACATGCGGCACTCCTTCATAGCAATAGAGCGATTCATCAGCTTCACAGCTGACATGCCTGTGTCCCCATCGATGCCCCCTAAGCAGATCAGGTCCTGATCCCTGACTGGCAACATCCATTGAAGGTGTGTATGCACCTTTATTCCCCTTGCTAACAATTTAATTTGGCTCAGGGGCTTTTGTCTAGCTGCTCTGAAATCCTATTATGCACTTGTAATGATCAGTGATGTATCTGATGATCAGTACTAGCTCTATCAACACAATAGTCAGTATTTTATTCAAAGTGTGATCACACGTGATTGAGTGCACAGTAATATTCAGAAACACAAGACAGTGATAGCCCTTAGTGGCAGGGGCTATCACTAATAAGAGAGTGGTCGTACAGGCAGAGACAGTAACAGATCGGTCAGGCAGAGGTACAGAATCGTTAGACAAAATCGGAGTGAGTATTCAGGCAGAAGTCGGCAACAGATCAGATTGGCAGAGGTACAGAATCGTTAGGCAAAAGAGAAGTCAGAGCAAGGCAGAAGGTCATGCACAGTAGTAAATAATAACAGTAATATTTTTCCTTTGCTAGTGCGGATCCCCGGGGTCCTGCCGGTTCAAACACACACGGATCTGAGTAGGTCTGAGAGCTTACACTGTAAAGTATTCGCAACAACAGACAATGAGCCACTGACATCCCCAAGATTAAATACAGACAGGCAATTCCAAACAACCCGTCCAGAACAGCCTGACCAATCAGCAACGAGACCCAGCAGCCTGCTGTCGGCTGACCAGCAGATCAGCTGACCAGTCTCCTAAGCCCATAAAGGTCCTGCTGCTCCGTGCGTGAGCGTGCCTGACCTAAGCTGATGTTCCACTGAGAGACCTGTCCTGCCAGAGGCTGCGCGAGATGTCTGGAGGACGCGGTAGCCGCCGCGGTGATGTCAGACGCGGAAGCAGCCGCTCCGCTCTCCGCCGCTGAGGTAATACTGCTATACCTGACATTACCCGCCCAATCCCCAGACACCCCCCCCCCCCCCCGTGGCCTCCGCACACGCCCCTGAAAACTTTTCAGGATGTGATGGGTGAAACTGTTGTATTAATTCCTCAGCATGAAGTCGATGGGGCGGTGCCCACGATCTCTCCTCGGGACCATAACCTCTCCAGTGAACCAGATACTGCACTGAATTCCGCACCCTGCGTGAATCCAAAATCTGCTCAATTTCATATTCAGGCTCCCCATCAATCACAACTGGGGGGGGGGGGGGGGGGAGAGGAAACCACATGTACAGCAGGTTTTAATAAAGAAACATGAAAGGACTTTACACCCCTCATGGTAGCTGGAAGAGCCACTCTATAAGCTACCTCATTGATTTTTTCAGAAATGGGATATGGACCAATATATTTAGGGCCCAACTTCGCTGATGGTTGTCTTAGAGCTATATGACGGGTGGAGACCCATACCATATCCCCTGGTGAAAAATCCCACTCGGGGGAACGCTTCTTGTCTGCTTGTCTTTTATGAATCTTTTACTAAAGCCCAATTTCTTTTTAAAGACTTCTGCCATTCTTCCAATGCAGGAAAGGGAGAATTTCCAACAGGTAATGGAGAAAACTAGGTGACCTCCCTGTGACCACCTGAAAAGGTGAAAATCCTGAGGAAGTGTTTATCAGATTATTATGGACAAATTCCGCAAAGGGAAGGAATTTTACCCAGTCATGTTGTGAATCGGCCACGTAACAGCGGAGAAACTGCTCAAGGGACTGGTTCATCCTTTCTGTTTGACCTGATGGATGATATCCTGAGGAAAAAGACAAGGTCAAACCCAAATATTTACAAAAAGCACACCAAAATTTAGAAACAAATTGCACTCCCCCGTCAGACACTATATTCTCCGGAATTCCATGCAAGCGGAAAATATGAGTGACAAAGAGATCTGCCAGTTCCTGAGCAGGTGGGAGTTTTTTCAAAGGCACAAAATAAACCATCTTACTAAAACGGTTTACTACCACCCATATCACAGTTTTCCCTTCAGAACTAGGGAGCTCCCCTACAAAGTCCATGGAAATATGAGTCCAGGGCTCAGTGGTAGGGATGCTCATTCGGATTCCGCGGAAAAGCAATTTCCGAAATTCTGATCGGAAATTGCATTTCCGCATCGGAATGCGGAAATCGGTAATGCAAGCGCCGTAGGCGGATTTCCGCCAGAAATCGTTGAAATTTCCGCCGGAAATCACGGAAATTCCACCCGACTTTAACATCGATTTTCTCAAAAACTATAAGGTCTTTTTGAAAACTTTTTTTGCATCTTGTTCACAACATTCGGTTTAATAAACCCTGAAAATTTGGTGTTTCTAGGACTTAAGGGGGCTTTGCTATTAACCGCTAAACTCGGCAGATTTTTACTGTAAAGTAAAATGCAGAAAATCTGCATCTGCCTATTTCCTGCCTTTTACATTACAGTAAAAATCAGCCAACTTTAGCGGTTAATAGCAAAGCCCCCGTAAGTCCTAGAAATACCAAATTTTCAGGGTTTATTAAACAGAATCTTTTGAACAAGATGCAAAAAAAGTTTTCAAAAAGACCTTATAGTTTTAGAGAAAATCGATGTTAAAGTCGGGCGGAATATCCGCAATTTCCGGCGGAAATTCCGCATTGGAATGCGGAAATTGGTAGCGGAAAGCGGAATCGGTAATCGGTACATGACGGAATGCGGATTTACCGCGGAATCGGAAATTGGCATTCCGACCATCCCTACTCAGTGGGTACGGCAAAGATTGCAGTGTCCCTGCTGGAGCCTGCCGGAAAGGTTTGCTCCTAGCACAAACTGTACATGACGTTACAAACTCTTTGCAATCATTCCTGATTGAAGGCCACCACACACAACGAGACAGTAACTCATAAGTTCTGGTGATACTGGGATGTCCCATGTTTTTGTGACTGTTAAACAATTGCATGACTTGCAGGCGTAAGTGCAGTGGGACAAATAGCTGACCATCAACTTTCCCCTCTGGGATATCGTGTTGATAAGGACCCAGAGTGGTTGCCAGATCCTCCATGGGTTCTGTGGCTGCCACCACCACATGTTCAGGCAGAATACTGACTGGGGATGAGGGCTGAACTGTCTCTGGTTCAAAGCAATGGGACAGTGCGTCTGCTTTGACGTTTTTATTACCAGGTTTGTAGGTTATTATAAACTTGAATCTGGAGAAAAAGAGTGCCCAACGAGCTTGTCGTGGATTGAGTCTTTTTGCCCCTTCAATATACTCCAAATTCTTATGATCTGTGTATACCGTGATCACATGCTCAGCCCCCTCTAACCAATGACGCCACTCCTCAAAAGCCATTTTGATGGCCAACAACTCCCTGTTACCTATGTCAGAATTATTTTCTGCTGGGGAAAACTTGCGGGAAAAGAATGCACATGGATGCAACCGTCCCTGAGGCCCTGAATGTTGAGACAGAACAGCCCCCACTCCTATTTCTGAGGCATCTACCTCCACAATGAAAGGTAGAGTCACATCCACGTGTCGGAGAATGGGAGCGGAGCAAAAAAGTGTTTTTAACTGGGAAAATGCAGCACAGGTCTCTTCAGACCAATTACAGGTATCTGCCCCTTTTTTGGTCAGATTGGTCAGGGGGGCGACAACAGAGGAGAAACCCTTAATAAACTTTCTGTAATCGTTGACGAATCCAAGAAATCTTTGGAGTGCCTTCAAACCAGAAGGTTGAGGCCACTCCAAAACAGCTGAAACTTTCTTAGGTTCCATGGATAGACCGGTGGTGGAGATAATGTACCCTAAGAAGGACACTTCAGAAACTTCAAATAAACATTTTTCAAGTTTTGCATACAAACAATTTTATCGTAACTTATCTAACACAAACGTGACATGCTCCCTGTGTTCCGTGAGGTTTTTGGAAAATATCAAAATATCGTCCAAATAGACGACAACAAATGAACCCAGTACCTCCCTAAAAATCTCATTGACCAACTCCTGGAGCACAGCTGGAGCATTACATAAGCCAAAAGGCATGACTAAATACTCATAATGGCCATTGGGTGTATTGAAGGCCGTTTTCCATTCGTCTCCCTGCCTGATACGTATCAAATTGTATGCCCCTCTGAGGTCAAGCTTAGAAAAGACTCGTGCTCCAGACACTTGGGAGAAGAGGTCATCAATTAGGGGCAATGGGTACCGATTCTGAATGTAATTTTGTTCAGAGCTCTGTAATCAATGCAAGGACGGAGTCCACCATCTTTTTTCTGAACAAAAAAGAATCCTGCAACTGCTGGCGATTTAGAGGGACGAATGAAACCTTTCTCGAGGTTTTCTTTAATATAATCCTTCATAGCATTTTGTTCGGGACCTGAAAGATTGTATAAATGGCCCCTGGGAGGCATAGTACCGGGTCTTAAATCAATGGGACAATCAAACTCCCTATGAGGCGGGAGTTTGTCAGCAGAGTGTGGGATAGGCTTTATACTGTGGAGGAACACTCTCCACCTGAATCTCCATAGAACACAACGTAATTTTTTCCAAACAGTGTTCTTGACAGGCAGGAGACCAGGCCATCAGTTGCCCTGTGTTCCAGTCTATCTTGGGAGAATGTTTGCGTAACCAAGGGAGACCAAGAACTACAGTGGAGGAAGACATGTTTAACAAATAGAATTGCATCTCTTCCCTATGCAGAACCCCCACGTGACAGATGAGCGATGGAGTTTGTGAGAGTGGCTGCTTGTTCTGCAAGGGAGAATCATCGATGGCAGTTACATAGATTTGCCTATCCATGGAAAGAACTGGAATTTTCCATTTCAAAGCCAGATCTAGATCGATGAAATTAGCTGCTGAGCCTGAATCTATAAAAGCCTGAGTACAAAACACTTGATTTTCCCAAGTGATAGAACATGGTAATAGCAATTTGCCATTCTTTGGAGGTAAAACAGGTTCGCCCAGGGTAGTACCTGCTACTACACCTAGGCGGAGAAGTTTTCCGTCTTCTTACTACAGTTTTGAATCAGATGACCTCTCTCCCCACAGTACAAGCAGAGACCCTCTCTCCTTCTCCTAGTCTTTTCAGTCTCTGACAACTTGGAATGGCCTATTTGCATAGGTACATCAGAACTAGTCGATACAGAGGGAGTGGTGAAGACAACTTTAGGAGAAGCACGAGACCTGCTTTGCTTGCGAAACTGAATTTTTCGGTCAATCTTGATGGCCAATGTGATAGCCTCATCAAGTTTTTTCGGCTCGGGGTGACTGACTGTATCATGTCAGATACAGAGTCAGATAACCCCGTAAGAAACCGGTCTAATAGTGCAAACTGTTCCCACCTAGACGACACAGCCCACTTTCTAAATTCTGAGGCATAATCTTCAACAGTATTATGACCCTGACGAAGATTTTTTAACTTTCTCTCTGCTGTGGCTGCTATATCTGGGTCGTCATATATAACAGCCATGGCTTTAAAAAATGCCTGTACAGACGTCAAAGCCTCATGTCCATCAGGCAGATTATAGGCCCAGGTCTGCGAATCACCATGAAGTAACATTTTAATTAACGTTACTCTCTGTGCTTCTGTGCCTGATGATAGTGGTCTCATTTCAAAATACGACATACACCTGTTCCTGAAATTTCTGAAATCGGACCTAAGACCAGAGAATTTCGCTGGAAGCGCCATCTTGGGTGTGATAACACGAGCGGGAGGCACTGAGAATGCAGAAGCCTGAAGATTGTGCACAGCATCAGTCAAAAGATTTAATTGAGACTGTTGCGAAGTGACTGTACGATTTAACTGCTCAACAGCTGTGGTTAGGCCCTGAACCTGCTGACACAGTGCCTCCATAATAATATTAGTCTGTTGTTATGTAATGATCAGTGATGTATCTGATGATCAGTACTAGCTCTATCAGCACAATAGTCAGTATTTTATTCAAAGTGTGATCACACGTGATTGAGTGCACAGTAATATTCAGGAACACAAGAGAGTGATAGCCCTTAGTGGCAGGGGCTATCACTAATAAGAGAGTGGTCGTACAGGCAGAGTCGGCAACAGATCAGATTGGCAGAGGTACAGAATCGTTAGGTAAAAGAGAAGTCAGAGCAAGGCAGAAGGTTATACACAGTGGTAAATAATAACAGTAATATTTTTCCTATGCTAGTGCGGATCCCCGGGGTCCTGCCGGTTCAAACACACACGGATCTGAGTAGGTCTGAGAGCTTACACTGTAAAGTATTCGCAAAAAACAGACAATGAGTTACTGACATCCCCAAGCTTAAATACAGACAGGCAATTCCAAACAACCCGCCCAGAACAGCCTGACCAATCAGCAACGAGACCCAGCAGCCTGCTGTCAGCTGACCAGCAGATCAGCTGACCCGTCTCCTAAGCCCATAAAGGTCCTGCCGGTCCGTGCGCGAGCGTGCCGACCTAAGCTGATGTGCCACTGAGAGACCTGTCCTGCCAGAAGCTGCGCGAGATGTCTGGGAGGACGCGGCAGCCGCCGTGGTGACGTCAGACGGGGAAGCGGCCGCCGCACCACTCTCCGCAACTGAGTTTATACTGCTATACCTGACAGCACTGCTACTGTATATCAGGTGATAGTCATATTGAGCTTGTGTGTCTTAATTTCCACCCCATCCCCCAGGCATATTCATGACTTTATTGACTTTAAAAGACATCTGCAGGCTTAGATCATGATACACCATCACATGCAATCATCTCTTGCATTCAATAAAGCTGTTATGATAGCAAAAAGATATACCATCTAACATCCTAGTAGTCAGAGTGCTCAAATCTTATTTTTTGTGTCGATTTGTGAGCTCAAAACTTTATCTCTTGTGCTTAAAGAGGAACTGTAACGACAAAACGGCCCCTGGGGGGGTACTCTCCTCGGGTGGGGGAAGCCTCCGGATCCTAATGAGGCTTCTCACGCCGTCCTCCATCCGTCAGGGGTCTCGCTGCAGCCCTCCGTGCAGCGGTGACGTAATATTTACCTTCCTGGCTCCTGCGCAGGCGCTCTGACGGCTGACGGCTCCGAAGTAGGCGGAAATACCCGATCGCCGTCGGGTCTGCTCTACTGCGCAGGCGCAAGTTTCCGGCGCCTGCGCAGTAGAGCGGACCAGACGGAGATCGGGTATTTCCTTCTATTTCCATGCCGAAAGTCGCCACAGCGCCCCCGCTGGAGCCAGCAAAGGTAAATATTGAACTGACAGTCGGCACAGTCGCCGGCTGTTCGGAGGGCTGCAGCGAGACCCCCGTGGGACAGAGGACGGCGTGGGAAGCCTCATTAGGATCCGGAGGCTTCCCCCACCCGAGGTGAGTACCCCCCAGGGGATCTTTTTAATGTTACAGAGTCTCTTTAAAAGCCCATAAACACATATGTGACTGAAGTTGCCCAACGAGGAAAGGAAACCTCACGTGACATCTATGGTGGGCCGCGGCTGTACAGACACGGAATACAGTTGATGGTGCTTTCTGTTGCTATGTGATGAGGGGAGGGCTGATGGAGCAGCGCGGACATGACATGGAAGGGCAAGCGACGAGAAGAAAGGTATCAGCCTTTGCTTGAGCAAGTTGACCCGCCTGGCGGATCGCTTGCCGGGCAGCGGTCAGGGGCCACTGTACAAACGCTGGATTATCGGCTGAGGTGGTCCTTAGTAGCCGTCTCTGCTGATTGTAATCTAGCGTATGTATGGGGTTTAAAGGACATCCGAGGTGACATGATGAGATAGACATGTATATACAGTGCCCAGCACACAAATGACTATACTGAGTTCCTTTTTTTCTTTCTCTGCCTGAAATAGTTAAACACCCCCCCCCCCCAGGGGAGGAAGAGGGATCACCTCCCTGGAGGGATGATGTCAGGACAGGTAAGTATTTAACCCTGTGAACCTACCACAATCCTCCTTCATTTTAACAGAGCCTGTCATCATGACAGGCTCTGCCTGCTTTACCACAGGTACCAGGAGCATAGCAATAGTCATAGCAGCCATAGCAACTGCTATGAGGCCCTGGAGCATAGGGGGCCCAAGTGGTAAATGATGTATTAACTATTCATTTTCCTGTGTTTCTGCACCCACTGACTTACCTCAGGATGTAACTTAGGATGTTTGCAGTGTACAGTGTATAGGAATGTGCGTTGCCTAGTTCACTCATATCCCATATGGACATATCCCACGGGGAAAGGTGGTGTTGCTCAAGACTGCCTAGGTTTATTGGCCCCATCTAAATTCTGCTATGGGGCCCCATAATCTCTATCTATGCCTCTGACAGGTACACTTTAAAGGGGTGATTTTTTGTTAATACCATTGGGGAGCTTAAAGAGACTCTGTAACATTCAAAAGATCCCCTGGGGGGTACTCACCTCGGGTGGGGGAAGCCTCCGGATCCTAATGAGGCTTCCCACGCCGTCCTCTGTCCCACGGGGGTCTCTCCGCAGCCCTCCGAACAGCCGGCGACTGTGCCGACTGTCATTTCAATATTTACCTTTGCTGGCTCCAGCGGGGGCGCTGTGGCGGCTTTCCATTCCGAACTACACGGAAATACCCGATCTCATTCGGGTCCGCTCTACTGCGCAGGCGCAGGAAACTTGCGCCTGCGCAGTAGAGCGGACCCGACGGCGATCGGGTATTTCCGTGTAGTTCGGAGCCGACAGCCGTCAGAGCGCCTGCGCAGGAGCCAGGAAGGTAAATATTGACGTCACCGCTGCCCGGACTCCACGGAGGGCTGCAGCGAGACCCCTGACGGATGGAGGACGGCGTGGGAAGCCTCATTAGGATCCGGAGGCTTCCCCCACCCGAGGTGAGTACCCCCCAGGGGATTTTTTTATGTTACAGTTCCTCTTTAAATAGCCAGAAACAAGCTCTAAAAGAGGTCTATGAAAACATTTGTTGCCTGGAGAGGGGCTTTAACAAAAAATAAAACTGCATTCAAAGCATTTCTATCTTCTTTTTTCAACACCTACTTCTGTTATATATCTGGCCTATTTATCTACTGAGAAAGCGGACCAGGAAAGTCAGCTCTGCCGGAGCAGAAGAGAATAGAAAGGCGCTTGAAGATTGTTAGCTGATGTCTCATCTTGGGTTTGAATTGGCTCTCTCTGCCCACACAGTGCAGAGTAGACAAGGCTTCGCTTGTTAAACCTCCAACAATCGTCTGATCATAACATTTGCATACAACTGTTCAAACAGTAGAATTCCAATAGATTTATATGCACGGAGTAGCAACGCAAAGGGCCTGACAATCAGGTTTAGTGCATTACACGGCTCGTCTAAGAAACAGGAATTTATAGTGAAGTCTGAAGTGTTTTTTTTCCTCGGGCACCATTCTGTGCTGCCTCACGTTTCCAAGCATTGTAAAATGCAGCCATTGTATAATGCAAAATCCGCTCATCTCATTGCTGCTTGTTCACACCAGCATGATGCAGAACATCACCGCGGCAAACTCATTAGTCCTGCTGCATTTTAGAGTGTGACTCCCTCATATCAATTACAGGAATAATTAATGTATGACAAAGCACAATAAGTAAACTGGGACCCCCAGCATGTGCCTGTGAAGGTTAACCAAAGAAAAAAAAAAAACATTGGCCTCAATTCATAAAGCATTACCGCATGCGGTAATGCTGAAAACAGCAGACTTTCCCGAGCACTTAGCAAAGTGTCAATTCATAAAGGCTGTTACCGCATGAAAAACTGAAATTACCGAGCAGTGAGGAAAATTACCGACTTGGCTGACACATGTCAGTAAATTGTCAGCAAATGTCAATTCATAAAGCCTTCAACAAGCGGTAAGCCAGATGATAATTACCGACACCTCTGGTGAGGTCTTAACAAGTTACCGACACCTCTGGTGAGGTCTAAACAATGCAACGTGCAGGGATCCAAAGTCTCTGTGAGTCTGTGCAGGGAGCCAAAGTCTGTGTGAGTCATCTGTGCAGGGAGCCAAAGTCTGTGTGAGTCATCTGTGCAGGGAGCCAAAGTCTGTGTGAGTCATCTGTGCAGGGAGCCAAAGTCTGTGTGAGTCATCTGTGTAGGGAGCCGAAGTCTGTGTGAGTCATCTGTGCAGGGAGCCGAAGTCTGTGTGAGTCATCTGTGCAGGGAGCCGAATTCTGTGTGAGTCATCTGTGCAGGGAGCCGAATTCTGTGTGAGTCATCTGTGCAGGGAGCCGAATTCTGTGTGAGTCATCTGTGCAGGGAGCCGTTATTACAGCTTGTAACAAAAGAGAGAGATCGCCACACTTCTGCTGTACTGCTCATTTGGCTGCGGTAATTTACCGAACTTCAAAGGCAGCTGTGAAAATCTTTATGAATTAGCACACAAAGGTCTAAAATATTGAATGCTGTATTTTCCCTGCCAGATTTTTTTTACCGCAAAGCCTTTTATGAATTGAGGCCATTGTGCCTTATGTGTGCTGCTCCCAACCCCCTCCCGTTTCTGCATCTCCCATACTCTACTTCCCCCCCAGATCTTGCAGAGCAGCCACAGTGGAGCTTCATACTTCAGGTGGAGCTTCAGGTCCTCTTCAGCATAGCCATGCTGTGCAGCATTGTGGCTAAAATCACAAACACTGGTCCACATGACAGCCCAGGGGCCCCAGGTCTCTCTCACTCACTGGGGCCCCCAAACCACCATGCGATACCTAGAGGGAAGTGCGGGCAAGCCCTGGACCTCTCACCTCCAGTGAACTCACCCCACCACCTCTAAACTGAATGCCAACTGCAACAAACACAATTGCTAACTTCCAGTCAGAGCAATATCCTGCCTCTATCTGGCCAGCAGACGCTAGTCAGCCAATCAGGTGCACTGTCATACACCCTTTGCCTGCTGTACCATACCTAGCAGGAATTACATAGATTAGCATTCAGGTGGGAGGCTTCGGTTGGACGCAATCGTGAATTGCGTCGTTTACAGTACAGGGACGCCCCGTGTAGGCACATCTCCCACACGGTCCCCTCCCTAACCACTCACCTGTCAACCGCATCCTAGAAGCTGCAAAAAATAAATTTAAAATCACAAACACTGGTCCACATGACAGCCCAGGGGCCCCAGGTCTCTCTCACTCACTGGGGCCCCCAAACCACCATGCGACACCTAGAGGGAAGTGCGGGCAAGCCCTGGACCTCTCACCTCCAGGGAACTCACCCCACCACCTCTAAACTGAATGCCAACTGCAATAAATTTATTTTTTGCAGCTTCTACACTCACACAGACTTCGGCTCCCTGCACAGATGACTCACACAGACTTTGGCTCCCTACACAGATGACTCACACAGACTTTGGCTCCCTGCACAGATGACTCACACAGACTTTGGCTCCCTGCACAGATGACTCACACAGACTTTGGCTCCCTGCACAGATAACTCACACAGACTTTGGCTCCCTGCACAGACTCACAGAGACTTTGGATCCCTGCACGTTGCATTGTTTAGACCTCACCAGAGGTGTCGGTAACTTGTTAAGACCTAACCAGAGGTGTCGGTAATTATCATCTGGCTTACCGCTTGTTGAAGGCTTTATGAATTGACATTTGCTGACAATTTACTGACATGTGTCAGCCAAGTCGGTAATTTTCCTCACTGCTCGGTAATGGGACCAAGGGAAAGGTTTGTGAATTTTTTGGGATCCCCATCAAAGTTCCCCTGGGGGGGAGGTCCCATGAATTGTAGTTACCAGGGCTGTGGAGTCAAGGAGTTTAACTACCTAGCAACCGCATCACGCCAATGGGCGTGAACGCGGCGGCAGCCCCAGGACCACCTAACGCCAATTGGCGTCAAGTCCTGGGGCTGCAGTTTCCCAGGGTACGGCCGCGTGCATGCGCGATTGTTCCCTGTTGATTCACGGAACGGAGTTCGGTGAATAGCCTGCTAGCCGCGGATCGCGGCTAGCAGGCTGCTTGTAAACTTAAGGGGAAAGAAATCCCCTTTGTTTACAAGCGTACAGCACAGCCGGGGGCCGCAGCGCTGTATGAGATCGGCGATCCCCGGCCTCTGATTGGCCAGGGAGCGCCGGCCTCTCATAGGCTGATGCCTATAAGAGGCGGAACAGGATGGATCGCCGTCCTGTTCCAATTCACACACCGGAAGGGAGGAGGGAAGGGGAGGGAGGGAGGGGAGATCGAGAGCCTCATAGAGAAAGGAAAATAAAAAAAATAAACGGCCACAGCGATCGGACCCCCTTAGGGACAAAAAAAGGAGGTGAGTCTGATCGCTGGACACCTAAGCTGGGCTGTACAGGAGGCTGAAAAGCCTGCACAGCCCAGTGCTGCACACAACGGCCTGGTCGTTAGGGGGGGTTACCACTGCGGTCGTCAAGTGGTTAAGCAATTTTGGGTACCTGGAGTCAAACTGAGGAGTCAGGAGTCGGATAATTTTTATACCAACTCCACAGCCTTGGTAAGTATAAAGGTGGCTTCTAACGATTCAATTTCTAGCGAAAAAACATTAGAGCGATCAGATAATTCTGATCGGAAGCAAAATCGTTCACTACACCATCAACGAACCAATCTTTGCTTCCTATCTATCACAACCAGCAAGAAAATCCAAATTTTGGTTTGACCAAAATCCAATCGTACATCTATTTCTATAATCGTTTGTAATTGATTGTGCCATCAACGGAGATTATTTACAAACAATCCGATCAGAATTTCTGATCGCTCAAACGAATTTTCGCTAGAAATTGGACCGTTAGTGGCCACCTTTAGACTAGTGTTGGGCGAACACCTAGATGTTCGGGTTCGCGAACGTTCACCGAACATCGCCGCGATGTTCGGGTGTTCGCGCCGAACTCCGAACATAATGGAAGTCAATGGGGACCCGAACTTTCGTGCTTTGTAAAGCTTCCTTACATGCTACATACCCCAAATTTGCAGGGTATGTGCACCTTGGGAGTGGGTACAAGAGGAAAAAAAATATTTGAAAAAGAGCTTATAGTTTTTGAGAAAATTGATTGTAAAGTTTCAAAGGAAAAACTGTCTTTTAAATGTGGAAAATGTCATGTTTCTTTGTACAGGTAACATGCTTTTTGTCGCCATGCAGTCATAAATGTAATACAGAGAAGAGGTTCCAGGAAAAGGGACCGGTAACGCTAACCCAGCACAAGCAGCAGAACACGTGATGGAACAGGAGGAGGCGCAGGAGAAGGCCACGCTTTTTGAGACACAGCATCCCAGGCCTTGCATGAGGACAAATAGCGTGCGGATATAGCAATGCTTTTTGCCGCCATGCAGTCATAAATGTAATAAAGATGAGAGGTTCAATAAACAGGGACCGGAAACGCTAACCCAGCAGCAGCAGCAGCAGCAGCACACGTGATGGAACAGGAGGAGGCGCAGGAGGAGAAGGCCACGCTTTTTGAGACACAACATCCCAGGCCTTGCATGAGGACAAATAGCGTGCGGATATAGCAATGCTTTTTTCCGCCATGCAGTCATAAATGTAATAAAGATGAGAGGTTCAATAAACAGGGACCGGAAACGCTAACCCAGCAGCAACAGCACACGTGATGGAACAGGAGGAGGCGCATGAGGAGAAGGCCACGCTTTTTGAGACACAGCATCCCAGGCCTTGCATGAGGACAAATAGCGTGCGGATATAGCAATGCTTTTTGCCGCCATGCAGTCATAAATGTAATAAAGATGAGAGGTTCAATAAACAGGGACCGGAAACGCTAACCCAGCAGCAGCAGCAGCAGCACACGTGATGGAACAGGAGGAGGCGCAGGAGGAGAAGGCCATGCTTTTTGAGACACAGCATCCCAGGCCTTGCATGAGGACAAATAGCGTGCGGATATAGCAATGCTTTTTTCCGCCATGCAGTCATAAATGTAATACAGATAAGAGGTTCAATAAACAGGGACCGGAAACGCTAACCCATCACAGATGGTCATTGTTCATGTTACTTGGTTGGGGTCCAGGAGTGTTGCGTAGTCGTTTCCAATCCAGGATTGATTAATTTTAATTTGAGTCAGACGGTCTGCATTTTCTGTGGAGAGGCGGATACGCCGATCTGTGACGATGCCTCCGGCAGCACTGAAACAGCGTTCCGACATAACGCTGGCTGCCGGGCAAGCCAGCACCTCTATTGCGTACATTGCCAGTTCGTGCCAGGTGTCTAGCTTCGATACCCAATAGTTGAAGGGTGCAGATGGATTGTTCAACACAGCTACGCCACCTGACATGTAGTCCTTGACCATCTTCTCCAGGCGATCGGTGTTGGAGGTGGATCTGCACGCTTGCTGTTCTGTGGGCTGCTGCTGCATGGGTGTCATAAAATTTTCCCACTCCAAGGACACTGCCGATACCATTCCCTTTTGGGCACTAGCTGCGGCTTGTGTTTTTTGCTGCCCTCCTGGTCGTCCTGGGTTTGCGGAAGTCAGTCTGTCGGCGTACAACTGGCTAGAGGAGGGGGAGGATGTCAATCTCCTCTCTAAAGTCTCCACAAGGGCCTGCTGGTATTCTTCCATTTTGACCTGTCTGACTCTTTCTTCAAGCAGTTTTGGAACATTGTGTTTGTACCGTGGATCCAGAAGGGTATAAACCCAGTAATTGGTGTTGTCCAGAATGCGCACAATGCGTGGGTCGCGTTCAATGCAGTCTAGCATGAATTGAGCCATGTGTGCCAGAGTCCTGCCAGAATCCTCATCATCCTCTTGTGAGCGTTGTGATAGTTGTGGTGATGCATCATAGTCGTCACCTTCTTCCTGGTCTGCTTCTGCTGACCATTCGCGCTGAATTGTGGAAGTCCAACGTGCACCGCTCTGGCCCTCGTCAGTGGTGGCAGGAAATTCCTGCTTCAACTCCAGCTGTTCCTCCTCGTCTTCTTCATCATAGCTGCTGGGGCCAGCGTTTCCTGATGCGGATGGCCTGATGTTGGTGCCATCACGCTGATCGTTTTCTCCTTCAGATTCCCCCAGTTGCATCATGACAGCTGTTTCCTTGATTTTCAACATTGACCTCTTCAGTAAACACAGCAGTGGTATGGTAATGCTGACTGAAGAGTTGTCACTGCTCACAAGCAACGTGGATTGCTCAAAATTTTGGAGGACTTGGCAGAGGTCCAACATGTTGGCCCAATCGGATCCACAGAAGCTTGGCAGCTGTCCGGATGCGCCTCGGTACTGCGCCGTCATGTACTGGACCACTGCACTCTTCTGCTCGCAAAAGCAGGCTAGCATGTGCAGCGTAGAATTCCAGCACGTAGGGACATCACACAGCAAGCGATGGTGGGGGAGATTGAAGCGCTCCTGCATCTTGGCGAGTGCCCCCGAAGCAGTACTGGAATTTCTGCAATGTTTGGCCACTCGTCGCATCTTCAACAGAAGATCGGCCACGCCTGGGTATGTCCTCAGGAACCGCTGAACTACTAGGTTCATCACGTGCGCCAGGCAAGGGATGTGTGTCAGCTTAGCCAACCTTAAAGCGCGAATGAGATTACTCCCATTATCACACACAACCATGCCCGGTTTCAGGTCCAGCGGTGCCAGCCACAAATCCGTCTGTTCCTTTATTCCCCTCCAAATTTCCTCCCCTGTGTGCTGCTTATCCCCAAGGCAGATCAGCTTCAGCAACGCTTGCTGACGCATGCCAACAGCTGTGCTGCACTGCTTCCACGATCCTACTGCTGCTGGGTTAGCGTTTCCGGATGAGGTACAGCTTTGAGATGCGTTGGAGGAGAAGGAGTCAGAGAGGTAGGTGCTGCTGTTGTTATCCAGTGGGAGGGACGGCGGTGCAGCTGTTTGCGGCGTGGGCAACACCCACGCCGTAGCAGGTGAGGAATCGCTGCCAGGCTCCACAAGGTTCACCCAGTGCGCCGTAAGGGAGATGTATCGACCCTGGCCGAACGCACTCGTCCAGGTGTCAGTGGTGAGGTGAACCTTGCAGGCAACGGCATTCTTCAAGCTTCGGGTTATTTTGCTGACCACGTGCTCATGCAACTCAAGCACTGCAGAGCGCGCAAAGTGGTAGCGGCTGGGAACCACGTAACGTGGGATGGCCACTGACATCATGCCCTTGAAGCTGTTTGTCTCCACCACTCGATATGGCAGCATTTCGCAGGCCAGAAGCTTGGCTATGCTGGCTGTTACTGCCACGGCCCGGGGGTCATTTGCTGGTTTTTTTCTCTTGCGATCAAACATCTCCGAGACAGACAACTGAATCGTAGGGCTGCACACTGAAGGGCTGTTGGTTGTTTTGTTTGATGAACACTGGGAGACCTCAAGAGCACTACTCCGGAAAGTGACAGTGTCAGCGTCTGATGTTTGTGAATGTTGTGAACCACGCAATGGCTGGGCTACTGCTGCTGCTGAGGCGGGTCTGGTGGTGAGTCTGGTGACCCCAAGGGAGGCAGTGTTGCTGGTACCCTGTCCTGCCGCGTTTGCCCACAGAGTGGGATGTTTGGATAGCATGTGGCGGCTCATGCTGGTGGTGGAGAGGTTGTTAATACTTTTCCCCCTGCTCAGGCGGGTCTTGCACACCTTGCAAATCGCCATAGTACCATCCTTAGTGCAGTCTTCAAAGAAAGCCCAGACTTTGGAGCACCTGCCTTGCTGGCGATTTCTGTTTGCGCCTCTTTTGCCTCTCACTTGAACTTCCACGCTTGTGGTGCCTGAAATTGCGCGCCGCCTACCTTGTGGCACAAGGCGAACTCGTGCAGCAGTGGGTTCTTCAACAGACTCATCTGTGCTGCTGCTACGACGGCGATTTTCTCGTTCACAAACAAAATCTGGGTCTATGTCCACATTGTCCATACCCTCCTCTTCCATCTCCTGAAACTCGTCATATGTCATTGTGGGGGGCCGCTGCCGTGGAGTAGAGCTCCCCAGAACAACCTCTGCGCAGCTCACTCCAACGTCGTCTTCCAGATCTTGTCGGCCGACCTCCTGCAATTGCAACCCCTCCTGCCCAACTTGCTCTGGGATTTGGGTTTCCGAGTCCTCCTCGGACTCGCCTTGTATTTCAGTGCGCGGTGCATTTCCCACAGTTAATGGTTGTGAATCCGGGCACAACATTTCTGGCTGTTCCTCCATTGACCTTTGAAAGGTGGAAGTTTGTTGGGCTGGGAATAGCTCCTGCGAATACCCCATTGTGTCCTGAGGTAATTCATCGGACTGGTTATCTGGCAGTTGTGTGCATGGTGTCGCCGCCGGTTGTGTCAGCTTTGTGCCCACTGGCTCCTTGTAACTGGCTGAGGACTCGGACCTCGTGCGTGATGTGCTGGTGCTGCTTAACCCACTGCTGGACGCTTGAGAGGTCATCCAAGTAATTATCTGGTCCTGTTCTTTTGGATTTGTGAGGGTTGTTGTCCTGGACAACATGGGCGGTATTGAGTGGGTTTTCTTGGGTGCTCCCCTGTGGCCTGTACGTGAACCATCATGGGAAACACCTCTTCCCTTGCCCCTCCCTCTTTCACCGGATTTCTTCCTCATTTCACTTATCCTTAAAGTACACGCTGACTGGCAGCAGTACAGTGGCAGTACAGAAATGCTATACAGTGGTGGGTGAGCGGTGTACCACTATTCCCAGCAGCGACACAGAGCACAATGCTATACAGTGGCGGGTGAGCGGTGTACCACTATTCCCAGCAGCGACACAGAGCACAATGCTATACAGTGGCGGGTGAGCGGTGTACTACTGTTCCCAGCAGACACAGAGTGGCAGTAAACACAATGCTATATAGTGTGGCTGAGCAAGGTACACAGAGTGGCAGTAAACACAATGCTATATAGTGTGGCTGAGTGAGCGGTATACTACTATTCCCAGCAGACACAGAGTGGCAGTAAACACAATGCTATATAGTGTGGCTGAGCGAGGTACACAGAGTGGCAGTAAACACAATGCTATATAGTGTGGCTGAGCGAGCGGTGTACTACTATTCCCAGCAGACACAGAGTGGCAGTAAACAGAATGCTATATAGTGTGGCTGAGCGAGGTACACAAAGTGGCAGTAAACAGAATGCTATATAGTGTGGCTGAGCGAGGTACACAGAGTGGCAGTAAACACAATGCTATATAGTGTGGCTGAGCGAGCGGTGTACTACTATTCCCAGCAGACACAGAGTGGCAGTAAACAGAATGCTATATAGTGTGGCTGAGCGAGGTACACAGAGTGGCAGTAAACAGAATGCTATATAGTGTGGCTGAGCGAGGTACACAGAGTGGCAGTAAACACAATGCTATATAGTGTGGCTGAGCGAGCGGTGTACTACTATTCCCAGCAGACACAGAGTGGCAGTAAACAGAATGCTATATAGTGTGGCTGAGCGAGGTACACAGAGTGGCAGTAAACAGAATGCTATATAGTGTGGCTGAGCGAGCAGTGTACTACTATTCCCAGCAGACACAGAGTGGCAGTAAACAGAATGCTATATAGTGTGGCTGAGCGAGGTACACAGAGTGGCAGTAAACAGAATGCTACATAGTGTGGCTGAGCGAGTGGTGTACTACTATTCCCAGCAGACACAGGGAACGGTTTGGCCGAACACCATCAGGTGTTCGGCCGAACTCGAACATCACCCGAACAGGGTGATGTTCTGCAGAACCCGAACAGTGGCGAACACTGTTCGCCCAACACTACTTTAGACTAAGGAGTCGGAGTCAGAGCAATTTTGGGTACCTGAAGTCAGAGGTTTCATAAACTGAGGAGTCGGTGTCCGATGATTTTTGTACCGACTTCACATCCCTGGTAGTTACAACACTGGTAGGATGTACTATCCAGAGGCTACCCACTACAGAGGTAAGTATCTAATTATCCCCCCCTCCCCCCTTTCTCAATTTTTTTCACTTCAGGTATGCTTTTAGGTTTGCTTTGAGGTATGGCTTCACTGCTTCTTAACATTTGTTTTCTTTTTTTGGTGGTAAAAAGTCACACATATGTAAAGGAGAGTAACCAAGCAGCTCAGGGTGACCCAAACCACCAGGAATGTATAGGGGGGGGGGGGGGGGGGGGGGGGATAAAAGAGACAGAAAAGCCCTCCTACTAATAAGCAATGCTTGGGGAAATTTGCCTTCTTAAAACAGAAGGAAATTTGCAATAATTCAGCTATATAAGTGAACATTTGTGGTTACCCACAATGCACCACTACTGAATATGCAAATTATCCCTTATCGCCCCAGTAAGCAAGGCAAGCATCCAGAATTGCTGGTGTCTAGCAAGCCTATAGCTTTAAATATTACACAGCCACACCAACCCCACATGTAGACAGCCTGTTTCGGGCTTTTGGCCCTCATCAGTACATGGCAGGGATTTATATGGTTGTATGGGATAGGGCTTGTTAAACATATGTAAAGGAGACGTTTAACTGCAGGAATCCAAGCAAAAACAACATAGCATGTGGGAAAACAACATAAGCTGCTGTGACCCAGGGCAGTAAAGCTTCAACTACTACTACTACTACTACTCAATAAGCTGGCATATTTTCAACTCCCCATCCTATATACTCAGTGTTCTCCCCAGGCTCGTTCAGCCGGGTTCTCCAATTAACTAATTTTGGTGAGCATCCGCCTGTCAACTGCTCCCTTCCTCATCCACCTCCTATGCTGTAAGCAGAGTGGCGCCGGCCATGCATTCCCCCCTCACACCCCACCCAGCTTCTTTTTCACGTCACCTGGCTGCAAAAAAAAAATTCTGGGGTAGAACGCCAATCCTAATTAATACTAATATTAATTTTAAGCAGTATATTGGAAGCTAAACCATCTGTAGCCTTGAGGGCGTCTGTACAAGTGGCCTATGGAAAGATGGAATTCCTGGCTTGGTAGGAGGTGATAACACTTGAATACTAATATCAGAGTGTCAGAACAATGAGTCATCAGATAACCATGGGGTACTAGTCTCAGCACTGATATTTAGCTTGACAATGGATCCTGCATAAACATGAATGAATCTGGTAACAGGACTGCCATTGTGTGATGCTGAGCACACTGGGGGTTGCGTATTCTTCAGTGTTACAGCTGTACGTTAGTTTTCTAGGAGGCTAAAGATGACGGCTTGCCAGCTACAGAAATTATTTCAACGTAAGGGTGCATTCCCACGTGCACGTTACATCACGTAATGTAAACTAACGGCCCATATACTGCTATGTGAGTTTTTTAAACCGCACAACGTGCTGCTTAATTTTCAAAAACGCATGTAAAATGCACGTTTATCAATGAGACGCAGGGGAATGCGTTTTTTTATGCTACTTTTATTTAATTGAGAATTGAAAATAATAAAAACACAAACGAACACAAAAACCCAGCAAAATATGAAAAACGCACAGCGCAGAAAATACACTTGTTTTCTGCACTGCCTAGTGTGCTCCCAAGACCCAGCCTCACAGGCAGAGGGCGATTTTTTTGCGTTCTCGCGATTTTCACTATGTTGTGCTCAAACGAAACGCAGGGAAAAAATGCAGCAGAATTACGATTGCCTTTTTAGCAAATCGGAAGCGCATTCAGTATGAATGCATTCCCCCAATTTCAATTGTAACTTTGCAGTACTTGCATTTGGAAAATCGCAAGCCTCAAACGGAATGGAGCCGGTATGAAAGGGCCCATAGATTGAAACTTGAATCAAAGGGATAAATCAGTTAAGAAGCCAGGGTGATTTCGCCCTACACACCCTTATGGGGTAACCTCCATCTAGAGCAGTTTTTGTCAATCTCGGATCCCTCTCTTTGGGCTGGTTTCGGCATTAAACATCTGCAGCTCATAGCTCCATGAGGCATTCTGTTACAATTCAATGAGGTTACAGCTACGTACAGCCTAAATTACAATGTTCTTTTGCTTTCTACAACTCAGGCAAGCTCAATTCCAGAGTGACCCCATGTCTATTGGCTCAGATGACTTGGAGTCGCTTTACGTCCTAGAGAAGGTGGACAAACCACTATCCGCCACATATGATTGTTTGATTATTTGTTACGAGACAGGGGTGGGTAAATAGACAAATGTTTAGATGGCTGGTGGGCTGAAGTCCCAGACCTGGATTCTGAGGATCTTGAGACCTCTATTTCCACCCTCCAGTCGGATCTGGTATCTGCTAGGGACAGACTGGTTAGGCAGGTTCACACTAGTTTTAAAAACATATCCGTGGGATACATTTTTAAAGCTCTGCAAAATCACAGGAAGCGGATCCTGTTAAAAATTAGACTCACTTCCCCTCGTGCAGAAGCACGGATCGCACACGGATCCGTGTTGCACGGAAAGAAAACGTAACGGAGAGTCCGGATTTGACACTTTTTCCCGGACTGGAAATTGTGTCCAATGCAAGCCTATGAGTAAGGACACTGTCCGCTCTCACTAGACTAGTTGCCGCATCTGCGTTACCCATTTCAGCCGCATCCCATCGCGACGTTGTACTCAAGCGTCCCGCTGTCCATCATCGCCGATCGGTCCATTCTGAGTAGCCCTGAAGCAAACAGAAGTATGGGGATCCACCATTGGGGTGCAATAGACCAATGAGAATCCTCAGCAAGAGAGAGGGTTTTAATTGGTTCATGTTGAACCAATGAAAATTCTCCCTGTTGCTGGGCAGAATTGGCCTGTTGCAGCCTATGGAGAGCCACGCTTCTGCTGGCCTCCAGGGTGTGGAATTGACCGAGTGGCGGGACGAGCGGTGGGACAGGTGAGATGACGCGTACGTACTGATGCGTTTGATGCGTGGACACGGAACATGCCCTACATCCAGATCAGATCCGTGTGAGGCTCTCTGCACACTGCATGCGATTCCGATTTTTTATTGTTTTTACATGCGATTCCGATTTTTATTTGTTACAGCATGCTGCATTTTTCTGTTGATAGAATTCAGGGAAAATCTGAATTGCAAATCAGATTTGCAGTGTGCAGGGAGCCTCAAACGGATCAGTTTTTCAGAAAACTGATCCGTTTGACATGGATCCAATCTGGAACCAGACAAGTGTGGATCGAGATTCATACCCTGAATTGTCAGATTAGACATACTCTTGGCTTTGATGCCAGGCACCTTTTTCTCAGAGTCCAGAGGGTGTCAATCCCCACTTTACTCTCCCCTTCCTTAACTTACTCTTTTCTCCTCTTCCAACCTTTTTTCTTTCCTATATCTTTCTTTCATTTTTCTTTCTGCTTCCCCATCTCTCTTTCTTTTAAGCCGGCCATATAATGGTTGTTCAGATAAATATATATTGGTTTGGAAAATATAAAAATGGAGTGCCTCTTTTTAGGTCTCGTTCTTCCTCATGATATTTCTCTTTTAATATATTAAGAAACCATTTGTTAATTTACTTCTGTACAATACATCTGCTGTCTGCACTTTAAAGGTGCTCATTAACAGTATAACTTTTCACTAAATGCAATCTTTCGATGCAATTTTTACGATCGAAAATAATCGAAAGGTAATTATTGATCCTTATCAACTGCCTTCATAAACAGCAAATTTTCTATACAGTTTGATCATTAAAATCGCATCAAGGATTGCATTTGGTGAAAAAATTGTACTGTTAATAGGCACCTTGTGTCAGTGGCATAGCTAAGGAGCTTTAGGACTCATTACAAATTTAATTGGGACCCCCCCCCCCAAGCACTTAATACATAACAATTGATACGGCGCACCAAAGCCTGCCAATGGCAACTACAGTGCATGAGGTGCAAAAAGGGAATGGGAGCAGTATTACCACTATTCAAAATATCTGTAGAAGTGATTATCATGAGCACAGGACCAATAGAGAGCTAATACTGCAGTTGAGTGAGGGCCCCTCTGGCTCAAGGGCCCCAATGCGGTCACAACCTCTGCACCCCCCATTGCTACGCCCCTGACTTGATACCTCATCTGGATCCGATTATATTTGCTGCATCAGGGCTGGAACCCAAAAGAGCGCTTTTCAGAGCATTTAGGGAGCGCTTGAAAACGCTAGCGATTTCCAAAAACGCTCAGCTAATGTTAACGGATGTGCCAACTTCCACTGGAGCGTTTGCGAATCCCAAAATCGCAAGAGCAGGACATGCAGCATTTTGTTAGTGTTTCAATGTAAAGTATATAATCACTGGCGTAATCGCTCATCAAAACCTGCACGGAGCAATTTTGCTAGCGTTTTAAAGTTAATGTACACTGTAACAAAATTAAAAATCAATGAAAGGACCAATCAGACTTTAAAACGCTAATCGCTACACAACCGCTGGCAAATTGATTACACTTTCTAAAATCGCTCCCTAAAACGGTCATGAAATCGCTTACAAACTGCTCATACAAAACGCTAGTGATTGCGATTAGCGATAGCGTTTTGTAGTGGGTTCCAGGCCTCACTGGTCATTTTGATATGCATCAGTCACACTCTCCTCTCAACCATGTAGGTTTATTCCTTTTTTAATGTGACTAATAAAGTTTCATTGTTTAAAAAAGGGATAAATCAAGGCTCGGTTACTCTCTCTGCACGTTATAGAAAAAGTTTCCTAAACATGGCGCATTTTCTCTCCTCACAATTCAGACACAGCAGCCTTTATGATTTATGGTACAATCACACTGTGCGATATCAGTAGCCACTAGCCTATAAAGTATTATATTGGCCTCATTAGGAAGTAACTGGCTTGTGGATAGAGGTGTGCGGCCTCCTGCGGTGGAGAGAGCAGATCCATGTGAATAGGGCATCCTGTGTCCCCGTCTGCAGGTTGCTGGGAGGAGGGTGTGTCGCTGCTGCTGGCTGCTCTCCCCCCTCCGGAGTAGGAAGTGATTACACTCCGGGGATCTCTCCTGCCAGCAGAGCCGGTGGCACTAGCTGTGATCTCCCTCCCAGCAGACTGATGCCAGCTCTCTGTGCGCAGCCAATCAATCAGGCCCTCTGTCAGCAAGAGGGCAACAGAGGCCAAATGGCTTCCCTACCTGACAACCTCACCCTGAGCCATGACAACATCACAGGCATTGCCACTTTGTGGAATGGCTCTCACAAGGTAAGTGACAAACGGCCTACTTATCACTACACTGCTGTTGTCTTCATGATGGTTTCCTCTGTTGTCTTCATGATGGTTTCCTCTGTACGGAAAAACTTTGCAGCTGCTCGTAAAACTTCTGCAGTTCTGCTACTGCATTTTACATTTCGTGTGTTGTTCTCATCACTTTTAATTTTGCATTAAATTGTATGGAGATGGTATTGAATAGAGATGAGGGAGGATGAGCCAAAGATCAGGTGACTTGGCAGCCAATCGACCATCCGATTGGATTATTTTAATAGAATCGGATGAAAATTGGTGCCGCCAAGTGCATGCCCGACCAGCAATGCGATCAATTTCAGGACGAAATTGATTGCATAAATTGATTGTGCATGCTGCAAGATGGGCCGACTTGCTTGATCGGGTGCGCGGCGGTAACTGCGTGCAATTTTGGGACGAACGAGATGAAACAACTGACGCTGTCCCCTGTTGAGTATGAAAAATAGAGTGCACTTGGAGCCTGCGGGGACAAGCAGGGTTCGCGGACAGGTAATCTATAACCTGCACTGGGCACCAAGGGGAAAATTAAAGGGAAAGGGGCGGTGAGGTGGTGATATGCGGCTCACAAGGCCGATTCCGGATCGATTTCAGCATTAAAATTGATCAGAAATCAGCATGTGGTGTATGGGCGCCAACAGATCTCTCTCTAATCAGATTTGATTACAGATAAATTTGTCTCTTGGTCGAATCTGCCCATCATCGCTAGATGTATGGCTAGCTTTAGAATTTAACATTTTGTTAGATTATTGATCTGTAGGAATCTGGGCCAGAGCTGATCAGATTCTGGGGAAAATTTCGTTATGCTGGGAACACGCAATGCAATTTCTCATCTGATCGACGGGTAATCTGACAGGAGGTTGTATTGTGTGTAAGTCCCAACTGCTCCTGATTGGTAAAGGGATACATTTTCTGATTATAACTTAGCAAAATTGACCGTTTTATCGATCAGAAACAGATCGGACAGGCTAGCAATGATCATCCAATTCCCATCGATTGGATCAGACGTTGCATCGTGTGTTCCCAGCATCAGTAAGCTCATGGCTAGTCAACCATTTGCTCCCAGAATCAAATTAGCCTTGTGCAAAGTTGTGCACCTAACGCTGCCCATACACGTATCAATATTTCGGATTGATTTCTGGACGATTTGACCACCGATTGAATCTACCAGTCATCTATTATCCCAACAATTCCAATCGATTCGCTTTTGATGAATCTTTTTATCTATTAAAAGTCTGATCAGACGGATATTATCTCTGCCCAGGTGAGCGTGGCAGGAGAAATGAGAGGGGGAATGATTGCCCATAGCATTGGACTGCATCGAGCAATACGATGCTTGTGGTTTGATCAATGCTTGATAGATTTCTGCTGAAAATTAAGAAATTGCATGTAGCGTAGGAATAAATCACTAATCGACTTCCAATTGGAGAGGGGTCAGCTGGGCATATCAATCTGTGTATAGCGCATTCATTTAATTGTAGAAAGATTAGCCGTGGATCCCCTCGTGCATACTAGGCCAAACTCCAGTGACTGTGAGTCAAACTCCAGATCACATCTGCAGAGATAAGCTTTAGGGCAATTTTAAGCCCCATCTACACGATACGATTCTTTGTGTGATTCGATCACGATTCTATTTATGATCTGATTAAATCGGACATGTCCAATCGGGATTCGATTCGTCATTTCAAAACAATGGCAAATCGAATTGAATCGAATCCCTATCGGACATGTCGGATTTAATTGGATTGTAAATAGAATTGTAATCAAATCGCACAAAGAATCGTATCGTGTAGATGGGGCTTTAGACCTGTGGCGAGCTGTTCAATGCTTCACCCCATCGCACAGCAACGCCAAAAAAGCGATTCATCTGACCCAGCGGCAGAGTCGTATGCATAGCGCCTCCACCCCAGGGTTATCGTCGCCCAGTGACATACTCCTTGCCGGACTGAAAGTACTTCCTTGGGATTCCCAGCTCCCCCGTTGTATTTGCATCTTTCCATGTATACGCACGCTGACGCCAACAAATTTTACATTTCTGCGCTGCCCTTATACCATGCATTTTGTCGTTACGGAAGGTCAGTGGCAGTTTGGAAACTTCTGGCGTAGCTCGACGCAACGGGCTAAGTGTACTTTCTTTGCTGTTGCGTTAGGCCTCGTTTACATCTACATAGTGCAGAACTCTGTGCGATCAGAATGCAACGCATACGATCGCACGCCATCTGCGCCGCTACCCACTGCAGATCCCATCCATTGACAGTGATGGGTCGGTCAAAATGCAGACAGCCGTACGCAAGCGCATTGTACTGCTGCGCAGCGCAGTAGATGTGAACGGCCGAAGAGCTGTCTATGCCCTTCTCCCATTCTTGCGCGTCACCATGTCATACGCGCTTCCAGATGAGCACGGAAGCAGTATGATGTGAATGAGGCTCCTGTGCGCAACACACAAAAAAGTATAAATGTGGCCTCAAATTCAATGTTACCTGAATTGGTTTGCTGCAGGGGACTAGAATTAGAAGATGAATAGGGCTAATCAGATTCTGAAAACAAATGATTAATTATCAGGCAACTTGTTTAATTGAGGGATTAAAGAGTCAGGTCATTAATCATTAGGTAAGCAAGGAAAAAAGTGGCAATTCCATTTTAGGTTACATCTCTCATTGTATGATGGCGTGCACATTAGGTTCTCTAGTCAGTGTACAGTATCCACTCTTGATAAGGAATTTTGTGACGCCTGTCAGACTTTGGCACAGATGTCTTGATTATTTTGGCAGAATCTGGCCTACTACTCCTTATCAATGTTGTGCAGTTTATCAAAATTGTATGGACTAGTGGTTGTTTTTATTGGCTGCCATGGCTGGGTTGGAGGGATGAGGGAGGTTAAGGGCTCTTTTCCACTATTCTGATCGCGTTTCAATTTCCACCATGCGATTGCGATTGAGCTACTATACTCATTATAGTCCAGCTCATCGCATACAAAACGCGGCAGGACGACGATTGCGCTTTGACCAAAATCGCATCGCAATTGGATCGCACTAATGGAAATTGCTGCTGCAGTTTCCATTAGTTTAATGTACCTTGCGATTTGCGATCAGAAGCAAATCGCAAATCGCAGGCTAGTGGAAAAAGGCCCTAAGTGCAGCATTAGGTGGACATAAAATTGCTAACAATCCAAAATGATTGGGGAGTAAACGGTCATTTGCTGAGAAGGCCCAATCACATAGCAGACTGAGGCATGCTCATATACATGTATATGGTACATCAGCATCTGGGGGACCATTATAGCTTCTGGCATGTATCTATATCTTGGACCTTAAAGGCCAGTACTCACTAGGTGATGTTTCCAACAATTTTTCCGACCGGTGTTTTTTTGAGCGATCATTTCTACAATTTCACGACGTGGGTACATGCATGTGATTACATGAATGACATTTGGCGACACGCGACAATAACGACTGTCATGTCGGATCGAATCTCTTTTTCTCAGATAAGTTTTTTTTTTTTTTTTTTAATTGTTTTATATAAACAACACAATACATGTACATGACAATCATATACAGTACATATCATAACAGCAACAACAAGATTTATTAGGGTGCGGTTAGGCCGCCAAAACATTCCTATACCACACCTGCCCCCCCCACTCTCCCCTCTCTCGTGGTCTCACACCGCACCCCACCAATCATTCAAGAGAAACTAGCTCGTAGCAGCAGCTCACTTGCGGATCGAATCTTTAAAGTGAACCAGACACGAAGCAACTTCATGTATTTTACCATATATATCAGTGGGAACGTTAGAGAAAACACCTACCTTGCTCTTTGCTTCATCCTTCACTGCTCAGCCTGCTTCCTATCAGTCCTGATGAAATCCCAGACTGAGCATTCAGTCTGGCTTTGCTCAGGAATCATTAAAGCGGAGTCATTATAGAAGAGCCAGAAGGGGGCAGGCTTGTGCTTGAAAAGACATCAGAGAAGACAGACTCCGCTATAAGGATTCCTGAGCAAAGCCAGACTGAATGCACAGTCGGGGATTTTATCAGGGCTGATTAGAAGCAGGCTGGGCAGTGAAGGATGAAACAGAAAGCAGGGTAGGCGTTTTCTCTAATGTTCCCACTGATATATATGGTAAAATACATGAGGGTGATTTGTCTCTGGTTTACTTTAAGATCCCCGATGACTCCTGCGCAAAGTGCGACGATCGTTTGAATGCTCTGGCAGGGAGATGGATCGAGGGACGCTCATTGTCAGGGGACGTTGCAGTGATCAATCTTCCTGTGTCTTTAGTTGGTGAGTATTCAGCTTTACATCCCAGTACGGAGGTGTTTTTTTTTTTTTTTTATCTAGTTGATGGTTGTGCAGCTTTGTGCTGCATTGATCAGTCATGGCGATATTCATCTTTTTACCTGATCAAGGACACATTAGGCTGGATTCACATTTGCGTGTTGCATAAGGCCTGTAACCCACTAGAAAGCACAATCGCTAGTGTTTTGTGATAGCGTTTTGCAAGCGATTTTTGGGAGCAATTTCCCTGCTCTTTTACAATTCATTAGAATGGAAACGCTCCTAAAATGCTGCATGTTCTGCGGTCGCGATTTCCTTAATTGCAATCACTCTAGTGCACACATGTCAAACTCTGGCCCGTGGGACAAATCTGGCCATCTGAGCCATTCCATTTGGCCCTCAAGGGGTTTCCCCACTTTGCATTATGTTTGGCCCAGTCTAGACCACCAGGGAGGCTATATTGGAGGTGAAGCCCTAGATCACCAGGGAAGCCATATGGGGGAGGTAGAGGGAAAGCACTAAACACTAAGAAAGTGTATGTGGAGGGTGGGGGCCACTAGACACCAGGGAACTGTATAGGGGAGGGAGGACCACTAGACACCAGGGAACTATATAGGAGTAGGAGGGGGGGGGGGTGCAATTAGTCAACAGGGAACTTTATAAGGTAGCCAGTAGACAATGAGGTTGGTCCGCGACTAGGTCCCAGTGTTTCATTTCGGCCCACTTTGTATTTGAGTTTGACACCCCTGCTCTAGTGGAATCTGCCCCATCCATTTACATTGGCAGAGCGTTTAGGAAAATCGCTCCCTAAATGCTCAAAAAAAAAACTGGCATCAATGTGTGTGACTTGCAATCCAACAAAAGAGAGAAACAGGGCACCAATCCACCAAATCGGCAATCTATTCCACACTTACATCAGCACATATTCAGACAATGGGCTCTATTCATAAAAGGTTACCGCAAGTTTTCCGCTCAAAACAGCGGATTTTCCTGTCCATTTAGCAAAGTGGGCATTCATAAAAGCTGTTCCCGCATGAAAATCTACAATCCCCCAGCAGAGCGAGAAATTTCCGCCTTCTGCAGTGTTTTTCTAGATTTATCTAGAAAAAAGTAACAAAATGGCCATTCATAAAGATTAGAGGAAGCAGTATGTGGACGGGAAATACCGCTTCCTCGAAGCCTGCGGATTACATACAAGTGAATGGGACAGACCTCCCAGAGTGAGCAGCGCACGGAGGGACTCTGCCGGCTGAAGTGTTCCGACAGCTTACCGCCAGCCTTCAGTGGGAGATCTCCACACTTGCATCGAAGCTGGCTAGATTTTTATGAATGACCACCCAGAAGTAAATACCGCTGCGGTATTTTACCTCCAGGAGTTTTTTCGCCACAAATGTTTTATGAATAGAGCCCAATGTAGGGTTAACAGGCTCCTGTCTGACAGCTATTTTGCGGAACCGCTGATTCAGAGGCCATGAAAAGTAACTTGTGCTATCACTGGAGTGAAATAAATTGCTGACTTGGTGGATTGGTGCCCTGTTTCTCTCTTTTTGAAACTGAACATTTTTTTTTTTTTAAACTGAACATAAGGAAAAGAGTTTCACTTATGTGGGGCTTCGACCAGCCCCCTGCAGCTGTCCTGTGTCCGCTGCGTGCCAAACCGATCCTCTGTTCCCCCTCTGCGGCTTAGTTCATTAACTGCGCCTGCACGGCTCTGGCTGCGTGCATCCTCCTACGTGTTCACAACAGTGAGAGTGTCCTGCGCTGAACGAGGCTCTCTCTTACTGTGCCTGCGCAGGACGCTCTCGCTGACATGAACACGCACAAGGATGCGCGGTCACGGCTGCGCAGGCGCAGTGGATTGGTTTGGCTCTGCCTCTAACACAGGAGACTTGGGATTGACTTGGGGTTTTGGTTATTCCAGTACCTATTCAATGAGAAGACCTTGGGCAAGACTCCCTAACACTGCTACTGCCTATAGAGCGTGTGCTAGTGGCTGCAGCTCTGGTGCTTTGAGTCCGCCAGGAAAAAAGCATGATATAAATGTTATTTGTCTTGTTGTTTGCTAAAACACAGAGAACACACCACCTAACCGCCACTAGTGTATCCCTAAGCGCTGGGTAATATGTTGGCGCTTTATAAATACAATAAATAAATCCCTGCCTGTGCTTTTAGTGCCAACCTCCTCTCTGCTTACAAATGTGTGTGAACTGCAGTGGAGACTGGACATGGAAGTTTATTCAGAGCATGCATGCAGCGAGTTAGAATAATGTGATTACTTACAATTGCAGCACTGTGAACAGGCCCATAGAATTGTATGGGCAGTGAGTTGACATGCAGAATTGTTCTGTAATGCAACTAATTCACTGTGAACTATCCCTACAGTCTAGCAGGTTGTTTGTACACACATGCAACTATTCCGCCCAACTATCATCTAAACTTGGTCTGTTGGATGATTGTTGGCAAAAGACGTCCAACTGGCAAAAGACGTCCAACTGATATCAGGCGGTTTGCCCAATCGAACCAGAGGATCAACCTGCCCATCGATCGTGCAGGTTGGCCATGTGTGTACAGGAGGTTTGAACAACTTCTGTTTTTGAATGCAGACTTGTTGGTGCGTACGCAGTATTTATATATTTAGATGAGTTGGATGTTTAGTTGATCTGTGTGTGTGTGTGTGTACATACTTGTCGTGTAAACAAGTTGTGCGGTTGGTTTTGCATTAAGTTGCACGTGTGAGCCTTAAGGCTCATACACACGTCTAACATGTACACAACCACATGACCAACATGACAAACCACACAATCTGACGAACCACATGACCTGTATGTACACACGCCTAGACAACTAAATAACCAACTCAATTAACATACTGCGCACGCAAGAGAAATGATGGACTACACATTACAAACAAGTACAGGTCTTTCAAACAACTTGTACACACACACACACCAACTGCAGGATATCAGACCAACATAGATCCAACAGTTGGATTGATCAAACTTCCTGTTATCAGTTGCTCGTCAAGCTGTTTACACGCGTACTTATTATTATTATTATAGCGCCGACATATTACGCAGCGCTGTACAGTGTGTGTGTATATATATATATATATATCTTGTCACTAACTGTCCCTCAAAGGAGCTCACAATCTAATCCCTACCATTGCCATATGTCTACAGGATCTTCTCAAAAAATTAGCATATTGTGATCATTATTTTCTGTAATGTACTGATACACATTAGACTTTCATATATTTTAGATTCAAATACACACAACTGAAGTAGTTCAAGCCTTTTATTGTTTTAATATTGATGATTTTGGCATACAGCTCATGAAAACCCCAAATTCCTATCTCAAAAAATTAGCATATTTCATCCGACCAATAAAAGAAAAGTGTTTTTAAAACAAAAAAAGTCAACCTTCAAATAATTATGTTCAGTTATGCACTCAATACTTGGTTGGGAATCCTTTTGTAGAAATGACTGCTTCAATGCAGCGTGGCATGGAGGGAATCAGCCTGTTGCACTGCTTAGGTGTTATGGAGGCCCAGGATGCTTCGATAGCAGCCTTAAGCTCATCCAGAGTGTTGGGTCTTGCGTCTCTCGACCTTCTCTTCACAATATCCCACAGATTCTCTATGGGGTTAAGGTCAGGAGAGTTGGCAGGCAAATTGAGCACAGTAATACCATGGTCAGTAAACCATTTACCAGTGGTTTTGGCACTGTGAGCAGGTGCCAGGTCGTGCTGAAAAATGAGATCTTCATCTCCATAAAGCTTTTCAGCAGATGGAAGCATGAACCCACTTTTGAACCACAAACAGCGGCAGAAGCGCCTGACCTGGGCTACAGAGAAGCAGCACTGGACTGTTGCTCAGTGGTCCAAAGTACTTTTTTCAGATGAAAGCAACTTTTACATGTCATTCGGAAATCAAGGTGCCAGAGTGTGGAGGAAGACTGGGGAGAGGGAAATGCCAAAATGCCTGAAGTCCAGTGTCAAGTACCCACAGTCAGTCATGGTCTGGGGTGCCATGTCAGCTGCTGGTGTTGGTCCACTGTGTTTTAACAATTCAGCTAGCTATCAGGAGATTTTGGAGCAATTCATGCTTCCATCTGCTAAAAAGCTTTGTGGAGATTAAGATTTCATTTTCCAGCACGACCTAGCACCTGCTCACAGTGCCAAAACCACTGGTAAATGGTTTACTGACCATGGTATTACTGTACTCAATTGGCCTGCCAACTCTCCTGACCTGAGCCCCATAGAGAATCTGTGGGATATTGTGAAGAGAAAGTTGAGAGACGCAAGACCCAACACTCTGGATGAGCTTAAGGCCGCTATCGAAGCATCCTGGGCCTCCATAACACCTGAGCAGTGCCACAGGCTGATTGCCTCCATGCCACGCCGCATTGAAGCAGTCATTTCTGCAAAAGGATTTCCAACCAAGTATTGAGTGCTTAACTGAACATAATTATTTGAAGGTTGACTTTTTTTGTTTTAAAAACACTTTCCTTTTATTGGTCGGATGAAATATGCTAATTTTTTGAGATAGGAAATTTGGGTTTTCATGAGCTGTATGCCAAAATCATCAATATTAAAACAATAAAAGGCTTGAACTACTTCAGTTGTGTGTATTTGAATCTAAAATATATGAAAGTCTAATGTTTATCAATACATTACAGAAAATAATGAACCTTATCACAATATGCTAATTTTTTGAGAAGATCCTGTATATTATGTAGTGTAAGTACTATACACATGCCTGATTATCATCCAACAGACTAAAGTCAGATGATAATCAGGCAGCAGGTTGGTCCGTGTGTACTCTAAAGCAGCGTACACACGCCGGACTTTAGGCAACGACGGGTCCGTCGTAGCCTCCCGCTGGGTGGGCGTGCCAGCGACAGTCCGGCGTGTGTACGCTCTGTCGTCAGACTGATACGGCTGTTTCTGAGCGATCCGCCGGGCGGATCGCTCAGAAACAGCCGTATCAGTCTGACGACAGAGCGTACACACGCCGGACTGTCGCTGGCACGCCCACCCAACGGGAGGCAACGACGGACCCGTCGTTGCCTAAAGTCCGGCGTGTGTACGGACCTTTAGCTTCATTAGGCCTTGTACACGCAAGCAGATCACTGAGTAACCTTTTGAGACATCATTCCAATTGATAACGATTGGAGAAGAATGTCAAATCAATCTACATATTTATATAATGGCTCCTCCATTCAGGCTGGGAGAATTGTTTTTTTTTTTTTTCTGCCATGTGCACTTGTATGCTAGGTACACACAATACAATTTTCTGTTAGATTTACCTGCCAAATCTGTTTTTTTTTTTTTTTTTCTTTCTTTCTTGTCTGATCTTGCTGTGCAATTTTAAATCCCAATTTGCGTTTCGGTAAAATGAATGCGATTCAAAAAAGTGTGCTCCCTGCCTCAGTCTTTTTGTCTTCCCAATTCCCTGCCATGTTGTATTATTATGATGAGTCTATTGCGCGTGCACGCGGTGTGAAATGTGCATGACAAATCAGTATTTACTGCTATATAGGACTATAATGACTAATAAAATTACCATTTATAGATTGTTTATGATCAGTCAGTTGAAGAATTGACTTCATAGCAGACAATGCAATGATTTTTATTGTATTATTTGTCAATTGGTAGGGAATATTATCTTTGTGTTTACAGGGCCTCGTGGTCTAAGGCCTTGTTCACATCGTAAATCCCTCACTGCGCGTTAGGGATTTTTTTGTAAAGCGCTTTTCTAAGCGCTTTTGCAGGGCGATACGTTTTTTTCACTTCCTGATGTCAGTCAGGAGGTGAACTCTTTCACCCGGAAATGAATAAATATGGCTATTATTCATAAAGCATTACCGCATGGGGTAATGCAGAAAACAGCTGACTTTACCGAGCACTTAGCAAAATGTAAATTCATAAAAGCTGTTACTGCATGAAAAGCTCAAATGACCGAGCAGAGCGGTAAATTACCGCCTTGTGTGGTAATTATCTCAACACATGCCACTAAATGTCAATTCATAAAGATTAGAGCAGGCGGTATTGGGACGGAGAATACCGCTTGCTTGGAGGAGGCGATAAGCATGCGGATAACAGCAAAGTAGGCTGTGCAGGGAGCCCAAGTCTCTGCGAGTCTGTGCAGGGAGCCCAAGTCTCTGCGAGTCTGTGCAGGGAGCCCAAGTCTCTGCGAGTCTGTGCAGGGAGCCCAAGTCTCTGCGAGTCTGTGCAGGGAGCCCAAGTCTCTGCGAGGCTGTGCAGGGAGCCCAAGTCTCTGCGAGGCTGTGCAGGGAGCCCAAGTCTCTGCGAGGCTGTGCAGGGAGCCCAAGTCTCTGCGAGGCTGTGCAGGGAACCATAATTACAGCTTGTAACAAAAGAGACATAACGCTACACTTCTGCTGTACCGCTTAATGGGCTGCAGTAATTTACCCAACTTCAAAGGCAGCTGTGAAAATCTTTATGAATTAGCACACAAAGGTCTAAAATACCGAATGCGGTATTTTCCCGCCCAAATTTTTTTAACGAACACACTTTTATGAATGATAGCCAAAATATTTATTCATGAAAGCACTGGGGAAATCGCTATACAAAGCGCTTTTTCAAGTGCTTTGCGATTTCCCTATACCTTCCATTGAGGCAAATCGCCCGAAAATGCTACAGGCAGCGCTTTGGTGAGCAGATTGGAATCTAACCACTCAGATATGAACACTCTCATAGGAAATCATCGCACGAGAGCTTTTAGGGAGATTTTAAAAATCATTGCCACTTAAAAGAAAAACCTAAAATGCTCTAGGTGTGAACGACCCCTTGGAGCGATTTAGATTTTTTTTTTTTTTAAGCGCCGGCAAAGTGCTTCTGCAATGTTGCTCCATGTGAGTGTTCTCACGTGAGCGATGAGCTTTCTATCCAGTCGCAAACGGGGCTCCTGCACCATTTTCTCAGCGTTTACGATTCAATAGAAAGTATAGGGAAATCGCAAAGCGCTTGAATACATTGTATTTATTCATCTAAATAAAAACGCTTTCAAAATCTCTACATAAATCGCTCAGCGCTTGCGATAGCACTGGCGATTTATAATGTGAACAAGGCCTAAAAGTTCGTACACACATCAGAAGGAAGTAGTTCAAAACAAAGGATGGAAGACCCATTTGTGACAGACACGTCATGTAGAATATTTCTTGTTTGGACAGGAAGTAAGGGACATTCTCCTAACACGGCAGTAATAATACAGCGGTTCCAACTTGCCATGATCTCAAAATTTAAAATTTTATCTACTTCTGAGGCGGCAGTAGGCTAGTGCGCTGCTACTATCCGGCTGTGGGAAGCGGGTCACAGTGTGCGCTCTTCCCTGCTCAGCGCCTGACATGGACGCCGCCATAGACCTATTGTTATGTCTATGGTTGTGCAGCAGTGTAATTTGCGTGCCGTCGATCTCCGGACCCCGAATAACTTCTCCTTCCAAGATGCTATGAGATTTCGATTTTTCTATCGATCGAAACACTGCTGCTATCCACACTCATAGGGCTTGATTCACCAAACCGTGATAACTAATATCACGGTCGCGCTAGCATTTTTGTGTGCATAACCATTTTTGCGCGCAAACGTGTATTTTCACGTGAAAATGGCAGTTATGCGCATTATAATGTGCGCAATACGCTAGCGCGACCGTGATATCAGTTATCACGGTTTAGTGAATCAAGCCCATAGGGTGATACTGGATTAGTGCTTTGCTGTGAGCTTGCTGACCTCCAGCAATCGCCTGTTGTCCTCAGTGTGAGCCAACCCTAAAGGTGTCAAGTCTGTGTATAGAGCAAGAGGCGACAGTGCATACTGCTGCAGGCATTCATTATTTACAGCATAAGGGTCGTTTTCCACTAGGAGCCTCGGCTGTTTTCTATTCGGCCGTAGCTTCCGTTCTGATACGTAGCCAGGGCTGGGGAGTAGGAGTTGGAGCAATTTTAGGTGCCTGGAGTTGGAGTCGGTGGTTTCTTAAACTGAGGAGTCCGAGTCGGATGATTTTGTACCAAATCCACAGCCCAGGTAAGTATTAGACTAAGGAGTCAGAGCTATTTAGGGTACCTGGAGTCGGAGTTGGAGTCTGAGTCGGATGATTTTTGTACCGACTCCACAGCCATGTACGTAGCCACAACCTGAATAGCTAAGCAAGTGCAATTCACAGCTTTAGGGATTTGGCTGTGTGCTGCATAAATCTGCAGCATGCCCTCGGGATTCGCAACGGTGCGATCTGGACAGCAAGCCATTAAAGAGATAGGCAGCATTTCCCCACTCGCATGTGAGGAAACTCTGCAGATTCGGCCTGGATTTAGACATGGTGGGAATAGGCCATAAATGGAAGTGTAGCCTGTGAGACAGGTTCTCCTGCCTGCTAGAATGATATTCCATGGTGATAATAGCATTCATCAGCTGCTGTGGTAGACATTAGAGCATCACAAGAAAATGGTTGGCTTGCCTAACCGTTATCTCATGTATATGAGTATAGGGTTTGACAGTCTTGTGTGTACTGGGGCAGTTGCAATAGTTGTCACTACCCATAATGCACACATAGGTATCATCTGTCCTTGTATAAAGTCCAAGGTATATGGCAGGACTCTCCCCTTCCTATCAGCTCTCCACTTGCTAGTATTTGTAGTTCAACAATAGGGGATCATCCACAGGTTTTTTTATCCTTTCAACTAGATGGTCAGATTGATAGGAAGAGTCCAGTTCAAACAATGACCTCATTATCAAGCTGTGCTTTCTCTTGTAGATCCATTCATCCCATACATCTATCTCTGTGTTGGTGTCCAGAGAGTTAAGCCAGGACAAAAGCTGTTTTGTCAGATGGCCTGTTTATTGCTGGTGCTGGGGGCTAAATTCATTTCCATGCTATCTGGAGGAGCACAGAAGCTTATTGTTATACAAATAGCGGACTGCTTATCACAATTATATATTACTTTAAAAGCAAAATCTGTGTTTGCCCCCTTCTGTTAGCCTAAATATGAAAATAACCATTTAATTATTGTTTTTCTAAGGCTTGCCATACTGGGTCATGCCATGTATAACATCATCTATCTATCTATCTGTTATGGCAATATTGCCAGAAGTTCCAAAATGGGTTTTCTTCAGCATTGCCTGATCTCAGTGTGGCGGCAATGTTGCCTACTCAGCCGTAGATATGGACACATATGTATAAGGCCCAGTGCACACCAAACACCTCTAGCAGATCTGCAAAACGCTACAGGTTTTTGAAGCAGATTTCAGAGTGATTCTAGGCATGTTGTCTAAACATGCCTAGCATTTTTTTGAGCGTTTTTGTGTATCAGATTACAAATATTGTTACAGTAAGGGCCCGTTCACACTTAAAATCGCAGAACGCTGGTGATTACCGCCAGCGTTTTGCGGGAGTGATTTTCCCACGATTAGCGTGGAAAAATCACTGGACACTGCGGTGGTTTTTGAGCGATCGCGATTAGCGTGCTATGCACGCTAATCATGATCATTAATCGCGGAACGCTCGTCGCCGGCAAACCGCTGCATGCAGCGCGGTTGCGGTTATCGCTAACCTCAACCGCGGCAGTGAGAACACTGCCACTCGCTACATTGTGTAGCGGTTCTTGCAGAACCGCTAGCGGGAATCGCGCGATTCCCGCTCAGGTGAGAACGGGCCCTAAAGCTGTTACTGAACAGCTTCTGTAACAAAAACACCTGGAAAACCGCTCTGATCTAGCATTTTTCAGAGCGGTTTTCCACTTTCCTACACTTTAACATTGAGGCAGAAACGCCTCAGAAATCTCAAAAATGCTGCAGCCCCTGAGTTTGCGTTTGTGTAAAAAACGAACCGCTCTGGTGTGCACCATCCCATTCACTTTCATTAGCCAAGCGGTTTCCCCCCTGCAAGCCTTTTAAAAAGCGTTTCAGAACCGCTCTGGTGTGCACCAGCCCTCATACAGGTCTTGTGGCTAGATGCAGTTTAGGCACTGATTATGGCTGGGAGTACACAATTAGTTTTTTTGGCAGATGGATGGCTCGATAGATCATTTTCGACAGGTCCGATCTGATTTTTGATTGTTGTTCTTATCTATTTGTATAGAAGTGATTAAAAAAAACGTTCAAAATCAGATCGGACGTACCGGAAATTATCGAGCCATCTATCTACTGAAAAAACTACTCATGTATTCCCAGCATAAATCGCCTCAGAACCTGCATAGCTTAGATGTGAGTATTTAACCACTTCCCTACTGAGGGTTTTTTTTTCCCCTTCTGGACCAGAGCAATTTTCACCTTTCACCTTCCATTCATTCGCCAATAGCTTTATGGCTACTTATCACAACAAAGTGATCTATATCTTGTTTTTTTTTTCGCCACCTATGAGGGCCCATTCACACTAGAGCGTTTTGCCGCGATTTGGGCAAAACGCTAGCGCTTTTTAAAAGCGCTAGTGTAATAAGTCTATGGGCCCGTTCTTACATGGGCGATTTGCGCAAATCACCCAAAAACGCAAAAGAGCAAACACCTCACCTGCACCATTTTCAGGCGATTTCCCAGCGATCGCGTTTCAGTGCTATAGAAGTGCTAAACGCGATCGTGGCAAAATAGCCGCAGTGTTCAGTGATTTTTCTGGTGTGAAATCGTGCAAAAATCGCTCCTGCAAAACGCTGCCAAAAATTGCTGGCGTTTTGCAAACGCAAGTGTGAATGGGCCCTAAGGCTTTCTTTGGTTGGTACATTTTGCTAAGAGTTATTTCTCAGCTTTCGGGCCATCTCATTGATGCTGGCGATCATTGACAGGGACTGGTTTCCCATTCACTGAGCTCCGGGCTAACGGGCGGTGCCGAGGGCGTGCAGGAGTGAAAGGGAGCGCACACAGCGGTGGTGGCCGTATGGATATGCCCTGTGCAGGAACTGAAGTCCTGCGGGGGGTAGATATACTGCCCCAGACAGGTTAGGTAGTTAAAGGGATGATTTGGCAACCCTACTTGGCAGATGTATTGGCAGACTCCATCCTATTAGGTTTAGCTTCAATGCATTGTGACTGCTAGGGCAAGGTAGGGTATGTATAAACACTAGATGGTTTTCTGGCGAGAATCTAGGCGATGTACGGCAGCCGTGATGCTTTGAGAGATCTGGACGGGCCAATGTTCTCCTAATTGCCTCTACCTCTCCATCACCTTGCTGTTGTCCCTCTTAAAGCGGAATATAACCCAGCATTTCTTCTTTGCTCTAAAAAAAATATTTACAGCATATTCTATACAACAGCATTTTTTTTTACTAGACCAGCATTCAACGAGTTACACACAGAGCTTGAAAGTTCAGTGCAGAGAAATCTGGACGCATCCGAAGTTGTAGATAATGTTATCTTGTGTTTACGTAAATATATCAAGTGAGGAATGTGACACATTCTCTGACTATGGAGAAGCAGCTGGACACAGACAGAGACTCAAAGCATTTCTGAATGTAATACATAACGAATAAAACCAGTTATTAATAAAATGCAAAGTTAGCTCACAAAGCAAAAAACTGTAATTTTGGGAATGTATAATTTCTAAATGAATAATACTTATGCACAAATGCAAATATGATAACCGTATGGCATATAAAAAGTAGGAAAACATGTTTTTATTGAATATTATGTCAGGGTTTTTAACCGCTTTAACCTTTCCATAGCTACAGAACAAACTGTACAGTACTTGACCTTGAACTGTCACCTAAGTGTGGGTTCACACATCCAATTTTGTTTGGCCAATGATTAGCTGATCTTAACACTTCCATGTAGTGTGAGGGCCAACAGATTTGAATATTAGGAACAGATTGTGTAGGTTAGCTCTCATATTACATGGAGGTGGTAAAAATGGTCCATCAAAATTGGATGTGTGTATGCACCTCATGGAATGGGACAGCGATGGTAAAAAAAAAATGCTGATATTCTTTTTGCATTAATTTTCACAAAAATTATGTTGAATTCGACTTTAGAGTGAAAATGCCATCGAAAATCATTCTGTAATAAGTTTGTGATTTATTTTTATTTATTTATTTATTTTGTGAATTCGCACTGAAAATAAACTATTTTACGCTATCGCCATAATTTTTTAAAATCGAAAATAGCATTTTCGATGCGAAAATTTGCAAGCAACACTTGGATGGGATGCCGATCCCTCCATGTGGCAGCAATTGTGAATGTATACACACTTTAAAGGGGAACTTCAGCCTAAACAAACATACTGTTAGTTATGTTAATTAAAATAGATATAATCTCTTACCCACCCGGTTTTAAAAGAACAGACAAATGTTTGTGATTTCTTGAGGGCAGCCATCTTTTTGGTTGAAAGGATGTGACAAGGGAGTATGAGACACAGTTCCAACTGTCCTGTACATGGATGATACACATGAAAGAGGAGGCTTCCCATGGAATGGGTGGGGCTGCTGAACATGGATGATGCACATGAAAGAGGAGGCTGCCCATGGAATGGGAGGGGCTGCTGTACATGGATGATACACATGGAAGAGGAGGCTGCCCATGGAATGGGAGGGGCTGCAGTACATGGATGACACACATGGAAGAGGGGGCTGCCCATGGAATGGGAGGGGCTGCTGTACATGGATGATACACATGGAAGAGAAGGCTGCCCATGGAATGGGAGGGGCTGCAGTACATGGATGACACACATGGAAGAGGGGGTTGCACATGAAAGGAAAGTCACAACATACTTGGCTTAGGGGCACAAAGTATCAATCCAGCCTTGCCAATTGCTCGGCCGACATGGTTGAACTGAGTCTGACAGACACACTATTTGCCTGTGATGATGCCTAATGATGTGTTCTGTTCCTATGGGGGGGATGTAAGTGAAGAGAACGCTGCTTGGGTGTCAGGGCTGCTGTACACATGTTAGATTGTCGCCTGAGTTTCATCTTGCATGTGTACGGGGCTTATGCAAGGTACACACTGAGATTTACTGTCAGATCGATTATCTCCAACATGTCCAATCTGATTTCTGATTGATTTTCTATAGAAGTGAGTGGAAAACAGTTGGAAATCAAATCGGACATTTTGGAAATAATCGCTCTGACAGTAAATCTGCCAGAAAATCTCATAGTGTGTATCTCGCATTAAACCTTTGTAAGGTAACTGAGAGCTTTGTTTATGTAGTCTTGGGATGGGTCAAGAGAAGCTTTACTTCTATTAAGTGTTAAACCCATGACACAAGAAACTCTCCTTCATAGAAGGGGGTCATTTTCACCTTAGTGCTAAACCTATTTCCTAAGAACCCTCAGTCATAAAATGAGGGTCTTTCTCCTCTCCATGGGTGGTTTCCCCTGTTTGTTTACATTATCATTGTCTTTGTGATTTGAGGGGGGGGGGGGGGGGGTGTATGTACAAGAAAGGAAAAGGAGCTGATTAATTGTGGGAAGCAGAAGAGACCTGTGGGAAATGGCATTCGCCTGGAGCTATATAGCTGTAGAGTGACTTGTCTCCTGTAAGCTGGTATCATAGTTATCTTTCAATTTGTAACGATTGGTGTCAGCACACGCAGAGAGAATCTGATTATTGGTGATCTGCAGTATCACCAAGAATGCAGATATATACCTGATTATTGATGATCTGCAGAATCACCGATAATACAGATATATTGCTAACTTCTGGACACCTATAGGTATGTGAGTGTTTGGTGTAACAGTAGTACTTTGAGTAATGCACCTGCGGAGCAGATGATCATAGGCAGTAAAGGAACACTGCTCTGAGAGCACAGGAACCTTCCAGCAGCCTGAGACTCTCCAAGGGGTGGAGTCAGGCTGGAGACAGGAAGGGCCAGAGAGTGAGTGACACCTGAAGGTGGATGTCACTATCTGGTCTGGAGACTATCTCTTAAGGGAAGAGAGCTCTCGAGGTCGGACACACCTGGTCGGTAACACACGGACAGATAAAGTACAAAGACAGAAGGCTGATTCGGTATCCAAGGCAAGCAGGGTCTGGCAACGGAGTATCAGATATGCGAGGTACCGAATCAGAGGACAGAGGAGTAGTCAAGAAAGCAATAAGTCATAACAGATATCAAACAATGCCTAGTCTGGGTGTGAGGTCCGTGGTCTCTCCACCCTGGAACTAGTCTGATGTATAACAAAATGATCGCACAAGTTCCCTAGTCTTGGGTGCGAGGTCCGTGGTCTCAGCACCCTGGAACTAGTCTGATGTATAACACAAATGATAATACAGTTCCCTAGTCTGGGTGCGAGGTCCGTGGTCTCAGCACCCTGGAACTAGTCTGGAGCATAAGCAGAATAACAGTTCAAGTAATCTGGCTCAGTGTGAATTCCTAGGTCCACCTGGTTCAAACACACTGTTGGATCTGACTAAGGTCTGAGTGCTTCCACGTAGTGTTCGCAACGGCAGACAACTTGCAACTGGCCAGCAGCAACTATATATGGAGTAGTGCTCTCCAGCACCACCCCTAATTGATCAACCAATAGTATCCTGCTCTGGAGTCAGCTGATCGGCGTGATCAGCTGACTCTCTCTGCCCAGTATAAGAAGTCTGCCTCTCAGCGCGCGCGTATTCCTAAGCCTCTGTGCACTAACAGACTCAGCCACACCAGACACACGCTGCCGCGTGCAAACCGCCACGCTGGACGCGGAACCAGCCGCCTTACTGTTGTTGCATGCGGCGGCTTTTCCGCGTTCTGCCCTGCTACCAGACACACGCTTCCGTGTGCAAACCGCCGCATTGGACGCGGAATCAGCCGTCTCCTCAGTAGCACACGCGGCGGCTTTTCCGCGTTCTCTCACACAATTACACATATTGTAGGATGTACTGGAATTAAACCACCAGCACCATGTAGGTATAAGTGGCCTGTGGAAGTGCAGCATGACTTTCCTGCCCTGGGGGGACATGATCACTACTGAATACTAATACAGAGTGGTAGATAATAGTTGTTGTTTTTTTGACTGGAGAACAGGTTATTTGCTTGGGAGGCAGCAGTGGATGCCGGCCAATGCAAAAGAAAATGTGCGCAACTTTCTATTCATCTTCTATGGGATCAGTCAGTTGCTGCCTATGAGTGCCCATTAAAGAAGAAATTTAGCCAAGGATTGAACTTTATTCCAATCCGTAGCTGATGCCCCCTTTTCCATGAGAAATCTTTACCTTTTCTCAAATAGATCACCAGGAGGGCTATGTGGCTGATATTGTGGTGAAACTCCTCCCACAGTGTGATGTCATGACCATGGTTCTAAACAGAACACACACCTGATTTAAAAATGTAAACACAGATTAGACTTGAAAGAGGAAAATAAATAAAACATAACTTTTAGTGAAAGATCAAAGATAAAAATGTAGTAGCGCTGCTAACACATACTAGTTTGGTGATAAAACAGTGGAAGGCGATACAAATGAATGGTAATATCCTCTGCTTACATTGCAAGGGATAAATTCACTCTTCTCACTGCACTGATACATACAAAATACACCCCCCTACATTAACAACCCGACAGGTTTTGGTCCCTCTATAAATGGGGACCTTCCTCAGGGGAACAAAAAGTGCTAAACATACAAGGTGCTAAAGTGCATTAAAAACAGTATTATTATTGATTTATAAAGCGCCAACATATTCCATGGCACTGTACAAAGTAAGGAACAAACATGGGGTACATAATAATACAGACAATGGTTTACACCAATATACAAGATACATAATTAGTGACAAAATACAGAATTTATTATGACAGTGATAAAAGTAACATGATAAATAAAATGTATAATGATTTCCAAGACACAAAAGGGGGAGAGAGCCCTGCCCTTGCGAGCTTACAATCTAAAGGGAATGGGGGGGAAACAAGAGGAGGGGTAGTATACGATAAAATATATAGAGGCAGTGTGTTTTAGGATACCTAGTAGGAGTGCAATTAGGACAAAGGGAAGTGGTACATTGTAATTTATCACAAGTAACAGTATGATAGCATGTTGGCATAAGCAGTGGCCAGAACTGTCTGGCCTTGTCCACATCTAAAATCGCAATCACTGTCGCAAGCGGTTTTGCGAATTATTTTTTTATTTTATTTTTTAAGCACCTCCCGGCGCTTACCTGCACGTTACGTTTTTTGTAAAGCGCTTTTCTAAGCACTTTTGCAGAGCGATCTGTTTGTTAATTTCCTGACATCAGTCAGGAAGTGAACTTTTTGACCCGGAAATTAATAAATACAATGTATTTATTCATGAAAGTACTGGGGAAATCGCTATACAAAGCGTTTTTTCAAGCACTTTGCGATTTCCCTATACCTTCCATTGAGGCAAATCACCCCAAAATGGTGCAGGCAGCGCTTTGGTAAGCGGATTGGAATCGAACCGCTCAGATGTGAACACTCTCAAAGGGAATTATCGCACAAACGCTTTTAGGGCGATTTTCAAAATAAAAAAATCCCAAATATGCCCTTAGTGTGAACAAGCCCTAAATGTGCGTCTACAGCCCTCCAGACCAGTGACACATTCTGTTGCTATGGAGGGGGGCAGAGAGATGATGTATGATGGAGTGGGAAGAGTTAGAAGGGAGGACACTGGACCTGGCCAGCACTTGGGCTTGATGGTTCTACAGTCCGAATCTCTAACCACTTCAGTTGAGAACCATTTTAGCTTGCTTGTTAGTTTTTAGGCGTATTAAGGCCTCTTTTCCATGGACTGTTAGGCAGTGAAATGCCTCTCAACCTCTCACAACTGCTCACTGCTGCCTGGCAACTGCTTGCTGAGCACACAGTTCAACTGCCCATGGAAAAGAGGCCTGAGGGCCCTTTCACATGAGCAGTTGATGGGCAGTGAAAAGACTGTCAAACGCTCACAACTGCTTGCTACTGCCTTGTAACTGCTCGCTTTTGCCTAGTAACTGCTTGCTGAGCACACAGTTCAACTGCCCATGTGAAAGGGCCCTAAATCGGGCTGAGCGACTCACGAAGAGCTCTTTTCCATGGGCAGTTGAGCTGTGAGCTCACAAGCAGTTACCAGGCAGCAGTGAGCAGTTGTGATAGTTTGAGAGGCATTTCACTGCTTATCAACTGCTAGTGGAAAAGAGGCCTGACTCACACGACGAATGTGGGCCAGGATTTCCGATTTTTACTTGCTGCATGCTTGTTCGAGGTCAGTCACTTTTTCAATGACTGGTGAAGCCATAGATTGGGCATTACGGCTATAGCAACAGCTAAAAATGAACAACAAACAAAGAAAAAAAATCTGAAGCCTGCTTGGCTTAAAAAAAAAAAAAAAAAAAAAAAAAAATGTACGAGAAACCTGCTTCTAAAGGACTCCGCAGCCTCCAGGTTCTTTTCACTGACAAGAATTCATTCTTTTGCATCTTTGATGTGCAAAGGATAAGTATAGTTATAAATGTGGTAAATCAGTGTGAAACTGGCAGAGCAGGATCATCCACTAATAAGCATACATCCATTAAGGGCGCCAGGAAAAAAAAGGGCATAGCAGAAATGGTAAAATATTGCCTATAACAATATTTGTATCTTTTTTTTTTTTTTTTTTTTTTTTTTTTATTTTTTATCTGAGATAGAATAATAAATATGTTAAACGGTGATAAAAAGGGCGCCGATTGAAGCTGAAATTGTAAAATATCATCTATAATAATAAAAAGGAAAATGTATTTACAGTCGTAATAAGCATAGTAAAACATTGATAAATATTAAGGTGGCCACACACGATACAATAAAATGATCCGATTTTACGGCAATTCGATAAAAACGATCGGATCTCCCTAAAAATCTAAAGCGTTTTTTTCATTCGACTGAAAAATCAGATCGGATTTCCCATTTTCTTCGATTTTAATCGATACAGAATGCCAGATATTTTCCTTCAATCTTTCTAAAGATTGTATGGTGTGTGTTAGATTGTCAGTTTATTAATATACACACCCTAGCAATTTTGTCAGTTTCCAATCATTTTTATCATTATTGGGGAAAAATTGAACATAGGTGTGTGGTACATTGGTCATATTTTTGAAATGTTACAATCAGTCAGAAAAATGCATTGCAATTTTTAAATTGAACAGATATTTAAAAAATTGTATGGTGTGTGGCCACCTATACAGATATTTTACCACTTCTAAACCTAATCCTACTCTCACACAGATGGCTAAGACCCCGCCCCACCCTCCCCTGGTGGTGCCTAACCCTAAGGGCCTGTTTCCACTACACGCAGATTGGATGCAGAAAAACTGACTCCAATAAATGCCTATGGTAAAATCTACATCAGAAAAATCGCGTTTAGTGGAGACAGGCCCATAGGCATTCATTGGAGTCAGTTTTTCTGCATCCAATCTGCGTGTAGTGGAAATGGGCCCTAAGACCTCCACTGGTGGTTCCTAACCCTAAGGGCCCGTTTCCATTTGTGACACACATCTGCGAGATGCACGGCGTCACTTCCTGGTTTGCGGATACTGAGAGGAATCCCATCAGCCGTGCCATGCATGGGATTAGCAGCCTCCTGCACCGTTTCGGATGGTAATGTCGGACGAATCGCTAGCGCAAGCATTTCGGCCGGCGGCGCCATTGTACCCGATGGCAGAGTTTCCCGGCGCAATTTGCCTGCGGGGAAACCCTGTGGATTCGGCTCAGGAACCGCGCCAGTGGAAAATCATTTCTAAGAAGATACATTTCAAAATGATACTTTACGAAATTATATTTCTCAAAACAACTTTCAAAATGATAAAGAAGTTAAAACGAAAATTTGCAAAATGAGAATTGTCTAATTTCAAAACAATATTTTTCAATACACGAATTCTCAAAACAAAATATTATTTTGCCGATATCTTGCATTAGTGCCTACGGGGCAAATGGTCCATTAGCCCCAGGCGCCCAAATTTCCTGATTCCCCACTGAGTAACCTAGGCAGGTGCTTGGGGGGCCTAGAGGGGGTCGAGGGGGTCAGTTGCCACTTTACCCACCCCTCTCTCACCACAGATAACCAAAAGGATCATAAAGATTACCCAAAGTTACTACCTTGCATAGGGCCCCATTAAATCTCAATCCATGTTTGGAAACTGGCCCCAATCAATAATGCATTGATTCTGGATTACTGATTCTATTCCTCCTCAGGAAGAGGTACGGGGACCCCCAATTGCTTGCTGTTTAAAGGGAAGGTCAGAGGAAACCTAAAAATAAAAAAAATCCACCTTACCTGGGGCTTCCTCCAGCCCCTGGCAGCCGTCCTGTGCCCTCGCCACAGCTCCGGTGGCTCCCGGTCTCCTCCGGTGCAGATGCCGACCTTGCCAGGTCGGCATCTACTTGCGCTCCAGTGTGTGGTTCACTGAGTCGCACTGACGTAATCTGGACTGTACTGCGCAGGCGCATTGCTACTGCGTCTGCGCAGTACAGTCCAGATGACGTCAGCATGACTACGTGAGACGCACCTTGAAGCGCAAGTAGGCCTCTTTTACCGGAGGGGACCCCGGGCCACCGGCGAGGAGCACAGGACGGCTGCAAGGGGTTCGAAGAAGCCTCAGGTAAGTGGATTTTTTTTTTAATGCTCCTGGACGTGTCCTTTAAAAGCTTTCACTGTGCCAACAACTGCTGTATCCTGCACACTGCATAGTGTTCAGGACATAAGAAGAAAATAAGCACATCGTGTATCCTTTTTATGTGTCTAATGAAAAAAGGTGCATTAAGATTTGGGTGCCCAGTAATGCCGATAGAAAAATATTGGTATAATGCAAGCCTGTCAAGCTTGCCGGTGCTCCTCTGCTGCTCATGTATGTCCAAAGTTTTGGCACATGGCTCTGTACTGACAGAGGCGCGTCTGATTTCTAATAAACTATAAATCAAAGACAAATACTAACACTATAAGCATTCATTTGAAAAATAACAATTCCAGAAAAGCATTTTGTAATTTCCATCATACCTGTATGTAACAGTATTGCGACCTCCGCCGGCTTTTCCTTTGTCCTCCAAATGCCTCAGTGCTGTATCAAGCCCTGCACACATTTACAAAGACTGTCGCCTGCACGGATCAGGGCTCCATCCTTTCAGTGATAGTTTAAAGTTGAGGCTAGCAATGCGTTCTGTTGGTATGGAGGGGGAGGAGGGCCAATGTTTCGGTACATGACGGAATGGCATGGAGCCGGTGGGGTGAGTAGAACATTGCCCTCTGCCTGCACTTGGCCGGGACAATTACACCAGGTTGATCTCTTGCCAATGCATCACCGGGGGATTGTGGGCCGCTGTATACATGTTAGATTCTTGGCAGAGGCATCCTAGATAGGGTGACCACTTAGCGTGTCTACAAGCTTCAGTATTACTCACATACCTGTGATCTGTTGTCTGCATACCTTTCTGATCAGTGATCTTTGTAATGCATTTCTTCCTTGACGATGCTAACATTTCCCCTGAAATGCATCTGAAAGTTTGAGTAAAGCCTTGTACACACGCTGTCAGTCAGGCATGTGTACAGAGGCCCCCGACCAACGACAGCCGCTCTGCAAGCGATCTGCCTGGCGAATCAACTTGGGCGAGAGGTGGCCACCTTCTTCGATTGTGAAGTGCCCCAATGCATGCATGCATGCATTCATTCATTCATTCATTCAGACACAATGCTCTTGCTGGCCACTGAGTGTAAAGGTGCCCAAATTCATTCATTTATACAGACACAAAGTTCCTGCTGACCACCGAGTGTGAAGAAGCCCTCATTCATCCATTCATATAGACACCATGTTCCTGCTGAGTCTGACCATTGAGTGTGAAGGCGCCCTAATTCATTCATTTATACAGACACAATGCTCCTGCTGGCCACTGAGTGTAAAGGCGCCCTAATTCATTCATTTATACAGACACCATGCTCCTGCTGGCCACTGATTGTAAAGGCTCCCTAATTCATTCATTTACACAGACACAATGCTCCTGCTGGCCACTGAGTGTAAAGGCTCCCTAATTCATTCATTTACACAGACACAATGCTCCTGCTGGCCACTGATTGTAAAGGTGCCCTAATTCATTCATTTATACAGACACAATGCTCCTGCTGGCCACTAAGTGTAAAGGCGCCCTAATTCATTCATTTATACAGACACAATGCTCCTGCTGGCCACTGAGTGTAAAGGCGCCCTAATTCATTCATTTATACAGACACAATGCTCCTGCTGGCCACTGAGTGTAAAGGCGCCCTAATTCATTCATTTATACAGACACAATGCTCCTGCTGGCCACTGAGTGTAAAGGTGCTCTAATTTATTCATTTATACAGACGCAATGCTCCTGCTGGCCACTGAGTGTAAAGGCGCCCTAATTCATTCATTTATACAGACACAATGCTCCTGCTGGCCACTGAGTGTAAAGGCTCCCTAATTCATTCATTCATACAGACACAACGCCCCTGCTGACCACTGAGTGTGAAGACACCCTCATTAATTCATACATACAGACAAAGCTCCGACTGACCGCTGAGCAATGTGGACTTTCATATTCTTGCGCAATACAAGAATTTCACCTAGATGTTTTGATGTTACATTTATGTTCAAAGTTGAACTTTTACGAGCGTGATGTGAGGAACGTACAGGCGTGTGATATTTTACAGGCCTTTTTACAGTTGCCGAAGGCTCATGTAATGGATAGGCCGCTGCTGACATTTGTTTTAGAAGTGACCTTAGAAGTAACCTTTTACACAACATACGGTGCCTCCTGCTAGCATTGTGTGTTCCAGGTGTAATCCGCTGCTAATCTCATTTATAGCCTATGATACCATCTAGACAAACAGCACCCTGCATGAAAACACCATGTCATGTGCAGCTGTCAATAGCAGAATAATGGAAGGGTAATTGTACTTACAACATTAATACGTTAAACCAACTCCAAATTGCTTGCTTATTAATAATGCAATTATAATTCATTACTGCTGCAGAGACTTGACAAACCACCAGAGGCATATTGTTTATAGCCAGCGAGAAAGTCCTTATGGAACTTCCGCTAACATGATTGGGTGGACAGCACCATGACCAACTGCTAGGTTTCAGATAGGTTGTAAAAAATAATTTTGCCTTTTTTAAAGGGAACCCGAAGTGAGAGGGATACGGAGGCTGGCATGTTTGTTTCCTTTTAAATAATTCACATGCCTGGCTGTCCTGTTGATCCTCTGCCTCTAATATTTTAAGCCATAGACCCTGAAAAAGCATATAGATTAGATGTCTGACAAGTCAAGTCGCTTGATTCATTAAGCTCACCACTCTGTAACAGCACGAGGTAAATCTTGCGCTCGTTATTTAAAGAGAACCAGAGACGAAGCACCCTCATGTATTTGACCATATATATCAATGGGAACATGACAGTATACGCCTACCCTGCTCTCTGATTCATTCTTCTTTGCTAAATCTGCCTGTTATCAACTCTGATAAGAATCCCCGACTGAGCATTCAGTCTAGCTTTGCCATGGAATGATTATAACTGAGTCTGTCTTCTGTAATGTCTTTTCAAGCCCAAGCCTGCCCCCTTATGGCTCTGCTATAATGACTCAGCTATAATCATTCTGGTGAAAGCTAGACTGAATGCTCAGTCGGGGATTCTTATCAGAGCTGATAACAGGCAGATTTAGCAGAGAAGAATGAAGCAGAGAGCAGGGTAGGTGTTTACTGTCATGTTCCCATTGATATATATGGTCAAATACATGAGGGTGCTTCATCTCTGATTCCCTTTAAACTAGTGGCACTTCCTGATGGCAGTAGTGAAGTATCACAGCTGCTATATGTCACTATCGTGCGGTATATGGGAAGAAGCGGCCGTTGCTAAGGAGGGCACACTACATGCCACTAGCGCGCATAGCATGTCCGCACTATCAAGAAGTGCCGCTAGTTTAAATAACGAACATAAGATTTACCTTGCACTGTTACAACGTGATGAGCTTAGTGAATGAAGCCCATGATTAGCTGCATGCTTGGTTCAGGTGTGTGATTTAGACCCTACTGATCAGAAAGATCAGCAGGGCTGCCAGGCAACTGGTATTGTTTAAAAGGAAATATGGCAGTTTCCAATTATCTCACATCTCGGGTTCCTTTTAATCTAGCAGTTTAACATGCTGCTGTTCACCCGATCATGTTAGCGGTATTTCTGTATGGACTTTCTCGCTGGCTCAACTTTACCATACTAGGTGCCCAAATTTCCTGTTTCAATAGTGTACAGCCTACTAGTAGATAGGTTGTTGCGTCAAGTTTTAGACGTTTGGCCCTTCTCATACAGCGAGTTTTATACAAGTGTCCAAGTGATGATAGTTAATGATGACCTCTGCTGTTTTTACAACTTGCTGCAGGGCTTCTCTAGTAGCCTTGGTGCAACTGTTGTACCAGGTCATCATGCTTTCTATAGTGCTTCTGTAGAAATTAACCAGCACCTTCTATGAAAGGTTAGCGCTCCTTAGCTTTCTCAAGGAGTAGAGGTGGGGGTGTTCTTTGCCAATTACAACTAAAGCATTGTCCACCCAGGCAGGTCCTCTGTGATGTGAACTCCCAAAAACATAAAGCTAGAAACTCGCTCTGCAGCCTCTGCACTGATCGTCCTTTTTTTTGCATTTAATATGTCACACCATGCAGTCAGGTTCCTAATTTTTTTTCCTTGTATGCATCTTTTCTAAAAAATAAAAAAAAAATTTATTTCTCAGTTTTCGATCATTATAGGTTTAAAATAATACATACCGTATATACTCCAGTATAAGCCGACCTGAGTGTAAGCCGACACCCCCCCCCCCCCACTTTTACCTAAAAACTTGGGAAAATGTTTGACTCGAGTATAAGCCGGGGGGGGGGGGGGGGGGGGTAGGGTGTTACGAAATGCAGCAGCTACTGTTGGCTATCAGCTAAAATGGGCAAGCACCATCGGCCAACCAAATAGACATCAACCATCCATAATCAAAAAGAGCCAGCACAAAGGATCTAGTAGAAAGCAAAGGAAGAGAGATCCTGTACAAACATCGCACTAAACAAATAAAATATGCAGTTATATTATGACACTTCCTTATGAAGTGCAATGTGCTTGCAGCAACAATAGTAAAAAGTGCATAAAATGAAACCAAACCAAGGGAGCAGTGCCAATAATTCAATTAAAAAGATCAAGATGAAACTCATGATGCTGTAAATAAAAGTGACAGCATTAGCACTTTAAGTGCAAATCAGACCTCAAATAGACATAAATTGCTCAGGAGAAACGAGAGGAAGGGAAGCAATAAGCAGCGTGGGTGGCAAAGAGAGCTTACCGAGTCAGAAGAGGAGGCGGGACTCCTACGTCAGCATCGCGATTCACCGATAACGAGCGCATGCTGATTATCAGTCAGCAGCGTGTCACCTGATGGCTGCTGCTGTGCGGGCCACTCAGTGTTCCCCTCCTTCGTAGGTGTCCCTATACATCCTCTAATGATGGGCTTCTCTCGGTCTAGAATGCTAGAAGGGAGTTGTCTCCTCCTCCTACCCCCTGGCGCCGCTCTCACTCGCCCGGTCAGCTACCCAGAGATCGGGACACAGAGTGTCATCAGGCATCCTGTCTGTCGCAGTATCATTGCTATGACGCCCTCTAGTGGCGTCACTACAGGAGTCATAGCAACGATAATGCAACAAACAAAACCAGGATTCCTGGCGGCGCGCTGTATCACAATCTCCGGGCAGCCGAGTAAGAGCGGCGTGAGGGGGTAGGAGGAGGAGACTTTCTAGCATTGTAGCATGAGAGAAGTGCTGGTAGTGCTCTCGGGGAAGATTGCCATTTTTAAGTGACTCGTGTATAGGCCGAGACCCCCACTTTGGGGGCTACTTTTTGGGGCTCAAAAATTCGGCCTATACACGAGTATATACGGTACATAATACATACTAAGCAATAAGCTCACGGTGAACCAGAACTCATTGGAGTGTGTAAGGAGTTACAATGGTCCAAAAAGCCCCCTTACTAAAATGCAATGAAAATTGCTTTTTTTTTTTTTTAAAACAAAGTATAATTCAGTAATATTGTAATGTTCTAGCAGTTCATCAGATAAATGCTGTCTTAATACCACTTCAAGAAACACCATGGGGTCCCCCCCCCCCCCCTTCGTAGAGCAACTCGCCAGAGGATGCGGCCGAACTGGACCGGTATCGCTTCTGGGGTATATGGCCACCCCACTGCCTCCAACTGGCAACCTCCAACAGCTCACTGTCGTCTGGGGATGAAAGAAGAGGCCTCCATAGCGTAAAAGTGTATTTTTATTCTTAAAAAATCAAGCTTGTGCCTTTAAATTGGTCAAACCAATATTGCTACTGGATGACAATCACTTAAAAAGAATAAGTTACATGTAATGCCCATACAAGTCTTTGCAGGGTTTGCGGAGTATGATCACGCTATGTCCGCACGGGAAAACAATAAAGTGTGCAGTACGCTAAAATTCCGCCGCTCACCGCCCGCAATGCGGCACATAGGTAGCACTCCGTAAAAATTGAGTGCAGCGCCAGCCGCGTCTAGCTAGCGTTGCGTGTGACGTCGTAGCTCCGCCCTACGCGTTACGTTGATTACAACTCATCAGGGGCTGCTAGAACATTACAATATTGTTTTTTGAAGATACACACATATCTTCTATCCGCCCATGGATTGGGCGTTAACAGTCACATTTGGACTTTGGTTATTTAATGTTTAAGATAGCTACATAACATATTTGTGCATTGAGCGCTGCTTATTATTTTTATTAATAAAAGTATAATTCAGGTTGGAGTGAGCTTGAGATGTCTCCCAGTGCATTTCAGCTGAAATATGCAAATCAACCATTGTTGCCCTTAGAAGCTAAACACAACTCCAGAACCGCTGGAATGCAATGATGTGTCAGTTTGTTAATTGTACAGAGCCACAATAATTCAACATGCATACAGACTGTTTCGGATTGATTGATCCTCATCAGTACATGGCATGGAATAATGTGGCTCTATGGAGTAAGACTTGAAACACCTTACACACTCCAATGAGTTCTGGCTTACCATGAGCTTGTTGGTTAGTCTGTCCCCACATTAATCCATGCCATGCACTGATGAGGATCAGTCAAGTCCAAAACAGTCTGTATGCATGTTGGATTATTATGGCTCTGTACAAATTAACAAGCTGACACATCATTGCATTCCAGCTGATCTGGAGGTGTGTTTAGCTTCTAAGGGTAACAATGGTTAATTTGCATACATTCAAGCAGTGTTGCACTGGGAGACATCTCAAGCTCACTCCAACCTGGATTATCGCAAATTCTTTCTGTTTTAAGAAGGCAAACTTTTGTTTTCTAAAATAATACATGCAAATGTAATTGAAACCCACATTTTATTTGCCCATTTGTCCTGGTTATTTCAACACTTAAAGGGAACCAGAGACATTGGGGGAAAGCTATTATACATACCTGGGGCTTCCTCCAGCCCCATACGCACGGATCGCTCCCATACCGCCGTCCTCTGCTGCCTGGATCCGCCGGTACCAGGTCCCGTCATTACCGCTAGTTGGCCGGCAGACGTGGCCAATTATCCGCATCACACGGGGCTCCCTCAATATACGTACGCGTGAGGCTGCCTACTGTGCAGCCGCATGCGTACGGGTATGGAGGGAGCCCCTGTGATGCGGACAATTGGCCGCATCCGCCGGAAATGACGGGACCCGGTACCGCCGATACAGGAAGCGGAGGATGGCGGCGTCGGAGCGATCCAGGCTTATGGGGCTGGAAGAAGCCCCAGGTATGTACAAAAGCTTTTTCATTTTTCTAGGAACGTTCCTCTCTGGTTCCCTTTCAAATTTGTCCCTAGTACAATGTATGACAGTATTTTATGTGGAAATAAAGGTGTATTTTTTTTTGTTTTGCGTCTGTCCCTAATTACAAGCCCTTACTTGCAAAAATAACAGTAATATACCCTCATGACATACATATTTAAAAAGTGTAGTCCCTAAGGTAACTATTTATGTATTTTTGTAAAAAAAAAAAAAAAAAAGAAAAAATTTTGTACGCAATTCTTTTATTTTGGTAACTATGGGAGAATGTGGAAGGTAAGGGGCTAATTTTAATGGAAAATGTATGTATTTTTTATTTAATAAAATGCATCTAGGGTGTAAATTTAGTATTTGGCCACTAGATGCCCCCCTCCCCCCAGTTTATTCCCATGAACAGTACCCAGGAAATAGTTTGTGTTTTCACTTTCATTTTATCAGTGACCACGGCATCTCATTGATACTGGTGGTCATTGATCAGAGGCACTTTGATCTGTGATTGGGAACTGTTCCCATTCATGGATCACTATACTACAGCACTGCTACGGAGGAGGGGGTCGAAAATAGAAGACTAATATTTACACCCCTGGAACAGAAACAGTCTTCCTGCGGGACGTAGATATACTGCCGCAAACTAGCGGCTAGTGGCTAAACTATGCAGATTGCCTGGCTGTCCTGCTTGACCCACTGCCTCTAATACTGTTAGCCATAGACCCAGAACAAGCATGCAGATCAGGTGATTCTGACTAAAGACTGACTAGATTAGCTGCATGTTTGAGGTGTGTGATTCAGACACTACTGCTGCTAACGAGATCAGCAGGACGGCCAGGCAACTGGTGTTAAAGGACTACTGAAGCGAGAGTGATATGGAGGCAGTTATATTTATTTCCTTTTAAGCAATACCAGTTTCCTGGCTATCCTGCTAAGCCTATGCCTCTAATATGTTTAGCCACAGCCCCTGAACAAGTGTTTCTGAAATTATGTCAGATCTGACAAGATTAGCTGCACTCTTGTTTCTGATGTTATTCAGACACTACTCCAGCCAAATAGATCGGCAGAGCTGCCAGGCAACAGGTATTCAGTGTTGCCAACCTTTCACGTAATTTTTTACTGACAAATACCTCAAAATTTGCTGACAAAAGATTTTTTTTTACTGACAAAATCCCTGCGCCGAAAAATGGGCGTGGTCACGCAACAGAATGTGGGCGTGGCCATGTGTGGGGCCAAATATACATGATTTTAGTATTGCTGTAAAAGGTCTGCCAGGGAAGTTTGAGCTCTGCCATAGTGTTCCCCCCCCCCCCCCCTTCCCCCAAAATACATGTAACCTTACAGCATTTCACCAAAAATCCACGTAATCTGGCAGGTTCTTCCAAAATACAAATAATATGGCAGTGGTTCCCCCAAAATAGAAGTAATCTGGCAGCAGCGATTCCCCCAACATAAACATAATCTGGCAGCAGCGATTCCCCCAACATACACATAATCTGGCAGCAGTTCCCCAAAATACATTTAATCTGACAGCAGTGGTTCCCCAAAAATAGGTAGCCCCAGGTCTATAGGTGTCCCCAGAATAGGTGGCCAGGGGTATAGATGTCCCCAGAACAGGTAGCCAGGGGGAGAGATGACCCCAGAACAGGTATCCAGGGGTATATGTGCCCAGTATATGTAGGCAGGGGTATATGTGCCCAGTATATGTAGGGAGGGGTACAGGGCCGGTTCTAGACTGGCACATATGAGGGGGCAGTCAAATGGGTAGGGGGCAACATGTTCGAGGAAATATGCGTCACGCAATGCGCGCTGTGGCGACGAAAGTGGGCATGGCAAGTAAATGCACATAATGAGAGACAGCGTTTCACCAGTAAATGCACATAAGAGACAGCCTTTTACCAGTAAATGCACGTAATGGCAGACAGCTTTTCTATATAAATTCTTTTTTATTGAATTTTAAAAACAGAAATAACAAACATAGTTGTACATTTGTATTCCATGCTTAATAAGATATAGTGAGTATACAGAGTGAGGCGAATATCTAATACAGAGATCAACTCTAACACATAAACAAATACAGCATAACCTGTTTTTTCAATTGTGTGTGTTGTTCTATATGGATTGATAGTAAAAGAGCCTTAAACAGCCGGAACCATTACATAGCCTACTCTTCAATATGAAAATAAAGCACATATGAAGAGTGAGGCAAACTAAACACAACCTATAACGGAGTTCAATATATGGACATATATTAATCTCAGATATGAATTTCTTCTAAAATTCTCAAGGTAAAATGTTGCAGTTATGTGTGGGCGTAGAAGGTACAGTCGCGTATGCAATGTTTTACTTTTAATGAGAATGTAAAACTGGATAATAGGTGACTATCTTCTTCTGCATTCTTTTACACGGCCACTTCTGGGCAGAATGCAGGGGAGAATTGCGTACAAGGAGAGCCAGGGCAGTCAATACTGGTCCCCTTTTAGCACGCCAGTGCTAATAGTATGTTAATAGAGAGTCTTAATCATCACATAACTGCAAGATAGTAGTACCCACTTTTCCCGTACCTTTAATTCACAGTAAATGACCCAGTGGACCGATTGGCGCCTTATAGGTGAGTATTCCACCAAGAATGCGGAACTTGGAAGTAGGATGAGTTCTTATTTAATCTTAACCTTATATTTGATTCCATTTTAAATTACTACTCACTGTAGCCTGTAGTTGGGAAATAGGGATTTCTTCTATGGATTTCCAATGTGAGGTCACCAAAGATAGAGCACTTAATATTATATGGCAAGTCAAAGGTTGGAACTGGATTCCTATGCTATGCTTTTCACCAGTAAATGCACATAATGAGAGACAGCTTTTCACCAGTAAATGCACGTAATGAGAGACAGCTTTTCACCAGTAAATGCACGTAATGAGAGACAGCTTTTCACCAGTAAATGCACGTAATAAGGGACAGCTTTTCACCAGTAAATGCACATAAGAGACAGCTTTTCACCAGTAAATGCACATAATTGGCAAACAGCCAGCGTCCTCAGTATATGTAGCCAGGGATATATGTACCCAGTATATGTAGCCAAAGGTATATGTCCCCAGTATATGTAGGCAGGGGTATATGTGCCCAGTATATGTAGCCAGAGGTATATGTCCCCAGTATATGTAGCCAGGGGTATATGTGCCTAGTATATGTAGGCAGGGGTATATGTGCCCAGTATATGTAGGCAGGGGTATATGTGCCCAGTATATGTAGGCAGGGGTATATGTGCCCAGTATATGTAGGCAGGGGTATATGTGCCCAGTATATGTAGGCAGGGGTATATGTGCCCAGTATATGTAGCCACGGGTATATGTCCCAGTATATGTAGTCAGGGTTATATGTGCCCAGTATATGTAGCCAGAGGTATATGTGCCCAGTATATGTAGGCAGGGTATATGTGCCCAGTATATGTAGCCACAGGTACATAAGAGACAGCTTTTCACCAGTAAATGCACATAATGGCAAACAGCCAGTGTCCTCAGTATATGTAGCCAGGGATATATGTACCCAGTATATGTAGCCATAGGTATATGTAGGCAGGGGTATATGTGCCCAGTATATGTAGGCAGGGGAATATGTGCCCAGTATATGTAGGCAGGGGTATATGTGCCCAGTATATGTAGTCAGGATATATGTGCCCAGTATATGTAGCCACAGGTATATGTCCCAGTATATGTAGTCAGGGTTATATGTGCCCAGTATATGTAGCCAGAGGTATATGTGCCCAGTATATGTAGCCAGAGGTATATGTGCCCAGTATATGTAAGCAGGGTATATGTGCCCATTATATGTAGCCAGAGGTATATGTGCCCACAATAGGTAGCCAGGTGACACCCCCCCCCCCCAGCAGGAGGGAAGCAGCGCAGTGGAGGGAGAACTGTGGCATCAGCGGTGGAGAAGGGGGGCAATCTCCCCCCCCCCTCTCCCTCACCTTAGTGCTCTCCCTCGCTCGCTCGCTCTCCCCTCCTGAACTAAGTGATGAGTGGCTGGCAGGCGGTAGCGAGCTGAAATTACCTGCGTCTTGTCGCCGGCGCGGGATAATTTGACGCTACTCTGGTCTGGTCCAGACCAGAGCAGCAGAACTTCCGGCGCTTGGAGCGAGACGGAAGGTAAGTCCCGCCCGCTGCCAAACGCCACTCAGCACTTAGTTCAGGAGGGGACAGCGAGGGAGGGAGAGCACTAAGGTGAGGGAAGGGGGGGGGGAGATTGCCCCCCTTCTCCACCGCTGCTCACAGCTATCCCTCCACTGCGCTGCAGTCCTCCTGCAACAGGGCGGGAGGCCGACTGGCCGTCCTTACGGACGCTGCTTAATTCCTTACGGAATTCACGGGCAGCTTGTTTTGTATCAAAATTTACGGGCTGCCCGTAAATTTACGGGCGGTTGGCAACACTGCCTCAGGTATTGCTTAAAAGGAAATAATATGGCATCCTCCATATCTCTCTCAGTTCAGGTGTACTGTACATTAATGGAGCTGCTAATGTGTGACCACAGATGCACACTGAGGGCTGGTGCACACCAGAGTGGTTCTGAAGCGTTTTTTTAAAACGCTTGCAGGGGGAAAACCGCTTGGCTAATGAAAGTGAATGGGATGGTACACACCAGAGCGGGTCTTTTTATCCACAAACGCAAACTCGGCAGCTGCAGCATTTTTTAGATTTCTGAGGCGTTTCTACCTCAATTGTAAAGTATAGGAAAGTGGAAAACCGCTCTGAAAAACGCTAGATCAGAGCGGTTTTCCAGCCGTTTTTGTTACAGAAGCTGTTCAGTAACAGCTTTACTGTAACAATATTTGTAATCTGCTACACAAAAACGCTACAAAAACCGCTAGGCATGTTTAGAAAACATGCCTAAAATCGCTCTAAAATCTGCTTCAAAAACCTCTAGCGTTTAGCAGATCTGCCAGAAGTTTTTGGTGTGCACTGGGCCTCTGAATGAAATAGGTGGGGCAGAGACTGGATTCTCTGTGAAAATGGTAACTTGCAGTAATGTTGCATTGGTTGGCCTAGTGTTTTGACATCAGGTAGGCAAAGGGCCTTTTATACTCTCCCTGTGCCCTGACACACACTCGTTACTATATTGTAACTCCGCCATAGTCCCATACCTAATGCTGTCTAGCATTGTTGCTGTTTACATTTGACTGTGGATTGAGTGCAGTGTATCAAGTATCAGCATGACAGATCAGGCAGGACGACGTCCTGTTCATTTAGTCCCAGCCGCCTGCATTTTCTATTTCTAAGAACTAATTGCTTGGAGTACATCATGAACCACTACTGGCTGTATGCTGACAGTAGTACACCTGCCGCTAAGCTGTGCACTGCAAACTGAGCATGTGATAGAAAATATATAGCCAAAGGTGTCCTGTGAAGCATGTCACAGTAATCGGTACATCCAAAGATACTAGCTGGTGAAGTGACATGCAGAGTTCTACTTTTCTAATCAACCACTAACTTCTATCGGCCACAATGTTCTTTCTTGGTCCTTTATTTAATAGGTTGTTTTACTGGCCAGTAGGACATTTGAGATGTAAAACTTTAACTCTCACCCCCCCTTACACACACACACACACACACACACACACACACACACACACACACACACACACACACACTCACACACACTCACACACACTCTCACACACACTCTCACACACACTCTCACACACTCTCACACACACTCTCACACACTCTCACACACTCACACACTCTCACACACTCTCACACACTCACACACTCACACACACACACTCTCACACACTCTCACACACTCTCACACACACCCACACATCCACACACGCTATACTCAGTCTTTACACACTGGGCATGGGGAGTACTGGAGGGTACAAGGACAGATGGTGGCACAAGGGGATAGAGGGGGACAGAATAAGGCACAAAGGGAGACAGAAGGAGGCACAGGGGCCAGAAGGAGTTAAAGGGGCACTGAAGGAGGCTCAAAGATGGATAGAAGGAGGCACAATCACAAGGGGCATGGCTTCATTCGGGCGGCGTGGCTTCATACAGAGGTGGGGCTCAGTTCAGGGGCAGAGCTTAATCAGGGGCATGGTACCTCCCCCCCCCCCCTCCCGGACCCATGGCACTCTAGGCAATAGCCTGGAATGCCTTTGCTTAAAAACTGCCCAGGCCGTGAAACGAGCATACGTACAGGTATCACTTTAGACCGAATCGTTCCTCCACCTGCCAGAGGGTTGTTGGGTTTTTTTTTTTGGTTCCTGGGTGCTGTTGAGGTATTTTATTATGGTGTGGAAAATCTTACCTGTGAAGGAGCTTGAGGCCCCGTTCACGTCATCAAACGCGGATGGCCGTGCGCTCGGAACGCAATGCGAACGAACGCACGCCATCTGCTTTGTATGTGTTGCGTGGCTGATCCCATTCACAGAAAGTAAATGGGTCAGCCGCGCGTTTTGTTAAAAAATGTATGCAGCATGCGTTCGCAGACCGCACTGGCCCAGAACGCATGCAGTGTGAACATCAGACGGTGCAGTCTATGCACTGTCTGATGTCGTGCGTGTCGGCCTCCTGCACGCGTTCCTGAAATCCGGACGACCATGTGTGCAGTGTGAACGGGGCCTTAGAAAAGTGTTTTTTTGTTTGTTTTGTTTTTGTTTTTTTTATTAATTAAAGCATCATTCTGTGTACCATACCATCTTTCCCACCCTAACTATTCCCTGTGTGTGGCCCCGAAGCTCCCTAAACTCGCCTCTGGGGGCCTGTATCTTTTTGAGTTGTGTGATGCCACCATCTGGATGGACATCCATGGAACAAAAGCTACTCCAAACTGCTTCTGGGAGGAGGACCACTATGTATGATTGTTGAGAGGGGTAAAGGTGGCCATACACTGGTCGATTTGCCATCAGATTCGACCAACAGATAGATCCCTCTCTGATCGAATCTGATCAGAGAGGGATCGTATGGCCACCTTTACTGCAAACAGATTGTGAATCGATTTCAGCCTGAAACCGATCACAATCTGTGGAGCTGCCGCTGCTGTTGACCCCCCCTGCATATATTACCTGTTCCGGCCGGCGCGAGTCCCCTGGTCCCTGCTGTCTTCTTCTCCGCTCCGGGCTCCAGACTGTTCCTGCAGCTACTGAACTTCCTGTCCAGGGGAAGTTTAAACAGTAGAGGGCGCTCTACTGTTTAAACTTCCTGCCGGGACAGGAAGTTCTGTGCAGCTGCAGCCGGTCCGGAACCCAGCGTGGAAAGAAGACAGCGGGGACCAGGGGACTTGCGCAGGCCTGAACAGGTAATGTATACCCGCTGTATTGCGTCGGTCGTTGGGCATTCGACCGCCGCTATCGACGCACTCCCGACCCGCCGGCGATCGAGAAGAATCTTCCGCACGGACGGATCGACGAGAATCGACTGGAACGATCGATTTCGGACGGAAATCGATCGTTCTGTCAGCGGTGTGCGCGGCGATTTCACAGCCGATTCGATCACTGTGATCTAATCGGCCGTATATCGGCGGGAAAATCGTTAGGTGTATGGGCCCCTTAAGAGAGAATTTTTATAGAAGTGTATTTAGGATTTATAAATCAGGTCCAGTACTCACTGTTTGTGAACAATTCCTGGCTGTGTATTCATGTTGACTTAGTGAAACAGATGACTGTCTTTAATCCACCCCTCACTGAATGTACTAGAAACCATTCTTACGTGACCTAAAGAGTGACCTGGCTGAAGATCTTACAAAAAATACCTTATATTAGTATAGCCGCACTGAAGCTAAAACAACATAGCAGCCAGACAATAAACATTTTAACAGAAGATTAAAGATGGCACCGTCAATACCAGGGCTGTGGAGTTGGTCCAAAAATCCACCGACTCTGACTCAGACTCCTCAGTTTAGGATTCCACCGACTCCTCTAATTTGCATATTACAATTTTGTTGATTAACAGTATGTGACGTGAAATTCGTCTTTTAACTGCAAACGCTTAGGAATTTTACAAGACAACTGAAGTGAGAAGGATATGGAGACTACTATATTTATTCCCTTTAGACTAAAACTAGTCCTTGGTAAGAGTACTTGTAAAAGGTACAGACCGGAACAAAGAACATCTATCAGGCCCTAGGCAATGTAACTGTGGGTACATGTAAGAGTGATGTGCAGGTACTCTGCAGGGGAATGAGGAGATTCTTCCTCTATTACACATTCTTCATGCACAATCTGAACAAGGTTTATGGGTGATAGACAACACCTCTGTGTTCAATGTGCACAACATTCTCAGTGGATTCCCTGCAGCTCTGTGGGGAGAGCATATGTAGAGTATAGTACTACTGTGTAACAAAGTAAACCTGAGACAGATGAAATTAAAGTTTTTTATACATACCTAGGGCTTCCTCCAGCCCCCTTCAGGCTAATCAGTCCCTCGCTGTCCTCCTCCGCCACCTGGATCTTCTGCTATGAGTCCCAGGTACTTGAGCCAGTCTGGCGCAGTGCGCATGCACACACTCCGCCGCCGGGAGCATACTACACCTGCGCAGCACTATTGTGCAGGTGCAGAACGCTCCTGGCTGTGGAAGTGGCACGTAGCCAGACTGCTCTGACTGGCTGAATTACCAGGACTCATAACAGAAGATGCGGGTGGCGGAGGAGGACAGCGAGGGACCGAATGGCCTGAAGGGGGCTGGAGGAAGCCCCAGGTATGTATAAAGGTTTTCTTTTAATTTGCCTCAGGTACCCTTAAATTCATAGTCACCAAACCAAATTTTAACAACATATCAATTTATTTGATTTCATGAGCAAAGAGAGTGCCTCCATTTGCATAAACCAGCATCAATGCAGAATTATTTCCATCTTGTTGACCATCTCTATTAGTGACACGGCTACACATCAGGCTTAATACTTACAGCATAGATGTTATTTCGTATCTATAAGAGATTCCTGTGTACACATCATATATACAGTCACAATCAGATATGTATATCTGACTTTAAAAATACGGGGACTGCTTTATTGAAGCAGCACAAGTAACTAATTTTGATTGGTTTATTTCATTTTTGTGGACTGAACACAGCTATTACTGTATATATACATTATGTTTAATGACTATTATCTGAGAAATAGAACATTTTATCATATTTTCTATTTTAATTACAGTTACAAATTCATTAGGAGTCGGAGTCGGTGCATTTTTTCCCGACTCCGACTCCAGGCACCCAAAATTGCTCCGACTCCACGACTCCGACTCCACAGCCCTGGTCAATACATCTCTAAATGGAGGCTACCATATTTATTTCCTTTTAAACAATACCAGTTCCCTGGCAGCCCTGCTGACCATTCTGATTGCAGTAGTGTCTGAATCGCACACCTGAAACAAGCATGCAGCTAATCCAGACCGACTTCACTCAGAAACACCTGATCTGCTGCAAGCTTGTTCAGGGTCTATGGCCAAAAGTATTAGAGGCAGAGGATAGCCCTGCAACTAGTATTGTTTAAAGGGAAATTAATATGTCAGCCTCCATATTTCTCTCATTTCAGGTTCCCTTTCAGTTCCAAGGTGAACCAGAACCAACTAAAATTATTTATACTAAACACATGATATACCTGCAAATGAATATTACATACTTACCTTGCCGTCAGTTTCTAACAGAAGCTCACCATTTTCTTCTTACAATGATTCCTTACATTTTTCAAAAGATTTTGTCAGCAACTGATATATAGCTGACAGCAACTGATATACTTCAGTTCTGTCAGTTATAACTGAAAGGACAACAGATGAGCAAGGTAATGTCCATGTTTCCCTATGGTTCAAGTGGGCGATGTAACCGTTTAACAGTGTGCTGACCAGTAAACTGTTATAGGGTAATGGCCATTTTCAAAATGGTGGAATCACAGTGGTAAATCAGAACGCAGGAGAGGAGAAAGAGATTGATGAATAGACTACATGGGAGGTAAGTATGACATGTGTATGTTTATTTTGACTTTTAATTTCAGTTTAGGTTTGCCTTAAGACCTATAACATTTCCACTACTAGCATACAATCCTACAAGCTGCAGAGACTGTTTTGTGCTGCTGCTCTTTCCAAACAAATGTTTGTCAGATGGTTAAGCTGTGTGTCACGGTGTATCGAGATGGTGTTATGTGCAGCATATGCTGGGCATGACGTGTGCAGACGCCACCCTGATGTTTGCATTGCTGTTTAAACACACGTTTTCTTCAGGAGCTCCCGGAGGTAAATCCCTCTCAGTAAACTGTACAAGAGTAAACTTCACCAGCCTGCCAGTGATCTGTATCCTGTCCTGTCAGAGTCCTGCTGAGGCAAAACACACAGGCTTCTGACAGAAGCGTTGTGTAGGAGGATCGATTTAAATCAATTGAAGACACAAAATAGCGATCAGTTTCCAAAATTTTAGTTTCACACTTTATTATATTCACAAAAAAATTATTACTATATTCACAAAAAAAAAAATTTCTTCTTCAAAAAGGTAGAAAATTATTTGTAAAACAGCAGAAGAATTTGTGGTACAGACATAACAAATCAATACAAAAAGCAGATCATAGACACTGTGCTTTGTTTAATGAAAAGAGTAATTTTAGTTCAGGCAACGACACTAGTCCGTTTCGGGTTGTTAACCCTTCGTCAGGCCTTTACAAAGCATAGAGAATTATGTTGACCAGATAATATGTACAGTCATAAAAACACTGTGTTTGCAGCTGAGTTTCCCTTTGTCGGCCATCAGTCAGGTGCCGGGTTGTGTCTGGTTGGAACAGATACCTCTTTACTAATCATATTCATTTTTGGTCTTTTATGACTGTACATATTCTCTGGTCAAGATAATTCTCTATGCTTTGTAAAGGCCTGACGAAGGGTTAACAACCCGAAACGGACTAGTGTCGTCGCCTGAACTAAAATCACTTTTTTCATCAAACAAAGCACACAGTGTCTATGATCTGCTTTTTGTATTGATTTTTTTTATGTCTGTACCACAAATTCTTCTGCTGTTTTTACAAAGAATTTTCTACCTTTTTTCAAGAAGAAAAATTATTTATTGTGAATATAATAATTTTTTTGTGAATATAATAAAGTGTGGAACTAAAATTTTGGAAACCGATCGCTATTTTGTGGCTTCAATTAATTTAAATCGATCCTCCTATACAGAAACCTGGTACTATTTGAGCATAGTGATGTGCTAAAGTGTGGATTGTTACATTAACAAGAGTTCCTTTTCTGTTACCTGGGACTCATTCCCAACCATATTGAAACAGAAGTGTTGTGTAGACAGGGACGGTTCTCTCATGAAGCAAGATGAAACACTTACACCAGGCGCTGAGATTTCAGGGGCAGCATTTTTGTACTGTGTGTACCTTCCTGAGGAGGAACGGAGTGTCTGAGGGTAAGCAGTTTATTTGTCACAGACTTGCAGACAGCCAGTGTGCTATTGTGTTGAGCAGCAGCATGGCATGTCAGAACATTAAATGAAGCAGATTAAATTGTCGGGTGTTGTGCGATCATTCCAGATCGGGGGGGGGGGGGGGGGGGCGCATACCACACAAGTGTGCCTCAGCAAAAAGTCTAGAACCGGCCCTGTGTGTAGAGTGTGTGCAGCACACGCAAAGGCTGTAAGATAGGCAAGATGCTCCTCATAGATGATACTAAAGGGCAAAAGTCTGTTTATATGAGGAAGAGAAAATGTTTCTTATTGAGGCACATTAGTTGCTATTTGTGACCAGATCTGTTGTTCTTTACCATAGCGTATCTTTACCAAAACTTACGTTTTCCAGAAATCTTATTGTGCAAATAGACACGCTTCCCTTCAGTGCGAAATACAAATACAGTATTTTTTTTTTTAACTTACAGTATAATAACATTTTTCCAGTGATAACTGTGCAGTTTGGGCCATCTAGTTAGCTGGCAGCTGCTAGTAGTAGAATGAGTGTATGGGAGGGGCTAAGGTCTGCTCCATGAGACACGCATCTCCTAGAACAGAACTGCAGACATTAGTCTGTGCCCACCATCCTAATGACCATACTGTGTAGCAAGTTTTAATAGAAAACAGTGCAGCAGATGCATGAGTAACCGGGCATTTTGGAACCATAGAGTTCAACTATATAAACCCGGGTTTAGATAGAGTGGTAATATAAAGTGCTAGGAATGAATGATTTGTGCAAATCCTACACTAAATTGGTTTCTAAAGGGATTTCCAGTATTGATGATTTCATTTGATTCTCACTTCGTTTATACAGTATGTCAGTGGCATGTCCAAGTTGGCTGACCTCACATTTACCACTGTTAAGGCTACTTACACACATACTGCGTCATATCACAGTACGCTCCCCCGTCACAGTGACCATTAATCTTCAGGAGCCTGGCCACACTACCTGCAGTGCAACACAATGCGGTGGAGGTAGTTCCAATGATGCTGACTGTGTTGGCGAGCCATATGAGTGGTACTGCAGGGCAGGCATTTGCATTGGAGTCTACGGCACCACCGATCTGCTGAAACCGTGTTGTGCTTCCTATTCAGCAGGGAGCACATCACTGTTGGGGGGCGGAGCTATGAATATTACCCTGCTGGCAAACTCTGATGTGGGGTAATGTGCAAGGGGCAATGGTGTGGTGCGATTGCACTAAATGTGATCTGCCATATGCCTGCCTATGCAGCCATGTTATCCAGATCCTTCTCTAGTATGTCACTGTTCTGATGAGTGTGGTGCTGTGTTCTCCAGAGGTCCTCTCTCGTTTTTTTTTTTCCCCACTGTTTCTTTCGTCTCCCAGTCATTTTTTTTTATTGGAGTCTTGGGAACTGATCTCAGCTGGGCTCGGACATGCCTGCGGGTCTTTGGATGCTTTCCTGGGATGTTTTTAGTGACTAAATTTTATAATGCCTTTAGTGTCATTTTGGCCGGCTGGATACGCTTTAGAAGATTCAGCTCTGTTACAAATCTTCTCTGCTGTGGCGCCACGGAGAAGCAGAGATCGAGAAATGCCTTTCAACTGATCCGTGTAAATACCATCTCCTCCCCCCCCCCCCCTCCCCCTCCCCCACTTCATTTGGAAATTAATTTGATTGGGGTGCAGCTGTGTTGGGACAGTTGGTTAATGAACTAAACCTACCATATTTTTCGGACTAAAGATGCTCCTGACCATAAGAGGCACCTAGGTTTAGAGGACGACAAAAACCAGGAGAAAAAAATATATTCTAAACCTGGTGCATTCATGGTGAAGAAGCATCTTGTGGATTATGCCCCCTTTGTACCTTATGCCCCCTTGTAGCTCTTATCTCCCTTGTGTCCACCTCTGTCCTCCTCTATGCCCCTTTGTGTCCTCCTCTAGGCCCTGAATTGCTTCTACCTCTGAGTTTCTACGATTAACCTCCTTAGCGTTCTGGACGAGCTAGGCTCGTCCAGAGACGCCGGAGGCCACCGCTCAGGCCCTGCTGGGCCGATTTTAATATTTTTTTTTTTCTAAAACACAATCCCTGTGGTCACGACGTCGATGACGTCACTCCGCTCATCGCCGTGGCGACGGGGGAAGCCCTCAAGGAAATCCTGTTCAGAACGGGATTTCCTGACGGGCATAGGCGCCGGCGGCGATCAGAGGGGTGGGAGGGATATGGCAGGGAGGGGGGTATCATGTAGCTAGCGCTAGGCTAGCTACATGATTTTTTAAAAAAAATTAGGTATTAAAAACAATGCGCAGCCGTGCGGCTGCGCATAATCAAAATGCCCAGCGGGTTAAGGGAAATGGTAATTAACACCCCCTGGTTTAGTATATGTATATGCCGCAACCTGCAGTTTTCTAGACCCTACTATCACAGTTCTATAAGGAAATAAGAGAGAACACAATTATGTGATTACCTTTTGTTTTAAGAACACAAAACCGATTTTTCGAGGCTGGACACAACAATACGCACACACACGTACACACGTGTGTGTGTGTGTGTGTGTGTATATATATATATATATATATATATATATATATATATATATATATATATATATATATATATATATATATATATATATATATATATATATATATATATATATATATATATATATATACACAGTGGTGTGAAAAACTATTTGCCCCCTTCCTGATTTCTTATTCTTTTGCATGTTTGTCACACTTAAATGTTTCTGCTCATTAAAAACCATTAACTATTAGTCAAAGATAACATAATTGAACACAAAATGCAGTTTTAAATGATGGTTTTTATAATTTAGTGAGAAAAATAACTCAAAACCTACATGGCCCTGTGTGAAAAAGAAATTGCCCCTTGAACCTAATAACTGGTTGGGCCACCCTTAGCAGCAATAACTGCAATCAAGCGTTTGCGATAACTTGCAACGAGTCTTCTACAGCGCTCTGGAGGAATTTTGCCCCTCTCATCTTTGCAGAATTGTTGTAATTCAGCTTTATTTGAGGGTTTTCTAGCATGAACCGCCTTTTTAACCCTCCTCTTATGTTAGTGTCAGAACCGACCCGTTTTCAGGTTTTGAATGTCTATAAGTATTACATAAATTTGTTTATTGCATCAAGATTTTTTTACTTTGTCAGGAACCTCTATTTAAACAATGTAATAGAAAAATAATCCTTTTTACTAAATTAGAAAATACTGTGGTGAAAATTATGACGTTTATGGTGTTAGGGTCAATTCTGACCCAGTTATGATATAGGATTATAGAACACTAATAAGTGCCAAAACTGAAATCATAAACATTCTCTCTGCTTAGTAACACTGTCAGGCACCATCCCACTAACAGCCAATCACCTCTCAGCCCTGTGAGCTTTAGTTAGGAAGGGGCCTATCTCTTTGCCTGCTTGTCTGCTTCTCCAAAGAAAGTAAAGAAATATAGGACCAATACATTTCAGAGTTGCTGACTTGCAGAGTAATCATCTCCAATATGCAGCATGCAAGAGTGAAAAGATTTACAGGAAGCCAAATACTGGATTATATCTTGGAAGAAAATGGGGAAGAGGACACAGAGCAGTATAGCGATATGGATGAGCAGGTTTCTGAGGCAGAAGATGAAGTAGAGTATCAACCAGAATACACAGACACATCTGATGAGTCTGATGAGGAGGCCACCAGTGCTGAACCTGCTGCTGAAACATTTAAATCCAAAAGTGGTAAGATCTGTTGGAGTTCAGAACCTCCTGACTTACATGGCAGGGCAGCAGCTGCAGATGTAATTAAAATGACACCTGGGATCACAAGGTTTGCTGTGACGAGAGTAAGTGACATCAAAACATGTTTTGAACTCTTCATGCCATTGTCACTAAAAAAAGTGATCATTGCAATGACAAACCTTGAAGGAAAAAAAGTCCATGGCAACATGTGGAATGACATAAATGAGGAATGCCTAGATGCTTATATTGGTGTTCTTCTTCTTGCTGGAGTGTACAGATCCTATAATGAGGCCACTGATAGTCTCTGGGACAAGTCAAGAGGCAGATATATCTTCCCAGCAACAATGTCACTTAACACCTTTAGAATGATATCAAGAGTTTTCAGGCAAATACGGCATAAAAATCTGGGCAGCCTGTGATGCAAGAACAAGCTATGCATGGAACCTACAGATTTACACCGGCAAACCCGAAAGTGGCATCCCTGAGAAAAAACAAGGACAACGTGTAGTCCTTGATATGACTACTGGACTGCGGGGTCACAATATCACATGTGACAATTTTTTTTACCAGCTATGACCTTGGACAAGAACTTCTCAGGAGGAAACTTACCATGGTAGGCACAATAAAAAAAAATAAACCTGAGCTGCACACTGAAATTTTGCAAGTGAAGGACAGAGCTCCACTTTCTTCAAAATTTGCTTTTACAGACACCACCACTGTTGTTTCATATTGTCCCAAAAAAAAAAAAAAAATGTGATACTTATGTCCACTTTTCACAAAGATGCAGCTGTGTCATCAAGAAGTGACAAAAAGCCCACAATTATCCTGGATTACAGTAAAAACAAAGGGGGAGTGGACAATCTGGACAAGCTGACTGCTGCCTATACTTGTCAGTGAATGACCAGGAGATGGCCGATGGTTGTGTTTTATAACATCCTAGATGTGTCTGCATACAATGCATTTGTGTTATGGACCCACATCCACCCAGGTTGGAACACAAAAAAGAACAACAAGCGGAGAATATTTCTCGAGGAGCTAGGAAGTTCCCTTGTCAAGGTACACATTGAGCAAAGGAAACGGGTGTCTCGAGATCCAATCGCTGCAGCCATGATCAGACAGATGCAGAGTTCATCAAGCACTCCATCCAAACCATCAACCACACAAAGAGAATCAGTGCCAGCATCCTCATCATCATCTAGCCTTGCCACAACATCAACCAGCACAGCCACAACTCCAGTGATGCCATCTGATTCTAAAAGAAAGAGATGTCAGGTCTGCCCCAGCAATAAGGACAGAAAGACACACACATTATGCTTCCACTGTAAAAAATATATCTGCAAAGAACATGCTAAAAGTGTCAGCTTTTGCCACACATGCATCTAAAAACACCCACACAAACACATGCAAGTTCTTGCACAAAGATGCTATGAAACTAGTACTTGATTTCTATTGGTTTGCCTTGCTTGATTGTGTATTGTTTGTTAGACCTTGCAAGTCTACATTTTGTATTATTACTTGCTTTTTATTGTTTATGAATGTTTTATGTTAAAAAAAAAAAAAGACTTCCGGCTATATTCTTGAAGTAAATATATATGGGTCACAATTGACCCTAGCACCATCAATGTTATTATAGTTAATGTTATTAATATAAAGATAAAAATATAAAAAAAATATTTAAGAGATGTGTTCAAATACTCCTCAGCAACATTCTGGTGACATAACAACCTTTTATTTACTTATAATATTCTATTTAGGTTTATTTTACCATTTTTTTAAATTTGAAAATGAGAGGTATGCTATCAAAAGAAAGGTTAAAGGGGTGACACCAAAAATATTAAAACCAATCTTTTCAAGGATAAAGAAGCTTAACAAGGTAACCAAGAGGTAAGAAACAAATTGGATGATAAATATTTGTTCAGAGGGTATTTTATGGCTGATTTAAGACAAGGGTCAAAACCGACCCGTTAACATCATGGATAGTAACAGAAAGCTAACATAAGAGGAGGGTTAAGGTCATGCCACAACATCTCAATAGGATTCAGGTCAGGACTTTGACTAGGCCACTCCAAAGTCTTCATTTTGTTTTTCTTCAGCCATTCAGAGGTGGATTTGCTGGTGTGTTTTGGGTCATTGTCCTGCTGCAGCACCCAAGATCGCCGGACATTCTCCTTCAGGATTTTTTAGTAGACAGTAGAATTCATGGTTCCATCTATCACAGCAAGCCTTCCAGGTCCTGAAGCAGCAAAACAACCCCAGACCATCACACTACCACCACCATATTTTACTGTTGGTATGATGTTCTTTTGCTGAAATGCTGTGTTACTTCTATGCCAGATGTAACGGGACACGCACCTTCCAAAAAGTTCAACTTTTGTCTCGTCGGTCCACAAGGTATTTTCCCAAAAGTCTTGCCAATCATTGAGATGTTTTTTTAGCAAAATTGAGACGAGCCTTAATGTTCTTTTTGTTTAAAAGTGCTTTGCGCCTTGGATATCTGCCATGCAGACCGTTTTTGCCCAGTCTCTTTCTTATGGTGGAGTCATGAACAATGACCTTAATTGAGGCAAGTGAGGCCTGCAGTTCTTTAGATGTTGTCCTGGGGTCTTTTGTGGCCTCTCGGATGAGTTTTCTCTGCGCTCTTGGGGTAATTTTGGTCGGCCAGCCACTCCTGGGAAGGTTCATCACTGTTGCATGTTTTTGCCATTTGTGGATAATGGCTCTCACTGTGGTTCGCTGGAGTCCCAAAGCTTTAGAAATGGCTTTATAACCTTTACCAGACTGATAGATCTCAATTACAGTACTTTGTTCTCATTTGTTCCTGAATTTCTTTGGATCTTGGCATGATGTCTAGCTTTTGAGGTGCTTTTGGTCTACTTCTCTGTGTCAGATAGCTCCTATTTAAGTGATTTCTTGATTGAAACAGGTGTGGCAGTAATCAGGCCTGGGGGTGACTACAGAAATTGAACTCAGGTGTAATAAACCACCTTTAAGTTATTTTTTAACAAGGGGGCAATCACTTTTTCTCACAGGGCCATGTAGATTTGGTTTTTTTTTTTCACTAAATAATAAAAAACATAATTTAAAACTGTATTTTGTGTTCAATTATGTTATCTTTGACTAATAGTTAACGGTTTTTGATGAGCAGAAACATTTAAGTGTGACAAACATGCAAAAGAATAAGAAATCAGGAAGGGGGCAAATAGTTTTTCACACCACTGTAATGTATGGATTTTTTTTTAGCTTTTATCATTTACTATATTTGTGTGTGTGTGTATATATGTATATATATATATATATATATATATATATATATATATATATATATATATATATATATATATATATATATATATATATATATATATATATATATATATATATATATATATATATATATATATATATATATATATATTCTGTATGCAAGGAAATGGTAACATTACTACCACCAGCAGTGCAACCCACAAAACCCGAGTAACGTGTGTGTTGCTATGTTTCTAACGCGCCTTATCGTAACAACGCTCACGGTACTCTAGTACCTCTGGTCTGTAGACATAGGGTGCGTACACATATATGCATGAGTACTGTCCCTGTCAGAGATCGGGAATCGATTGGTGAACGGTTTGAGGCCCACTGCCATACAGACACCTCATTAGACACTAGGCTAGTGACATGTCCTGTTGTGGGAGGGGTAAGGAGCAAGAAAAATGACTTGACTGGTGCTTGGATGAGATGATGTAGCAGTTGGGATCCCTCACCAATGCATTGTCCTCTTAGAGGCAGCCCACCAAGAACCAACTAGCAGCTTGTAGCAACTCCATCAGAAAACATGAGCTGCACATGAAGATTTGTAACTCTTCAAATCTTTGTGTTTGTGACTAGAGATGGTCTATAAGATGCAAATAATTCTGAGCAAGATCATGCAAATTCTTTATGCAAAAGTATGCAGCTTTAAAATGGAGCAGTCAAATGAAGCCAAGGTGGGATTCAACTGGTCCATTTTCAAGTGGCATAAATAATTTGCGTAATTCTGCATCCACTGGGAATTTTTTTGCATCTCGTTGAACATTTTGATTTATGACTAGGGATTGTCAGTGATCTATTAAGTTTTTCAAGTCGGTGTAGATTTTATGGTAACTTTATCCCAATTTATGCAGATTGAAAATTGATTAATCAAAATGTAGTAGCCACTGAATTTGGTCCATTTTCAAGCTGCATAATTTGCATAAAAAGTACTTAAAGAGGAACTTTAGCCTAAACAAATCTACTGTCATAAAGTTACATTAGTTATGTTCATTAAAATAGATAGGTAATATAATCTCTTACCCACCCTGTTTTAAAAGTACAGGCAAATGTTTGTAATTTCATGGGGGCAGCCATCTTTTTGGTTGAAAGGAGGTGACGGAGCATGAGACAGAGTTCCAAATGTCCTGTGTCCTGATCACCTCTCCCAGCTGCGCGCGCTAGGCAAGGATAACGGCAACATCAGAAATCCCATCATGCTTTGTACAGCATCAGGGGTAAAATGCCTGGGCAGATTTCTTTGATGGGGCGGAGCTTAGCTTCTAAGCAGCTAAAAATTAGGCTTGGGTATGAAAAACAAAGTTTTGATGCTGTGAAACTGTTAAAGAAACACCAAGCCTTTTCAGTGCTGCTGAGTACATTTTTAGTCTGGAGGTTCACTTTAAGCTGCATTATTTGCCTCTCATCCTTATTTGTGACAAAACTCTCATGCATTTAGAACTTTCAAATGATTCTTTTTACCCAAGTCATACAGCAAATTTCCTGTTATCCGGAACTCAGGCAACCAAAAGTCTCAACTAACCGGCATGCCCAAGGAGGATAACAGGGGCCTTGCTTTGGGGGTGTTTGCAGGTATTAAAATACTCACCAAGCCTCCAGCAATGTCTTGCAGCCTTCCTATAGCTCCTAGCGTCTTCTGGAGTCAGGTGGCACATCGGCTTTCATGCACACGGGGGGGGGGGGGAGCCGGAAAGCCTCTAGGAGCTACAGGAAGGCTACAAGACATCGCTGGGGGCTCAGTGAAAATTTAGGAGGGGAGGGTCGTGCTTTTTTGGCCTGTTGCTCAAGCAACCGGCAAGCATGTGTATCCAGCATTTGACGATCCCCGCCGGTGCTGGAAACTGGGGACTTTTTTTTTGTATTTGGAATTCTACTCCTGTCATTTAGCAATTAATCACTTTCTTCTATTTCTGTATCTTTTAGAATGAAATTCTGGGCATCATTTTATCAATTGTTGGAAGTTTTTTAATAAGCATCTCTCTTAATCTTCAGGTAAGTGTAAGTCCTTTTTATTTTCACAGACACGCTAGGTATTATTAATTCGACAGCTTTGACCCCCTTAAAGAGGAACTGTGACCAAGAATTGAACTTCATCCCAATCAGTAGCTGATACCCCCTTTCCCATTCAAAATCTTTTTATTTTCACAAACTGATCATCAGGGGGCTCTGTATGGCTGATATTGTGGTGAAATGGTCCTGCCTGTTTCCTGTCTGTGAACCTCAGTGCATTGTGGGAAATAACAGCTGGGTCCAACTGCCAAAAAAGCAAGCAGCATTTCCTTCCACTGACCTCACCTGCCAGCAGTAAAAAATGTCACCATGTGGTAAATGTCAGAATGTAAATATGGGAGAGGAAAGATTTTACAATGGGAAAACGCTGACTAAATCATTTATACCTAAGTATTGTAAAAATGAAGATCTGTACAGATGCGTTGCCATCCTGCAGGGTAGCAACTAGGCAAGTGCAGCCATTAACTTTGCTAGATAGATTTATACTTGAGTAGCTAAAAAGTTCCAGCTTAAAGAGTAACTGTTAGCCCCCAAATTGAAATTTAAAACACTATTGCAATGTTTTATTTATTATATAAGTGAGCCAAAAAGCCAATGTAGAAGTTAAAAATCAATCTAATTTTGTTACTATGTAACCTTTCCCCCCCAGCTCCGGACGCAAGCCGCATATCAGATACTGTAGCATGCAGAGCATGCCTATGTCTGGCCGACCCCCCTCTCCCCCCCCAGGACCAGGTGCCGATCTATTCGCACCACAAACAGCTGACCGCTCTGACAGGGAGAGAGAGCGGCAGCACTTCCAGAGCAGCACCGCAGAGCAGCCAGCGCCGTGCATCTCTCTCACATGTGATTCTCTCACATGTGACTCGGCGGCGGCTGCTCTGGAAGTGCTGCCGCTCTCTCTCCGTGTCAGAGCGGTCAGCTGCGGTGGGGAGAATATATTGGCACCTGGTCCTGGGGGGGAGAGGGGGGTCGGCCAGACATAGGCATGCTCTGCATGCTACAGTATCTGATATGCGGCTTGCGTCCGGAGCTGGGGGAAAAGGTTACATAGTAACAAAATTAGATTGATTTTTAACTTCTACATTGGCTTTTAGGCTCACTTATATAATAAATAAAACATTGCAATAGTGTTTTAAATTTCAATTTGGGGGCTAACAGTTACTCTTTAAGAAAGTCAAATATTGAGGTCTACTTACAGTATATCCTAGGATTTCTGGTAATTTACACAGATCTAGTGGGGGACATTGGAAAAGGACAGAAGGATGAGGATTTGCTTCCACAAGAGGGATTGTCCGTTCGTTTGAAAGAGGAATGGTTGTGAGCTTTGACAAACCAAAGGGCAATCTAGTTGAAGGCTTTGCACACCTTATGGTATTACCTTTGAATTGTACTCACACTTTCTACAAAAACTAATTTGCAGTCCTCCTGCTGTAAAGCAAAAATCTAATTTAAAAGTGATTTAAAAAAGCTCTTGCTAATGCAATGCTATGGGGGATTTTTATAAAATCACATCCCTCAAGTGGGATCACACCAATAGCATTACATTAGCTAGAGCTTTTCAAATCACAAAGCGATCAGAAAAGCGCTCCTAGTGGGTTTCAGGCCTTATACAGATAACATTACTTTGGGTCAAATGCAGGTTCGATTACTAGACTATTTTATTTGCATCATATATGTCAAACTCCGGCCAGCAAGCAAAATCTGGCATTCAGAGCCATTAAATTTGGCCCTCAAGTGGTTTCCCCACCTTGCATTATGTTTGGCCCACTCTAGACCACCAGGAAAGCTATACTGGAGGTGAAGCCCTGGAACACCACAGAAGCCATATGGAGGAGGTAGGGGGAAAGCACTAAACGCAAAGGGAACTGTATAGGGGAGGATGGGGCGGGGGCCTCTAGACACCACGGAACAGTATAGGGGTTGGAGGGGGGGGGGGGGGCATTAGATACCTGGGAAATTTATAAGTGAGGAAGGTGGCCAGTAGACATTGAGGTTGGCCCGTGATTTGGTCCCAGTGTACAATTTCGGCCCTCTTTGTATTTGAGTTTTTCGCCTTCCTCTGGATCAACAGGGATATGTTAGGGAGCAGACTTGTGTTGTACTTTGTTCTCTGGTTGAACTCGATGGACGTATGTCTTTTTTTCAACCAAAATGACTATGTAACTATGTAACCCCTGATTTGCATATTATGCCACACTATATCTCCTTTTTGAGATAAAATAAAAGCGCTCTGTTCAATAGCTTCAGTATGTGTCAGAGATTGAGGAATGGTCACTTTAAAATCTTTTTTTTTTTTTTTTAATAAATGCATAAAAGATTTACTTACAAAGCTGGTTATTCTGTTTCAGAAATACACACATGTACGACTAGCGCGACAAGAGAATCCCATCCCGTATTATAAAAGCAAGCTGTGGTGGTGTGGAGTCCTACTGATGGGAGTTGGGGAACTGGGCAATTTTGCTGCTTACGGTTTTGCACCTGCAACACTTATTGCACCTTTAGGGTGCGTGGCTGTTATAGGTAAGTCATATTTTCTTGCTTTCCGCTGTCTATATATTCGCATTTCTGCAGTGAAGCATGTGTCATGAACCTGGGCAATAGTGCACAAAAACATCTAATCAGAAGCTGCCTTCACTGACCGCTAAAAAGTTTTATTAAGTTGAAGTCTATTGCCCAGATATAAGGTTCTTGGTAGGGTAATGCATTAGACCCTTTTTAGGCCATGTACACAGTGGCCGTTGAGTTCCCTGTGATAGCAGGAATGCATCGCGCCACGGCAGCGGCACCACACATTGAGGCCCCGTTCACATCTAAAATCGCAAAAATTTAGCGCTAGCGGTTTGCTCAAGTGATTTTACTGTGGTAAAAATCACTGGACACTTCCGCGATTACAGAGCAGTTGCGGTCAGCGCTTTATAAAAACTGTCCTGCGATCACTCCAGAATCGTTCCAAAAATGCTGTAGGTAACGTATTTGCGATTGGCGCTAATCACAAAACGCCCGCGATCTGTGCCAATCGCGGCAGTGAGAACACTGTCATAGGGTAGAATAGCACTAGTGCTTTGAAAAATGCTAGCGCTCTGGTGATTAGCGGGAATCGCCCGCTAATTGACCTAGTGTGAATGGGGCCTATCTGCGCATTGCATCAGGTACAGTGAAGTGCATACAGTCAATGAAAAGTATGCTTCACCACTACTGCTAACGTGTGTTTAGCGGTAACGCACTACATGCAGCGTGTTACCCTACCGCAACCCTGGTGCATCATATCAGCCAAGTGCAGACCAGCCCTATTGTTCTCTTAACTCGCCTCGTCCCACTCATTCACTTCTTGTTCCCTGGCATTGGCCCTCCTCCCCCCTCTATAACCTGTAAACTAGCTCGGCCAGGAACTGTCACCCAAAGAATCAAGTCCCTATCCCTGCGGATGACAGTCATTGTGAGTTTGTGTGTAGGTTATGTATAGGTTTCTTTTAAAGCAAACTTTTGGTGAAAAAAACCCTACAAAAGTTAGATACTTACCTCAGTAGAGGGAAGACTTTGGATGATCCAGATTCTTTTTAAAGTGGACCCAAATTAAAAATACACGATTTCAGAAATAAAATATATTTTCTAAATTATAATAATAAATAGCAGCCTTTTTTCAGCTGCATGATGACACATATAAAATATTTTACATTTATTGGAGGAACCCCTCCCTTCCTTTCATATTGCCGGGACAGAATCCGGCAGACTGGTGGAGTAGGTGGTGTCTGGCAAAGGAGGACTTTCTAATGGCTGCCACCTGTATAACCCTAGTTATGCAAAGAGAAGGGTGAAAAGCATGCACTGAAATGCAGGGGCGTAACAATAGACCCTGCAAGGGATGCAGCCGCAGGGGGGCCCAGAAGCCACAGGGGGCCCCGTGGGGAGAGAAGTTTATATTCCCTGCCATGAGAGACTGACAACTAAGGACACACAGAGGAAAAACTCTGCTTTAATAATAAATAGCAGCCTTTTTTCAGCTGCATGATGACAAATATAAAATATTTTACATTTTTTGGAGAAACCCCTCCCTTCCTTTCATATTGACGGGACAGAATCCGGCAAAATGCTGGAGTAGGTGGTGTCCGGCAACGGAGGAATTGCTAATGGCTGCCACCTGTATAACCCTAGTTATGAAAAGAGAAGGGTGAAAAGTATGCACTGAAATGCTCATAGGCTTGAAGGAGTGTTTATTTATCTTTGTATGTGTCAGAGTGGTGCAACTAAATATTTTGAATTAAAAAAATGTTTGGTTTGGGTCTGCTTTAAGCCCACTACTCTACTGCCCTCTGGGAATTTATTCTTCACGGTTGTGCTTCTGTCCATGTATGAATGCGCCCACACTGTGCAGGTGCACGCTGAGGGTCTGCGCATGGAGGAAAAAGCTGTGAAAAAGCATCTCTGTGTTACTGCGCAGCCGCGGCAAATCATTCACAAGCTTTTGTTGAACGGGTTCAGAGGGTCTGGGCGATGGAATGGCGAGCTTGAGGGGGATGGGGAAATCATTTGGATTGTCCAGAGGATTTCGTCTACTGAAGTATCCAGCTTTTTAATTTTTTTCGCACTTTAATCACTTCTGTACCAGCAGTGTCTGCACCCTTAAAGGGAACCTGAACTGAGTAAAATTATTTAAAATAAACACTTGATGTAGCTGCAAATGAATATTACATACTTACCTCGCCATCAGTTCCTCTCAGAAGCTCACCATTTTCTTCTTACGGTGATCCCTTCCAGTTTTGACAAGATTTTGTCAGAACTGAAATATACCAGTTGCTGTCAGTTATAGATCAGCTGCTGTCAGTTACAACTGATGTGCCAGGTAATGTCCATGTTTCTCTATGGCTCAAGTGGCCGATATAACAGTTTAACAGTGCGCTGACCAGGAAGCTGTTATGGGGTAATGGCCATTTTCAAAATGGAGGACAGAGAATTCCATCGGTCACAGTGGACACACAGGACGCAGAATGAGCAGACTACATGGGAGGTAAGGATGACCTGTGTATGCTTATTTTGACTTTTTTTATTTTCAGTACAGGTTCTCTTTAAGGACCAGAGACTGTTGGTACGGTAAACCGGCTTCAGGCGAATCGCCGCAATAGTCCGCCGGTCACTCCGTTCTATCCCCGCCGCAGGTCCCTCTCTCAGCCGTCCCTATGACGGCAGAGCACTGTGCGCCAGTCAGGAGCCGCTTTTATTGATTCCTGACCATGTCAATCAATATAAGGCAATGGGATTGGCTTACAGTGAATACCACAAGAGCCAATGAAAACTGCTCCTGACCGGCTCACACAGCTCTGCCGTCATAGAGACGGCAGGGCGAGTGAATTGTGGCATGAAGAAAACGGCGTGATCGGCAGCATAGACGGTAATGGTACAATTCAGCAGGACGTTGAATCTACGTCCGGTGAAAGCGGCAGCACCACCTGCTGGATGTAGATTCATACTGTGTTGGTCCGGAACCAGTTAAAGAGAATCTGAAGTCTCCGTAAAATGAGGTTTTTAGTTTAAAAACCTCATTACCATTATTTTCCCACCTAAAACACCGCAGAGCCGCATCTGAAAACTCCCTTGATCACCCCAAACTCACGGGGGTACACAAAGGCAACTTCCGCATAGAGGCAGCACAGCTCTGCATCTATGCGCGTCAATCAGCGCGGATCGCCGCCTCTCCCCGCCCCTCTCAGTCTTCCTTCACTGAGAGGGGTGGGGGAGAGGCGGAGATACATGCTGATTGACACGCATAGAGGCGGCAGCAAAATCCACGACCAAGAAACTGGTGGATTTTGCCATCCCTGTACCCCCCGTGAGTTTCGGGTGATCGAGGGGGTTTTCAGCCGCGGTTCTGCATCGTTTTAAGAGAGACTATAATGTTAATTTTAAAATAAAAACCTCATTTTAGGGAGACTTCAGAGTCTCTTTAAGCAGTAAACTATAGTGCTTCAGTTTGAAAATAATATGAATGTTGTTTCTCATCTGTCAGGCCTGGGATAACTGGGATTTCACGTTGCCACATGGCCTGCAGGGCTGAGTGACAGAGCTGTGACATGCTGAACTGCTGTCATGCAAAGATAAAATAAAGGCCTCACAATGAGATTACTTAGATAGAAACGCTTGTTTATCTAGCTTGCTGCCATTATCTTTCCGTTCTGTATAAATTGTTCTGCTACCAAGATTTGACAGTTAAGCCAGTGCTGAGATAACAAGCCAAAAAGTAGTCATCTGTATATATCTACTAATAATTCTGTAACCACTACCTTTCTGAATTCAGTCAAACATTTTACTTTTTAGTCCACTCACTGGTCACATTACTTTTGTACAGGATTCACTCAAGTTTTTTTTTTTTTTTTTTTTTTTTTTTTTTGGCTTGCAATCAAAGTGCTGTGTATTGCGAATAAGTCACACTACATGTTACGGAGGAACCCCTCCTTCATCAGGTGTTAAACAGCATTGAAGCATACAACCAATATATACACAATCACATATAGAATGGGAACCACACCCACAGTGGACCCACCCACCAATTCATTAACCCCATACTCCCCAGTTGCTAAATGGAATAATTCCAATGGTCATATGGCACTCCTGATCGGCTACCAATAAATTTAATACAAACTGACCGTAAACTGGCACTTCCAACCGAGGACTGCCACAGAACCACCTGTGAATAAAACATAGGTTAAGAATAATGCATGTACCGACATCAAAATTGTTACAGCATTCTCATGTGCATAAAGATGACATTTAGACCCTACAAAAAGCATCTAAACGGCAAACGCTCATTCATCCCTCTTGGGGCTACCACATCAAGCGTGTGGATCCATCGTGCCTCTTTCTGCTTTAATACCTTCTCCAAATCACCCCCTCTAGTGGAGGGAGTCACAGCCTCCAAGACACACCACCTTAGTTGTGCTGCACTATGTCCTTCTGCGAAAAAATGTCTGGCTACAGAGGTATCGTAGTTCCCACGTTTGCCTTCTGCATAATTGCTAATAGCCCTTTTGTGCTCCTGTATGCGGGACCTGACTGCTCTGGTGGTTTCCCCCACGTACATGAGTCCGCATGGACACTTAAGTCCATACACAACCCATGTCGTAGAGCAGTAATGTCTACCCTTGATGACAATATTGCGACCTGTATGGGGATGCCCAACCGCGTTACCCTTGATAATGGCGTTGCACACATTACAATTCAGGCACGGGTAAGTACCTGGTCTGCCCATGCTCCTTTCCTTACTCAAGGGTGCAGTGTCTGTGTGCCTCACTTTGTCGTAAATGGTTTTACCTCTCCTAATAGAGAATATGGGCTCCTCACTAAACACTGTTCCCAATACGCTGTCATTACTCAAAAGTGGCCAAAACCTGCGTACAGTTCTCTTTATTAGCTCAGTGTTTTTCCCCAGGCTGGTAACAAAAGGTATACCTTTTGATCTATCCCTTATACCAACCCGCTGTAGCAATGAGGACCTCTCGATCTCCCCTACCTCTTTCTTGACTCTTTCAATGCTCTTAGGATTGTAGCCTTTTTGTATAAATTTAGAGGCCAAAGATCGACCTGCTGTACCATAGTCCTCATCCCGGGCACATATTCGTCTGGCCCTGAGGAACTGCCCCCTCGGTATGGCTTTTACCACATGTTTGTGGTGGTGACTATCAGGACGCAATAAGTTGTTTCGGTCCGTTGGTTTCCGGAACAACTTGGTCACAAAGCGACCATTGGAAATCTTAAGAGACACATCCAAAAAATTAATCGTGTCTCTAGATACCTCTAACGAAAATTTGATAGTGGAATGCATCTGATTAGCGTCATTTACCATTTCAAGGAGCAGCTCCTCAGGGCCCCTCCATAACAACAGCACATCATCCACGAAACGAAAATACTGGAACAAATGTCCCATGTATTTGGGATTATTTAGAAACATAGTGCGCTCAAGTGATTCTACAAAAATGTTGGCGATAGAAGGAGCAGCAGGCGACCCCATACTGGCCCCCTGTCGCTGTATGTAGAACTGGTCATGGAACCTGAAGTAATTGGACTTGAGAATTAATTCAAGACTATCCAACAAATTCGCAATACACAGCACTTTGATTGCAAGCCAGTGGTGTGCCGTCTCATTCTTTACGTTTGATGTGATGTAAGCTGTTGAGCAACCCAGCTGAGACAAGGCACCGGCGGAGTGTTTCAGGTAGCTTGTGACCTGATTAGCTGCTGACCAAGCACCTTGGTGAAGTTCTTCACTCAAGTTTTGTAGTATTTGTTTTGCTCTGAGGATAAGATTTATACATTTTTTTCATTATGAGAATTTTTTTATGTGTCAGCGTTTTTTTTGAATGTGGAATAAAGTTGTATATATCTAGTGTTTCATTATCTCTGTTTTATGCAGGAAGTGCAGCAATATCGGTCTTGTTCTTGAAGGAATCTATGAGAGCATCTGATGTAATAGGTAAGATATATAATGCATATTTCTAACGTGGGCATTTTTATTGAAATCTCACTCATAAAAGCAATTTCATGAAAATTAATTTTGGACAGTGCAGAGAGGAGTATAACTTTTGTTTGGGCCTTATTGCTGTCTGTGACATCGCCTGAGAATGTTCCACACTTCCTGTCTACCAGAGGCAAAAACTTCAACAAATAAAATCATTTTTGTCCCTGATTTCCTGCCCTTGAGCCCACCAGGATTTCTATTAAAGTTAGGGCCCTTTTCTACTAGCAGCGATCCAATTAGAAATGCAAAATGAATGTGATTTGTAAATTGTGAATAGCAGGCATTGGAAAATAGAAATCGTGGAACACTATATGCATTGATGCATTTACATTTTGTTAGAAATGTGGTGGCTGGATAGTGTACTGGTTACGGGCTCTGCCTCTGACACAGGAGACCAGGGTTCAAATCTTGGCTCTTCCTGTTCAGTAAACCTGCACCTATACTGTGAGGAGTTCTTGGGTGAGTCTCCCTAACACTGCTACTGCCTAAAGAGCACACCCCTAGTGGATGCAGCTCAATCGCTTTGAGTCCGCCAGGAGAAAAGCGCAATATAAATGTTATTTGTCTCGTCTAGAAACACAGTCGCATTCTTGCGCTATTCCATTCAGGCCTGGATTTACCTCATGGGAGCCTATAGGCACAGATGTCCTGGCACCTTTGACTTTGCCCACCATAACCCTACAAACCCCCACCAAACTGCACCACAAGTGTGCTGGCTGGCCTTCACTTCTCCCTTGCGTCCCTTGCCCATCATAGGTAGCTACAGGAGCCCCTTAGTATTAGGTAGCCAGAAGTACCCTCAGTATTAAAGAGACTCTGAAGTCTCGTAAAAATCATGTTTTTATTTAAAAAATGTGTTTACCATTATTGCCCTACCTAAACCGCTGCATCCTTGCTGCTGTAATCTAACTAACTAAATCCCCCCTAAACTCCCCAGGGGGCAATCCGGGCAGCGCTTCCGTGAGAGGCAGAGCTATGAGCCGCAGCTTTACCTCTCAGCGTGTCTGTCAGCCTGGATCGCCGCCCCTCTCAGTCTTCCTTCACTGAGAGGGGCGGGGGAGAGGCAGGGATACGCGGCTGAGAGACGCGTAAGGAGGAAGAGCTGCGGATGAAAGCTCTGCCTCCAACAGCAGCAAATTCCACAACCAAGAAAGTCGTGGATTTTGCGGGGGAGAGGGAGGGGGGAGTTAGGGGGGATTTAGTTAGAGTTCAGCGGCGGTTTAGGTAGGGCTATGATTATAAACGCATTTTTTTAAATAAAAACATGATTTTTACGAGACTTCAGTGTCTCTTTAAGTAGCTAGAGGTGCCCCCAAGTTTTAGGTAGCTAGCAGAACTTCAGTATTAAGTAGCTAGAGGTGCCCCTGACTGAAGGGAGATCTTGTCAGTATAATGCCGACAGCTGGGTGAGTAACCTCTCATTCACACTCCGCTCGGGACTCTGCATATGTAAGGCAGGAAGTAGGCACTTGGGGAGGGGAATGAGCCACCTTTCCATCAATCGGCGCCTGTAGGCACGTGTCTACAGTGCCGAATGGTAAATTGCTATGAACGGTTCTGGTCAGAGTTGTGGTCTGCCTAAGGCCCGGTTCACATTAGCGGTCGCCGTCCGGAATCGCCGTGCCGGAGCCGGACCGCATGCGGAACGGACGGAACGGACGCACGGCATAGCAATGAAAGCCTATGCGTCCGTTCACATGCGTCCGTTTCGTCCGGACCGGATCCGGACTCCGGCATAAGACCCAACATGCGCTATTTTTTGGTCCGGCTCCTCCGGCAGCCGTATCCGGAGCGGAGCCGGACTGCACCATCCGGCCAATACAAACCAATGAGAACCGGAGAGCGCACAACACACTGGCTAAAAATCCGGATGTTCTACCCCACTTCCTATGCGTATTGAAGCGGCGATTTTGGATGGGGACACATGGGCAAGCATTTTGGAGTGGAGCAGCAGTGATTTTAAACGTGCTGGAGATGTTGGCAGTATGTCGGAGGTGGAGGTGAGTGCTAAACAGCGGAGGGCCTGATTCCACAGGTCCACCTTCTGCTGACCTCCCAGACCCCAACATTTTTATTCCTTTTCTACTATCTTTTGCCAAACGGATCCGGATCGCATCCTGATGAACACCTGATGCAAACTGATCGGATCCGGATCAGAACCGTACGGTTCCGATCCGGATCCGGTCAGGTCATCCGGTCCGTTTGGCAGAGAACCGCAAGTGTGAACGGGGCCTAAAACAGGAGCCGTTCCTTTGTAAGTTGCAGCAGTGTACAAGAGTAAAAGGCATCCCCGGTGTCCCTTTTAGATCTGCATGCCACCTCTAGTCCCTTGATTCTCTCTGTATCATTCTTTCCCTGTTCACATCTGAATGGTTACAGGGAAAACCTCTATGAATGTGCCCTGCTCCTGCATCTCGTGTTTTGTTTACTTTCTGATGTCATGCCCCGCAGTGCATCGGTACCAATGGGGTGAGAGTTAAACAGAGAGTTGCTCATCTTATTTACTGGCTCCTTTGTCTTTCCATTTTACCAATTGTTAGTTACTAACCGCTTCAGGTCGGAGGTAGAATACCAAACATCTCGCTTGTTTTATCGAATGCTCTAATCTTTGTGAACTGACAAGTCTGAAGTAAATAAACAAAAACCAGATACTTGCCTATGGAGAAGGAACGCTCTAGGTCCTAAAGAGCCTTCCTGTTCCTCTCACAGTCCCCTTGTTCCAGCGCTGTTACACCTGTTTCAGTCTGCTGCCACTGGAGGCTCTCTGAGCCCAAGCGATCAAAAAGATGGGTGGCTCCATACTGTGCAAGCGCGAGTGTGTAGTCGTGCGTGCTTGCGCATGCACAGTACAGAGCCACCCATCTTCTGAAGCACTCAACCTCCCGTGGTGGCACAGACCAGAGCAGCACAGTCAACCAACGTTCAAGCGATTGCGGTACTTTGTGCAGGAATCGTCTGGGATCTTAAAGATTCAATCAGCCGTGACAGTCGTACATCAAACGTCGTAGGCGTAATCGCATGCGTGTACCCACATTGCGAGATTGCAGAAACAGTCGCTCGTCACTCAATAAATCGCTGGCCATTATAAAAATCATCTGAAAAATCTCATAGTGGGTACAGGCCTTTAGCGAAATGACATTTGACAAGATGTGGGGTAAAATCAGCTGTTTTCTGATTTACCAAATGCGGTAAGGCTTTGTGAATGAAGCCCATGGTCATACTGCCTTCCCATAGGCCAGTACACACAGACAGGGGCGCTTGGTGTGGCTAAGAATTACTGTTTATGTAGTGCAGAGGATTTCAGCTCAGGCATTGACTTTTTCAACCTGATCGGTTCTTCCCATCCTGAATGACGATTCTGCACATCATTCACAGATGGAATGATCAGTGCAAACGTCTCACACTGGGTAAGTGTGCACCAGTGTGTGTATTTGGGCTGATCAGTGCAGGCGTCTCACACTGATACAGATTAGCGGTGCCATCAGTAGGTAAGTGTGCACCAGTGCGTGTGTATGGGCTGATCAGTTCAGGCGTCTCACACTGGTAAGTGTGCACCAGTGCGTGTGTATTGGCTGATCAGTGCAGGCGTCTCACAGTGATACAGATTAGCGGTGTCGTCAATAGTAGGTAAGTGTGCACCAGTGCATGTGTATTGGCTGATCAGTGCAGGCGTCTCACACTGATACAGATTAGCGGTGCCATCAGTAGGTAAGTGTGCACCAGTGCGTGTATGTGGGCTGATCAGTACAGGCGTCTCACACTGATACAGATTAATGGTGCCATCAGTAGGTAAGTGTGCACCAATGCATGTATATGGACTGATCAGTGCAGGCGTCTCACACTGATACAGATTAACGGTGCCATCAGTAGGTATGTGTGCACCAGTGCATGTATATGGACTGATCAGTGCAGGCGTCTCACACTGATACAGATTAGCGGTGCCATCAGTAGGTAAGTGTGCACCAGTGCATGTATATGGACTGATCAGTGCAGGCGTCTCACACTGATACAGATTAGCGGTGCCATCAGTAGGTATGTGTGCACCAGTGTGTGTATGTGGGCTGATCAGTGCAGGCGTCTCACACTGATACAGATTAGCAGTGCCATCAGTAGGCATGTGTGCACCAGTGTGTGTATATGGGTTGATCAGTGCAGGCGTCTCACACTGATACAGATTAGCGGTGCCATCAGTAGGTATGTGTGCACCAGTGTGTGTATGTGGGCTGATCAGTGCAGGCGTCTCACACTGATACAGATTAGCGGTGTCATCAGTAGGTATCTGTGCACCAGTGTGTGTATATGGGCTGATCAGTGCAGGCGTCTCACACTGGGTAAGTGTGCACCAGTGCATGTATATGGGCTGATCAGTGCAGCCGTCTCACACTGATACAGATTAGCGGTGCCATCAGTAGGTATGTGTGCACCAGTGTGTGTATATGGGCTGATCAGTGCAGGCGTCTCACACTGATACAGATTAGCGGTGCCATCAGTAGGTATGTGTGCACCAGTGTGTGTATATGGGCTGATCAGTGCAGGCGTCTCACACTGATACAGATTAGCGGTGCCATCAGTAGGTAAGTGTGCACCAGTGTGTGTATATGGGCTGATCAGTGCAGGCGTCTCACACTGATACAGATTAGCGGTGCCATCAGTAGGTATGTGTGCACCAGTGTGTGTATATGGGCTGATCAGTGCAGGCGTCTCACACTGATACAGATTAGCGGTGCCATCAGTAGGTATCTGTGCACCAGTGCGTGTATATGGGCTGATCAGTGCAGGCGTCTCACACTGGGTAAGTGTGCACCAGTGCGTGTATATGGGCTGATCAGTGCAGGCGTCTCACACTGATACAGATTAGCGGTGCCATCAGTAGGTATGTGTGTACCAGTGCGTGTATGTGGGCTGATCAGTGCAGGCGTCACACACTGATACAGATTAGCGGTGCCATCAGTAGGTATGTGTGCACCAGTGTGTGTATATAGGCTGATCAGTGCAGGCGTCTCACACTGATACAGATTAGCGGTGCCATCAGTAGGTATGTGTGCACCAGTGTGTGTATATGGGCTGATCAGTGCAGGCATCTCACACTGGGTAAGTGCACCAGTGCGTGTGTATTGGCTGATCAGTGCAGGCGTCTCGCACTGATACCTACTGATGGCCCCGCTAATCTGTAAGTGTGCACCAGTGCATGTATATGGGCTGATCAGTGCAGGCGTCTCTCACTGATACAGATTAGCGGCGTCATCAGTAGTAGGTAAGTGTGCACCAGTGTGTGTATATGGGCTGATCAGTGCAGGCGTCGCACACTGGGTAAGTGCACCAGTGCGTGTGTATTGGCTGATCAGTGCCGGCGTCTCGCACTGATACAGATTAGCGGGGCCATCAGTAGGTAAGTGTGCACCAGTGCATGTATATGGACTGATCAGTGCAGGCGTCACACACAGGGTAAGTGCACCAGTGCATGTATATGGACTGATCAGTGCAGGCGTCTCACAGTGATACAGATTAGCGGTGTCATTGGTGAGCATCATGCAGATGGCATACACATGTGCGGAGGAATGTAAGCCTCGCTTCTCAGCACATTTTCCATGTCTTGCTCCAGGAATGACCTAGCATTTACTTGGAAAAGGTCGGGCTTTTTCTCTTCTCCTTCCAGACCAAACTGAATAAAAATGAATGAGATGTTTGCCATGAGCAGTCAGCGAATGTCATCATTCTCTCTTCACTGTGAAAAGTGAATATTGTTATTGACAGTTCAAATAATTTTCTCTAATAAGAAAATAATGAAAGAAGCAGAGTGGACTAGAGAAATAATTCGTACCAGTAGGTGCTGCTTGTGGGAATTGTCGGTGCTCGTCTGTACAGTTCTCAGTGTAGGAAACAGTCCAGCAGTAACTGCATTACTTGTGAGGAGTAGTGGGACAGTCTTGATATACAGGTAGTCCCCAATTTACGAACGCCCAACTTACAAATGACCTACCGATACAAACGGCACAAAATTGGAACAGCATGAAAATTCAAAATCTTTTTTACAAATAGACCTTGTGGATGGCCGTCTACAAGGTTTGCACTTATTTCTGAGTCAAATCTAATCATCAAATCAAAGATGGCTTTATTGGCATGGCCAAGATTAATTCAGGCATTGCCAAAGTGTGTGGGGGTGGGAGGGATGTTGGAATGGGGTATGGGTCCAGTGGGTTAGCAGTTCGTGGACATTTTTAGATTTACAGTTCATTTATGCTCCTCTCAGTCTGTGGCATAGTGTGCAGTGATTATAGCTGTGGATTCTTCTTCTCCTAGTAGAAGGTAGAGTTTTTTCTCATCCTCTGATGTGTGAAAGACTGGAAATAGTTCCATCAATTTCTTAAAGAAGGCTTCGCTGGTTGCAGTATATTTGGGGCAGTGCAGCAGGAAGGGATTCTTGTCCTCGGTCGTTTTTGCTCACAGCATTGGCATAGTCTCTCCTCCCCGGGTTTGAACGTCTGTCTGTGTCTCCCAGACTCGATTTGGAGGTTGTGAGCACTCAGTCTGTAGATGCTTAGGGTTTTCCTCTTGAGAGTTTTGGAGATTTTACAGGTATGAGGGCATTTTATATTCTCTCTGTAGGGACTGGTATATGGTTAGCTTTTGAGACTTTTTATTTCACACCTCCATTTATCTACATAGTCCTCTTTGCTCTTGGCTGTGGTGTCCTTTATCTGGGCTCTTGATAGTACCTGTGGATCTGGGTTTGGTGGGAGCAGAGAGTTGACCACTTCAACCTGCAATCTGAACAGTGTGTTGCCCACAGATCTGCAGTGCCAGTTTCTCTAGGCCAAGTGTATTGTTCCTCTCCTTAGCCCATCTGTAGCTGTAGCCTAGCAACACATCTGAACAGTGCTTGGCCCCAAGCCGTCATTCGAGGGATCCAGTCCTGATCCATGTGAACGACAATCGCTGTGCGTGTCTACACACCTTAGGAGACCCTTTGGTGCTGTCAAATCCCCCCGCCAACTCTCAGGGTTCCTAAGATGGCTGTTCCCAAATGTAAGGTGTCCCTGGGTGACCTGCAAAGCTTTTGTCAACATAGCAACTCACCTGTCCCGGCTGGTGCGCTCCACCATTAGCTCGTGCGTTAAAGTCGTAATTTTCTCTCCTCCGTGACTTTACACATGTTACGTAATAGCATGGCCAGCAGGGTGGAAGACAAGAATGCATAGACTAATGGAGAAGTGTGCCAGCTGGGATAGGTGAGTACCTATGCTGCTGAAAACCTTTGCAAGGGCCCAAGGGAACAATGTAAACTATATGTGTGAGGGGAGGTGGGGGCCAGCACTCTGGTGCCCTGGGGCAATTGCACAGGTTTCCCCTATGATAGCATTGGCCCGATATAATTTTTTTTTTTTTTTATTAAGAAGAACTGGATCTATGAAACGTATGCAGCTCTCACAATAAATATTTTTCTAATATACTGTTCTTGGGCTTTCTTGTCTTCATTAAATCCTGGCCTGCTGTGAGCAGATGGGCCGTACCCCTCCTGGCTGCCCTTCTCCCCAGACATGTGATATGTGTTCCTGGTCTGTTTGGATCAGTCTGCTCGGCTGCCCGACGGTTGGCCTGCACTCTTCCTAACCTGTTCCTATTTACCTCACGGTTCCAGGCCAGTGGCTTTGGAAAAGGGGGCTGAAGCACTCTTATCAGACAAACGCTGTCCTGTATGGATGTAATTATTTCATGTTGAAAGAACGTTGTCAGTTAGCTTAATTCAGCGATTTCCTCTGGGAAGGGTGGAAGCGGAGAGCTCTCCTCGCGGTCCAGATGTATCATCTCATAAATATTTGTTTGGCTACATGCAAGAGAGTATATCATCCAGCATGGAGATGCACAGACATGCACTGTGGCTGGAATAAATATTGTAACCGGCGCTGTAATTACCTTAAAATAAATGTTTTACTTATTTACGACGTGTGATCAATTAACACTCGCCTCGCCTTTCCCTGTGGTGTTAATTCTGCTTGGTTTCATACTGGTCATTGCTCTGTAAACACAAGCGAAAAAACAGTGCTTATCTGTAGTATAATAAAGACGATTAAAGGAAACTTGAGGTTGGAGGATGTAAAGGGAATCTTTGCTGACAGAGGTGCGGCTAAGGTTCTTGTGGCCATTATTAAAGTGACACCCCCATATAGGTAACCAAGATGTCATCATTCCCCCGCCTCCCCGTATAGGGCAATGGTGTCAGAGGGGGATTTGTAGCGTCCTTCTTGCTCCCCATCCCCAGCACATTGGTATTGACCCGGAAAGAGGAGAGCAGAGCATAGTAACTGTGCGGCGCACTTTAAATGCAGTAAGTGAGCAATGACCTCACTTCCGCATCTGAAGTGTAGTCCGTGGTCACTGCGTCGTTCTGATCTGAGGTCCGCCCCCTGATGCCTAGACACACATCATGTAATGTAAATTAGGGGAGATGAAATGGGGCCCTGGTGTTGGTAATCTAATCTGCGGGGACACATGAAATACTGTACCTGTGTTCGGGAATACAGTTTTGTTTTAAACCTCTCTGCTGCTCTGTCACCCAAAAAAAAAAAAAAATTGGGCAACAGGTCCACTTTAAAGCCCAGCTCTATCCAAACGCTTTAATTTCATTTTGCACTTACCGGTAGATCTAAATAGTTCAATGGGTTATCTGGGCTGTTGCAGACTGCACCTTATTTTCTTTGTTTTTTAATCAGTTTCCTTTCACTGGTGAATTGCAAAGCATAAGAACATCCAGGCGTATAGCAATGCGATTTTTATCAAAGAAAATAAAACTTAAAGAAAGACCCGAGGTGAGAGACATATGGAAGCTGACCTTTTTATTTCCTTTTTAACAATGCACATTGCCTGGCAGCCCTGCTGATCCTCTGCCTCTAATACTTTTAGCCACAGACCCTGAACAAGCATGCAGCAGATCAGATGTATCTGACTGGATTGGCTGCATGTTTGTTTCAGAAAGATCAGCAGCATAGCCAGGCAATTGGTATTGTTTAAAATGATATAAATATGGCAGCCTCCATATCCCTCTCACCTTGGGCTCCTTTTAAAAGTGTATGTTTTTTTTTATTTTTATTACTATTATTTTAAATAAAACTGTGTTTGGTATTTGAACTGAAAACCATTGTCAAATGAAAATAATCACTTTTTCTTCTGGGCCTCATTCCTATTTTTTTGTACCCTGTTTGTATGATACATTTTTAGAACGTAAAAAAAACAAAATAATCTCTCATATGTTGTGTCTGATTAACAAAAGTTTGACTTTTTTTCACATTTAACATTTTGTTTTCATTTTACTAGATATTGAACAGTTTTATATACAGATAGACGAGGACAAGTAATATAATTTTGGTGCATAATGCTAGTACCCACGATGCTATTTCCCGTCAGATCGCTGGGTAATCTGACAGGAAGTTGCATCATATGTACATGTTCAAACTGCTCCTGATCGATAACTGGATAGATTTTCTGATGTTGCCTTCCTAAAATCCATCCTGTTATCGATCGGGAGCCGATCGGACATGTCGGAAATAATCGGTTCGATCCCGTCGATTTGACAGGAAGCTGTATAGTGTGTACCCAAATTTAGAGCTACTGTGAATGTCAGATGGCCCTTTTCTGGACACATTAACATTCTCATTAACTTTACCAGGTGGGACTTTGGCGGTCATAGGCACATATCTTCTGGTGACCTTTTCTCCTAACGTATCTCAGGATGTAACGGCAACGAAGGTAGAGCGATACGTTGTAAGCTGGCAGTTCTTGCTTTACTTGGTAAGTCTCTTATGATTTATTATAATACATAGTGTACTGCAAGTAGCTACGAGTACGTAGCTTCTCATAATCGAAATTTAAATTGGTGCTGCCCGCGGCAGAGGGGAGGGTTAACTTACCCATGCTTCCGCCTTAGCCGAAATGCTCCACTCGTGTTTCCAGCCACTCCTTTGCTTCCTTCTACCGGGTTGAAGGTGGAATCGTAGGAGTGACGTTGAGCGTATCGGCTAAGGCTGCGGCATGGGTAAGTTAAACCCCTCTTACCTGGGAGCATCATAGTTATCATTTAGCCTGCACTGACCATAAGTTAAATATATAGAAGTATTGTAAAGATAAGTTCTTGTTTGGATCGAGACATCAGTAAAGCCTGTAGAGGGGCAAGAGAGCCCAAATAAGAGGTCATGTGATCAGAAATGTCTGAGGTCAGCAGCAAACTTACAAGCCTGATAGCCAAGCATCATAAACAGACTAAAGTAGAAAATGATCCGCAACGTTGTCTTCACCAGATTCTTTATTTAGGACATATCCTCAGTACAGCCAAAAGACCTCATAGCTAACATGTTTCGGACCAGAGTCCTTAGTCATAGCTACGACTAAGGACTCTGGTCCGAAACATGTTAGCTATGAGGTCTTTTGGCTGTACTGAGGATATGTCCTAAATAAAGAATCTGGTGAAGACAACGTTGCGGATCATTTTCTACTTTTGTCCGTATTGAGCTTGGCTGCTTTGGATCCAGCACTGCCTTGCCAGGCACAGTGGAGCGGTATTTCACCTGTATCCATCATAAACAGACTGCACTAAAAGAATTTGAAAGACTGGTTGAGAGGAAGCCAAGTCACCAGTATGAAAAAACAATCGGCCAAAATCCGATACCAGCCAGACTAGTAATTATAATACAGAAACAACTTTATACAGGAAACAAGTCAAATTGTTAAGTGAAACGGTGGCTACATACTGAGTTTGGTCTTTTGTCGCCCAAAATGATCACCGATGATCATTTCAAGCAACATTCTATTGCAGTACTCCAGTCCTCAAGAGCCACGGACTTTACACATTTTGGCACAGCTCCAATGAGTTGATGGGACTGATCCAGGAAAGGCGTAGTTTATCAAGTACAGGAGATGACATGTCGGTGCTAGTCTACTTTAGGGGACCCAGCAGGAAACCTCGTAGGGAACAGTCCTCCACATCACCGTACCCTCTTACAGCACAAAGCGTTGTGATTGGCTGAATAGTGTGGGCGTACTTTACTACAAACCTAGCTGTTCCAAAGGTAGCTGTCCATCCAATCACATTAGCTGGATTTCCCTATGAGGTTACCTGCTGGGTCCATTAAAGAAGACTAGCACCGACATTTCTCCTAAATCCATCCTAAACACTGGCATGGCTGCGGCCCTCAAGGACTGGAGTTCGATACCTGTGTTCTACTGTGTGTACAAACGTCTCCCAACATTAGTAGTCTACTTGAAATCCCAGGACAACTGCTCTCATGTCTTCCCGGAATCTCAGCAGGATTGAGAGTCAGAATATTAAATAAACCAGGACTGTAATTAGTAACAATTGCATAATAGTTGTATTGAATGTGGTGCGCAAAACCTACTGTTTCCCGAATTTGATCTCACAGCAGAATGCTGCCAGCTTCTTCTCAAGTCTGTCCTTAAATTGTTACCGTTGCTTGAAATGATCAGGAAAATATTGTTTTTGGCAACACATTCTTCTGTGTATGAGTTTTTCATTCAATACTAGCAAAATAAATCTTCTTAAGTTGCCAGAAATATATATATATATATATATATATATATATATATATATATATATATATATATATATATATATATATATATATATATATATATATATATATATATATATATATATATATAGATACGTTTTCCTTTTTGTTTCTTTTGGTTCATGTATTAGACTACCATTTAGTAATCATGAGCCCCCAAAATGGCAAGTGCTGCAACAAGAATCCCAAAACAAGAATCCCAAAATAGCAAATGCAGCTACTATGGCTCTTAAATAATTATTGAAGCAGTAAATACCCCACCTACAAAATGCAGCAAACATTACCTCCCATAAGAAATGCAGCAAACATTACCTCCCATAAGAAATGCAGCAAACATTACCTCCAATAAGAAATGCAGCAAACATTACCTCCCATAAGAAATGCAGCAAACATTACCTCCCATAGGAAATGCAGCAAACATTACCTCCCATAGGAAATGCAGCAAACATTACCTCCCATAAGAAATGCAGCAAACATTACCTCCCATAAGAAATGCAGCAAACATTACCTCCCATAAGAAATGCAGCAAACATTACCTCCCATAAGAAATGCAGCAAACATTACCTCCCATAAGAAATGCAGCAAACATTACCTCCCATAAGAAAGGCAGCAAACATTACCTCCCATAAGACAGGCAGCAAACATTACCTCCCATAAGACAGGCAGCCAACATTACCTCCCATAAGAAAGGCAGCCAACATTACCTCCCATAAGAAAGGCAGCCAACATTACCTCACTTATAAAATGCAGCAAACATTACCCCACATATAAAATGCAGCAAACATTACTCCACATATAAAATGCAGCAAACCTTACTCCACATATAAAATGCAGCAAACATTACCCCACATATAAAATGCAGCAAACATTACGCCTCATGCAAAATAAAATGCAGGACACAACGCGGATTGCATTATGTTTGCAACACAACATATGTGACAGCAGTGTTACGGATGGCAACGCATGTGACATGCGTTGCCATCCGTAACACTGCTGATCCCATTTATTGACAGTGAATGGGTCAGAACTGCGTTTTGCCATAAAAATGCGTAAAGCATTGCGTTATCACAATACACTGCTGTGCAGCGCATTTGTAAGAATATCAGATTGTGGAGCCTAGACACTTCTGATGTTCTTGCATATCGGACACTGAACACATTGCCAAAATGTGCACATAGTGTGAATGATGCCTGAACCACATCTGAAATGCAGCTCACATTACCCCATATAGGAAATGTAGCACACTTTACCCCATATATGGAAATATTTGTATCATGTTGAACCTATATCGTTTGCCAGAGAGTCTAGTCTCCCTCAGAAAAGTTATATTACTACTTTCCTAATTGTGTTGGAGATATTTGCACTTTCTCCAATGATTGGCTTGGCGTGGCCAGAACAATACCTGAACATTAGGAATGTTTCATTAATATTCCGCACACTGACAGCTGACTGGCATCAATTAGCGCACCACTTGGCTGGTCTTCACTGCGCAGGTAATGTGCTCTCCTCCTTGTGACAATGTGCGTATTGATTTCTCCTCACATAAACATGGCAGCGCATAAACAGAAGTGAAATGTCAGCGCATAAACAGAAGAAACTCTGGGACTGCGAGACTCTGACAGCACAGAGGAGCGGAGGACGTCACAGACTTCCAATTACCGCGGCAGACGGCAGAATATCAACGCTGCACGTCTTGTAAATTCATTTTTACTGCCACAATTAGAGCCATTCCTAGTTTAATGATGTGCTACATTCCATAACCATCTGTTCTGCATGTTTACCTTATCTGTAAACAGTAGGAAAGTGATGCACAAAAAGAATAAAATGATCTACATAATCGCCAAGCATTGGTTATTAAATCTGTTCCCGTATGTTTATCATTTACCAGCAAAGCTCGAAGCACTGACTGGCATTTGCATGTCCTATCACAAAGCCAAAAAACAAAAGCATTAAAAGTACCAAATAATGATTCAAAGGGGGTAAGAGGCGCCAGGGAGTGTATAAAAACAAAAGGGGTGAGGTGGCTTACCTCAATAACGACAAAAAAAATATACAAATATATATATATATATATATATATATATATATATATATGTGTGTATGTATAATTAATTTTTAGTAAGCACAGCAACACATTTTGTGGGTCTCTGGCCACATCCTCAGGCCAAAACAAGTGCCAAAGGGTTTCAAAAAGCAGGTGCAGAGCGCCCCTGAATGCCACATGCCGCATGTCAGGACCTCGCTGCTGTTTTTCAAGAGTGCGAGCATCACCACCCTCTCTGGGTACCTGAGTGGAGTCGGGTTTGTGCATCTCCACCTGCTTCCAGTGGTTTGTTGTTCCATATGCAACCTCCCCTTGTGAGTATTCATTTAGCCTGACTTTCATTTTGATATACTTTGTGACGTACCGCACCATCTGGGCTCCCGTTGTCTCTGTGTTTTTCTTTCTAGAGTGCTTTGCTTACCTTCCACACAGTACCACTAATGATACAATAGTGATTATATAGGCTGTATACAGCCTTCAAGGCTCCATTGATTGCTCTTTCTTCTTTCTCATTCCTGGAAATACATTAAAGGACCGCTATTGTGAAAAATTGTACCATTTAAAATGCATGTGTATAAAATGTACACTTTGTTCCAGAGTAAAATGCACTATAAATGTATTTATTTTTTCCTATATTGCAGTCACTTACAGTGGGCAGTTGACAATCTGACAGAATTTGGACTAGACCAACTCCTTGTCAGTTATTCAGGGATTTCTTTATTTTCAAAAGCACTTCATGAATGGAAGTTGCTTAGTTCACCTGCCAGAATAGTGTGCAGGCACGTAGGAAGGCTAGGCGGCATCTTTGTATAGATTCTTTTGCAGGGAGTGCTTTTGTAAAGAATAATGGAAACACTGAGAATCTCCCATGAGGGGATGGGCTAGTCCAAAATCTGTCATTTTTACTGCTTACTGTAAACAGCAACATAGAAGACTAATTTATGGTACATTTTTGCTTTTGCAAAAAATAGTAAAATTGAAATACATGTGTATAAGAAGCACAATTTCTCCCATAGTGGTCCTTTAACAGGAGTTCCACTCAAAACAGAGGGGGTCCACAAATGCCAGGCCCCTCCTCTTCCTAGATTCCTGGGTCTTCTTTAGAAGGGCTGGTGAGGATAGTCAGTCGGCAACAGGAAATAGTGGAGGAAAGCACAGTACAAATCCACAGAGCAAGAGAGAGCCCAGAGACATGGAAACGTGATCTGCAAACTTGGCTCTCCAAGACAAGACAAATAACATTTATATTGCGCTTTTCTCCGTGCGGACTCAAAGCGCCAGAGCAGAGCAGCAGCCACTAGGGCGCGCTCTATTGGCAGTAGCAGTAAGGGTCTCCAGCTGTTAAGGAACTACAAGTCCCACAATGCATTTGCCTTTATGAATCATGACTGTGGCTGTCAGACTCCTGCAATGCATTGTGGGACTTGTAGTTCCTTAACAGCTGGAGAGCTAAATTTGCAGATCACTGACATAGAACAAGCAGAGGTCATTACAAGTGGCAATCCAAAACATGGTCAAGTGGTAATGCAAGAGCAATCCAAATTCACACCCTAACCGCTAGCACTCAGCAACTGACGTTATCATGGGTGTTAAAGCATTGGACGGGGTAGACCCTTATTGGGGCAATGACAAATCCTATGGGTCAGCAGGGCCCTCGGAGTACTACATGCCCTCCGGCTTTGTAGCACTAATAGCGTCACTGGAGAGAATAAGATGGGCATGTGGCGATGCATGCACGCCTACCCGACCGTGGACATGCGCTGGAGTGCTGTGGATGAGAAGCATGCCAACTGTGGCAGTGCGAGAAAGAAGTAAGCCAGCTTATGGAAGAGCCGATTCCGTTGCTGAAACGCAGGTGACGTGAGTTACGGAGTCATTTGGGATGAAAAAAGACATGAATCCATTGAGTTCATCCAGAAAATAAGGCACAACACTGGCTTACTCCCTCACATATCCCTGTTGATCCAGAGGAAGGTGAAAAATCAGTAAAGTTCATGCATTTTTATTCAAGGTCTTCACCTTTACTTATAAGCAAAAGTAATAAAAGAATGTGGAACCTCTAGTGTCTACTGCTTTATTCCACCTGCATTGGTGTGCAAATCCTGCCATTCAGTGTCTTCTACACAGTGTTATCGAATGCTTTTGTTATGCCAAGTATTGACAGTGGGCATCTTATGTCCTAGAATGGCTTCACCACAACTGCCAGGCATTCCATTTCTAAAATCTAGGCTTTGTTTATCAGCACTAGTTCGAACATGTGTTTGGTATTCCTTCCCTGTACTAAGACGAGTGTGCCATGAAAATTGTGTTTTGGATACCACCCCACCATTAGAGATTCATTAGATTATGGATCACAGTCTGATTGCTTCAAAGTTTGCGTGGAAATTTAATGGACTGGATGAATGCCACTCGGTTCCATGCCAGGCCGTCTAAGAAACGGCTTTATGAAGGTCTGAGTGTAATAATAAAAGATGTTGAACAAAGTGATAAGCTAGATAAATTTTATTGGTAATTGTGTGCTTACGTGGACATTTTTAATATGAGCTGCAAATCTGGATTTGATTTTTTTGTGCCAGAATTTAAATTCTGTGCGGCGCGCTGGGACGAGCAGTCCTAACCTTCCAGAAATGGAATATTGTTTTTATTAATCGTGGAATAATAGAGTAAAACTAAGTAGAATGAATAGTGTGTGGACTGTGGTGGGTTAGATCATCCACCATTTTTGTTAATAGGAATCTGTCAGATCTAAATATGCCAGAGAAGGATGTAGTATGAAGTGCAGTGAGGAATGAGGTATGACTAGGTGTGAAGTGCAAAGAAGGATGTGGTGTGAAGAATGTCAGAATGAGGTATAATGAGGTATGAAGTACCAAGAATGATGTGGTATAATGAAGTACAGCAAGGCGTGAAGTGTAAAAAGGTATGAAGTAAATTGGGAGAATGATGTATAATGAGGTCTGAAGGAGTACCTATGAATACGCCGGCGGGAGACTTGGGCGCAGGATACAGCCGATATACGGCTTACCCTGCTCCTGCACAAGACCCAGCAACATTCATTACTACTCCCACTCCAGGTTGACGTGGATGGTAGGGAATGATGTAATTCGTCTGCCAGCTATTGCTGGTGGCCGAATTAGTGTTTTAAAAGAAACTTAAGCTCCGTCTTTTGACGGCACCGAAGTTACTCACTGTGTGTGTGTGCCGATATAGCCGTAATTCCTATTACGGCCTATAGTGGCGCTGGGTGCGCCCAAATCTCCTGCACTGTTTTAACAGCGCTTGGGTGAGAAGTACCAAGAATGTGGTGTGAAGTACAGCAAGGCATGAGGTATAACAAGGTATGAGGTATGAAGTATGAAGTACCAAGAAGGATGTGACCTGAAGTACAGCAAGGCATGAAGTATAACAAGGTATAAGGAATGAAGTACCAAGAAGGATGTGACATGAAGTACAGCAAGGCTTCAGGTGTAACAAGGTATGAGGTATGAAGTACCAAGAAGGATGTGACATGAAGTACAGCAAGGCTTCAGGTGTAACAAGGTATGAGGTATGAAGTACCAAGAAGGATGTGACATGAAGTACAGCAAGGCTTCAGGTGTAACAAGGTATGAGGTATGAAGTACCAAGAAGGATGTGACATGAAGTACAGCAAGGCTTCAGGTGTAACAAGGTATGAGGTATGAAGTACCAAGAAGGATGTGACATGAAGTACAGCAAGGCTTCAGGTGTAACAAGGTATGAGGTATGAAGTACCAAGAAGGATGTGACATGAAGTACAGCAAGGCTTCAGGTGTAACAAGGTATGAGGTATGAAGTACCAAGAAGGATGTGACATGAAGTACAGCAAGGCTTCAGGTGTAACAAGGTATGAGGTATGAAGTACCAAGAAGGATGTGACATGAAGTACAGCAAGGCTTCAGGTGTAACAAGGTATGAGGTATGAAGTACCAAGAAGGATGTGACATGAAGTACAGCAAGGCTTCAGGTGTAACAAGGTATGAGGTATGAAGTACCAAGAAGGATGTGACATGAAGTACAGCAAGGCTTCAGGTGTAACAAGGTATGAGGTATGAAGTACCAAGAAGGATGTGACATGAAGTACAGCAAGGCTTCAGGTGTAACAAGGTATGAGGTATGAAGTACCAAGAAGGATGTGACATGAAATACAGCAAGGCTTCAGGTGTAACAAGGTATGTACAGCAAGGTGTGAGGTTTAACAAATTATGAAGTAAACTGGGGGAAGGAGGTATTACCGGTATGAGGTATAATATAATCAGAATCCATTTGTGCTATTGCACGACACTACATAACTTGAACAAATTGGTTCTGATTCTAATAATCACAAAAGACCATTTATGCAAAAAGTTGCAACAATGTATTTCTGAGTAAATTACCTGAAACAATACAGTGCTGTCCCCTCTAAAAACTTACAAAACGTACCTCTTTTTCCATCACAGGTCTGTTGTATAAGCTTTTAGAGGGGACATCACTGTATTGTTTCAGGTGATTTACACAGAAATCAATTGATACTTTTTGCATAAATGTTGTTTTGTGATTATTATTTTGTATTATGAGGTATGAAGTACCAAGAATGATGTGGTATGATGTACAGAAGGCGTGAGGTAAAACAGGGTATGAAGTAAATCGGGAATGGGATATGAATTACCAAGAAGGATGTGACATGAAGTACAGCAAGGCATGAGGTGTAACAAGTATGATGTAAATTTGGGGAATGAGGTATTTATTTATTGTCTTTATAAAGCGCCAACATATTACGCAGCACTGGACATTAGTTTAGGTTACAGACAATATTTAGGGGTGACATACAGCAATACGACAATACAGGAATAAAAGAAAAACCAGATCGCACAGTATCAGTACAAGGTAATGCTTATTCAGTCACTGGATGGGAGCATGGAGATTAGGCAAGTTAGGTTCACTCAGATGCATAGCATGGGTGCACAGTAATGGAGGTGCATGATCAGGTAGGACACAAAAGGAGGAGGACCCCGCCCAAAGGCTTACATTCTAGAGGGAGAGGTAAGGACATGAAAGGTAGGGGACCAGAGTGCAGCAGCGGGTTTAGAGCACCTGTGAGGGGTGGTAGGCCAGAGTGAAAAGGTGAGTTTTGAGGGCTTTCTTAAAGATGTTGAAGGAGGGGGCTGCCCTAATGGGTGGAGGTAGGGAGTTCCATAGTGTTGGAGCAGCTCTTGAGAAGTCCTGGAGGCATGCATGGGACTGAGTGATGCGGGGGTGGTCAGGCGAAGTTCATTGGAGGAGCGGAGTGAGCGGCTAGGTGTGTACCTCTGAGTAATATCGGAAATGTAGGCTGGGTAGGTTTTGTGGACAGATTTGTAGGTCAGACACAGTATCTTGAATCTGATTCTAGACTGGATAGGAAGCCAGTGGAGGGATTCACGGAGGGGAGCCGCCGTGGAGGAGCGATGGGAGGAGTGGATAATTCTGGCTGCTGCATTCATGATGGACTGCAGCGGGGCTATTCGGGTCATAGGGAGACCAGACAGAAGGCATTGCAGTAGTCAAGGCGGGAAATTATGAGGGCATGGATAAGGAGTTTGGTGGTGGCAGAGGTCCGGAAAGGGCGGATCTTGCAGATGTTCCGAAGGTGGAAGTTGCAGGACTTTGTGAGGTTTTGGATGGGGGGAGTGAAGGAAAGTGTGCAGACCAGGGTGACACCCAGACAGCGGGCTTGAGAGGTAGGGCGAATGGTAGTGTGGTTAACAGTGACATACACATCTGGGAGGTTCAGGGATGGCCGGGTGGGAAGATCATAAATTCCATTTTGTCTAGTTTTAGTTTCAGGAACCTAGCGGACATGCAGGAGGAGATGGCTGATAGGCAGGAGAAGACCTTGTCCATGATAGTGGATTAGGGGATGATCTACTGTGTCAAAAGCTGCTGAAAGGTCGAGGAGGAGAATGGAGTATTTACTTTCAGCTTCAGCTAAGGCAAGGTCATTGACCACTTTGGTGAGAACTGTTTTGGTTGAGTGGGCAGGCCGAAATCCAGATTGCGAGTATGGTTAGTGCACCAGGGCTGGTGGTTAGGGGGGCGGTTGCGGCAGAATATTGGGGGAACAGCTTTCTCTAGGGCTGATGAGAGAGTTTGGCAATACTGAGCTGCAGCAAGATTAGAACAGGTTAGGGTGGGGAGAGTGGAGGAGAGGGCATGGAGGGGGTCAGCAAGGACACTAGGGTTGAGCTTGCGTATGTCTCGCCATCGACCAGGTGGGTGGGCAGGTATTTTGGAGGTTCCTTCTCTGAGGAGGTTGAAGGTGAGAAGGTGATGGTCTGACGGTGGGAAGGGTGCGATGTCAAGGTCTGTAATGGTGGTGGATTTAGTGACTAAGGTCGAGAGTGTGACCTGCAGCGTGGGTGGTGGTGTTGGTGTGTTGTACTAGACCAAGTGAGTTGGGTATGGTGAGTAGCCGGGTCGTGACAGTCGTTGGGTTCATCGATGGGAATATTGAAATCCCCGAGGATGATGGTGGGGAGGTCAGAGGAGAGGATGTGTGGGAGCCAGGAGGCAAGGTTAAAGAGAAATTGTGGTGTGGGGCTTGATGGAGGGCGGTATAAGACCGCAACAATGGCTGGGAGGGGATTGTAGAGGCGGATATTGTGGACCTCGAATGATGTGAATTGTAGGGAGGTAGGTGGGGTGAGGACATGGAAGGTGCAGGATGGAGAGAGGAGCAGACCTACCCCTCCCCTAGTCCTGTTGTCTGGTCTGGGGGTGTGACTGAGGTGAAGCCCACCGCAGGAGAGGGCAGCGTCTGCGGCAGAGTCAGAGGGGGTGAGCCATGTCTCAGTGAGTGCAAGGATGGTGGGGGATTTGGAGAGGAAGAGGTCGTGGACCACTGTAAGTTTATTGAGGATGGATCTGGCATTCCAGAGACCGCAGGGTAGGTGGAGCATGTGTTTCTGGGTGGAGCAGGGGATACTTGTCTGGCAGCAGGCTGTGGCCCAGGATTAGGTGATATATCACCAGCTGCAAGTAAGAGCAGGAGGGAGAAAGTAAGCAAATGTGAATAGGATTTAAATGTTTGTGAGGTTTTTGAGCTGCTGGGGGGAGAGAGATTTCAGGAGAGCTAACAGTTCATGAGAAGCTAAGCAAGGTGAGCAAAGCAGAGCAGGTGAAATGAATATGGAGTGTGGTACACTGGGAGGATGCATGTAGCAATGCAACTTGAAGATGCTAGCAGACAGGCAGAACATAAGAAAAAGTGCAGTACACATGGTAAGTGTGTCTGATTATAACCAGGAAATTTCCAACCACTAAACAGTTTGAGTATGCAGGTAGTGCAAGCAAACCTGTGTAAAAAAAAAAGTAGATTCTACTTGGCAGTGCAACATATATCCAGCAGTGGCACATTTAGCAACAGCATTGGAGGCAGTTCTGGATGCAGAGTAGTTGTTTCCAGCAGAGTCCTGTGGCTGTTGAATCCTGTTTGAATTCCTGGGTGAATTCTTGGTAAATTCTTGGTAAGTTGTAAAGCACTTTGTAATAAATGGCACTTAGGAATGAAAGGATACCTGAACTGACATGCGACTTGATGAGATAGACATGTGTACTGTATGTACAGTGCCTAGCACACAAATAACTATGCTATGTTCCTTTTTTTTCTTTGTCTGCCTGAAAGAGTTAAATATCAGGTATGTAAGTGGCTGACTCAGACAGGAAGTGACTACAGTGTGACCCTCACTGATAAGAAATTCCAACTATAAAACATTTTCCTAGCAGAAAATTGCTTCTGAGAGCAAGAAAGAGGTAAAAAAAGGGGAATTTCTTATCAGTGAGGGTCACACTGTAGTCACTTCCTGTCTGAGTCAGGACTGAGTGAGCCACTTGTGTACCTGATATTTAACCCTTTCAGGCAGAGAAAGAAAAAAGGAACACAGTGTTATAAACTGTTCTAATCACCTTTTTCCGGCACCAGCAACTCATCAGCAAGAGTTGCACACACGACTCATCACAGCCAGCAGGAGATAGACTTTCTCAGGCTCCTTCAATATGCATGTTATTTATTCAGGAAACAGAAATACAGATAGATAGAGTTCATCATATCCTAGCCACACCAATCTTCATGTTGCGTTACAAGCTTCTTGATTAAACTTCCTGCTGAAGTCAATCAGGTACCTTCTTTCTAAACTACGTTACACTAGACTACCTATGTACAGCATACATTATATCAGATTACATATAGAATGAAAATACTTAGAGGTTCCAGTCAGCATTGAGAGCTAGTGTGAAAGTAAGAAGCAGAGCAGGAATCAGAGACGTCTTCCAGCTCGTCTGCTTCTTTAATACCGACTAGGAAAGAGTTAAATATGACATCATCGTCGCCATCCCCTAGATCAGACTATTGGTTGAGCCCCCTCGTGGGGTCATAATACCCACCTACTCGATTAATATGTAATGAGGCCTTTGACATACTTACAAGAATTTGGTATTTAGAAAACAAGGCCTATGTTTACTGTTCCTGTGGTGTACGTGTTGAGGTCAAAGTAGGCCTGTGGCCTTCTCTTAGGAACATGTTCTCAGTATCTGTGTGTATCCTCTGCTACACGCAGACCCTGAGATGCCTCTGCCTGCATCACAAAACCTCTATTTATTTTAAAGGCATACACTGCGGACAAGCCTTTTACATAAAACTCAGGCCAAGTAACTGAGGCCTACTTAAATTATAACACACAGCATTAGTTATTTGTGGTGCTAGGCACTGTACATACACATGTCTATCTCATCATGTCACATGTCAGTTCGGGTATCCGTTAAATGGCGCAAAATTTAACCAAGGCCACAAGTGACCTCACTCCAGCACTTAAATAGATATGATAGCTACCATGGTTGAATTGGAAGTGATTCACGATTAGAAATTGGGAAAACAGGATGGAGAGTGGCTACCAAAAAAGCAGGCTTGTGAGGTTTGAAATAATGATGGGGAATGACATACAGAAAGCCGTGAAGTGTAACAAGGTAAGAAGTAAATCTAGAGAATGTAGAGAACTTCACAATTAGGCCTCCATAGTAAAAACTCACACTGTGTCCCAGAGCTCCTCAGCTATACCACCGGGCACCCTTGATGGGACTTGAGTGAGGTCAAGGCTTGGGAAACCCTACACAGTTCTAACAATAAAACAGCTCAGCTATATACAGTATATACTGCAGAACGGTTTAGTTTGGAATGGGAGTTATTTTTTTTATCCACAACAGAAACATTGAAAACGTTATTTCTGGAGATTGACAAATAGAGAAGAGCATTTTGTTAATTTTATTTACATTTTTCCTCTTGTATGCCCCCAAAGCGTGACATATCAGCATTGGCCAACCCTGCGCTCTGTGAGATCATTAGATGGCACAGCTTTGTGGAATGACTGGGGATCAGTGGAATCGATGAACAGCAAAGCTTTTGGTCCACAAATAGGCCATGTAAATATCTAGGGAGTTCATTAGTGAAGTGTCAGATCATCAGCATGCCTCAGGGCCAGTGTGAAACATCTGAGGTATGCTGAAAAACAACACGACCCTTGTGGGGGGACACCCGATCATAAGACACAGAGTTCTATTTCTAAGTACTGGATGTCAACCAAGCCCATCTCATGTATAAAAGTGGAATGCGTATTGTTTATTTTCAGCCTGGGATGTATCTGTGTATGCCAGATTACTGGATATTTGGGAACTAGCTACTTTGAGTTAAAATAGAGCAGATTACAAGATTAATATCATAAACATGATTGAAGTTTAGTAACAAAGTTGGATGCATTGGCATAGTGTTTAGCTTGCTTTAATTAAATGTTCCAATGTTCACTACAGTGTTGTTCCATCTTGTTGCTTTCTCTTGACCAGAGCTGTCCCTCCAGGGGTGCTCCTAAGGTGTTTGTGCCCTTGCAAGTGCACATCATTCATGACCCCCCCCCCCCCTTCCAGTCATGGGCCCCTTTTCCTAGACAATGGTGCCCCCCCCCCCCCCCCCCCAAAAAAAAATGCAAATAAAAAATATATAGGTAACCCATCTGGTATAGGTAGGCAGCCCAAAGGTGAACCACCCCAGTTTAGGTAGTCAGTGTCCCCAAGTATAGGTAGCCAAGGTGGCACCCCAGTAAAGGTAGCCGAGGTCTACCCACCCAGTATAGATATTCACCCCAGTATAGGTTGCCAAAGGTCCTCCGCCCCCCCCCCCCCCCATATAGGGCATTGGTGTCGGGGTATGTATCTTCCTGCTGCCTCCCCATCCTCAACACTCACACATCTGCAGATCAGCGGCAACCCAAAGAGAGGTGAACAGTGCCCAGTAACCATGCGGCACACTTCAAGTGAATATAAGAATTGAACAATGACCTCACTTCCACGTCTGAAGTGTGCTCTGTGGTCACTGCACCAGTCTTCCCTATGTTCATGTTGTCGATGAACTGTGTTCTGTGTGTAAGTGATGGGGAGGCAGCAGTGACCATACAAGTAACAGACAGGGAGGCCCCTGCTATGGGGTGAGACCTCAAGCTACCGCTTCCGTTTTGCCTGAGCCTTGCTGCAACCCGTGTCCTCCCTGAAAGTCCTGGTGCTGATGTGTTTATGCGGTGCTACAAAGTAACTCTAGTTAGCCAACACCCTATGCTCTGCTTGTCTAGCCATAGAGAGTTTTGTGTAGATTTCGAATGACAGGTGGAAGCACCCAAAAATAATAAAATAAATAAAAACACGTTTTGTATACCTTCCCCCAATTCCTGAGGTCAATAGTACCCCAAAAAGTGTCTGGTTGTTGGGGGATCAGACTAGAACACTGTAGTCTGATCACAAACAGCTGCATGGCACTTTTATGGGTACTAGTGACCTGAGGAAGCGGGGAACGCACCACAAAACGCCTTGTCTGGCCCATTTCTGTGCAATAATACGGCATTGGGTCACGTGACACGCCGAGAGCTGTGTTTTTGACACCGGAAGCCTGAAGGAAGCTGCAGGGTGGGTAGGAAGATGTTGCCTTGAGGCTTGGTAAATATGTTCTGCCCTGCAAACGCCTTAAAGCACTGTCCCCATTATCCCCCTCATGCTGGCATGCTGGTTAGTTGAGACTTCGGGTTGCCTGAGTTCCGGATACCGGGGGACTTTGCTTTAATAATAATACCTCTGGTATCGAGTAAAATAAAAAGAAAGTCTCCCTTTATGTCCAGCCTGACCAGTTAGGTTTTGACCCTCAGTACAGTCAGTTGAATATTTTTATTTTTTTTCTTTGTTTTTTCAGGCCCTTGAAATCATCACTTTCTGCCTTTTGCTGTATTTCTACAAGAGGAGGGGGGGTGAATCACATTGTGGTTTTGCTACTTCTGGTAGCATTGTTGGGTAAGTACATTGTCTTCTGATGCTATCAAGGCCTGCTTGTCATTTTCTTCTCTCTTTTCATTAGCATTTGTTTAAATCAAACATTTATTGGAAGACATCTGCTGCGCTGTTTGTTTTTTCGGGATTGGTTTGAAACGGTTTGGAAGATGTGAAGGGGACATGTTCTTTCTCAGCTCGCTGCAGTTTCTACCCATAGTGCACGATTGCACAACACTCGAGATACAGCAGATTGTTTGATTTATTCATGCAAATCTGTTTCAAACAATAGCATTAACCTCCCTGGCGTTCAATTTCCCCTGGATTTCTGTGCAAAAAGTAGTTCAATTAATTTCATATAATTTTCAAGCATTTTTTTTTGTACTTACTTTTTTTTAATATTGAATTCAATACAGGTTATTGTATTGAATTCAACCCCCCCCCCCCCCTCCCCAAAAAAAAATTTAGTTAGCCGGTGGATGTTGATGGTGCTGTGAGACCCTGGGAACATGTCATCGCCCAGGCGATCGTCGCCAATGATCGCCTGGGAACATGTCATCGCCCAGGGAGAAGCAAATCCGCCGAGGGACATGGAAGAGGACACTGGGTAAGCTATCAGAGGTACACGATGAGAGGTCAGCACGGCAATGGTGAGTATAAGCCCGAGTATAGGTGAATCAGCTATAGGTGCCCCTGTAAAGGTAAGCCAGCTATAGTTTCTGAGTGTCCACAGTATAGGTAAGGGAGCTATAGGTTCCATAGTATAGGTAAGACAGCTATAGGTTCCATAGTATAGGTAAGCCAGCTATAGGTTCCATAGTATAGGTAAGCCAGCTCTCTCCCTCCCGATCCGATCCCAGGCAGCGCTTTGAGGGGCATTCATACCAAGGCTCTCTCCAGCAATCACCCATTATCCTCCAGTGCTCCGGGCTACTGCTCACCGTACCGGGGATGCGACTTGATGATGTCATCAAGCCGCATCCCCGGTACAGTAAACAGTAGCCCGGAGCTGTACAGCGGAGGAGAATGGTCGATCAACTCTGGTGAGAGCCTCAGTTAGTAATACCCCCTTTGGTCAACTCACAGCGCCGCCCAGGGCTCGGCAGGGAGGGGGGGGGGATTGGAGGAAAGGGAAGGGGCAAGAATTGGAAGGGAGGAGGGATCAGCATGGAGGAAGGATTGGAAGTGAGTGAGATCAGCATGAAGGAAGGGAAGGGGGATTGGCAAGGAAGAAGGAAGGGAGGACGTCACCATGCTGCTCTGCCCCGCCGGCTCCATGTGGGCTTCCCTGGGACTGATGGATGCAGGTTGGCACACTGTGAGTAGCTCAGATCGCTACCTACAGTATACTGACAGGCATCCATTAGTGCTAGAGAAGCCCGCAGAAACAAAAAAAGTGGAGCCAGTGGCACAGAGCAGCTATAAATCTCCCTGGCAGCATGGACAAGCCTGATTCGTCAATACCGATTTCAGCAAGTTTTAGCTGGACAAGTCAGGCATGTCATTACCACTGTCACACGGCTGTCCGCTAGAGAGGCTTCGATCACGATCCCCTTTCATAGGCTGATGCCTATGGGGAGAGATAGCCCTGATTGGCTGATGGGGGGGAAGGAGGGAGTATTAAAAATAAATGTAAAAAAATAGTGAAATGTATTTAAAAAAACAAACAAATAAACAAACATCGCAGCAGCGATCAGAGTCCACCAACAGAATTCTATGTTGGTGGGCAGAAAAGGGGGGTGGGATTCATTTGTGTGCTCGGTTGTGTGGCTCTGCAGCGAGCCATTAAAGCTGCAGAGCACTTATTCGTAAAACAATAGCCTGGACGCTAGGGGGTGTAAGCCTGTGGTCCTTAAGTGGTTAAAGATTCGTCGTGCCTGACTCGTGCTTAAAAGAAAAAGATAGCTTGGGAAAGAGGAGTCGAGCTCGTCCAGTTATTACAATTACTCACCAGCGTTGCTAGTGTGTGGGACCCCTCGCTGGCACCTCACAGCTTCCCTGTGAGGGTATTCCCTTCTTCGCGGCGATCTCCTTTTCTTCCTCCTTTGTCGCTTCCTGCCCCTCGGCGATCATGTCCCCCGGTGCGGCCCTCTGATGCTGCGTGCGCTCTTGGTGTCAAACATCTGTATTGGATCCAATCTAAAAAATGTATATGTTAAAAACACAATAACCTCGATTCATAACAGTGCTGTCGGTAAGGTAAACTCGAGTGGGGAAACACCGCTGTCGGTATTTCAGCCTTCTGGGTGGTCATTCATAAAAATGTTTCTAGTTGTGATAGGCGTGCGGAGATATTCCGCTGTAGGCTAGCGTTAGGCTGTCGTACGCATGCGGAAACAAGAGAAGCTGGCCGAGTCCCTCCGTGCGGTGTTCTCTCTGCAGCTGCTTGGGAGGTCTGTCCCATTCACTGCAATGTATTCCGCACACTTCTCGCCACATCAGAGGTAGCGGTAATACCCGTCTGCATACCGCTACCTCTAATCTTTATGAATTGACATTTGTTACTTTTGGTAAGATAATCACCGCGCAAGGCGGTGGTTTATCACTCTGCTCGCGAATGTCGGCTTTTCATGCGGAAAAAGCCTTTATGAATACAGATTTTGCTGTGTGGTCGGTAAAGTGAGCCGTTTTCAGCATTTCTGCATGCGGAAATGCTTTATGAATTGAGGCCAATGTGGGGTTTTTTG